>NC_142622.1:40682659-41307659 GCF_059453375.1 Lepisosteus platostomus | reverse complement strand
AGGAGATGAGAAGCCGAGGTTTCCTTGAAAGAGCATCAGCGTTGAAATGGCAAACACTTTTGCAGTGGTTCACAATCCACTGAAAAAGGTCGAGTTCAAAGGCCCATTTTCCTCTGAATCTAGCTGGATCACTGCTTAAAGGAAGATGGTTCAGTGGTTTATGGTCAGTTCAATATTGAGAAGGGGTTGGTACTAAGATAATGCAAAGCATGTCTGACAGACCAGATGACAATCGCCCATAGCTCCCTATCATATGTAGACCATTTAAAATCTGTATCAGACAAAATGTGACGTTCATACTCAATGACTTCTTTTATTATATAATAGAGCACCTACAGAAGTGGTTGGTTGAAATCTGGAAAGGCCATTACAGTAGGCTTGTTTAAAGTATATTTTAGGTACTTTAATCAGTCCGTACACTGTCTCGTGAGACTTCCTTTTTCTCAAAAGCCTTAACAAATCTCTGATAATAGGAAAACAGTCCCAGAAAGGCCATCTCAAGAATAGGAGAGGCGGCTTGAGTCCAGATTTTCACTTGCTTTGTTTTTTGGGGGTTTGGATGAACCCTCTTTGCTGAGACGAGGTGTCCCAGAAAGACAAACTCCTGCTCAAAGGACCTGCACCTGTCAGGCCTCTGTCTCAGACAAACATGTCAATACCTTGAAAGCACCGTTCACAGAGTTAGAAAGTAGAATCATCTGAACAGATTGATAATTCTGTGTCGTATATAAAGTCAACGCAAGCAGCCACAGGCAGCAGGTTCTGCTGTCTTACGGCTCGTCAGTGTGCTACAGCTTTGTTTTAATACATAAAATAGTCATTGACAAAAAATGCGTTCTGGCAGCAAGTCCTAAAAAAGATGGCAAGTGTAGATCACAATACCTGATCCATTAAACAGAGTGGGTAGAGGGCTTTTTTAAAGGTGAAAAGGTTACATTTAGAAAACAAAGAAGACATGGATGACAAGAATTTATCATCCAAATGCTCCTTTCGAACTGTGGGGTCTCCACACAGTTCCAAGCACCCTGTATGTGATCAACTATGTTATCCATTTTCAAGTAAAAATTGTTCAGTAATACAGTAACATCTATATGATTTCGCTAAAATAATGAGTATTAACAGACTGGCAAGTTTTATTTAATGGACGTAGGACCATCAGAACATAGGAACACCTACTGTATGTTAAATAATAATCAATTTTAAATATATTACATATACACATTTTATATTACAGGATTTATTGAAAACAGTATTGCAGTCAACCACAAAATTCCGTCTCACCCTTTGAATCTCCATTTCTTTCTTGCTTTGTACTCTTCATAACTCTGTGTCTTGGAAAAAAAAAGACATATCAAATTCAATCCACAATGAACTAACACAGAACAAAAAAAGTTGTATTCATTAAATTACTGAAGTCATCTGATCTACATTCTTACTTATCTTTAGTATTAATCAACCACCGGTCCCTCAGCCTCTATTCTCACAACACAATCAAGTGAACAGGAGCATAAGGAGACACTTGGGTAAAGAATATCGCTCAAGAGGGGTATAAGATCTCCAATTGTGAAGCTTTTCACTCTTAAAGTAAGTTCTTCCCTTACTCAATGTCAACATATCACTTCGAACCTCAGGCTGGTGACAGGGCAGACATCAGTCAATCTGCAAGTGTGCGTTTGACTCCTCCTTTGATAATGAGAGGAAGGCTGGGTATCTCTGCCTTCCCAGCCTACAGCCACAACAATGACGTGCAGGGCTCCATGACAGCCCTCAGGGCAACTTGACAATGCAAGGCCATTATCGGAAACAGGAAACGGTTTCATCCTGTGAACGTGTGGATTTTATGAGAAGCAGAAACCAGCGTCGCTAATGCAGCATTTTTTCTCTCCAGCCCCAACCCAGAAGAATCCCTTCTTCCAGATCTGACTCTCCTACTACAACGTACTCTCGTACTCATTAGGCACTCGTGTAATAACTGGAGAGGCCGTCTACAAGGCACCTCAAATGCAGGCATGCTTTTTTTATTGCGTTTTCCAGCAACCCTTAACTGCCATCATGCAGTCCTTTATTCAGGTGCTCAATGGGCAATGCACACTTAACAGCCCTCATCAAACCATGAGCTTTATTTCCACTTATTGGCACTTTAAGATAAGATCACTTTATTTGCCATATACAATTTCTTGCGTTAGAGATTTGTCTTTTTTCACATAACCCATCTTGCTCTCCACAAGACAGACAGGGAGAGAAGCTTGGGGTCAGAGTGCAGGATCAGCCATTTACTGTATACGGCACCCTTGGAGCACCTGGGGTTAAGGGCCTTGCTCAGGGGCCCAACAGAGTAGGATTCCTCTGCCGGCCGCGGGATACGAACCGGTGCAGATCCTCAGCCACAGAGCCACTGCACCAGCTGTTAGCACTGCCTCTTTTGTTAGATTTAAACAAAATGAAACTAAGGCCATCTTGAAAAATTCTCAGGCTTTATCTTTCAGTTGTGTCTCGTTTTCCAAATTGAACGGCTAGAGAAGATTAACCCATCCATAAATTTGTTGAAATAATTTCCTGTTTCGTGAAGACTCCTGAATCTTCTGTGGGGTAATGATTTGGTTAAGCATTTCATCGTCTAGACTATTTGAGGTCTTACTGTATATCATGAGAAGATGAGTGAAAGATTAAAGGGATTCGGCACTTGACACTTTCTATATGAATATGAAAAACAAATGTACTCTCTATCTAATGAAGAAGCAATTTTAATTTGATTTATAGTCTCAAAATGAATTGAACTGAGTCAATATAGATGTATCAGAGAATCCTCAATCATTTTGGGTAAACTGTGAATATACAGATTGTATTAATAATATTATTAGAGAGATTCGTACTGTATTAAATGCTGTTACTCAATGTGTCATAAAATATACCTCACAATTCTGACAATCTTACCAGCTCCTGCATGAGGTATCTACTTTAAAACAACAAGAGCCAGGTGTTTGTCTATGAAGTCATTAGCTTAAGTAAATTCCAGATGGTGTAGCCGAAACTTAAATAGTGCCATCTGCTTTAGTACAATTATAAAACTTTTTTTAGATTTGGCAAAGCTGAGGGCAGACTACTCAGGGACTTGATGTCATTATCAATGTTTCAAGCACACCTTGTGAATGATGCCGCCTTCAGTTTTGGAAAATCATTAATCCAGCCTCCAGGTATTTATTGGAGCAGCACTGACGTGACAAATGTTATTCAAAGTTTTAAAAGAAGTTTCTCAGATGATTGTTTAATTGAGAAACTGGATAGAGTGGCCCTGATCTGAAAACCTGTGCTTGACAATGGTTTAATTTTACTTGCTGAGGATAATCAAAACTCAAAGCTTCTAGAAAGTTCCATTTCTGCCACAGATAGGAATGCCATGAAATTCATAAATATTCATGTAAAATAGATACATGATATATGATATGATATAGACACATGATATCTAAATAGATAAATTTGCAGAATTTATGCAAAGGAGAAAGGGCTTACATGTTGTATTTACATGTACATATACATTTTATTTTAGGAAATTGCATTTAGGAATCAGGAATGTTTATGAAGTAGGGTATCTGAGACAAAATCGAACTGGGTGTTGTCAACCCCCCCAAACTTTTGTTGCAAACTTTACTGTTGTAAAAAATAGGAGATTGTGACAGTGTTAGTTTTCCATAGATCAAGAACAAAAAACATCTTTGGGACAGTTTTCGGTACATCTACCTGTACATCTGTTAGGTAGCTTTCCCACGTGTTCTGGGAAAAGTTTGTAAAAATTAAGAAACTCTAAACAGGTTTTTTCACAAATGTGCAATGAAATGAAGTGAAATCTGTTAACGTGGAACATTATACAGGTAATGGGGACTCCCCCCCACCTCCAGTGTGTAGTCCCACCTGGATGATGCGCCAGTGCGTTCAACACACATCAGCTCTCAGTGGGGAGGAGAGCAGAGTAATGAAGCCAGTTCAGAGATGGGGATTATTACCAGGCCATGATTGGTAAAGGCCAGGGGGGGATTTTTGGCTAGGACACTGGGTTAACACTCCTACTCTTTTTGAGAAATGCTCTGGGACTTTTTTACGACAATGATCACAGAGAGTCAAAACCTAGGTCCCAACTCTCATATGAAGGACCTTACAGGTTCCACTACGCCTGTTTCAGCAGCCACTGTAGCTTTCCCAGGAGGTCTCCCATCCAGGTAATGGCCAGGGTCACACCTGCTGAGCTCCAGTGGGCTGTTAGTTGTGAGTTGCAGGGTGATATAGTTGCTAGCACTCATTATCTTTCAAAGGCGAATGGGGAATGAGCATCCACTGGTTAAGGACTCCTATCTTACAGTGTGTACGGACCCCTGGTGTCGTTAATAAGAAGGTCTCAGGAGACCTGAATCTCCAGTGAGGCAGCTCCAGCTGGGAAGCAGTGTCTCATTTGTCACTTTTGCCTCCTACGGAAACCGTGCCATGAAGAGAAGCTGAAAGGTAATGATAATGAGTTTTCATTGCCTTGGGATAGTAAACGGCCAGTGATAGGTTACACAAATGTATAAATGGGACAAACGCTTTTTTTCAGGAAGACCACACGAGGAGTATCCTTCTAAAACCGATATGCTGCATGAAGACAATACGTAAACCCGCATCCTCACTCTGCTGGAGACACCAGCTTGGAGATCACTGTCCTCAGGAAAGACTACTCACTATGACTGTGCTCATTCCTCCATTCATATGGCTGACTATCACATCTCTGTTCCATGACAAAGGACTGTAGGTGTAGTAAAATACCACACTAATTGTACAATTGTAAGAAACCAAACCAATGAAAGTCCCGGCAAGCCTACCTAGCAAATAAAAGTACTCTGCAAGTCACTGGGATGTTGCATGGACAAATTCAATTGGTTCTGATCGAAGCCCACAGCAATGTTTGGTTATTTGTGTACTTGCTCCTGTAGAGCCAGAATTGTAGTGTGCCTATTCACCGTAATCTAATGGAAACGCCCAGGCTCCGAGCAGACAGTATTTCAATTGTATTTATTCTGGTGATAAATACAATACTACTTCACAAGCAATCAATGTACTTCACAGAATGTACTGTAGCTAGGGAAAGGTCTGAGCAACCAATGTGTTGAGGAAGAAAAGGAAAATCCTACACATTTGGAAATACATGTCTTTCCACGCAAGGTTTGCTTTTGCAGTTTTGCAGCTGGCAAAACATTGGGCCCACAGGTATTGTTACTTTAGCATAATTGGCTATTAAAATTTCATTGTTAATATGCTTCAGTCACAGTTGCTGCTGAGCATTATGATGATGTCATTAAAAATGCCCAAAAAGGGAAAAAAAAGGTCACAGTTGTTCTTGTTCCAAGTGGCTCTGTCAAACATAAAAATGACCATGCTTTCTGTGGGGCTTTCTCTTTTTGTAGTGTATGTTTTTGTAGGAATTTCTGTCAAAACAAGGAAAAAAAGATAAATGTAACTAATTAAAAGAACATTTCTTTGGTAGTCCCTGTAATAGATACCTCACTGTGGGGTCCTGAGGCATGGCTTTCTTTAAAAATCTATTGCTTACCAAGTCATTGAGTTTGACTTCAAGAGCATTTACATTTTGAAATTTTAGGCAGCAGCTGGTGAACAGTTTCTTTCTTTTTACTTTTCAAAGGAATTACATGTGTATGTAAAACACATTCCCATCATTATTACAATGCATTTGGTTTCTATTTACCTGTAAATAGAGCTCGGAAACTCAAAATCTACTTGAATTATGATGATGTATCCCGGAAATCATGGATGATGATGTTATAGCCCAGAGATACTCAAACGTTTGCCAATCCAATATGCTTCTTTATTGAATTTTATGACAGCTCATTCCTGAATGATCATTAACAAGATCAAGACAGCAGTTAAAGAGGTGGTTATATCAAAGCACTGCAAAGGAGTGGATTGGAAAGGCTGCAAATTGACTATGGTGTTGTCATGCACAGGATGTGGAAGACCTAATAGGCATCTTATCTGATGTTGTAAGACCATGTTGTGAGAACATCTTGGATGTTGTGAGATATCATAATTATGGGTATTGTCTTACTCAAAGTTATATTCATGACATTAATAAATCATTTTAAAAGTGTTTATTACAGGGATTTACAATTGCAGTCCAGGAGGGCCAGAACATATCTGGTTTTCTTCCCAACTGATCACTTACATACCTATTTTAAAATTTAACCCTTTATTTGCTTAAATCAACAGCTTGAAGCCTTTCCATGTTATTAAGAAGATGGAGATTTAAAGGGACCTACAGTACAGTATAAAACCTTCTGGACAGTAATCCTAGAGAATCAGAGTTTGGGCACCCCTGGTTTACTAGATAACAATGGTTCCTTCCTGTTTTAAATAGCAGCGGTTTAAGGACAAGAAGCATCATTTGAATCAGGAGTTTCTAAAATCTGAAACTCATTACAGAATAAATGTCAATCTTTAAGCCAGTTCCTTAAAATTGTGTGCCAAGGTTTTACTTTAGATAACACTGTACTAATCCACATGAAATGTTATTAATTATTAGTATAAGCCTTGTAAACATTTTTAAAGAAGAACAAATTCAGTTATGTGGGGGATCGCAACTGTAGAAACAAGTTAAAAAGAAATTAACCTCATTTCATTTGAGTAGACCATACAGATACAGCATCTCAGAAGCTGATTTGATAGCTTTCAAAATCCTCTAAAAAAAGATAATCCAGAAAAATGGACACAGGATGAAAGACCCTGGTTGCAAACATAGGCTAATAAACAGGGCATCTAAAATTTACTAAAAAAACTCTGTTTTACACATTGGATTGTGGTTGTAAGGAAAAAAACGCCCAGTCATTAACCAAGCAAGGAAAGTGCTTTGAATGGCTTCAGCTCCTCTGTAATCTCCGATTTCTTGTGCTTATGTCAAACCTACAGGAAATTTTCTTGCAATTGAGAAATGTCTGAATTGCCAGAAGCATACTGTATCTAAGGCACATTTACAGTACATTTATTTGCTGTAAATGTACTGTAAATGAATACCATGACAAGAAAGAGCATCTTCCAAGAAATGGCTAAATTAGATTTTTGGATAACTTCATTACTAGAAACCAAACAAGCTACTCTAGCTCAGTGTCTTCTGGCTGATAGCTTATAAGGAAAAATTACGACACATATCACAGCCAAACATAACTGCAATTTAAAAGTAGTACAGTGCCATTGTTAATTTAATTCGGTCAATATACTGTACAATTGTTTTCATGTACTTATTTATTGTTTTTAATTATTTATTCATAAAGTGTCCTTTTCCACTTGCTTTCTTTTTAGAAATCCTATGTACTGTATAGTACTGTACGTCTCCGTGTGGAAAATTGCTCAAATCTATTATGTGTTTACTTGCATGTCTGTGCTCACATTATGAGTGTTTTGTGATTAATCTTCACACATGTGAACTGTACACATTCAGTGCGAGAGACAGGAAAAGAATTTGGAAAAACATAATTTCGTAAATTGCTCTAAATTTGAATCTGTTTAATATCACAAAGCATGACTGGGGCTAACGAGAATGGAAAACCACAAAAGAGAGGATGTTTTGAAAACCTTATGTTCCTTTTCAAAAGCTCTCAGGGCAGTCTCCAAGAAATTCACACCATGACTTGATGTATTGTGACAGAAGGATCTGAATGGACAGAGAGCCTACAGCCTAAGATAATTAGGCCTAAGAAGAGGTTCTGTATGGTGTCTTTTACTGCTTCATCCATTGAAGAATATACCCCATTCTGTACACTGTTTTCTACCAATAAACCTGGACCACAAAAAGTATATCTTTCTTATCTACTGTAACTCACTAAAAAAAGACATAAAACACATCAAATAACCTGTTTTTCAGCACACTTGTAATCAATTATGCATAGCAGGATGAAAGTATTCAGAGCTCTTTTCATCTTGTATAAAAATCTGGAAATCAGAAGCTCAGAAAACATATAATTCAGTGACCGGAATTCCACAATCTAAGTATCCACTGAAAATAATGCCCAAGTGGTCCTGTGGGTTTTTATGAATTTTCTTCAGTTCTTTCTCTTGCTGTGGCAACTCTGTATTTAATCAGAACACACACATGCCATTTTTAAATGATCATGCACCCACCTGACTGCAATAGACACAAGGCGCAACTAATCAATAAAACATCAAGAATGTTTTTGTACTAATCTTTGAATTAAGAGTGTTTAGGCGTGCATCTCTGTTCCCTTGTGTTTAATAAAAAGGCCTTTGTTTGTATCGTCTTTGTGTATAAAGTTATTTATCTTTAAAGCCTGTTAACCAGTTTAGAATTAGCCCCTCTTAAAGGTAGTTGTTAATAATACTGGACTATTGGCCTGTTAAATATTTGATTCATTCCATCAATGAAGCAACTGATCCTAAAATGGATGGATTTTTTTACAATCTGTGATTTCTTGTGTAATAAAGATTTATTTTAGAACCTATGAAATTATGATGACCCAAATTATTTTATAGTTATTTGTTTGTGATCTACAGTATATGATTAAAACATGACTTGATAATGTGCAGAAGTGCCTTTATTAATTCAGTTTTGGAACTGAGCTTGCAACTCTTCAGCTGTAGGGACTGCAGTAGTGATATAGTCAATCAAACAGACTGTGTTGGTATTTGTCTCAAACTGGAAGCAACGTTATGAATTTGGTGGCAAGACAATAAATAAAAACATCAAATAGTGTGATACCACATGTAAAGCAGAATTTAACATTTCCAAATCATAGTCACCATAGACACAAACAGGAGATACATTACAATAAAAGCAAACTTGTTCATCATCAATGTATTTATTGAATGTTTTCTGCTATGATAAAGTTAGTCTGCTTTGCAATGTGTTCACAGTTTATTGAATTTGCTTTTGATAAACTATGTTACCAACATATGATTTTCATACTATCTTGAAATGACTAGTTCTGTAATCTGATCTACATGAGATAAGGAAAGGCTGTTTTGAATAAAAGAAAGACAATCGTCTCTGTTTTTCTTTTTGTTCCTTCTGTTTTTTTAAGTTTTTATTTGATCAGTTTACTTTCATATTGTAGAAGCTGACTTGTTCTTTGACTGGAATTTAAGGTTAAATTAATCCAGCATCATTCACGTTACCCTACATTTACTTTTGGGAGATAAATTGCAGTCAAGACTGAAACAAGGCTGGGAGAATGAATGTCTTTTTCGCTGCTACGCAAAAAAAAACAAGATTCAACAAAAAAGAGGAAAATCTTAAAACTATTTAAAAAATATAGTAGAATAAATGATCCTACCCAAATCCTCATCTGTATAGCAGGACTGAAATCAGTGCGCTAAGGGCAGAAATGGGTTTTCCTATTGACTGCTACCACCTCAGAGTTTATTCAAAGGTAAAAAATATCATTAAAGAAAGAAACAGCACTAGCCCCTGTTCAAGCCTTGGACAACATGTTCCTTGGCTCATCAGCACAATTACAATGAATGCCTTAGATGCACGAAAAGTGAAGAAATGTTTTTTTTTTTGGGGGGGGGGGACATAGAGGAAGAATAAATCAAATCTAATCATCTGCTTTCCCCATGATACAGACAACACATATTGACATTTTCTTTAATCCTTGATACACACCAACCCATATAATTACATATGACCAGGTTTATCCTTTGGACAACAACTTGATATATTAATTTCCTGTGAACAGAAAAACAAAAAACAAAACAAAACCTGACTTCTGCTATGAAACAAGATATGTAAGAGATGAAAGATATTCTTTGTGAGCGAAAGGTTATGAGTCTTAATTTATTTTGGAACAGGACAGTGTAACACAGCAACACCGCCTTCTCCTGGACTGATCAACAGAGGTTCAACTGTGAAAGCCATAGGCAGATGGACTACACTCTAGTAGTAGCAGCAAGAGGCTAGTATGCTCCAGCTGAAAGCAATACGAGCTGTTACATCTGAAATGCTTTCTTTGCATCAGGTTGCAGATGCTATCTTGTTGGATACTGTACCACCACGCTTACAATCCCTTGACAGTTATGTGCGTGTTCACTGGTACAGATCCACATTAATGTTTTCATCGTGCAAGAAACTGTTGTTACATGAGGAGCATGAGGACATGAGCTGTTCTGCTAGACTGTTGCCACATCAGGACCACTCCACCGGAGGGCCATCAAGTGGGATCCCAAGATGTACTGTAGCGTTGTGTAGTGAGGTCGCAATCACTCATGTGTCATGTAGTAGCCTGGATTTTCAGATGCAGTGTGACTGTTATTGTGAAGATGATGATGAACATGGGGCATAATGATATTTCAGTCTTGGCCGTGTATCATGGCTTACCAGTAATGGACTGTTTTTGGCTGTAACGTCTTGCCAGGTTACAATTTACTGTGAGCTCTCTAGACAACAATGAACAGTGCACAGACCTATTTCTGCACCAACATACCCATGGCATAAAAGCAATATTTTCTTGATAAGCAGGGCAAATCTTCTGCTTTCTGTGTGTTTCTCCTTTGATTCCACTAAGCCTTGATATTAAATAGTTTAATCTTTTAACCATCACCTGTGTCCCAACGACTCTCTCACTTATAAGGTGATTTAGTATTTACAGTATACAATAGACAAAGGCACTTGAGTGTATCATGAATGATCAATGAATCAAAAGTTCAGCAAAACATTCATTCAATATAGAAGATTCATACACTTTAGTTTTCTGTGAATGTACAGAACACTGATAAAGTAACCATTTTTAAATTCATGGGCACACCAGTTTTGAAAAGCTTGGGGAGGGAGATCAAAAGTGATCAGGAACATTTCCTGATCACACATGTTAATTAGCATAATGCATTTACCAATGCCATATACAGTACGATCAATAAGGTCAGTCAACCTGCTACAGGAAAGATTTTGCCCTATACGGTACATGTAGGTATTGTTTCCAATGCGGACCACAGTGGAGGATAGACCTGTGAATGGGTCCCTCCTTCTGGGCTCACTTTAAACTACAGGTACTGTATGAGGGTGAAAAATAGCTAATATTCTAATGGCTGTAATTCACTTGTATTTATACCACTAATATTAAAAGTCTGTCACTCTGGGAAACTTTGTAAAAGTTTTGTCATCATTTGCGCTCTCTCGGTAGGAAGAGAAGCACTTTGCCATTCAAATGAAGACCTCCTGAATCCTTTCCCCTTTATTCTGTACTATGGGTTCATGGATCACAACCACAGCCGTCACAAGGAAAACAGATGACTGTCACTACACTTTTCATTTCGGCCACTGGATCTACAGTACAATACGAGATTGTGAAACCAGAGGGAGGACTGACAGGCTAGCAAACGGGACGCAGTGGTCTCAGCTTAGCAGTCCAGGTCTATCTCGCGTAGACTCAGAGGTGTAACATAAGAAGCACATGTCAGGCCACGCATGTCCCAGACCGCAAGAGAAGGAGGCAGTTCAATAGAATAAAGCATCAGAAGGCAAACTCATAATGAACTAGGCTGCACTCCTGCCATGACTCTGCCATTACTCTCATTCCAGGCCTGCCTGGGGGCAGCCAACCTCACACGCCCATCACCACCACTCTGGGAAAACCAATACCCATCTTTCCCAGGCCAAACTCCTTAGGGAGCGCTGTTCTGTCACTCTGTCTGGCCGGAGGTTATGGAGATATATGGAAAACAACCATTTGGATGGAACAAACCATGTGAAGCATCTAAGCTGTCTGGGAAGGTATTTAGCAGACACAGACAGATGGGAACCAGTCTTTGAGGTTTCTCTTATGTGTGCGACCTTGGAAAACTGATGTCACATGCTGACAGTTTGATTTTCGAATTGTTGTTGAATTGTTATACACGTTTCAGGCTTAGTATTGTTTAAAGCAATACAGTACGTTAGCGTACATTCGAAATGATCAGACAATGTGAAGATGATAAACTGTGGAGGTTCTAACTTTTCTGTGTGGATTTTAGTTTGTAAGGAAGTCCTTTTGAAATTAATATTATGACCAGGCCAGACCATTCCTCATGTGTGGTTTAATTCTGTGGGTTAGTGAGAGGTAACATCAAGGTAGTAGTCCTGCATGCTGATAGAAATTCAATATCGAAAGCATTCCCCAGGAAACTAGTGTGACACTATCATTAATCAATCATTATAAATATCAGAACACATTACATAAGGTCATCATTCCTTGGGTGGGACTGACATGATCAATTTGTTTGGGGCCTTTTCATGTGTATACAGCATCTCTATAAAATGCCATTTCAAGACATTACAAAATGTCCAGTTTCAAAGGGAACATTATGCTCAATTGAAAATATGTGTAAGTGTATGTGTAGTTTTTATCACTAGCTGTATTATACACTGTATTGTAAACCTCAAATCAAGACACACGGCACATACAGTATGTAACCTATTTGTACTGACTGAGCAGGTTAATATAAACTGTATTTTTGACTATGAGAAAATATAGTAACACGTGTCATATGCTATGGGATGTTGTATGTTGTAGTAGTATGTTGTAAACTACTGTAATCTCTTATGTGATCTACAGTATTACATTTTTTACACTGTTAATGTTTTGAATTGAAAGTTTAACTGTAATACCTGTAATGTGTTCCTCATTACATCATTTGCATTTGTACCAGATTTCTATGCCCCACACTACACAATTTTCAACATGCAGTGATTTGAATACGCCAGCAAACACAATAATCACCCTATAGAGCCTTTTCAATTAGAGAATTGATTGACCAGGTAGTGAATTGAGGCCAGTGGATACTGAACCCTATACCTTTGGATTACTCCTATAATGCTCCATTAAGGGAGGTATCAATTTCAGTGAAAATGACAGCAGTTAGTGCCATTAAGCAATTTAATCACTGGTGATCTGATCACTAGCTTCCTCGTTTGTAACGGCACTTATGTTCTATATTTTTATTGAGTATTCATGTGTGCACGTGTTAAAACAGATATTGTAAAGTATGTAGTAGTAATTTATTCCCAAAGTATTGTTTAGGAAATGTTTGAAAATTATATTTGCATGTATGGGTATGGTGATGCATTTATTAGCTGGGCTGTTGATTTACCACAGACATCACACTGTGTGTGCTTTTGTTTAGATAGATAATACTTTATTAATCCCGTGGGGAAATTGATGTATGTTTCTGTTATGTTCCAAAATGTCAGACTTATATCCTAAATAAATGGTGCGTTCTTCATTTTGGAACCATTTACAGATTTCCAATGATTGCTTTAAGTGTTGTACATCATTTGTAGTTCAAGACCTCCCTTTCGACCTTGGATAATATATTACGAAAAGGACTGTCTGAAGTACAGTACTTTAGAGCTTGAACATAATGCTTAAATCATAACAAAATGTCAGTTATGTCACAAGACTTGGCGATCTCACCAGATTGTTTTTCTTCTATGAATTGGTAACACGTACTGTGGGTGATTTTAAGAATTATATCTTTCAGATAATAGACTATAACTTAAAAGGTTAAGCTGATATCATTTAAATTAAAATTCTTGCTTGCAGCTCAGAATGCAAACAACAGTTGCAAACCAGGATTTTCTTGTACTTTTATTGTACACTGGTGATGTGATCACTAGCTTCCTTGTTTGTAACTGTTCTTATTTTTATTGGGTATTTATGTGTGTGTGTGTGTTGAGACAGATATTGTAAACTTATGTAGTAATAATATATTCCTAAAGTATTGTTCAGGAAGTGTTTGAAAATTATATTTGCATGTTTACAAGGGTGTGGGAGTGTGAACGCCTTGTGCCCTTATGTCAGTGTTTCAGTAAGGTGGGTTTGAGCCTTGCCTGACATGTTGCTTTTAGCTATCCTTGAAACACCGCCGGTT
The DNA here is from genome assembly GCF_059453375.1 of Lepisosteus platostomus. Classification (NCBI taxonomy): domain Eukaryota; kingdom Metazoa; phylum Chordata; class Actinopteri; order Semionotiformes; family Lepisosteidae; genus Lepisosteus; species Lepisosteus platostomus. The sequence goes on along the minus strand of NC_142622.1, from coordinate 41,293,763 downwards.
CAGACTACAGTGGTGTCAAGACGTAGCTCATTGTGATGCCACTTGATGGTGTTGCTGTTGAGTTTTGAGGTGGGGAATCTTCTTTTGGCTTTCAAGAGCACACAAATACATGTCAGTGGGTCAGCATACTGTATGCCTTCCTTGTGTCCGAGAGTTCAGAGAGCAGTTCTAATCTGTGGTCCGTTTGAATATTCGACACATATACTGTACACACTTCATGGGGACAGTAAAATATTGAGACTCCATAAGGAATCGTTATGGGATAGACAATGTTTCCACACCTTACAGGTAGTGATATTTTAAAACCTTTCAACTGGTTTTATTTTTATTACAAATCATATGAAAAAGCATAATAGGATAAATATTATTTAATACAGGTATACTGTATGTTCATACGACAGATTTGTGTTTTAACTCTCTCTAGGCTAACCCTATAATGGAGGGATGACAAATCTTTTTCGAGTATAACTCTTTTTTTTTCTTTAAAATGTCTTACCAGTCCTGATCTGATAATTGTTGGTTAAAAAAAAAATTGTTTCCGCTGAATTCTCTGTGAAGTGTTTTTTGGGTGTCATTCACAAAGGAAAAAAAATGTTCTCTTTGGAGAACAGTACTGTTTTAGGTGGATGTACTTTCTTACAAAAAAAGCAAATAAAATATTGGGGTAATTGCTTTACCCTTGAATCCATTCTTTTTTTCCATCAAAACAGGTCTGAAATGAGAACAATTTTAATTGGATTTTTCCTCCTGAATTTCAAGTCTCGCGAATTGAGTGGACAGTAGGCTTCAGAACTGTTTGCAGCCTTTGAAATGGATTCCATGTCAAGACAATCCACTCGGGCTTGCTGAAGAAACTTTTTCAAATTTAACAGCATGATGGACAGCCTGAATGATTTGGAACCTGATCTTCTGAGATTGAGATGAGTCTCGAACGCTGTTAGTTGAGTAATTCTCATAAAACTTTATTTTCTGCAGACACATAATTAACTGGAATAGGATAAGTATTATCATGCACTGAATATTGGTAAAACACACTTAATTGACCACATTTGACTCAACGAGGTTACTTTTAACACAGCACATTTATAGTATTGCTTGGTTTTTATGTGAGGAAAGGACTAAATGTTAAATACCATACAGTCAACTCACAATAATGTCTTGCCTGGAGGCCTAACAGGGTGAGGTCTGTGTCCAGGGTTGACTGACTAGCAGGAGGCAGCAGCAGCAGCACAATCTGTTTAAAAAAAAAAAGCTCAGTCCTGGCATGCATTTCATTAAGCAAACAGCATGCTGTCTATGGGAAGTTTACTGTTGTGTAATGATGAATGCTCTTGCACAACATATCCTGAAGGTACACTTACTGTAACTCATCAAGGTACCCAGGATCTCTGGAAAAAAGGTCACATCGATACAGATGGAAAATGTCCTCAGCCCCACTGGCTTTATTTTTTATTTTTTTTACTTTTTTGGGCTGAATTAATTTCCCAGACTCCTCAAGGAATAGCTTTTCCTGCAGCACAAAAACAAAAATTGCTCGATGACATGCAAAATATGAAACATCAGTGCCTGTGTCTGTTTCGCTTAGCACCCATCAAAACCGTAAGATGTGTCCCACAGTTGTGTTCATGGCTCCCCAATTATAATTATAATGCAACCTGAAAAGACTGTTTGGAAAGTCATCCCTTTAGTGCAACAACAAAATACAAATGGCTTCAAAGGAATAACTGTTTGTAAAACTGTTGTTTATATACTGTAAAAAACACTTTTTTTTTTACTAAATTTTCTTTTGCCAATAAAAATAAAGATATGAAAACCAAAAACAGTATTTACTAAGGAACATTTGGCTGAGACTCTGAGATTTAAATTGATTCGGTACTTGTAATGGATATGCCCAGTTTGCGGAATGTTAGGATCTTACACGGAACTTCAAAAGAAGTGCAAAATTCCTGGGAAGTGGAATCTCAGGTAAGAAGTTAAATTCAATTTACTGAGTAGCCAAAGGATATGTGTGATCCTTACCAGGCTGATACATATTCTTTTTCCTGTGGTCTTCACATGACCAGCACAGTCAAGGCTATCTAAACATAAACCATCTTTTGCCAATCAACATCTCATTTTAGTGCTTTGTGCTGAAACCAGAGCTATGGATAGTTAATTCTACTGCGTGTGTCTTAGTGGCAGACGTAAAAATTGTATTTGCCAGCTGATTCACACTTCGATTTAGTCTAAGCTTCTAACAGAGAATGGGTTACCACGCTACCCTTTACTAATACAAACAATTATAATGGAAATAATAAGCAAAATCTTAAAAATAAAATTACCCCAGGCTAGAGCCCTCTATTGAACAGGGCTATGTGAACTGCATTCTCTTCCCAAAATATTTATTTTACTAATTTGCTAACGATACTTATCACACTTCATATCTAATTGTTAGTTTTACTAAAATGACTGTGTGCTTTTGACCATGGTCCCCTCTGTAACCCAAGCCTTTCTTTGCCCCAGTGTGCAATACGCACCATATCAAGAAAAGAAAATAAATCTCCTAAAGTTACAGTAGGATCCTTGCCAGAAATTAATCCAGATGGTTCGTTTTGAAGGCCATGAAAATGACATTATTTGTGTATTCAAGCTTCATAAGATTGCTGCTATGGTTTCACTCTTCCTCAAATGACAGGAATGCACTTCATAAAAAAATAATATTTCTGATAACTGTTGGCAGCACTCACTCAGTCTAGAATGTGTTTCAGGATTAACACACACTTATGTCTTTGGGGGTTAAAAACGAGAAGATAGAAATTGATTTCTGTTATTTGTCATGGCTCCTCATCAGGATTAACAGGAGCGTATGAAAGAAATCAACAGATGAACTTCTCGCAGTGTCGGGGATAGATTTAATCTGATAAAGCTCTTTGTGGAATGTAAAGTCTTGTTGAGCACATTAATCTGTTAAATTTCTCCTTTCAGCATCTTCAGGTGAGGAAAAGTGCCTGTGGTCAAACACCAGGCTCTTGCAGAAAGCATTCTGTCTTTTTAATTGTCTGTGTTTCCTTTTTTTGTGCTTCACCAAGCTAAGCAGAATTTGTCAACATGCTTGATTTGTTTTAATGCATCCTTTTGTGATCTGGGCTAAGAAGGATCAGGAGCTGAGCCACAGGTGCACGAGTACCAGATCTGTGTCTTTGCCAGCCTCTTGCACCTCCAGTTACACCAGAGGCAGAATGAGCTCGCTGCACAGTCCTCAAATACAGGAAGGAGCTTGTAAAAAAGGAAATGAGTCTCTAGGAGTGCTGAAGTTTAATAAAAAGAAATGAATGGGGTGTCCCTTGGACTATCCGAGGAAACAAAGAAGAAAAAAGATCATTATAATCCATTAAAATAAATCGGACAAAATAAAAAACAGCTGTTTTATAAGACAAAAAGTGGCATGACAAACTAGTTTGTTAATCTTTGTAAGTAATAATCTGGTCATTAAAGATTGATCAATGGATATCAAGCCTTTATAAATACCTTGCCTGAGAACAGCTGAAGAGAAATGTATAAGTCTTCCCATTGCTGATGAAGTGAGTCTCGTAAGTCATGATGTTAAAGTACAACATTTGCTTTTGAGCCCATGGTTACCGCATGCTGAGGCTCAGGCATATCATTAAATTGAAAGAAACTAGATGATACCTTTCCTTGTGTCTTTTTTTATTACCCTTATAAATTTTGTTAGAAAACATAAATGAGCATATGTTCTGAGTAACAAAACCAGTCATAAATACACATTGCGTTGTTTAACAGCAAAGTAATACCACACATTCTTTAAGTGCACGCACACATGTACAGTATACAGTTAATGCTGATTCACAAACAAAAATACATTCACACACCATGCAAGTTTACTGTATATATTTCTGGAAATAAGAGAAAATATTTTGCAAGAATACTGAATCTGCAAAGCAACAAAGATGAAGCATACTGTAGTTCATCTATAGCCTAGGAATGTAATGCACTAATTAACCTAAAGTATTGGCATGAAAGTTAGCTTTCGGGCAATCAACAACAGTTATTGTTCAAAATATCCACAGCAAAGTGCAGTAATAGGGTTCACAGTGAAAAACATTGATAAACATTTCTATTTACAAGATGAAAAGGGGTGATTTGGTTACTTTTATAGAGTGGCTGTAGTTTGACTACATTTATGCCCAGAGGGTTAAGCTTGGCTTTTAAGTGTGGACATCTAAGTGCCTGAAGTGTAACGCTAAGCAATCTATTTAGAAGCAGATCATCAGGAGAACAAAGAGAGCTTTAAGACCTTTTTGACTTGGTGGGGAGAATGAGCAGTTATTAGCTCCTGATGTGATTTGACAGACTACTTAAAGACAGTTTCCTTTGATTGTGACAGTGTAATTGTTTCACAGATACCATTCTGTTCCACGTTACCTAGGGCCGGGGAAACTGGACTTTCATTAAAGCACAGGAGTGACTAAAGAGTGTTTTTAATTGCCCGTTGTCTTTTTGTGGTTGATGAACTCAGCTCTATTAAAGATCACCGCAGTGCTATCTGCGCCAGTATGTATTTAAAGCTTAAGTGTGTTGCTCGGCTTTCGCCTGATACAAAATACAGAACAATGGTTGTGTTGGTGTCATTTCATGTCAAATTAACATCAAGTAACAGTAAACATCATACTTTCTCACTCCTGTGGACATTTTACGTTGCTTTGATTTGCCATATGAGTAAAAACCAGATTATTAGGTGATTATCTTCTCTTGGAAGTTTTGTGCTTTTTCAGCTTGGGCAACTGTTTTCCACTAGTTCTTGGAAAAAAGGATTTTAAAAACCAAAAATATATTTATTTTTAAATTCAGGCAGTTATAAATATTTTGTTGATATCTGAATTTACGTACAGTATGCACGATATGCAAACAGCTTAACAGGAAGATGAAGCTTAATTATCTAACTCCCACAAACTGTCTGAAATGCTTAAAGATTGATTCTAAATGTTTTATTAAAATTGTAAAAAACGTCTTTGTTTAGTTATGAAATACCTTTTTTCTTAATATGTCCAAAACATATTTTGTAAAAAAAATTACAAAAATGACCCATTCTGTGATTTTTACTTCTGGGGGAACTTAAATAGGAAGATTATCACCTATAACCACATAAAGTCAATGTAACTCCACCTAAATACCAGCCTGAAAACTAGGCTGTAAAATCAGAAAATATTTTCAAGGATTAATTAATTTGCAAAGTCTGCCATTAAAAGATGTATAACTAAATTTAAGCATTAACAGGAATATAAATAAATCAAGTTTACTTACATATCTTTAAAAAACTTTCAATACACTGTCTTTTGAAACTGCTCAGAAATCAGAAGAATATATCTGGTACACTAATAGTGCTGGACTGCTGCTGCTGGAAAAGCATTAAGAAACAGCACTCTACAAAGATCAACTCCTCGGTAGATATTTTAAGAAGTTGTCTCTTAGAATTTTATTTTAAGACATTGTCTCTTAGAATTTCTCAAAACAGTCAGCGCCATTAACACATTCAAAAATAAACTACATTGTTGCATATAGACTGTATGAAATGCCTGATTTAGTTGCTGTGGACTGGAATGTTTCCTGTAAACAAACTTCAAGGAATTGTTCTGCTAAGTATATTTAAATGATACTGTAGCTTGGCAAAGCTCAGTTGTTTTTTCTATGTGAAACAGAAGATCAAAGATGGAAGATTTGAAAGAATACAGTAAACATAACTGAAAAACATCTTCCTGCAAAGTTCAGTATTAAAACAACATTATTATCATCAGAATGGTTACCGGTGACAGCAGACTGTTTGGCCCATAATACTGCTATGGCTTTATTTTTTCACAGGGACATTTTTGGGCGGCCAATCCAATCTAAACTATGTTTCTTTGGGAATAAAAAGATCACCTGGCAATAAAGGACTCCTAGGTCCTACTGTTAAGCACCACACCACCATAATGCCCTGATCCCTGGCTTCATCAGCCAACTCTTTTTTTATCTCTTTTTCAGCTTAAATTACAAGTACAGGAAGAAATTTTACGAATTTGATGACAATTGACAGACATGACAGGTTTGCTTCGTGAGCTCCATTCTGTCGGTGATCCAGACACAAAGACGGACTGTCAGTTCAGGGTGCAGGAGCTACAGCATACTGTATACAGCCGATTCTACCACCACGGCTCTCGATCACTCAGAGTAAGGCTGAAGCATGAAACCTCAGTGTCTAGCACAGTATACAACACAAAAAATGATCTTTGTCGTGTTTGTGAACCGCCCAATAAAATATTCCTCTCAAACTCTTACAAGAAAATATCACCTCACAAAACAAAATATACTTCGCCTTCAAGAAATGGAAAAAGGGGTCTAAGCATATGTCTGTGAATATATTAATGACGGTCAAAAAAAGTTCAAAGGAAACATGCAAAAAATAAAAAATAATACGGTAGTAGGAATACTTTTATTGAAGGTAATGCATGACAGCAGAGCAGTTCCACTGCTGTTAATAATTTGAAGGTGTCTTATTGGTCCATCTTCAAAGAAAGTCAATTGTAAAGGGTTGGATGATAAAAGAGACGACAGAGCACTTTTGCACTTTAGAACAGAGGAAAAGACAAATTCCTTTTTGCTAGCTCTTCCCTCAGCAAGCTAACAATTAGGTTGTTTGTTTTTGGTTTGGGGACAAAATGACACACTCTGTTGAGTATTCTATTGACCATGGCTTTTGAAAGGGTCTGTAATTAACTTCGATGTCGCAGTCAAAAGTAACTAATACCAGAATATTTTTGCTTCATTCTTTAGCTCCAGAAACTTTAAAAATGCAAGTGGCGTACTGTATCTGTTTTCGTAATGAAACTGTCAAGGGGTTATTGTACTGGGAATTAAGGCACTGCAGATAAAGGATAAATAAGCAAATGTATGAAAAGTCCATTAAGCATGACCAGTCGAAAACAGATCGGAAAACTTCATAAACTGTAGAAGAACTGACCATTCTACTTCTATTTATTTTGTCACGCATGGTGAAATATTTGCCACAATTGGATTTCTTTATTATTTCCAGTCCATTTCTTATTTGAAATGTAAAATAGGGACATTTGTATTTTTAACAGTTTATATGTTATATGTTCGTGTGTGTACTGTATTCGTCTTAGACATCTTAAATATATTAAGGACTTGCAGGAAATGTATATTATGAGAATCAGTAAGTCTGTACTATTCTACTGTTATTATTACATTTTTTAATCTTTAATATTTTAAGGCAGCTTAGCACAGATTATTATTCATCCAAACACCTGACATTATTCAAGCACTGTCTGGTTATACTGCAGCGATTATGATAAAAAATAGATGCAACAAAATATTTTTTGTCATCTCCACAGCTGTCTCAACCTTAATTTACTTATTTCTGGCTTTGGAAGCAGTCCAAATACACAGGAATCAATAAGTCAGGAATCTTGCTGTCTTTTATGTGAGCCTTTCATCTGAATCTCATAATGTTTTGAAGGTGTCCTTCGTCTTTGTAATAATGTTCCTTTCTGCGGCTGGTCTCAATCTGAGGCAGAGAAGCTAATGTCTGCATTTGTTTACTCCAGAGTTAAATTATTGAATTACATTTCTTACTGATGTATCCAAAATATTCTTAACAAATTGCAGCATGTTCCGAACTCAGCTATTTACAGCATATCTAAAGTATAACCAAAATATACCATTCTTCTGTACAGGTCATATACTGTACATCATATTTATACTGTAGACCTTGTTTTAGGTTCCTTGAACTGGCTCCTTTTGGATTTCAGGATGAAATTCAAAATATGTCTGTCCATCAATGATTTGACTCTTGACTGCATCACTGAATTTTAAACACCTGTATGCCTACAGATTGTTTGTGCTGTGTGGATTCCAGTATTATAGCAATTCCTATACTGAGCCCTGATACTTGGGAGACTGTGCTTTGCTTACGGGCCTTGGAATCTTGTAGCAAATTTGTCAAGATTTTTGAGCCCTGTTTTAATCCTTAATTTTAAACTCTATATAAAATACTCAAATGGCATTATGTAAAAGTGTTCCACCAATTTGTGTTCATGCTATATATTTTTAGCAAAAATACATTTTCATCTTTGTAGTGTTCGGAAGGTTCTAACATTAACATAGGTATCTATTGTATGTGTGACAGACATTAAATAAAAAAAATAAGGAAACTGTTAAATCAATATTTAAAACTCTTTCTTCAGCTCTATAAATGAATATTTGACACACATTTGGCATGCTAATGACAAGACTTTTGATGACTATTAAATATGTGTCTTTTGGACAGCATAATGTGGTTTTAAATCTTCACAAGGAATTGAAAGTAACTCACTTTCCTCCAAACTATGAAACTCTGAATAAAATGAAAGAAATGTTTATTTCAATGAAAAAAACAGGTAAACGCTGTTGCAAGTATTGCAAAACAGCACGACTTCCAAAACCTACAAAATCATATACTGTACAGTATCCTTGTACTAGAACAGTATGAAGGTACTAGGCAACTCAGTTAACATGGAACCGATTTGAAATAAAGTGGGACATTACGCCATATCTATTTGTATTTGCAGATTGGTCAACATGTTATTCACAATAGCATTTTTGAATTCCAGCAGCAAGAGAGGCTTCTGTTGTTGCAATGTATTTAGCCCAACTGTGCCAAAAGCAACATGTACTGTAGTATGAAGCTTAGACAAGAGGGCAATTTAATAGAGCCCTGTGGAATATGGCCGTAATGTGGAGGCTGATGAGCTCTCTTTGGGAAGATCATATCACCTGCAGTGAGGCCCACTGCCTTTCTATGCCAACCGCCTGTTTCTAGATTTCTCACATTCCACAGATCATATTTTCTGAATGTGTTGTAAATCTGGGGGATAAGTGTGAGTCTGGTGATTACAGGTCATTTTAAGCCCCAAAAATCCTGAGGTCATGGGAAAGGAAGAGATATCGCGCCACAGAAATTTAGCGATGTCCAAAATATATAAGCGACAGACGCTAATAAAGGTAAAACCATCCTTTTCCGAGAGCCCTACTGCACTTAAGGATTTGGGTTCTTGCTCCGTTTATAACCCCCGAGCCCAGAATTTAAAATAATAAGATTAGGTTTCCAGCAGGTAAGTGCATCCAGATATGTTATCTGTGATATCACTGCTGCTTTACTCTCTTCAGTACTGTACAATGAAATACAATACTTGCATTATATACTTCATGAAAAGCTGTTTCTGCAGCATCTTGTCATCGTTTCATGAGTGGTGCTTTGAAGCCGTTTCGAGTTCTGAGCTCAGTGCATAACAGCAATGGCTCAATTGCACAACACCGTATTATTTACTCAGATGGGGTTAATTGCTGAATAAAAGAATGGTTCCTTTCAGTTTACCATTGTACAGTCTCCCTCACACTGGATATGGAAGACAGGAGGGTCGATGATAAATATCAAACTTTCTAATCAGAAAAGAGAGCCCCAGTCGCATTTGAAAACTTGAACTTAATCCAGAAACAGGAAATGCAGCCACTTGTGTTTCTGTTGCTGAAAGAAGAAAACGGGCCCTTTTTTTATTGTAACTTACATTCATTATTGTCCTGGCGAACACACAGCCTCAGGGTAGAAAAAGCTACAGCACAAAGCAGAGCTGAAAGAAAAGAGTTTGGGGGTTTGCTAATGTCTGATGCTAATGCTGAAATTCATCATACTACATCACACTTTTGTGATTAATTGTATTTTTATATCTGAAGGAGCAAAACTGATTTTCTATTTTTTTCATCCAAAATAATACTTTTATGACAAGGTTTACATTCGTTATTGAAATCCAGAACTGTTTTTTAATTCACTGTAAAACACAGTCACAAATGTTTTTAAAATGTTTTTTAAAAGTGATATATTAGATATAATAGGCAACGAAAAGTTTGTATTACAAATGGTAAAATCGAAAAACAATTGTAGAACATGCTTTTAATAGATTGTAAGGCCTCACTCTTGTATATAATCTCAGTTTTTGTTCACTGCAAGAGAAATGGACAATGACCCAGGTTAGCAATAGGACATGCATGTGCATGGTACAGGGCTGTTTGAAATTATTAGCAAAATTCAGTTAGCACATCTGACTTCCACAAAATTCCAATCCTGGCATCTGATAGCTAAAATATAAGAGTCTCCACAAATATGACCAAATCTGGTCACTACGATTAATATCCATTAAAATACAAAGTCGGCCTCTTTGTCAGATAATGAACTTTACATTGTTACAGATATCCATCCACGGTCAATTTAATACATTTTAAAATATTTGTTGTAGCATTGTTGATGATGTTTTTTAACTTATTTTTCAAATACAAAAAAATAGGTACTGTATAAAGAGGCACCAGACCTAGTTGTCAGAGTTTTTACACAAGCAATGTGTAACTTGACTGGATTTTGTTTTTGTTTGTTTTACAAATGCATGGTATATATTCTTTTTAATATTACAGCGAATTTCAAAAGAGATAAATTATGATCAGTGGATCCAGACTATTTTATTTCATATACTTCATATTTCTTCCAAAAGCATTTTTAAAGAGTACTCGTCAGAGATTAAAAAGACATGTACAGTATTACCCCTTACACTGCCAACATTTTTCTATTTTCTATCGTTCGGATTGGTGACAGTCAAAGTGTTAATTTTACACTTAACGCTAGTAATTTCAAACTGTATTTTAATTCAAGAAACATTATTTATAAAAATGTAATTTTGCAATTACTGGTGTCTAGAGGCTAAAGTCAGACAGCAGATTTTAGTTACATGATTCTTTTTACCAGAAATATTGGTCCTCGAGGACAAATGTGTTTCCTTACTATAGATTTGTCATTCTTTCTACTGTTATAATCTCTGAAAGAGTCCTTTTACTGCCATTTAGCACTTTGTAGGTTTAAATGGCATGCACATACATAACAAATCAGAGACAAGTTCATTCTTTAACTGGCTTTCTAAAAAACATAAACTCTTAATTTTTAAATGTAAACAAGTCTTATCACATGGTTTTTATAACTAATGTAACAGGCAGGACTGGACTTGAATGAGTGAATATTTTCTCTTGAATGTATTGTTAATTACTGCATACAATAATTTTCCTATGAAGAGGAACTATTAATAATCTGTTCTCAAAGACACTAAAATTATAATAAGTTGCTGATCAGGGTTATTACTGTATGCTTCCTTCTGAATATAATATGCCTTTGAAATTGGACAGATGCTAAAAACACAAAAAAGTCTTATTAGTCCTAATACTAAATCTGAATTCTTAACGTTGACTGAGGATCTGTCCGAATGTCATTGAATACAGTAGCAGGGGTGTGTTTCATGGAGAGCTGCCAGCATTCAATTAACATCACTTCCAGGGATTAACTGAATCAGAGATTGAAATTCCTGCTACGGTTTAATTCTGTCAGCTACCACATTTCACCTCAGGGTCTGTACAAAAATGTAATTTGCTTTGCTGTGTTGTACACAGACCAGGATTAACAGATTTCCATTTCAATGAACTGGCAAGTGTAACATTTGTTTTAATAAATGTTTTGTCATTTGTCAGTTTACTTCCATCTTTAGAGCAAAACAATGTAAGCTTTTTTGGGGATATATTTAGTGCATGGAAAGAAAACACATTTGACCTCTAATTATTAAATATGCAACACACAAAAAGCAACCTTGATATTATAAGAGACACATCTACGATATACAAAACAGTGAAAATTCACAGCTCCAGACATCTGTTCTTGTTACCTTCTGAATATGAAATAGACCGTGATACAGTATGTGCAATTTTATTTGAAACATCTGAATCAAAGTATTATTCCTTAGTATTCCATTCTATCCATCAGATTGCTTTCTACTTTTCCTGGTGAAGGTTGCAGATTACTATTCTCTGTTCTTTTCATAAAATGTATAATTTTATCAACATTTTTAGATGATTATTTAATATATATATATTTTTATTCAAGGCTTGATTTTTTTTCTTCTAAGCCCTATTAATAATGACAGTATGCATAGTGTGGGGGAGAGCTAGCAAATAAAAAGAGTGAAGTGAAAATAGTACAGCATCTGCTACATTCCTTTTAAACTTGTCTTACTTATATTGACTTGTATTATCAACTATTTTTATTCTATTATATATTTTTTGGAATTGCCCGTTTTGTGTTTTCCACGTTTCCGACTCACGGCTTCAAACCCCCTCAGCTGCACACAGAGCAGGGAACGAGGAAATGGAAGCAGACCCCTCTGACTCACCTCCTTTGATTCACTTGTGTTTTAACTCTTCGCAGAGAACAGGCTGACTAATGTCACCCAGCTCTCAGGGGTGCAAGTTGTGTGCTGCCATTTGGTTAATTCCAGTCACAGTCACTGCTAGTGACACAGCATCTACTATTTTCTGACCACAGAAATGCAATATATCTTTAAATAGATTTGCTCCAAAGACACACCACAACTGATGAGGTAACCTACCTGCATGTACTGTAACATACTGTATATATTAGACCCCTGCATGTAACATACTGTATATATTAGACACCTGCATGTAACATACTGTATACATTAGAAACTTGCCAAGCACTAGGTGTGTCTGTTTAAATACTATACATACATGTTTCAATAACAATGCAATCTCTGTAAATTCACACGTTAGTAGAAGGAAAAAAAAGGAAATACAATTGAAATAATGTATGACCTTTCTCCCATTTTGTTCAGCCCTGCCCTGATATGAATAATAATTATTATTAAGATGCTTGTCAATAATAAGTCTTTTCTATACCCATTTACTGTACATCACACATTTTAATTTCAAGCGGGATCTCTTATCTTTTGAGAAACCAAAAGAGAAATTTGATCTCTTTGGTAACGCGAACCACTTTTGAAAACTCTGAAATCCTTCCTTTCTGAGGAAATCCACATTTGAAATTTTCAGCAGCACTAGAAAAACTTAAAAGCAATTTCAAATTTAAAAAATCCTTTACAAAAGCCTACAGTCTACCGACATCAAGGGACGATACCATGTTGCTTTCTACAGATAAATGCGGGAAAAAGATCAAAGAAAACCTGAAATGTAAACTTGGCAAAATAAATTATACCAATTTCTCAGTCTGCTGTTATTCAAAAATTCAATTTGTCTCACGTAAAGTAGTATGTAAACAGTGTACAGACAATGTTCTAAGTAATTATATTCTTGCTTTTTGGCGCTGCGCACTGGTTCAACGATTTGGGGAAATCTTCACTGAGTTTTTGGCTTCTAGTCTAGCTCTCTAGTCTAATTAGGTATCTTTTGGTTTCAGACACTTTTGTTAGGTACTACAAAATCATATTCCTCTCATGTGTAATTGCTAAATAGATATTAAATTATGAAGGCAGAAATATTTTAACCCTGACAGTCTAAATGTAATGACAGAACATGCTAACCTATGATAACTCATCGCATCCCTTTTCTGCAATGCAGTAGACATTTTCTTGGCTTGTTTGAAACAATTATCAATAGGAGCATCGATGCCACCACACCTTCATCATTGCTTTTATGGACCCAGAAATTCTGCCAGTCAGGTTTTTTCACACTTTACAATGTGTATTTCTCCTGGTTTTGGTTTATAAGGTATGGAGTCAGCTATTTAATGACAGACTGTACTAATTTCTGTAAAGGGATATTATATGTAACATTTTCTATTTTTCTCCAATGTCATACTGATATACATTATGGCATGTATTACATTTAATTTGACATATATGCACGACTGAATAACAGGACATATTTTACTCATCTGTAATTTATTATGGCCTCAATGGTTTTCCTTGTTATTCCCTGATAATTCCTTACATTTAGGTTTACATTTCTGGACACTCCATTCAAAGCGATTTACAGGTAATGGGGACTCCCCTCCACCACCACCAATGTGCAGCATCCACCTGGATGATGCGACAGCAGCCAGTACCCTCACCACACACCAGCTATCAGTGGGGAGGAGAACAGAGTGATGTAGCCAATTCAAAGACTGGGATTATTAGGAGGCCATTATTGGTAAGGGCCAGGGGGAAATTTGGCCAAGAAACCAGGGTAACCCCTTCTTTTGTTAAGAAATGCCCTCTGACTTTTAACGATCACAGAGAGCCAGGACCTCGGTTTCACATCTCATCCAAAGGACAGCGCCTATGACCCATATGGCAGCTGCCGTCACAACCATCAGCTAGAATTCAATCCGTATCTGGTCTGGGCCTGAATTGCAACTCACAGAATGCAGGGCAATGTTAGTGATGTTACTGCATCAGTCTCACATATGCACAGTCCCCTGTCATTCTCTGCCTCGATGTAATTGCAGCATCCCTGTTTGATGATGTCACAGGCAGCGTTTTTGCGTGAAATTGACACCTCAAGTCCTGTGCGCACACTTCCTGCAAACGCCTTGGTCTCACTGAAACCATACAATAATCCCAGCTGTGGTATTTTAAATAATTATACAGTATAAAACCTCCCATACTCAGAGATTAATGAGTGATTTTTGCTAAATTGGCACCTAGTAAAGACACAGTGAACACCCTGCATGCTACACTACCATGAGAACACATAAAATAATACTATGGAATAGTTATGCTTTGTATTTCAATAATATGCATGGTACACATTTAAATCAAATCTGGCCCACCATAGCGAATGAGCTTGTCATCCCTGTTTTATAAGTTCACTGTGCAAAAATCCTGCAGTTTTTCTTAGAGTGAGCTATTTCCAGAACATTATTTGTTATTCTGTACTGTGTGTGCAACTTTTTTTTGTGACGGGGAAATTGGGTACATTTTCATCATTTGAAAGCTGGAAATATTTTTAACACTATATTTTATTGCTCTCTTCATGACTCAGCTCTTCAAATCTACTTGCATTTGTTAATTGCATTTGTTAATTGAAAGGTCTAGCCACTCTCCCTTTAATTATATCGATATCCAAATAAATGTCCTACAGTACTTGGATTTGGTGGAAAAAGTAATGTCTTAATGCACCACCTGACAGCATTCATGTGGGCACTTGTTAACTAACATTGGTCATCCAGCTGTAAACTCACTGTCTTCTATTTGCTTCTAATAAAAGGGGACTCTGTCTTCTTATTTTTGCTTTAATTATATCTGTTTTGGTCTTCGTTGTGTTTTAAAGAAAACCTAGTGTTACCACCCTGAACACCTGGCAGTAACTGAATCTGAAGGATCAAAAGTAAAAAAAAAAAGAATAATCAATTTATCTTATTCTGTCTTAACAATGATTTAGAAGCCCCGAAAACTGAAAAAGAGTTTAAAAAAATCCCAAGGCCGATGCAAGTGCACTCAACGTTTAAACTCCGTGTAATTAAAGTAATTATAAAACCATGTGTGACTACGAAGAAATAACCATAAATCTGTTATATTGCCATTTCCTGAACAAAGGCATGATAACCATTTCATTTTATATGGGATATTTAATAGCTAAGGAAACCCAACCTATGGAAAATAATGTCCTACTATTTAAGCCAGTTCAGAAGAGCCTATCTGCATGTCCTAAGGCAGTGATTCTAAACTGTTGCCCTGGAAACCATTGTGTCTTCTTGTTTTTGCTTGTTTTCTTGAGTTCTTAAACACAAAGCTAATTGATTTCATATTCTGTTTAGGGTATATATTTAATTGGCTTGCTTTCGGCTTTTGAAATGTTGAACGGGAAGAAAGAGCACACTTTTTTTGTGGGGGAACTAGATACACTGTCATTCCCACTTGAATCTATTCATCATTAATTCATCACTCATTAATAGCAGGTTATATCAAGTAAGAGGTTGAGAAGACACTGCTTAAAGTTCTATGTGTTGAAGTATACTTAAAGGGATTTTTTTTAATTGTAGACAGAGTGCAGTAACAAGTAAAGCACAATCCAAACCAAACAGTCAATTAAAGGCATCTATTAACAATTTGCACCTCCGTCAGAATAATAAACTGCAGACACTGTGTGCCAGCCTGACTAAGGCTGGGAACCCCTGTCCTAGGCCATGAAATGTTTTAGTTTAATTAAGAAGATTTCAAAGAACATACAGTGCGTACAGTCATTATTTATGGTGCAGAGCAGCTGACATCTACTTAATATAGTATTGTAATAGGTATTGTCTCAGTGGGTTTTAACTACTGACCCTGGTCTTGTACTTATGCATAGCTGTTCACAAAGAATTGTTGGTTACAGGACTATGGTAAGATGGGACAATTAGCTGGTGGAATACATGTATTATTATATAATATTATATTAGGCAGTCACTGGAGATGTGGCTCACTGGTGACCATATCTTATCATATTCGTAGAAGGGACACTTCTTTCTCCACTTAAGGAGTAATTGACCACATCTACCTTGTGATGCATGAATGAAGTTTAATGTGGTTGAAAATCTGCTCGGGATTGGAACCAAAAGGTTGAGTCAACAATCAGGTTCTTGTTTGGTACAGCTGAGGTGGACCAGAGTTCGTTAAGTGACTCTCTGCACACGTTTCCATTAGTTCAGAGCGTTAAGCCATGATCTCTCTCGATGCTCACGTACAGTAGAGTAAATCTTCTCTGATTACAGAAGAAGCTTCTGTACATTAGATAGCACTGGTAACAATGGAAATGGGATGGGTTTGATTTGTGTGTCATCACAGTAGGTGAGTATGTTGTTGCACCAAAAATGGACACAGAATTCTGTTATTGTCTGGACCAGAGCTTGTGCCAAAATTCAAAGGGTTTGAGCACAGCTCACTAATGATGTTCCATCTATCTTTCGAATGATGCCACCCTCACGATGATTTTTTTACCAGTGGCTTCACGGCACAGTCAGTTGTTCAGAGTCCCCTTGAAGGAGATCGCCTGGGTGGCAGAAGATGGTAATCTTCAAGTGGTCTTCACTTTTGCATGTGAAAGCTCAACAAAAGGAAGCACATCAGCAGACAATCTTGACAATTATGACATACGGTAGATGACCTATTACATAAAATATACTGGCCATACTTGAACACCACATGTGAATGAATGTTTCTGGGATGATTGGTGTCATCTAAGGCTTATTAACCAGTAAAGAGTCAGGTCTGGCTTATTCCTGGCTCTTTGAGAATAGTCCAGAATCCCACAAGACAGCGCGTGCAACCTGTTACAAAGTGCATTGCAGATATATAGTTAGTATGGCTTCCTGTCATGGTCATGCATAATACTTCTCTGTGACTTTCACACTAAATGCTTGTTGATCAATAATGTTGAAGACAAAAATTCATCAGTCTACTCAGTGAAAGCAAAATGTCGGTGCACCTGCTACAGAAATTATTTATTTGGTTTTCCTGATAGCATTCTGAATTTGTTGCAGTTACAAGAGATAATTTAGCGTGAAGTTTCTTTACAATGAGCCAGATGATGTAGGCATTGGACTGCACTCCTGCGTGTCTCAGGTACATTCCTTTCTACTTTTTCTTTGATCCCTTCATTCTACTTGTTAAAACAATGCTACTACTGACCTCCCAGAAGTCTGAAACAGTTTTGGAGCAAAACCAAGAATGATTTCATCATTGTATTTTTTGTAACCTTCTACTTACTACATACTTGTTAGAATACAAACAGTACATTAATTGTGGGACATAAAGCCCATATTTACTTATTTTGTTGTCAGTATAATTTATTAAAGCTATTAGGGTAAAGAAAGGAAATACATGATATGATCCAAACACATGCTATAATTTGATGGCTGCATGCTTTTGACTTCAACACAGTATTATATGCGTTTTGGCCTCATGTGAGAGATCTCTTAGCTGCTTTGGGAAGGCAAATCAAATAATGGCTTCAACAATCTCTGTCCCTTGGTGAATTAACAAGAGGAGAGTAATTGCAATGGAACATAATGTGAGGATGTATTTATTTCATGAGCTAAAGTAATAGCTTCTCTTTAGAAACTCCAAGCTAAAATATAGAATGATACATTTCTAGTCTGACAAGAATGAGCTAATTTCTATATGCTCAGTGAGCAGTGTAGATGGCAAGGGAGATGTCTCGTTAGTTTTATTAAGGTGATCAAGTGATAGTTCCAGTACGTTGTTAAATTAATTTCAGTCAGATCTAAGGAATAAACAAAATACTGCTTTTAGAAATAATTCATACTTAAACTGTAGGTCTTGGAAAATTGCAGTCTAAATTAAAGGTACTGTAATATGTCAAGTTGAAATCCTGGCCCATTTTCGAGAATAACTAAGGGCTTTTGGATCTGGTACATATACCCCAGTGACCACTGGATGTAGGCGAATTGTAGAATGTGCAAACATTTAAATGACAAACCATTTAGTAAGAAATTTCAATTTTATCTGGCTGTGAACTAACAATAAAATAAATAATGTGTGGTACAAAATTGAAGCCACATGTTTCAATTCAATAAAATATATACATTTCTCTCATGGAAATTATAAACTATTTAATCTGGTAACTGAGGACTACAAAATTGTTAGGGTTTTTTATTTATTTATATACTGTAATACCCCTGCATTCAATGTGTCCAGAAGGAGTAGTGCTAAGGAAAAGGTTTTTTTAGATTACCTGCTCAACTTATAATGCATTTCCTACAAAATAATTTGCAGCATTCTGATTTAATTACTAATTAAAACTTTAAATATCCGTTCCTTTTCTAGATACCTTCAAAGAGATGTGAACACTTATACGTAATCTGTAACTGCTTGCGTGACATGAAGCTTCTGAATTGAAAGTTGTTTGCTTTTTCAGATGATATTTAGACATGATTTTGTCCTGGGGGTTCTCATCGCAATATCTTTTCTCCCTACTCTTTTCTATGTTGTATTTTTCTGTGTGGATTCAATGGGAATCAATTATTCTAAAAACTTCTCCTTTATAAATGTGACATGTGCTCAACCGCCACCATTATGGACAGGTAAGATATTTCCTCTGTAGTAGCACAATGAGATGACAGGAATGGTAGCTAATCGAGGGTTTTATTAATAACGTCTCTCTTCCTTGCTACAAATGACGCTATTTCCACATCGTCTAGTTCCACTATTAAGGACATCAGATTTGGGATGATTACGAATTTCAGAAGCTTAAAGTATTGAGTAAGTAAACATTTCGTTTTTACTAAGAACCTTAACTTCGAGTTAGGCTAAATGTTCTTCAGTTTTATGGCTTTCCCTTCTAACCTGTTTGACATCTCCTGATTTGATTGCTCTCGTGTTGCTGTCTCTGTTGCCAGCTTTTGAGTTTGATTACTACCTCCAGGAAAAGTGAAGACTATTCATTTTTCATCAATCGCAAAAGAGCTGGGATTTCTAATCTGAAAGGAAATGGAAAACATCTGGGTCACTCTGAAATAGATTCCATTATTCTTCTACAAACACTGGCTGCCACAGGACACTTTAGTAATAATAAACTTTATTTTATATTGCACTTTCAAAGCAGTCATCTTGAAGTACTTTACAATATATAAAAAGCTTCAGAAAATAAAATTAAAGAACATTACATACCTAAGAAAACAAAACAGACACAGAAGATAAAACTATCCCCAAAAAATCCCTCTAATAAAAATGTTTAGGCTAGATTCAAAAGGGCTCAATGTGGCCTGAGATCCTGATTTCTTTTGCGATGCTCTTCAAGAACTCTGGGGAATAGTAACAAAAGGTCACAGTCAAACACAGATTGTGTCCAAACAATGGAGCACATAATAAATCAGAATCAAACAGCGCACAGGTCTCGTGGAGGAGTGTGAACAGATAACATATCGGCTAGATTCTGCGTCTTCAATGTAAGCTGAATGATTTTAAAAGCAACTTGAAACCTGACAGCGGCTGCCAAATTCTAAACACATCGTAACTTGCAAAGTGGAGCTTTAGGGATTCCTGCAAATACGGCAAGTGGTTACTTGTATCCTCTGTAATGAAAGGAAAAGTCAGCAGCAAGTGCTGTGAATTCAAATTGAAATTCATATTCCTAAATAAACCAATCCGTGCCCTTTTCTTTTCAAAACAAAAATGACATTCTAAAAACGGAGATACATGGAATAGGAATCGGCAAATGTTAACAACTCAGTTATATTCACAGCAGAGAGCAAACCTTGCAATTTCACCCACTAAGAAACGCCACAAAGAGGCGTTGTCACAGGGAAGTGAATTTGAGCTGTGATTCTTTCCTTTTTAAAACAACCAGTAAAAAAAATCGTAATGTCTTGGGGTAATCTTCATTCTTCGCTCTGAATTAAAATCAAATGTATTTTTCTGAAACATTTAGTCAACATTTTAGACACCGGAGAACACCCGTCTGTCCCCGTGATGAGAGTTCAACTGTTTTCGAACACGAACAGGATGGTGTGGTAGAATTTTTGTGACATTTGTTTGTTCCTCTTGTTCTGAGAAATTACGGGTTCTCCTGACAGAGGCACTGCATGAAGCAGTGAGCCAAGGGCTGGGAAAATAAAATTTGTTTTGGTCCAAGTTCAAAAAGCTGTGGTAGCTGTGGTCTCTATTTTGTATCTTTAGAGGGCAGATCTGTTCTCTGCAGTTAGAATCTCCCTGGTGTCAAACATCTGTCTCCTTTTTTATTCCTGGCAGGTGAATATAGGGATTGGATTACTTACTACTTACAGCTGGGCAAGCTAAACTTCATGGCCCCCTTGTTACTTAACTTTCCAATGAAAGAAATGTGGTTTATACAGCTTAATAAATTCTATAGCAAAACACATTTTTAATTTTACAAACTAATGAGGGGGTCACAAGTATAAGCACTCTTCGAAAAACAGACTCGTTTCGGATGCGGTCCTGGCCATATCGAAATGGTTGCGGAACTGAACACGCTTGCAGTCACTATCTATACAGGACGGATCGATTTGCACTTTTCAGGCGATTGCAGCAACTAAACTCAATCCCAGAGTCACCAACCATTCCAGTTTTGAAAATGTAGTTCTAGTTCCAAACATTCGTATGTCGAATGTAACAGAATAAGTTCAGTACCTGTCATGTAGTCATGGCAATAAATTGCCAAAGAAAATAAATAGCAAACAAGCCACGTTTACCACAAATGTTTCTTGTAGTTTGGCATCTATTTATGATACTTCCACCTTTAAGGCTGGGGTTGTCTTGTACATGAACCTTTTTCATTTTTGTAATGTCTTTGTTACAAGTGTGCATGCCACACTCTTGAGATAAATTTCAATGTTTGAAAATGCAGAGTAAACACATTCCAGTAGGATAGGAGCAGGAATTAGGCATATAACAAGACATATATGGTTTTCATTTATACCATCCGGCCTCTTTTTCCAGTTACCTGGAACTCTGAAGAGATTTAAGTTGATACAGTAGGTGAAAATTAGTCATCACAGGAATGAAGAGATTCCACTTTCAACTTCCTTTTCTGATTTTTAGGAGGGAGGCTGAGGGTAGGAGGACTGGAGAGAATTATTCAGTGTGGCATTTAAACCCAACTAAACAGACAACAGGAAAAGGCAATGGCAAAAGACATGCACTGTTTCAGGATTATGGGAATGAAGGGATTTAATGGGAATATCTTTAAACGCCCACTACATCCACATACCTACGGTCAAGATTACACCTACAGTGAAAATTCTGTGAAATTAAAAAAGGTGTGAACACCTCTTATCCTTATATGATAAATCTAAGTCCCATCGTGTTTAACTAAACCGGTCTAACCTTTGCTACATGTATAAACAACAGACAAAATTTCTTAAGATCTGATCTTTAGACATGCCACAACAACAGTATTAGTTAAGCATAAACCTGTGTGCTATTCTGTTGAAAAATGATATGATCCGTTAATTACTGATCATGATCAGTAATTGATAAGTATATAGTACTGTACATTCAACATTCCTGGTGGGCAGTTAAAAAGACCCAGCAATAGTGTATCACACTTCATAAGATGCATTGCACTATGGTGGGGGATATTGATGATTAACATTAACATAACTCCCAAAAGTACTGAGAGAATGCTGTTTTAATGAATCTTATATGATTTGTTATCATATGGGCTAGATGGGCAGAATGGATTCCTCTCTTCTGTAAAATGTCTTATGTTCTTACCTACTTATATTTAATCTCTGCAAGTTAAACCAGGGACGTTTGCTCATCTAGACACATGTTTGCTAAGTCATTTACACCAAACTGTCATGGGGTAGGAAGGGAGAGAGAACTCAACTAACAAGGTAGCATAATGGTAACATTACAAAGAAAGTTGCAACATGACAGCATAATGTGGTAGAGCACATCTGTGAACTCAAAGGAATGTTGTTGAAACATTCTTTGCGATGTTGTCTCAGCTAAAATAAAACAGTAACACAATGCTGCTGCCATCTTTGCTTTCCAGCCTGGGACTCTGCAACATTCTGAACTTTTAACAAGTCTAAAATATTCCCAAGTAACATCTTCAAAGAAAATGTTCATAATGTAATGGAAATGCCTTAATTTTAGCAATGTGGCTGCAACACTTTAAAAGGCCTGAGGTAAGCAAAATGCACGCTTTGAGCAAAGCCAACATTTCATTGAATATAATGAAACCACAACCTTCCAGCAACATGAAGGCACGTTATCACAACATTTTGTGTAAGCTGGGAAGAAGGATCGAGACCTAAGGCTTGTGCAATGAACATAAATGTTTCCAGATTACTATTCTGTTCCTGGTGTGGTGCTTTCTGGCATTGCTGGAGTCCAATTTAAATTTTAGACCTACCCAACAACAGAAAATCCCAAAATCAATGCTGATGACTGCTCTCCATGAGGGAGACCCTATAAGCCTCTGACAGTATGATTTTTTGTGGTGGCCTGTATAATGTCTTGGGGGTCTAGTAGTTAAGGGAGCACTACCAAAAAAAATAAATAGAGAAAGTTAAACATTTAGAACTAGCACAATTATGGTCACAAAACATATTTCTGAATGAGATGCAATTCGTTTCCTGACTAGAATGATAACACTTTCACCTCATATTCTTTTTAAACTTTTTTTTTTACTTCATTTTTTCCTTAACATTATATCAACATTGTATCACATTATACCACTTACTGTCTGCCCAAATTATGAATATTTTAACATACTGTATGTATGTTCTTCAACAATACCGAAAAATGAATTATAACACAGCTGTGATAAAGCTACAGTACTTCACACATGGAAGATAATGAAGTAGTCAGCTGAGCTGTAAATAATAGTAATGGTTTGAAAGATATAAACCAAAAGAGGCTCTCTAGTTTTGAGGGAGAGTCAGATCAGTCAGAAGAGGGATCTTTATCAGCAGCTATGCATGGGTACTTTTCTTTTAATTCAGCGCTTTTACGGTGAAGACAGCTGCAATACAGTACCACTTATTTTTGTGATAGTAAATGGAGTAATATAATTAGCTTTTCAAGGAACTCTCCAGTTAAAAAAAACGATCAATACAATCTGTTGTTGGTTCAAGACAAATTATTTCACGCTGTTTGTATTTTAATGACTTTATAAGTGTACAATATAAAAAGCTCTTTTTACAGGTTAAATATTATATTGTCAATCATATAACAAACAACACTTTATAAAAGAGCTCTTTGTTTAAAATATTTTTCCCTAACAATTGAACAACTAACAGCCAGAACGTGTTTTCTTTCTTCTCTTTTCAGCATGGAATAAACCTTTACTTGTTCCTTTGCAGCCTACGCATGCTGACACAGCTCCCTACTTAAACTACTTCAAACCATTGAATATTAATTGTGACAATATAATGCAATCAGAAAACAAAATGTGTTTACGATGTCTCTGTGGTTCTTGCAGTTAGTCTGGTCTTACTTCAGAGGGTATATAAAGTATTCGTCAATTCATGTTTTTGAATAACCTTTCTAACAGGGTTAAAATGATATTATTTTCACAACTAAGTCATTCTATTAATATTGCTAAACCACGTTTTGTTCACTTACTGCATACACACGAGGAAAATGTACAGTATCAATGTTGACTCTTAATTACAATGGTGGAAAGCTACTACCAGAGTTTGATGATGGTGGTGTGCTATCCAGATGAAGAAACCACGGGATAATGCTGTATCATGGGATTTATAAAGCACAACCTGCACTTCAGAATGAACCTTCAGCTTGAACGTTAGACCAAGAACAGCATAGCATTGCAGCTTAAAGCTCATTAACTTTTATCCATGGCACCTTGCTGAGTTTAAAAGGCTTGGCTGCCTCTGGAAGACACATTCATTTGCAGATAATTAGGTCAACAGTGGAATTAACTGAATTTGGTCACTCGTGCTTGTGGGTTGTAAAAATACTTGCTTTGAATGTCATCATAGCTTAATGTGATAAAGCAGCAGTCTGTCATTTTGAACAAAGGGTAAATATCCCAAGGAAGCGAAGAGACAAGATGTGCATCAGAAGCAGCAGTCGCCAAAGACAAACTAATCTTATTACTCACATCATTTAATTGCAGTAATGAACAGTATCACTCACAGACATGCCGGAAGGTGTTAATGCTGACTGATTGCTAGACTACTTTGTACAAATTACAGGATCTGTCGATGTCTGCAACATATTATCTATAAAAGTGGTCATTAACAAAAAAACCTAGCCAAAGAAATGCTATTCTTGATCATGACATGGAAAACAAAGTTCAGATGGAAATGAAACCCCCACCCTTGGCTGTTCAATGTATTTGCTTCCGTTAAGTGGCGCTTCCTGAACTTTTTACATACAGTAGTAGCATTCAATCTGATGAAGAACTTACCTGCTTATAGGCAGCAGACTTTGCATAAATGTATGATACTCTATTTACCTGATTGAAGGTCCTTACAGAGGTGGCAAGCCATTAACTACTGATAACATTTGATTCCTTTTTAATAGGTCTTACATTTTTAATTGTCATTGATTGCAATCTGATATGAATGGGGGAAAAAAATAGAATGGTCCCAGAGTTGTAATGATTTTGGGTAAGTGTGTTCCTAATCTGCCTCTTATTACCACCTTGTGGTCTGAACTTGTCACATCTCTTAGCAAGGCTTAGTAGAAATTTAGGGCCTGATCAGTACTGGGATGGGAGACCCCTTTCAAACCAGGTGGAGGTCTTCCTTTTAGAACGAAACTACCAAATCGAGACCCTATATTGTGACTGGGGAAACCTTGGTTGCTTGGTCATAAAGATCCCAAAAAGCTTTTTGAAATAATAATAAGGTAATAGTATAGAAAGTTCCACTTTGGGTTGTATAATCTGGGTTAGTTCAAACTGCCAATGAATTCAACTGGGACCAGGTTGGGTCATGCAGTTGTCTGAATGAATGGATCCCCTGCTATTCTGTAATGTTAAGCGCTTTTGGATCCTTTGGAATAAAAAGAAATACTGTATGAATGCAAGTATGATTATTCCTATCTTTCTAATTTTATCGAATTATCTACAGATATTTCGAAGCAGCACTTCAAGAGAGGTTAAAACCTTTACCCTTCACCCTTTCAATGTGACTAAATATTATATTAGTAGCTGAAACCTGTCCCTTGGCTGACATCCAACGCAAAATGTACTTTAATTTTCTGCTAGAAAGCTTTTTTTTTTTCTTTTTACCAATTTCCTGGGCACATATTGAGCTTAGGATGTTTGGCCAATAAATACCTAAGATGAACATCATCTGAATGCACGCACATTCACATCTGTTTGTGCACGCTGCATGTCTCACAGACTGCCTGGCACACAGATTTCACATCTTTCAAACTGAAAGCATCAATCTGTCACTTTGGTGTATAGTTAAAGTGAGGCAATAAAAGGATTAAATACTGGCTGGCATCTATGCATGGCATGTGTGCTTTTGTGGGGGCATTTTATCAAGTGCTTGTGGGTTAAAACACCTCACAAAACAATTTACAACCCTTCAAGTAAATTACCTCTTTAAACATTCCCATTCCCGTGATTCTCCTCATTGAGCGCACTTCATTTTAAAGACAGACTATTGCTATATGTATGATCCAAGCTTTGGAAGTGCTTTTCACGTTAAAGGTTGCGTTCTTAAAAATCCAAACTACAATGTATCTTAACCTTAAAACAGGTCTTATAAATATGTGCGAGTTTATTATGCTTTGGATTTTGTCAGAATCTAACTTTTGGTATTCAGCATGTCATTTGACAAACACAATATCCAATCTGAGCATTTTTTTAAATTCCAATGATAAGGCTGATAAATCCAAATTGTCTTCAGAAATCCCAACTGACTCATACATTTCCTGCGATCATCCTCTCATAGGACCAAAAATGGTAAATCATTCTTAATACATTATAGGATTATTAATTATTAATGAGGGTTCATTTGGTCAAACATGCACAGAAACCTTTCTGCAATAACTGAACTCTAAAAAGGCTCTATCTGCTGTCCATGAGAGTAGGGTGATGTGCCTTGGTTGAGCTGTATTCTTGGCTTCCACAATCTGACCCTTCTTAAAGTTCCTCTGGGCTGCTGGTGCATAAATGTCTATTGCATGTCGCCCAGCAGGAGCTGCGTGTGAAACACTCTGGGATTCATTGAGATGAGAAATCAGTGCAATCAGTTTTACAGTCACTGGAAAAAGCATTCTCCCCTTTCTAATGATGACACATTCAGTTGATTTACAAAGGATGTGTCCTCGTTTTTTAATCAAAGCTTGAATGCCCGAAAGAACACTTTCATTAATACCGAGCACCTTTCAAAACAACTGAGAGATAAAGCTGTAGAAAGGCGCAGATCAAGAGAAGGGAACCAACATTTTCCCTTGAGTGTTGGGAAGTTGATCATTAAGAATTGGTAGGTGCATCGTGCCACCCGGACACTGTCTAGATCAGAACAGCCCTCCAAACTGAGAAGCTGAGCAAAGACGAAACTGGTGAGGGTTGTGAACGTGACTTTACTGATGACATTGATGATGATGATTCGTAACTGGCAACGCACCGACGCTATGCAGGTGTGAGCCTGGCCAGTACCTGGATGGGAGACCTCCTGGGAAAGCTAAGGCTGCTGCTGGAAGAGGTTTTAGTGGGACCGGTAGCGAGCGCTCACCCTTCAGTCTAATAACTCACTATAGTGAGGGGATCTCATACTGTAAGAAGACGCAGTCCTTTGGATGAGACGTAAAACTGCAGTCTTGACTCTCCGTGGTCATTTAAAATCCCAGGGTAATTCTTGAAAAGAGTAGGAGTGTTACCCTGGAACTATTATGATTATCATTAAAAGCTGAAAAAAAGAAAAATATTATAACATTATATTATAAAAATTCTGTTTTTAATGGAAAGAATCCCAAATGCTCATGTGGTGAGCAGAAAAGCATCATAACCCTGAGCTGTTAAAAGAGCCCAGAGTATCTTTAAAAAGGAACAATTAACTTCATGACGAAATAACATAATATTTATAACAATAATAATGCTGCAGATTTACAAGTCTGCAAATGTAAAAGTTATTAAACAATTTTCCTTTTGCACTTTAACCTCCCAGTCAAAAGGCATTGGGAGGACACAGGAGTGAACTATGTGAATTTGGCTTTTGGGTTAGATGCTCTGACATCTCTCTGTGAATTATTGCTCATGATCCATCACTTCTAATCATAGACAGTGTGCATCAAGGGTGGCTTCATTCTGTTGGAGCTTTTGGAAGTTAGCTTTTGGAAAGTTAGAATATTGCAATTCTCGAATGAGTGCATGAAATTAATGTACATAGTATATAAACTACATTTCAGGATAAGATAAGTCAAAACAACAATCCAAAGGGCATCTGCTACAGATTTATTTCACATTAATCTTTACCGGGATTTTACAAGCAGGAAAACAACATTGAATGCAATTAATATGCTTCTGTATATTTGGAATAGGTCAGTAGTAAAATGCTATTTCAATTGTACATTTAATACTTTACAAGTTCGTCTTAGGTTGGTTTTACTGAGAGTTTAGTACAGTAGTCCCAGAAGGTATTTTTTATAAAATGAACAATCTTTCTAAGCACATTTCCCTTACTTAATAAAGAAATACCCTGTTTCTAAACATGTGAGAATCTTGTTACTGTATTTACTCAGCATTTATTGCATGTTTCCAGGTATGGCTAATAACTGCAAAGCATTTTACAAATGCCACAGTGTAACCTCGCAGTGTCTCAAGCCATGGAGTCTATAGAACAGTGGAAAAAGTTTGGGATCTGTACGAAGTCCATAACATTCAACTTCTCTCCAAATTCTTTGGATTCCTTAAAAAGCCAGGCACAAGTCTCACCATGGGGTAATTTCAGTTGATTGACATTATTTGCTACCATTAGGCACTACTATGTGGTTGCCCTTTGACCTTCTACAAGCAAGCTGTTTGAAACAACTTTAAACAATATGGTTTAATCTCCCTGGGAAAATCACCCGAATCCTGCAGAGCTTCCAAGACAAATCAGCACCTACAAGTGAGACGATAGAGTGAGAAGCTTCAAGGTCAAAATTCCTTTGAATTCTCAGTAATTATTTTTGTAATTATCATTACTGTATATTACTTTATGTGGTTTTTACCTCTGACACTGCGTTCCTTTTAATCTGCGTCTACGTAATCTACATTGAAAGGCTTGTCCTTTTAAACATGTGATCACGGCCATGTGATCACACCCATTTTTATAGGCATTGAAGATGGATCATTTTAGTCTGCGTGTGTAGCTGAATGTTTTTGCCATTTATTATTATTATTATTATTAAAAAATTGCCCATCCCTTTTTCCCAAAAAGTACAAGAATATTTTCCAGTATCTTTCACCATGTTACTTACTAGAGGATATTACAACTTGTGTTATCTTTGTCTGATCTTTATAAATGCTGTATTACAATTAATATTTCTTCACATAATGGTTATGAGAGACACAGCAGAAAAAAAGTATATACAGTAGGCTTCTTAAACATCTCCAGAAGCAAATATTGCAGCGTTAAGATTGCAGACAATCTAGGCTGAGAAAAGTTTCTTAGCAAACCCCCCTTTTTGGATCAATGAAGCTTCAAAAGCGAAATTTCAATTTCAGAAAAATAAAGAAACGCTGATTTTCATCTCTTAGCTTTTGATTGCTGGATTTTCCCCCATAACATTTTTTAGTGATTATAGGAAATAGGGAGCAAAATTCATTCTGTTGTAAAAACTATGACATCTTTATAAGACTTTACATAACTTTTCAGGAACTAAGAAAAGTTCTCTGCAAGGTCATGTGTGCCTGTTGGACTCTCCAAAGCCTAAATAAGTTTCATTAAATGGAATGCAACTCAGCACTGGCAGCCCACTGAAGCTCAGCAGGTGAGAGCCTGGCCAGTACCTGGATGGGAGACCTCCTGGGAAAAACTAAGGCTGCTGCTGGAAGAGGTGTTAGTGGTGCCAGCAGGGATCTCCACCCTGAAGTCTAATACCCCAGTACAGTGATGAGGATAAGCTACTGTAAAAAAGGTGCTATCCTTTGGATGAGATGTAAAAACCATGGTCTGGACCCTTCTAGGTCGTTACAAATCCCAGGGCGTTTCTCGAAAAGAGAAGGGGTGTTACCCTGGTGTCCTGCCCAGATTTTCCCCTAGCTTTTACCCATCACAGCCTCCTAATAACCCCCATCTCTGAACTGGCTTCTTCACTCTGCTCTCCTCCCCACTGAGAGCTGGTGTGTAGGGAGTGTACTGGCGCACTCTGGCTGCTGTCACATCATCCAGGTGGGGCTGCACACTGGTGGTGCTGGAGGGGATCCCCATTACCTGTAAAGCACTTTGAGTGGAGTGTCCAGAAAAGTGCTATATAAACGTAAGGAATTATTATTAATAATAATAATATAAACATTAGAAATCATAGGCAGACAGGAGAATTTGATTGACAATGCCGTCATGATGTCAAGGAAAGTTTGAGGCAACAGCAGTGTTAAATGATTAACTCAGCAGTAGGAGGGCTGACCTGGTGGAAATATAAATACTACAGCTCTCCCATTCCTTACATTTTCTGAAAGCCTGTTGGCAGAGTGTGGTTATTCATGTTGGGAAACTGAAAAGATTTTTTTTTTTGAAAATGTAATTTTGAAAACTTGACCTTTGCTGAAGTGGCAGGTTTTCTGAGTCATTAGAAACAACATTGAACTTCTAGCAAAACTATTCACAGTCCAGAACCACAGGAAACCCAGAATAGCTATAGAGATTAAAATCTAAAATTAAACTAATTTAGCACTTTAAAACTTCTTTATCATTAAAGATATGTCGTATGAAAACAATAAAGTCCTGTATTATAATTTTGTAAGATATGCAACAATGCAAATGCAAAAATCTCGGACTATACTGTATATGGCATATTTGATTAAAATGTTCAGTTACCGACGTACATATCACAAGCAGAAAATTGTAAAACAAACTTTTGGGGTTGTAAAAGGGCTTTATTATTTGTTGGAATTCAGTATGCTGGTCTATTCAGTGGCAGTTTTGTTGAGCAAACATTATACTGCATTTCCAATCAGTATTTACATTGATTGTATCTGGATCATGGTATTTTCTTCATCTTGATGTTCGTTTGTTAAGACAAAACGTTTTGTCTCTTGATTCTTCCCAGACACTGTTTTAAAAAAATTCATCAAAGAAAATAGACCACTTTTTTCTTAATAACTGCACAATATGAACGCCTTGTATATGACCTTCCAGCTCAACAACAAGGTGGCAACCTGGAGAGTAAAGAAATGAAAAACAGCTGAAGTAAATTAACATTTTGGACATGTTGAACTCTGTCCTTGCATTAAGCAGCAGGTGTGAAATAAGGGTTAATAATTCTAAACTCTCCCAGAAAAGAGAGCAGAGATACCTTAACCTTGTGTTTATGTTTTTCAAGAGAATATAGGTGTGGGGATATGGAGACTAAACTTGAATGGAACTCATGATCTGATCTTCAAGAAAACCTGCTGAATAGTCCACTTCAGATCAAATGAGGCAACTACCATAATTAAAAGTGACTTCTCATAATAAGCACATTTTTTGGCACACAATCTCAGATACATAATTTAAATAAATACATTTAATAGAAAAATTTCCTCTCTCACATGAAATCAATTTACTGTTGTCCATCAAGCCACTATGTCACTTGTACTTCTTACAGTGTGATGTAAATCGATACAGAAACATTTCTAGGAATCACACACTAAATAAAATGTGTATCTTCTTACCAAGACCCTCACACTGTGTGTTAGCAAAGTACTCCTCGAATTCATCAATCTACTTCCTTCACCCCCTTTGTGTAAGAATATACATAATTGTAAGATGATGTTGAGGTCTAAGACCTCTGCTTTATTTTATATATGGAGAAGCATTAAAGCATTGCATGTAATAAAAATGTGTTGTGTTTGTAATGCCTTTGTTCTTTTTCTGATTGATCGTTCTGTTTATTGGTGACACCTGATAATTACCTGAACATATTCCTCATGTTTTCAGGTAACCTAAGGTAACCTAAGATGCTTTTTCAGTGCTGCAGATTTCTGTAGTTATTTCCACTAAGGCCTTGAGTTCGTGTACAGATTCTCCCAAACAGGTACTGTATTACAAAAGAACAGCCTTGCAGTTTAGGGTGTGATTTAAGAGAAGCTACTGTACTATAGTGAACTGAAAACGTTGTCGTCCAATCACAGACTACAGACAGAATACTACATTGATCAATGAAATATTGTAAGTGTACATTTCATTATGCTTAAACACACATTGTAAGCTTAGGAATTACTGTACTATACAGGGCAAAGTTCTGAATAAGGCTCTTGCCTTTTAACTCTACACGCCATAACTACTCAAGAAAAAAAGTTTGATAACGAAATTGTTCCCTACAGCGAATCACAAGCCGGCTTACTGATACAGTAATGTCAAGTGAACAAAAACAGTTAAAAAACAACAACCGTAATAAAGGTGGGAGTGTTTTTCTAAGCAAACCGGCATGAAGTAAAAGCTGATTGCAATTATTTATGTCATATGCAACTTCTCCCTTACTCAAGCAACTTGTACATTTTCTTGGACAGTTTAAGTGCTGTAATTTAAAGCACACTATTAATGCACTGTAGAGTTACAGTAGCCTGGTAATTGTTTAAATCTGTTTTTCCCCCCGAGCCTTTTGTTGAACTGGGTTATTAGTCCTTTTCCATTCTTTCAGGAACATTCCAATACTTTAGAAAGTGTTAATTAGTGCCATTAATATGACTTTAATAAGTGCAGCTTATGTTATATGTTAAATATGTTGCAATTATGCATCATGAATTCATTAACCATTTCCAAATTGGTGAACTTCGTTTTACTGTACTGAAAGAACATTGACATCAGTAGATGAACACACCAGAAAAGCACAGGCCTTTTGATTACCATTATTCAGACAATAAACAAACTACAAATTACAGATTTTCTCCTTCAACAAAAAGCTGTACAATAAGTTATATTGATATTCTATTTGCTTGTACTAAATTTCTGTAGAGTGTGTAGTACAAGAATAAAGCTTTTGACAAATATTGATTAGTGTGAAACATTATAGATTAACTATGCGCTAGAACTAAAAAGTTAGAATAGTTTTTCCATCTCTTCCTATTCATTCCAGAAGCATAAACTCTTTATGACATTAATCTAGTTAACTTAATCTTAATCTAAAAAAAACTGCAGTATAAAAATATCAGAAGAAAAGGTGATTCATCTTTCTTGTTGGTCTTTCCTGTGACTAAATAGGATTATGGTGTGCAGTAGGAAACAATTTTTTGTTAAATAAACTATTCATTATTCCACAAAACGATTAAAATCAAGTCACTTGGCTATATGTTCATTTTGTCCTACAGTAACTAAAATCATTTATGGAGATGAAGAATATATTATTTTTTAATTTGTCACTTTTTTCTTTTTAATAAAAATTCCCCGAACGATTTGGACTAACAAATTGCAAAGAAAAATGTATAGATACTACATGGTGCCCCCTGGAAAGGGCAACTTTTTATGAATGATTGGTTCAAGTGTTATTCATTGTTTTATTTAAAAAAAAAAACAATTTAAATAAGAATGACAAAATATAGTGTGTCAATACTGTGCATAGGCACAAGGAAAAATAGAGATTAAGACCTCTGTTAGGAATAAATCTAGATTTAAAAAGTTACCTTAAAGAACATCCTTCATGTACTTAAAATATTGTGTCTTTTTTGGCAGTATATGTGTGTGTGGATATTTGCGCTAATAGAGGGACTGGCGGTGAAATACTAAACTGTAAAAACAAATTGAAAAATGTAATCCTGGAAATTCTGGAAGTGCTTCTTCCTTGAACACTACAATGCAAATTGAGGGTGATATTATTTTGATGCAACACACTCTACATTCTCTGCAGGATTGCAGATTCGACTGAACCTCTGGTTCACATTTCCAGTTCCAGATGCCACTGTGTCCTTCCCTCATCTGGAATCACTCCATAAAGCAAACAGACGGACTAGAATGACCACAGCAGGACTCAGGCAGTGATTAATAACGACAAGCGTTTTGACTCAAAAAGCTCAGATGAAGAAGTTTATCCACAATAAAATATGGTACAGTAAACCAATCTGATACTTAGCTGCCCTTTGATCATGAATTCCACTTGTCCTTTTGTCCCCATTCTGGAGGAAAAATACTGAAACGTTTTTTGATCAGGCCAATACATCTCATTCCTTAGCACTGTAATTGAGAGTCTGTGTCTTTTGTAAGTGTACCAGACTAAGGCAATGCTCCCTTCACAGTGTACATGATTTATTGTTGTTAAATATAGTAAGGTAAAAACATTTTTATTGAATAGACCAGCACAGGACCTTCTCTTTAATGATGCCACAGAAACTTAACAAATAAGGTTTAGGGAAGGCATGAAAAGATATGAAAGAGAAATAAGTGAATCATTCAAACTGCTGTTCATGGGTCAAAGGAATAAAAAGATGTGGAAGCTTAATACAGGCATTTTGAAAAGCAGTAACAACACATTTAAATTGCAAAACAAAAACATATTTTTCTAAAAACATACGTAAACGTTGAGTCCACCTTACGAAGAACTTTTAAAAAAGTTAAAATGTTGTTTGAGAAATGCAAATATCAAATTTAACCTATCCATGGACTAAATTGTGTCTTGGTTGTTTTGTAGCTTTAATACAACTGCAAGACCGGGGGAAAAAATCTTACAAATCCATCTGTTAGTGATTGGTAGACTGTGAGCATTTGTAGGTTTGCGGAGGACATATCTCAGTTCATTACAAAGAAAAAAAGTGTGAATGCTGTCAAAAAACCTCCAGAAAGAAAGTGCAGATTTGGATATACGAGTTTAAAACACCCATGCAGTACACATACGCACAAACACACGCAGAGTGCAGCCCACATGAAATATTGGCACAGAGCGCCATTGAAACTTAACTGTTTTTCGGTCATGAATCTGTTTATAAATCAAATGTGTAATATTCTGCAAGAATTACAAATTGGTCAAACTGATGTAATCCAGGCAGCACTTCCTTAATTGTAGCATTTACTGAGAGGGTGGAGGCTCACATGGATCTTATGCAAAGGCTATAGCCCCTTGGGAGCTCGACCTGGATCTGGCTTGAGTCACATGCAGAACGGTGATGGTGGTTGTTGTTAAGTAGGTAGCGCACAAAGAGCTCCAGCATTTGGCAGGCTGTGTAGCAAAAATAAACCCCCGATTTGAGTCAACCAGGAATTCGTTGTACTAATAGGAGGTGATTGCCCCTAACCATTCTGTCTATTTCTAATACGTTGAAGCCATGAGCTGCCCTCCAGCTCCTCATGTGTTCAGTGTTTGAAGAAGTAAAAGATGAACAGTATAGGAAAGGTTACAAATGAGTGGAAGCCGTTTAGCCTCTATTGACCCCTGCAGTATATTTGGTAGTAGTTTTACTGATCCAAAGATCTTATCCACAATTATCTTGAAAGATCCAAAAGAATGTATGTTCACAATATGGATGGTAGCTTATTACCAATGCCCACAACCTTTTTGAGCAAAGAAACCCCTCCTCTTCAGTGTTTCAAACGTGTATCATATGCCTTTTAGTCTTTTTTTGTCTGTTTCTCGATGTTCTTGTTGCTTGCTTTGTGAACTAGTCTATATTGTCAGGCTTGCAAAGCCTCTTTGATTACATTTTATCACCATAGGAAATCCTGTATTTATAGTTCCTTTTCATATAACAATATACAGGATATTGTTTCATTTTCTGCGACAAGAAAAACCTCACAGGACTGACCTAGAGAAACTGTCATGGGGAAAAATATAAAAGTCACAGTCTTGAGTTCACAGTGCTTTACAAGAGCTTGTGCTACACTGTTTAACTTCTTCTTCCCCAGATTTCTGTTTATCAATTGGTAAACGTTACAGTAGCTACAGGGCTTCTGCTTCTCAATCATTTCCAAACGCAGGCTGAGCTCTGTGGCCTATGGCCGTGAGTCAGGGCCTAAGTCACTAGCCGACTGTGACTGGGATTTTCTCAGTGGCAGTGATCTACCAATCTATTTAGGGGTAGTGTTGTATTGGCTCCTGGACAAATAGCAGCTCCTGAGAGTTCCTGGACACCTGCAGTATTGGTGAGAGATGCACAGCTCCTCTACTGTTAACCTTCCTGTCAGGAGCTGTTGAGGCTGTTAGTTAAAGTTGTATTATGTCATTTCAAAAATATTTTATTATTTTTATTATGTCTTTTTTTTTTTAAATTGAAGAAAGTTGCTTACATACAGGGTGGATGGTTCACGCATTTAAAGACAAACAGAAGATTCACAGCTCATGTCCAGACTCTGTCACTAACTCTGTGGATTAATTTGATCACGTTACACAAACTCTTTATAATCCGTCTTTTGAATGATAAAGACAACCTGTTTATAACTCAAAACTACGCTGACAAGTGATGCAAATTAATGTTACCTTGATGCATCTTAAATTAGGTTATATATCTTCTAACTTACAGTAGATGTGTGTTTCCTAATTGTTTAAATTGCAAATTGTGATTAAGGTTTCTTGTTGCAGCATAGCAGTGCATGTACTGTACATATGGCTGTCTGAAGTGCTGTCCAGAACTATAAATGGCTCAGTGGCCAACTTCATGTGTGGGATTATGGTGTGATTGTCATCTACAGT
This sequence comes from Lepisosteus platostomus, assembly GCF_059453375.1. NCBI lineage: Eukaryota > Metazoa > Chordata > Actinopteri > Semionotiformes > Lepisosteidae > Lepisosteus > Lepisosteus platostomus. Next base: position 41,257,662 of record NC_142622.1, on the reverse strand, counting down.
CTCCTCAGTGTTTAGTTTATATCGTACATTAAACATGTGTCAGAAACATATGCTACAGTAATAGGACATGAAGGTATTCTTGTTATCTAAGGTGGTAAAATATAAAGGGTCATTATACCAAACATTTCCTTTTTAATATCCTCCAGGTACTTTTTAGTGGTACATATATATCAAGTCCATCATTTCTTGCTGTACGGTGACTGATTAGTAGATGAAGTGGATTTTGAAGCAGGATTCTATGTTCTGCAACACCATGTAACAATACCGTTATTGTTAACTGAAACATTAATTGCCCCTTATTAAAAAAATCTCCACAGAGTATTTAAACTTTAACAGCACGCAGACTTTAGTTTTATTGGAGAGTGGAGAAACTTCTTAAGAACAGCAATAGAGAGCAAGGAGGAACACATGCCCACACTGTTGAAGTACCATGTGACTCTTGGCCCAGTGGAGTCTTCGTGTGACTGATTAGGTGGGGTTGCTTTGCGCGTCACACAGACCCTTGTTATGGTGGGCAGCTGTGGTCGCTGTGGATAGGGTTTGGATTGTGAAGAAGCAGAGCTTGATTTTGATGGAATGGGTGGCCAAGTGGAGTGACTAATACAGCCTGACCTGCTCAATTCGCAGGGTTTTCGGAAACGAGCCTAATTACAACTTGCCAGTGGTCTATTCCGGCCATGCGGCGATTAGTAAGTATTTGCACTTTCGGTGTAAAAGTATTTGAGTCATTCCTGATAAAAATCAGAAGAGTGAAATGGAAAGCCATAAAAATCGACGTTAAAAACTGAACTGAAATAAAATGAAAAGCAGGGATAAAGCAAATCCTTTTTGTGGCTTTAAAATTAGGCCCATGTTGCGCATATACACAGTACTCATCAGAAGTATTAAGACACCCAAATCAAAACTCACTTCTGCTTTAAAGTCAACCACTTCAGATTTATGATTATGATTCATATTAATTTCATAAATGTACATATCTATTGTATCATATTATAGTATAATCATACTTTGCATTGATCTCAAGATGATTTCAAGATGTAATGGGACATTCAGTACAAGTACATTTCATTGTAAAGAGTCAGTATTTTGCCGCATATCCTTTTGTGACAATGAAGTTTGTGGTTCATTGAGCTCGTCAAACTCTTGGTGCTGGTGAGAAGTTTGACTCGCTGTTTAACCTGTGTAATTCTCTGCTTTTTCCGTCTTCTATGAACAGTTGCATTTGTACATTCACCCCCCTCCCTCTGGAGGTTGCCGGTGAAATCATTTACACTTGTTTTAGAATTTTCCATGACAACTTTGTTAATTTTTCCATTATCAATTGCAGATGGTTTTCTTTTCCATTCAGCCTTGGCTGAACGGTCATTATACCTATAATTTCTTGCTTTTTTCATTGTATTCAAAATTGCTGACTGTGGTATGCCCCTGTTTCTGTGCTATTGTTCTGATTATTTTTAGTTTCAAAACAGTTCTATTTGCTTTAGCAGAAAAGCCTTTGGTTCTCCTCTTGGCATTTACTACACTAAAGCAGAAGTGAGACGTGCTAGTTGGTGTGGGATGGTCACAGATCTTTTATGAGTGACTAATTGCACAACAAGAAACACCTGACTAACAGGAGACACCTGCCAGCTGATTATCCCAATACTTTTTGTTCCTTCAAAATGCAGAGATTCAACACTATCGGTTTTAACAGTTTATTTTAACTTAAAAGCATATACCATAACAGAATTTACTTTGATAGAAATATGTAAGAAAAAAATATTTTAAGCTGGACCAAATGTGGTCTTCTTGTTTGTTACTCTTCATCATTAAGATATAAGTACATTGCTGTCTTGGCATTAAGAGTGAAACTTTTTTATCTCAGTAGAAATGGCATTTGAAATGTAATTTTTGTGACGGGTACATTTGGGATTTTATTAATCAAAATTTATAAAGAGAGCAAAATTGCCCTCCGGAACATGAATACAGTACCCGCATCCCATAAACAGTAGAAATATAAACATTTGTTGTTTACTTACTGTGTAAAAATGTAAATATTCTGAAATATACTGTAGATGAATGTTTTTTTAAGTCTGTTTAATGTATTTTCAATTTACTTAGGTTTTCCTGTCAATTTGAATATTAGAACATTGTGAGAGTACAGACCACAAAACATTACCACTTACTCACAGAGATTGATATCAAGAAATGACAATGTTATGTCTGTAGAAAGAACATTCACAATACACCTGATGTTGGCAAACAAATTCCATTTTTTTTTATTTGAACAAAATATTTTACTTCTTGTCCCACTCTTTTGTGGGACATGTCATGTCTTTTTATTAATGACATTGATGACATTAAGACTCTTAAGACATACAGTACAAGACTCTAATATACATACTGTACATGTATGTGACATACAGTATATAATATTGTGCTATATATTTTTTTTTTCCTGTAACACAATGTGCAAAATTGACTACCACTTTTCTAAAGCTCTTTTGTATTAGAAAATACTGAAATTGTTGGTGTCTGGAAAATTATATTTTAAGTATTTTCTGCCCTGCTGCACTGGTGAGAGAATGTTTTTTTTTTATTTGTCCTCTACTGTCATTGATACACACCTCACAAAATAATGATGTCAAAAGCTTTAATGCATTTGAGGCTTTGATCTCAGCTGCTCCTGTTTTCAAACTCTCATAAGTTATGGTTTTTAAAAAATACACAATCAGCGCAAAGATTCTAAGTGAAGCAGTCAAAGACTTCTGCATACTGGGAAGACAGTCATGAATTAAGCTTAGCTGTTACAAGGACTTGGTCCAAGAATGGATTCAACAATGTGTTCTTCTGTTTATACTTTTTACTCCCTTATCTCAAGATTGATTTAATAGAAGAAGTATGAAAATACTTCAGCCATCCACGATCCTGGGGGGTCTACACTGTGATGAGAGACAGCTATGGGAAATGGCATACACTGTAGCCGTCCTGTCCACGCACTGTGTATGTGAACTATACAAATTCACCTACCCTGCTCCCTAATGCCTTTGGGTTGAGTGCTCTCAAAAATAGTTTTCCTGTCTAATCATGGCTTTAGGCTTACTGCTCCACAATACTTTGCAAACCCCCCAAAAATGATAAACGTATTTTGATTACTACAGTAAGTATCAAGGAAGGTGTCAAATCAAATACATTCAAGATTCTCAAATGTACTGCACCTTTAACTTTCATTACAATTTTTTTTTATGAGCAGTATTTTCGAGTACAGAATAGAAATGCCCCCTCTTCTCCAAGTCTTACTATCTGTTAACAGTTCTATATATTTTTTTATTTCCAACAGTTTTGTAGGAGGTGGGACATATAAAGTAATGTATATACAGTTAGGACCTAGTCTGATTTAACTGGAAAAGGAGGACTTTCCTATTGCGTTTCATCTAAGAAATTAACATCCTATTTAAATAATACTTTATACATTTAAATCATAACTCTAAACAGTCTTTATTTATATTTTCCAATATAAAACACTTGAATAGAATTAAATACAGGTTTCACATCAACTAAGAAGAAATGATCCTTGTTGAGCAGCTGTGTTTTTTTTATTCCATTGGGTGTATTTTCAAAGTTTTTCACTTGAGGGCAGAATTTGGTTTTAGTAATAATAATTGTATGAAGATGTCAAACAAGCTGGCAATGCGTGTGGAATAAAAATAATGAAATTAATGTTTTTGAACTGTGTGTAATGAAGCAGAGTTAAGCAAGGCAGGGCCTGGTCGGTACAAGGATAGGGGACCTCTTAGGAAATTGGGCTGCTGCTGTAAATTGTGTTAGAGGACCAGTAGGTGTTACTCTTTCTGGTGGACCCAATCAGTGCCCCAGTGTGGTGACTGAGGAACCTTTACTTTAAGACATGCCATTTTTATAAGACCCTAACTATTTAATCATTATGTCTTGCTTACAAGATTATTTCAGACACTCTCATCCATCTCAGCTCCTCTCTGCAGGAAAACCCTTTAAAGAGATCCTTTCAAGAACTTTCCTCCAAATGTAAGGTTTAATGTTTACATATGCGTGTGATTATGATTGTGTTTTTTTTTAATATTGCGTGTGATGAATGTGGGCTTCATCTGTGTTCACTTGCTGTACCGAAAGGAAATTCTACCAGCTATTGTTACAGTATAGAGCAATAAAGAATTCTGTTCTATTAAAGAACTCATTATACTACTTGTAAGAGTTGTTCTGACTGAATTCTATTATTATTTGTAGTACTAGTGGTAGGATTATTATTAGTAGTCACAATAACTGCTTTTACACCTGGCAGTAGGAACTGACCAGAAAAATGCTGATTTGACAAATGTATAAGTGGATCACTGCTTTCTATTTTGTATGATTCCTATGCAGATCAATCTAGTAAAGACCAAGGAATGATAGCACAAATGGAATGTCTTCTTAATTTATGTTGTAAAAACATTTCTACTGATTTAAGATCAAACAGCTGTTGGTATTATTTTATATGATGATTAGTAGGAGCTGAAAAAAAACCTCTTGCTTGTACTTACATCCCAAGTGAAGAAACAGAAAATTATGGTGACATCTCGTTTCTGTCAGCTACCCTGCTCTGTCTTACTTTCTTACTGAGTTCTTCAATCTCTGTAAAGACCACAAGACAAGCAGAATCACAGTTTTCTTCATGATAAGAGTACTGGTTGAGTAGAATAATACTTCTCAGAAACAGTAAAGGTCTCTCCTAAAGTGGTAGACCGGACTACCAATGTCAATTTATGGATGTAAAAGGAAATGGTCAATCTGCTGTGCTAAAATGCACATAAAAATCTTTTTCCTTTCCTTACATTTGTGTCTGGAACACTCCATTCAAAAGAATTTGTGACCACTTTCTTTTAAAAGGACTTTTCACCTCTCAGGAGTTGATTCTTGCACGTTTTGTGACTTTACTTTTCTTTATCCGATCAATGTGCAAAACAATAAAGAGGCTTTGTTATACACACAAGGCCAATGGTAGCCTGAGGATTAGAAGCAAAAACTACTTTTCAAAATTGTTCTTTTTTCCCCAGATGTTGTACTGTGTAACAAAGGAGAAGATAAATGTGCAGATACATACAACCTAAGATTAAAATGTAATAACTCTGACAGGGTTTTCCTTGGTATCCTGGGTGAAGGTGTACTTGCCAATTTCAGTCTTTGAAAGGTTTCTCAGCACAATAGCATAATTGTAATTCTGAGAGCAGGCGACTTGCCATCACCAATTCACCATAAACCTGATCTATACAATGGGTCTCCGCAGAGCAATTATTAAGACCATAAAAAAGGTGAGTACAGCCCCTCCGATGTGGCATTTTCCAGTTCAATACATTGCTGTTAAACCAAAAGGTTTCTTGCATTCTCATGGACAATATTTGCATGACAGCCACAAAAGTGCTCATTTAGCTTTTCTGGAATTTAATCCAACAGCACTTCCTATAGCAGGCTGTAAATGTCAGAATATATTTCCTTTCGTTTCTGATTCAGGAAAGGGTACAATGCAGGTACCCAGAAAATCACCAACATTTTTAAAGTCTTGTGGTTTTCAAAGAAGAAGACAAAGAATGTCTTTAAAATAATTTAATTTAAATATTTGTCTTTCAGCGCTAAATATTTTATTTGTAATGCACAAAAAGGATAAAACTGTTAAGTAAAATTTAAGTGAGATGTGGCTAAAATGTTATTTTTTAAAACTGAGCAAGAGACTCCAAGAAGACAAGTTCTGCAATTTCATAGGTACTCAACCCAGGAACATTCTGTTTCCTGTGTAGTCATTTTTTTTTTCACAGTTTTCAAAATAACGTGTTGCTGCAAGCTTGAATGAAATATCACCAACTTTCACTTCATGCTTTACTGTTTGAGCATTTACTCACCTGGCCGAAGAAATGACGGCACTGGCAGAGAACCCATGATGCCTCAATTGTGAGGAATGAGCCAGGGAGACTGCTGCAAAGGTGAAGATGGCGTGGAGGGAGCGGAGCTAGAAAAGATGTACACAAAGGGGACTCGGCAGAATACTTCTATGTGAAGATATATATGTAAGAGAGCAGAAGGTTCAAATTTGACCTTCTAAGGAACTTTTGTGGAACAAATCCATAAATAGACATATGGATATTTTCCTAAAATATTTTACATTCATTACAAATGTATTTCAGTCCATGTGCATTTGTTAAATCTTTGTGGTAATGTAATTGCAATGCATGCTTAAGAAATTCTTTCCAAGTGTGTATTTGGATATTCCTTTGTGTATGTGTGTGTTGCACGTGCATGTGGCATGTTGGAGAACTCCGACTGCCATGACAAAAACCTGTGCACTAGCTATAAGGATACACTGTCTATGAGACATACTCCAATAATGTTTCCGATCTCTTTTGTGAAAATACTAACACAATAATGATCAGAAACAATGCATATCCTTATAGAACAGTCCTTGTAGCACAGTCCCAGTAAATTATAACCAGGAGAAAAGGAAGACAGAATTTGTCTCCATGCCTGCATGGAGATATTGTCACATTGCATATTAAAAAAAAAATGCTAAGTTGTATGAAATCCATAAAGTACGGCCAGGATGTTTTGGAAAAACAAAGAACATGGTTAAAACATTGGAGAGTGTGAGACATTAAAGAATGTCTGACGCACAAAGAGTCTGCAATATCTTTCCCTCAGTTTAATGATTAATCCTCACCTGCAGAGACTTCCACAAAGTGGATGTGAATGTATCGAGGACCTGTTTGACATTACAGTCCTAACCCTGTCATCCCAGGATTACTAGTTTCTACATTTTTACAGTGATGTTCTGACTTGGGTGCTGGCAGTAAAACATCCTCTTAATGGTGGCTAGTCTGTAATTGAAGTTCCTTCCATAAAAAAAACAGCAGGTTAAACAAAAAACAAGGGAGGTCAGTAGTGTCAACAGCACTTAACTGAACCCGTACATTTTTTTGGTTTCATGCACCTGTGTTCCACACTTAAGTTTCTAATGGCATCTCTAAACTTTGTAAAGCTTGTAATAAACTTGCGATGCAGACTGAAATTCTATTAAAACACTATTTTTTCATTCTTGAGCCTCAAGAGGCTACTCTTACAATCGCAAGGATTTGGGTGGAAACATGCATTTCGTCTGTCGCTCCCATGCCCTGACGGGTCTGTCAGTGAATATTCTGGCGACGCGAGTTCAGACAGTGGCAATGAATGTCTCTTCGCTGTTCAAGCATTTGCTTTAAGCCGGATTTTGCCCTGTGAAAGTTTATATGTGATGACCCTGGCTGTCAGTTGCTGCTGGGTAGTAGTTTCAGAGTGACTTTGATGACTCACAAAGGATGTTTCGCCTTGTGTTTTACTCCAGAATTAGAGAAGCCTACTGTTTTTCTCAGATAAAGGTGAGTTGCCCCCCTACCCCTTACTCAATTCTATATAGAGGGAGGGGCAAAGCTAAGGCATTGCAGGCCACAGAAACGTATAGAGTTTACTGTTGATCAGATAACGCTATTTTCCTTTGACTTCTTCCATGTTTCGCTGTTAAAAAAATCTAGGGTGCCTTTATAGGAGATCCAGAATACAAATCTAGTAGTGAACTGGTATTTTAATCATCAATAACAAGTATTGTGTGGTACAATCTAAGGTGGTGCTTCACGATTAAGAGATATGCTTATTTATTTTTATTGGCATTTGGGGGATGGAGATGGACAGCAAATGTAGCTTTCCCTGCCCGTATGGTAAAATTGTAATTCCTTTGAAGAAGAAATGTAAAACATTCCTGTAGTTAGAAGAGAAAACGGATGGTAAGAGCTAAAAGCACATGTAATAAGTAAGCTACCAGGAAATTGGTATAGTCTAGTATGATTTTATTGGGATCTTGGGTATGGCCTTCAGATTAATTGGGCTCTCATGACTGTGGAATGTGGAATTTTTATAGGAAAGTAAGTAAGGAACCCCTGTTGTTTGCTTCAGGCAAGAGAAAGAATCCGACCTGAAGAAGCTGTAACCAAAGTTGACTTGATAGTCATATGCACACAGGTACGAAATATTTATTTGTTATAAAAATTGAGATTTAATTATATGGTCTGTATTCGTATATTTCTGTAACCCGAGAATGAAATTGGCATGATCCCTCAAGCTGTCGATCCCTGGAGCTGCTGTGGTTGGCATTCAAACCTTCCATTTTCATTAAGCATACCTCACACACACCATGTTTCCCACGTATTCATGAAAGGGGACGTTTTCAATGTGTTTGACGCAGAGGTCAAACTCGCCGGTTACCCCCACTTTTTTTTAAAAAAGCAAAAAGTTTTAAAACCCCAAAAAGAAAGATTCCAATATTCCCTGCCCTTCTACAGAAGTATCATTCTGTGACACGTTAGAGCCTTAATGTAAAAACATACACATTATTGTTTAGGTAAAAGAAAACGGTAACAGGGTTACTTGGAAAACACAGTTTTCAGTTTTATGCACATTGCCTTGTTCATAACTGTATCTGTAAAATAAAGTCTTGCCATCTTTAATATCAGCAAAGATGACATACAGTACCATCATCTGCTGACAATTGAATTTTTAGACTGAGATGTTAGTAGGAACTTGTTGGAAGGGTATTTGGCAATTTTAGTGTTGTAATGAAAGTCCCTCTGTAGTGTATTAAATGCAATTAAGTTTTAAAACAAGTTATTTTACTGCAAATTAGTTTGGATATGTTTTTTCTTCAGCGAAGCAGGGAACTATGGCCCGCTGAAGAACAGCAGACAAAGCCTACATAACATTCATAACAGCATTTGGTGTGTGTTTCGACTGCATCCTTTATCTCATAAGAGATGTAAAGGAATATCTAGAGGGCACTTATCTGTTTAATCAATTTGTCGTTCACTTCATTATTGTACACACATTGTATATTCTAGCTTTGGTGCTATATACAAAGAACTGAAGTGCATATTTCAAATTCAATGTAAGATTGTACTGAAGTTTATCTCCAGGTATCAGTTGCATTGATTTAAAAGAGTGGCTTTCAAGTGAAAGTCACGTGACCCGGTTTCCCTTTGTGTGACATCATGAGCTGGTTTACCGCAGTATCAGCATTTGATTAAGGAAATGCTATCCACAGTGCTCTGACAAAATACGTTGTTGCTTCTAAAGAAGGCGTTTGGCACTGATTCTGAAGGGTGGGGGAGACAAAAGAAGATCTGTAAGTAATCAACTGCTCAAGGAACTTCTCCGATTTTTGAAAAATTATCCTTACTAATAGTTTGTCTTGTACTGTATGTAATTTTCTTTTGATGTACATATGAAGGAATGATCTGTGATCTCATTTTTGTAGCAAAAAGCAGCAGGCATTTTTAATTACAGGGTACTTATTCATTGTGGACTCCTATCATCTGTTCCACATTTCAAATGCAGACCGATCGTAAAACAACACTAATCCATTGCTGTCATTGAAACCACCCCTCTAATGTACAAGCATTTTTTCCCCCTTCTGAGAATCTGATAATAATGGCTTCTTTACCTCACACAGAATCCTACGGGCAAACATGTCATGCGTAGGCCAGCTTGACTAAGAACAGACACATGCCATTGGCCATAAACTGTAAACACTTTAGCCATTTAATGTGGCCAAGCCATAGTAAATGGACAGTGTCAGCCCTTTTGGATTACGAATCTTTAAATTGACGTCTGGATAAATAAGCACCGTTATTGACAGAAAATGAATGCAGGGAAACTAGACAGTTTTTGTTTTGCTGACCTTTTTTGCTAATCATGTTGTCGACTTTTTAAAGTGTATTTCGATACCTGCACTAGGTTTCTCACTTTAAACACAGAAAAAAGTATGCGTCACGTCATTAAGGCATAATGATTATTCCTCCTCTCTGTGTACTGTATATATAAGAATTTAAACTATGCTGGCATCTTTTAATTTATTCCTTAAATGATTAATTTATTAATTAAATACTGCCACTTGTGGGAGACACCACAGAAATCTTGAATTCCTTTACAAAACTGAAGTAAAAAAAAAAACATAGGTTTTTGATTTCTCAATACTAGCAGTCACGTAACTTGAATATAGGTATTCTGCTCCACAAAAGGAGATGACTGTATGGCAAAATGAAAGAAATAGCTATCTTTTTGTCAATAGTTCTGTAAATTGCTAGTACTGGTATTTTAAACTCAACAGTGAGTGTCAATAGCCACCCTCTTTCTTTCAGATAAATGAGATTCGCAGGTCATTAGACACCCTACTGGAGGGAGACCCACACTGCCTGGAAGGGATATGAGATCTAGCAATAATTCAGAAACCTCAAGGAATGTTCTTCCATAACAGCCCGTTTATAGCCTCACACTCAGATAATGCCACATCGATCCATAGAGAAACATACCTGAGAGCTCACACTTTGGATGTTGCTGCTGTTTTGCATTTTTGAAGTTAAACGCCCTTTTTAAGTGAACATTTACTGTACATGCTGGACAGTTGTTTCCAGTGAGAACAATAAATTAATTGTTTAGACGCAACTGATGTTCTTCAGCTCCGTGGTGTTCATTACCAAGCAGTAGTTGAGCGTTGAAGTGCTCTGTGCAGCAATACCTCTCCCGTGTTTATAGAGGTTCTTTTGCGACAGCAATACAAAAGCTTTAAATATTTAAAGTAAAATATGAAGTACAACTTACATAAGTGAATATGCCAAAACATTTCTAGAATGGCTACGTCTATGTGGGTGAGGGGGTATCAAGGCCACTTAGGGGTTGCATTAACTCTGCCAAATTACAATGAGCAACCTTGACAAAGAGATAATATTTAGTGAACACAACATACAGTAGCAGACACACAGCCAGCAGTATCTGGCAGTCAGACTGATGCAGATGATTGCTGAGATGGCTGATGTTTATCCTACAGGCCTGTAAGTGTTGTGAAAAACTCCAGGCAGTGTCTGAGAATGTTCATTTTTTATGACATTATTCTGTGTTTGTAAATATGGAGATCTAGGGGTTTGCTCACTGAATGTATTTAACACAAGAGGAGGTTTTATTCTGTTATACTTGAACTGCGTTTTCAGTCAGTGCAGAAGATCAGGGGCTGTAACATCTGTTAGTAGATTCTGCAAACCTTTCCTGAAGTGTACATTGCCCCTAAAGCATGCAATGGCATAATTGTGTATGTTTAATAAGTAGTCACAAAAAAAATTAACTAGCACACACGTCAAGAGACTGAACAACTGCAAAACGTGTGAAACATGAATCTGAAGATAAAACATTTCCGTTGAAAACATATGGCTGACAGACCTTTCAGGATTTAAAAAAAAAAGGCCTTTGAATAAAAAAATATTTGTATTACCTGTAGAATTCATTATTAAGAAAGATTTAAAAAAGGAAAACGTGATTGCATGCAAATATTAAAGGATGTTCTTTTCGCACTGTGCGTTTTTTTGTTATTATGATGTTAGCTTGAAGAACCCAGGACGTGCTGTAACAAGTGGGCTGAAATGGTGAGTCGCAGGGCTGTGCAGCTGATTGAAAGGCTGCCTGTCCGTCACAGGGGAGCCGTTCTCAAACTGGCAAAGGAACGTGGACCTGTCAAGAACCTTCTCTCCTGGGTCAGCAGCAACAGCCACAGTCAAGTACCAGTGGCAATACATGGAAAATTCAACAGGAGCAGCCAAAAAAAAAGAAACGGCTAGTTGCAAGATTCAAAAGGTTGAGGTTAGCCCTGTTGTGAACGAGAGGGGGTGTGGAACAGTATAATTGGTGTATAGCTTTTGCTTGTGTTGGATTGTTCCCAATCAGTTGTCGTGGGACCACATTGCTGAGGTTCAATGTTGCTGGCATGGCCTTGTATGTGTGCACTATACTACCCCACTCCACTAACATAATATAGTGTTCCCCATTCAAAACCAGTATAAAACCCTGAAAAAAGGACTATTACGAATCAGACAGAAATCCCATAATGTGCTTTTCCCATTTCCTAACTCATTTATCAGGTTTTAATCACTGGTGTGCTTAAAAAGTGGAGTCACCCAGGGAACAGCCTGGTTCCCAGCCCAGTTTCTGCTATTTCAGGACCATGGCAGGGGTAATCACATGTTACAGTAATCTGTTTCCAGCTTTGCCAAGGTTTGCTAATGTTGTGTTTAAACTTCTAATACCTCAATAAGCTGTGGGCTGAGCAATCAGATTGCTTTCTTTCTGTGGTGCATTAACGGGGCAAAGTGTCTGTCCTATAATATTCCTTTAAAAGGGTTTGTTAATTCCAGTTCAACAAAAACATCGAGGCATGAATGGAAACAAGTGAATTTCAAGAAGTCTTGCAGAAGCAGCCCTCACACTCAGCCTAGTTACTGTGAATCATGAGACTCTTTTGTGACTAATGACAATCTGTTTATGACAAATGGAAGTTTGTAACCGATGTTTAGGAGGGTTGATCACAACCACACATTTCACGCCAATCATAATGATTTGCAATGTCGTTTCTCAAAACTCTCTCTATATAAGATGCTACTCATGAACCCCCCCTTCCCATCTTCTTCTTTGCAGATATGCTTTGGTCAGTCTGCATGAGGCTCCTAGCTTCATTGTCCTACGGTCAGTTGGCTAGCCTTCACCCAAAACTCACTATTCCTGAGTACCAAATAAGCATCATCGAGAGCATCTAACTTTGGGGTGTCATTAGACACTGAAAACCATCATATTTTTTTTAATCAATTAAATGTTTGTGCATATCCAAGCAAGTTAAAGAAATACCCAAAGGGAAAGTGACCTACCCACAGAATGCAAATGATAAACCTAGCTATTGATAGCAGCATCTCAGTGGGTCAATGCAAGAAAATGAACGAGTTAACCTTTGAAGCCCGACGTTCAATGATGCTAAAAGTCCCACTGTGCCATATAAGGCTTTAAGCACCTGAGAGCTCTGAACGAGAGGCTTCAAAGAGTCATTGGACATTGTAATTGATAGGCAGGTCAAGGTTGTGTCTGTGACAATGTCAAGGGAAACATTAATTGAAAATAGACGATCCATCGCTCAAATCTACAAGCAGAATCCACCTTGAAAAAAATCACAGCTATATAATTGAACAATTCGCTGATAGATACTATAATATATATGCAAAGGAACAAGCAATAGGTTTATTCCATGCTGAACAGAAGATGCTGAGAAGAGAGAAAACACAACGTTTCAGCTGTGGAGCCTTCTTCAGGAGCCTTCTTCTCTTCTCAGCATGGAATAAACCTATTATTTGTTGCTGTGCTACGCATGCTGATGCAATACACTATAAATGCTATAATCACCTTCCAGCTGAATAACCTCAGTTTCTTTGCAAACTTTCGTTGTACAGAGATGGGACTTTTTGAGCAGATTTGAGCAGATTTGCTCAGATGGCTCAGGGTCATATTATATAATTAAATAATTTGTTGATGATTTTTTTGGACAGGGGGCATTGCCAACAGAAAAATGCGGGAGTGGGGGGCGATTTCCGGGAGATTATGGATCACTTGTGGGAGTCGGGGAGGAGAAGTTGGTTTCCAGGAGACTCCTGGAACTTCCTGGAGACTTGGGACGTCTGGATATTAGTGTGTTTATGTTGTTTTCTTTTGACCTGTTTATAGATTTGTAATGCAGTACTGGTACTTAAAACAGGTGAGACACTTGAGCCTAAACACAAGGTTGGCAAGGGACCGATAATTGAAAAGAGCAGATCTTATCGAGTGGTGGGTTTACTGCTCACGGGCTCCCACCAAATAGGGATCACACATTTCATAGCTTTTAACTATGATTTACTTACTTAATGATTAAAGTGGTTGAAAGTCCTTAGAAATCCGTTATTAAATGGTTCCATACAAAACCTGCAGAGTTGGGTCCATCAGTACTAGGAAGAGTTGGAAGACTTCTTTTTTGTAACCATTACTTTGTTTTTTTGGTATTGGTCTTGTTAACAATAAAACTAATATGACTCCTAGGCATCACACATAGACTGATGGGTAAGCAAACTACATAACCTACTGTAGGTAAAAACTGGTTACAAACAACCGTATACGGTAATTTTCAAGGTTGCTATGTATGACCTTTATTATTTTTCGGCAATGTAAAATAGTTACCATAAATAAACAGAACAAAATAATTGAAACACACGAGATAAGAGGTCCTGTGCTTCCTAAAACTTGCTGAAAGTAGCAACTATGTGATGTCACGTTCTGCCCTTGAGGTATACACTATCTTAGAACTGGGGACAACAACGTTTTGTTTTGTTAACTTGTCTCTGCATCAGATATCACAGGTACATGAGTATCTGCAAGAGGATCTAAGTGTCTGCTTAACAGAGGAGATAAGGCAACCCCAGGCTAGTTAAAATGTATCTTCTGAATCGCTCTGAGGAAAGCTGTCTCACCGGCTGTGTTGTGAAGCCCATCCATCACAGTGTTGGCATAGCTGTGCAGTCAGTCACTGGGGTATTGTGATCAGTGCTGTGATGGATACCATTTTTAACAGAAGTAATGGCAGAAGCAGGTTTGCTGTCATTGCGGCCTTTCTAAGACAACCCCTGTGCCTTTTGTAAATATTGAATGCACACCTCTGGGTGAAGCAGAATCTTTTTCTGTTCTAGGTAATGTGTGATTTGTCCTGTATAATTAGAAATGGCAGTTTTTGGGCATCATTTTGTCGCTTGAACAGAATTTATTATATAATCATTTTAGAGGTTTAAGGGGATTATAACATGAAGCACTAAGCATCAGATTAAATTACTTCAACGTAATGAAATATTTGGATGGCCTTGTGCTCTTCTGTGCATGGAAATAGGCTATTATTATGGCTTCATTTGTCATAAAACATCTTTATGACCACCACTTTGGGTGCGCACTCAAAAATTCAATTGTATTATTACTGATTTTCAGTATTCACACAGTTATGCTGCCACAGCTTCACAAGGTTGTGGATATCTGTCCTGTTAATAAAATGATATTGATTGATTCGAGTATGTGTGATTGTTTCAGCAGCCACCATACAAATGTCCAAATTGCACACTTTTAGATTTTCACACATTGATAGTGATGGCCTGATGAAGAAGGAAGAATAAAACTCCATCAGTCAATCATCCTTACTCACCATTAAAACTCCTGCACAATGTCTGGGCAATGGCGATCTCAATGCACACTCAAGTCATACTTACTGATGAATTCTTCACCATTACGTATGTAATAAACATTGCCTTGGGAGTTAGCACATCCCATTGACAGCACTGCAATCACACATGCATATCTTGTGCATCTGGCATGTTCCAGCAGCAGTCAGTATCGCATAACAGGTCTTGAACATACTGGCCAGTATCAATGCACACACCTGGGACAGACCGATCACAGTAAGTTAATGACAATATAATCTAAAATAAAATCTAAAAATTTAAATAAAAGCCATGAAAAAAGGAAGCTGGTGTTTTTTTATTTTACATTTTAGATTCTCACATAGTAAACAGACATTTTTTGGTAAACATTATTTTCCTGACTACAGTTTAAGAATTATAGTTAAGACAAACATTTCAGTTATCTTATTCTTGCACATGATTTACATGCAGTAGAAGCCAGTAAGATATTTTCTATCTTTGTGAAATATGTTCTTCATTATTTTTGGCTTCATTTTTATTTTACTGATATATGTTTTGGTTTTCTTCAGCACACAAATATACATTGATAAAACATTTTAATGTGAGAATAACTTGATTATTTCTGATAAACACTGAATTAGCATTCACTTAATTCCTTTTTATTCCTTATAAGTTTTTTTTATGTTTCAGGTTATCTGGAATTTAAAGAGTGAAATGTGCTACCCCTAATCTACATTGTTACTAATTAATGTTTATGTACGACATGCTGAGAACAACTGATCATTTTTGAAAATGAGAGCTTCTTCATGTACATTTTTTACAATGTCATAACCTAGACACAAGTTCACATATAAATTCAGTTTCTGTCCCTTTTTTATTTCACCAAACCACAGTGAAATCTTGATCTGATCAAAATGAATTATCTTCCTTCTTTCGGGGGGATTGTTCCAGTTTTTGTTAACTATTCTCTTTAAACAGCTGGCAGGATGAGTATAAAAAAAATCTGAATTCTTTACAATCTCAATCATAGTTGAGGACACATACATGACTTGGCCCCTCATTTTTTCAATAATGATCAGATATTTTAAAACATGGATTGATTAGATGCAAATGGTTTGATGCAAAACAATCCTGAAGCATCTGTTGTATATCTGTCAGGAAGAAGGCTATATGTTTCGAGGGGAAATGTAGACCAAAATTAATTTGATTCAGTGCTTTATTCTGGCAATCCTAGAAGGTTGAAGAGAAATACCAGATCTTAATTCAGACTGTGTTTCAGCTCTCTGAAGTAGACAAGAAGCTAATTTTTAAACCCATCTGGATCCTGTAGCAGTAGACCGGTGGTGTAGATTGCTTTCCTTGGTCTGTTTATCATATAATCTTGAAAACAAAATCAAACATGAAAGGGGTGAGAGCTCATAGGGCCCTTCTTAGTTCCCCAGGAAAAGTTACATTTCTGGAAGTATTTACACAAAGTGATAGCTGCCTTAATGTGCATTTTCAGTTCAAAAATGATGCTATCCAATGAATATTTGCAGATTTTTTAAAGAAGTGTTCCGGATTTTCCAGATTTCAGTAGTGCAAACCAAACGTTATCCATTGTTATGGTTTGCATGAATAAATAAAACG
Organism: Lepisosteus platostomus; assembly: GCF_059453375.1. Taxonomy (NCBI): domain Eukaryota; kingdom Metazoa; phylum Chordata; class Actinopteri; order Semionotiformes; family Lepisosteidae; genus Lepisosteus; species Lepisosteus platostomus. Next base: position 41,240,950 of record NC_142622.1, on the reverse strand, counting down.
TTAAACATGAAATAGTACATTTTTAAAATCACTTTTTATTTTTATTTTCTGTAATTCAATCATTGTAGACCATAATTGTATGATTTTACTAATATTTTCACTACAGCATTTGTGCTACATCTTTGTTTCAAACAGATTTCTATACCATGGAGTAATTGTTTTCTTTGCATGATGATCTTTCAAGACACTTTCATACCTTTTCTTACTTTATATTTGCGTCTGAATTCTCTTAAATTAAGTGTCTCTGATAGAGATATTGGTGACCATTGCATTTCACTTGAGTTGTATTGTTTTGTGCCTAGAGATACTTTTTTATACTTTTATGTTATCTACATTCACCTTTCTTATTTCCATGTGGTCTTCTCAATCAGTTAATTCCAGGCAGGAATGGTATAAAACACTTTAACTACTAAAATACACATCTCCTTTTCCAGACATATTGACATACGGTAAATATTAAGCTCCTCTTTGCAACTTCAAGAACACTAAAGGGGAAAAATATTTTAAGGAGAAAGAGGTTTTTGCATTCAAAGAATCTATTGGCACATCATTTTAAAGTCAAAGTTGTATTATTTCAATTATTGAAGACATACATTAGCTATTTGTTTGAAAGCAAGGGCTGTGAATCACAGCTATGGGAGATAAATTGATCACTGGCACTGCTCAATTTTGTTTATGTTAGTTAAATACTGCAGGTCTTCACAATTTCCCTAGGAGTTGCCTTTCTGCTCACTTTAGAACAAGCCGTTCTGCATTCTCCTTGTTAGTGTATATTTAAACACCACGTTCATGTGCATTCATCATACAATAAAGTTATTAATGTTCAATTGCACTCCTGTGGTAAAAATAGATTTGAGACTGCGGATGTATTTTCTCCATGTAAAATCCTTAAAATACATCATGAAATAAATGTAGAAAATAAAAATGGCAGCCTGAAATACATTTCTTAACTGTTCTGCAGTACACATCTTCAGGCCTCACCAGTCCATGGGCATAGTGAAGGCAAGACGGTGCTGATAAGGGATGTGCCATTTAACACCTTTAAGTATTGCAATTAGCTCTCTTTACATAAACAAGTTTTGAGAAGCAGGTATTTGTACTCAGATCCCGAGCCACTTTGTTGTGTGAGAGATGTGCTGTAGCAGAGAAGTGAAAAAAAAAAAGCCTAAGTACATTTTAAAAGTTGTCAGCATGCAGAGGTCAAGCCTCAGGAATGGGGACTTGTTTGGAAATGGAGGGAGTAGTAATGGACACACACTTAAAGGAGAAGCAGGCTGTGTCATTATCTGGCGAGGGGCTCTCCGAGCAGGATTAACATGACACACACAGCTGCCCTGGGAGGCAGGGATGAGGCTGTTCTCCCCGATTGGAGAGCTGCAGCAATTCCAGTACGGAATGCTGTGGATTAATCTGCATTTCTCACAGGCTCACTATAAGCCTGGGTCTCAAAGAAGGCCAATGTGAGAATTCGTCTCTTTGATTTCTGGTTACTGTTCACTACACCAGGAACAATCAACTGAGATTTTTAGTCCGAGGCCTTTCTGGGTCAACTTTGTGACAGGCTCAAACTTTTTCCCCTGTGGAACCTTGTGGGCGCCTTCCCGGAGATGGGGAAATGAGTTGGTCTGTTTGCAGTGCCATCATGTTGCATGTGATTGCCAACAGTAGGAGTAAGTTATCACTAATGACACTGAAAACGTGTCAGGGGGCCCCGGTGCACAAGTATCCAAAATAAGGTATCGTGATTCCATTTTCCTTTACTTACAAAATTAATACAGTGCATGAGCAGATGGGCGGCATTGTTATTTTTCATTGCACAATCATACACGGATGTTGTTTCCATTGTCAGATGTCTCATTAGCACACTGTCAGGCACACGGGCACACTGCAGTGATAAAAAGGCTAAAGCCATCAGCAGCAGGGATAATGGGTGAGAGTCAAGGGTCACCTCCCCAGTTTGTGTGGCAGATTGGAGAGTTGGCTTCTGGTCTGATCCTATAGTCTGGTGAGAGTCATCCTGTCAAACAGTCAATGGGAAGGGGCCAATCCAATGAGTCAGGCAGAGACCCGGAGTGAATCTATTGAACCACTGAAGAGAATGTTGTTTGCACACTGCACTCAACCATGAACGTCTCCATCTTCTCAGTTATCCAGCCTTCCTCTCGTTCCAAGTCACACCAAGCTAACAGAGGAGGCCTTTAAAAAAAGACCAGCAACATTTTCCTTTTCACCCTACCATGCAAACTATTTTTTTTCACCTTTGTATGTGGTTGAAAGGCATATGGTTACTGCTATTTGATTCCTCAGCTGAAAGTGCCTTTCACTTAAGAGCAGTTCACAAAAAGGTCAGACACGAGCAAACAGAAATATTGCGGAGCAGAACTAACATTTTCGCTTTTGCCCAGCTTGCAGATGCAAAAAAGTAACTGATCATTTGCCACCTGTCGGACTTGAGAGTTATACGGCTCATTCTGTCTTATGCTGTGTAAATATAATCTGCATGTTTTGATTAAGACGGGAAGAATGTCAAGTGAATTTAAGTTTAGATTGGATTGGAGAAGCCATATGTATGTGGTGCCAGTTAATTATCGACTTCTTCTATACTTGTACTTGCAATAAAAATTCTCTCAGATGAATAATGCATTTCCATTGACTCATCAAAAATAGTTTGGGAGTACGCTCACTAAATATCTTACTCGTTAATGGTAATTATGTAACTTAATACTTATAAATCACCAGGGAGCCAAGTTCAATTTGACTATCGGAACATTGCCTTCTGTTCTATTGTTTATTAAAAAATAAATCATCTAATTTAAAATCAAATGGGGAGAGTTTAATAAGTGAATGATTAAGTACGTCCTCAGTCTTAAAACATTTACAAAATTACAAAACATTTATAAAATACCTCAGCAATGCACAAAATATATCAAAAAGTGAATTAAATGTTTTGGTACGTTTGGGTTTTAAACAATGCCTACCAAAGTTTGAAAGAATTTTCAGGAACTATACAGAGAACTGGAAAAAAGAAATTGTGCCTTTGCATGATATCTGTTTGAAGGAACCCCAGAATGTAAGGTGAATAGGACACTTTTCTATAGGGAATAGCAGAGGAAAGATCACAATTTATCAGTGGGATTCTAGCAGAGTAATTGTCTTGCCTGTGACACGACTGTTCCTCTGTTCAAGCTTTCCGAAGGTGATGAAACGATATAGATATCAGACATGCATCTTTGCATGTTCTGAAACACATACAGCACCTACAGTACGTCCTATCTGTACAGGAGAGGTGTGAATAAATAAAAAATCAAAATTCTCTCTTTGACTATTTAACAACATTCAAGTTGTGAGTTGCTTTTTTATATGCTTATTCTTTTTAACTGTTTGCTACTGCGGAAATACCGAATGTTCTTGTTCCTTTATTCTTTAGAAACCCTACTCGTTAACATCCAGCCTTCCGTTTTCAAAATGCTTTTATCCAGTAAAGGGTCACAGGGCAGGCAGAACCTATCACTGTAAGCACAATACAGGATACACCCTGGATGGGACGCCTGTGCTTTGCTCACACTGATAACCTGTGCCAATTTTCCCAGAAGCCAATTCACCTACCATGTCTTTGGACAGTGGGAGGAAACCGGAGCACGAAGAGGACACCTATACAAACACAGGAAGAACATACAAACCCAAACAGCAACCCAGGAATTGAACAGCAAGCACCACCTTGCCTTCATGTTTGTTCACATTTTATCTTAAATCAAATTGGATTTACATTGTTGTACAGTATGTTAAAACATTACATAACTGTTAATCAGATTAATAAACACTATATAATTACATTCTCTTCTATTTACTAATCTACTCTATATATTCTGCAGTTTTGCTGTCTTGTTGTCTTTGGTGTGCATGTTATAAAAATATTGACATCACAAATTCCTGAACTCATGTTTTCTCAGATGGTTTTGCCCTGAGAGAAATGCCTGTCAAAGTTAAAAGAGTAAAACAGATAAGAATTTAACCCCGACCGGTCTCTAGATTATTGTACACTGCATTCTGAGCAGACAAATGTTCTACTTAAACAGCACAAGAGAAGGAAAATATCATTTTGTCTGGTATTATAAATGTTAAAATTTTATATCGATAACATAATACATTTGTGTTTAGTTTACAAAATGTTTCAGAGCCTTTATAAATCTATTTTCCTTATATGTCCTATCTTTGGATGAAATGGTTATGCTTAAGTACTCTGTGTGACTTGACACCCTCTTCATACATCACTTATTTGACAGCTTCTTAAAAGAGCACAAACTAAACATGATAAAAGACATTAAAGAACACCTTCTGTTTCTCTCTTACCATACAATAAAATTAACATTAATGACATGGTTGCTCCTGGAATTCAACAAGAGAAAACACTGCCCTTTTGTTTTCTTGGATCTGGATTAGTTTTCCAATTAAAGCAAAATGAGAAGCAAGCAACTTTTCAAGATGGAATTGAAAGAAACTCTTTTAATTAGCGCACAGACTGTAGTACATCACATAGCAAGATGATGGAGGTGGCATTTTGTTTTGAAAGCTCGTCAATTGGAGGCCTCCTCAAAGCCGAAGGCTTATTATATAATAATATAAGTGAAAGGGCATATAGGAGTTCACTAGCATATTTGCTTTCATTTTTCTATTGTGGCAAACCTCACGTAAATCCTCAGACAAGTTCTGGCCTCTCTGGAGAGCCTCGGCTATAGTTTTGGATTCCACTGAAGAACATTTTAGCTGCCATGCTGGATATGGGCCTATTTGAAAATCCATTAAAAAAACATTTAGTAATCCTTTTGGCTTTGACAAGCTCATTGATAATAGGAGTTACAAAGAGAACTTTATTAAATGGTTTAAGTGGTATACGTAAAGTACATCACATGACGGCAAAAAAAAAAATGGAATGAAAACACAATAGTAAAAAGTCTGTTTTAAAATCATTATGAAACTCTTACAATAGGCCTTTTTGTCGTTATTCTTAGTCATATTCAATCCTAATGAAGCCATTTTGCTGTAAATATTTGTTCTTTTCTCAATGCTGGAAATATGGAAGCACTTCAATTTTTTTTATCGAAATGGCCAATTTCTTTTTAAAAGTGGCTTATTGTCAGGCTTAACATGTGACATTATATCTTTCCACTACTGAGGAAAACATAGAACTTACTCATTGTCATGGTGATACTACAGTGAAAGATATGTATACCATCTTTTATACACTATTTGTAATTTAATACCACGGTCTTGCTAAATAGTTAGTGAGAACTTGTAGCATTTGTCTTGCTAATACTAATATTACAAGGTCTTATTAACTATATCATATTTAGATACTAATCCTATTAGATAATCTGGTGATATAACCATTCATGTTAAGAATAAGCAGAGTAAATGGGTAATCAAAAGAAATGAAACAGCTAGAAGCAGAACTTGGTACTAAATTTCAAAGATTGTTAAAAAAGTAGTCTACAAGTGTAGAGCCACAGTCCAAAAGCTCTGTTACACAGAAACAAATGTATAAATTGGTCTGAGCAACGCCTTCAAATGCTGGCTAATTAAAAGGCAGAGAAAGTGGGTAAGTATTGGCTGATGCTAAAAATGTTTGGAATGTCTAAAACCTTTTTCCTTTGTGTTTATTTATCAATCCAGTCTGTGTAACTAATTACATTGAAACATAGTCTGGCAACATGATTTATGAATGTAAATGTCGTATTCCTTTAATCATGATGTCACTTCAACTAAATGATGGTGTCCTGACCAAATTTCCACCTGGCCTTTACCAATCATTGCCTGCTAATATTCCCCATCTCTGAACTGGCTTCATTACTCTGTTCTCCTCCCCACTGACTGCTGGTGTGTGGGGAGCATACTGGCGCACTATGAATAATAATAATAATAACACCTTTGTATACAATGGGAATATTCTGGCCACACACATGCAGGAGATATAAAATGTCCCATCCTATGCATAATACAATTTAACACACGGAACGTCAGCTTTTGGACCAAAAGCAATATGGTGGATGATGACGGATGTATTCAGTGGTCAAAAATTTCCGTATAAACTATTGAAGCAGCTGAAAGATGGTTAAATAAGCAAGGCAGGGAAAAGCAGCATGCTCTGGGTAAGATGACCTGACGCCATTACTGTGCTCTCCTCACTTTGGGTTTCAGGGCATTTCAAAATCGAGCGGATGACAACACTCGTGTTTCGGTGATAACTGACAGAAGTAGTCATGTCAATCACAAGCGTCTTCCTTGAAATACCAATTACATGTCATCAGTAGATATTTACCCTGTAATTGCATCGTTTCCAGATTTTCTTTTGCCTTAACGGCAGCTGCTTTGTATCTTTCTCAGCTGATCTCTGAGGCTGAACAATGCTGGGCCAACTAGGTTGGGGTTGTCACTGGTGTTACTGTAGTGGTAAGTAGGTGGCACGCTTCTGGACCAGAAATTCAAGACCTGTGCTCGATTATGGTGAGCAGGGACACTGCGCTGTAGCAGGTGCTGTCCTTTGGAGAAGAAAAAAAACAGAGATTCTGACTACTTGAAAGCCACGCAGCCTGCATTCGCACAATCCGATAGAGAATAAGGAAACGCAAGCAGACTTCTCCAGCTCTCGGCCTCTGATTCATGCGTTTTGGAAGTTGTCGTGGGAAACACAGGCCTGTAGCTGAACAGACTGGAGCAGAGACATATCCCTCGGCTACAGCGCTGCACGCACCCAGGACGCTGATGTGCCACTAGGATCCAAGGAAGCTCTGGCCAAGTAACGCCACCCTTGGCAGTACTCAATGTGTGCCACCACATGGGCACTAAGAATGTTAACCCCAGCGCACTGGCAAAATGACCCCTCAGGTCCATTGAACGTCTCCATGTGATCTGCTGTACAGTGTGGTTGTTAGTTCATGGTGGTCAGCACCGGCAGCAATAATAAGAGCTGGTGGTTAAATTTGTCTTAAAATAAAGCTAGAATTGTTAGTTCATTTAACGCTTTGAAGAAGTTCCTTGACCGAAATGCTAGCTTTCTGTTCAAAATGAAACGCTTTGCCTACTACACTGTACAGAAGACTTTTCTTTTTTCAGGTTATCTGCCATTCAAGGTATTAAGTTGTGCCCAATGTCTAAGATCCAGTCAAAGATTACTGTGCATCAAATAGGCAATTATTGGGAGTTGCAAATCTGAGCTCCTTGGAAAAAAATATGAGAATTTCCACACTGGTCCAAACAAAGGAAGACAGTAATTTCCAATCCTAAATGTGAAGGGTGTAGCAAATAAATACTGTTGATCATTATCATTCTATTTTCTAAAAAGTACAATACTGCTTTTTATGAAATTTTAGTTTTTGTTTAACCCCGTGAAGAAATTAAAATTGCTTATTACCTTTTTCATCTATTTCAAACAACAGTTTACCTTGAGATTATTTTCTATTATATGTGAAAGTTCATATTAGAGATAAATAGGTGACTATGAAGATATTTTTGTAATAACAAACACTAGTTTCGCTGTGATTTTGTGGAGAACATTGTTAAATTCCTATTTAATAGGAAGTAGTGATGTTGAATGCTTGATAGTTAATCCAGATCAGAGGTCAAAGAGAAGTTCAGATGTCTAATAAACAATCACATTCTGTAGTTCAGAAATACCACTCACAATTGTATTATTTATGTATATTGTGTTATTGTAGAAGGATACTAAACAGCCATTAATGATTATAATTTAAATGCAACAATTAAATGTGGTGCTCTAAAACTTTAAAGATTTCAGATTTTCTGCATCACATTGCTGCAATACTAGGTCTTACAATTATGCAAGCTAAAAACTTTCATTGTTTCATTGTTTTTTAGCATTCGGAGAAGTGTTTGACATACTGTAACTGGGATTTTTTAAAGTTTCTTTTCCCGCTTGCTGATTTGGGGCTTCTTGAAAAAAACAACAACAAATGCGTGACAAATGAAAGGCTTCGGCCATAAAACATCTGCAACAGCCATCTCAGCCACTGTTTTAAATGAGGTAATTACCATTTTAGGGGGCTGTGTACCAATATGTTACTGTTCCTTTGCAGTTTTGAGAGCATATGTTACTCAGCTGTTTCCGAAGAGAAACAAAACTGTTCAAGAACGTCACATTTCTGTGGAAAAATTACATGACACTTTAATCTTAAATTAGTGCACAAAGATTAACGGTGCTTTTGTAAGTGCTCTTGTAGTCTTACTGTACGTCCTATATGAAATTAGTTTTGTGTCTCCTCTAAAGGAGGGGCAGAAGGATGAACCGCAGCAAGTCAGTGGCAGATCCACAGCTTCAACCACTGGCAAGAAGCTCAATTTGGCCGAGACTGGATTGGGTAAAGTCATCTTTACGTATTGCTATGTATTACTCTAATAGTAATGAGTGGTACGGTAGTCCTGCATTGTACCAAGCAAGCATAAGCGTGTTAAGCTTGATGTGATGTACTCTGATGTCCATACCTAGTGTAGCTGAGGCTTAGCCTTTCATACAATAAAGGAAATAAACTACAAAATCACCTGAAGTGAACGTGTATGATTCATTTTAATGCTAGCTGCAATACTTATGACCTGATGGATGTCTATCTACTGTATATAATGGCCTTTATATAGAACAACCCTCCATTACTATATTACAGTATGTCTACCCAAGTAACAAGTTTTAAAGGCAGTTTTATAAAGCCCATATTACAGTATTCCAAAGAAAATCCACCATAGTACACTGATAACTATGAGTGTAAGACATTTCCATGCTCTTTTTCTTTTGTAATGTTTCTGTGGGGAGTCAGATCCCAGCTCTGCACTCTGACAGCTGCTTAATTAATGTCACCTAGTCAGATGATATTCATATACTGGGGAGAGAGCAGAGAAAATACCATTATCGTCGCATCAATATCAGGACTGTTATTTAAGCAAAAGAAATGATACAAGTGACTACAGTTCAACATGAATTTTACATTAGGAAAGTGACTAATTCCATTCTAAATCCTTTATGACCACAATATATCCACAGCTTCCTTGAGATTTGACTCAAGAGCCAGAACATTCTTTAAGGAATACAAACTCTTCTGCGGCAGTCCTTCACTTCCTTGAGGGAGAAATGGAGAAGATGTGGACGGCTCAGATAGTGAAGAAATGAACCGAATTAGAGAGAATAACCCTGTCTTTTATTATGCAGTCTCATCCCAATTCTTACGACTGAACCCATCTCTATTGTTTTGAGTCTCATGTGTTAGTGACTTTGAAAAAAGAGACATCCACAAGCTTCATAACATCCATGTCCTTGTATCTACCCTTCTGTGCAAAGCACTAAAGCTTCCTCTGTCCTGAAGACGCTCCGTCTTTCAGCTTCTTCTGTCATAAAAGGCATGACCAGCAAACGTGGCTGATGTTGGGATCCTCCCACCCTTTGTTTAGCGTTCGTTACTTACTGAATGTGCCCAGCAGCTGGATTCACTCCAGGCATCTGTCCTCTTTACCCCTTAGCCCCCAGACTCATCCACCCATCTGTGTTTGCTGGTGTCCTCCTGCCCCTCCTCATTCTGCTGAGTCGGAGCACGAGCAGCCCGAGGGAAGATACAAGTGGGCCATTGCCCCAGGAGAGTTACACCATCGCCTGCAGTACTTAAAAATCTGCTCGAGGTAAAGAGAGCGTAGGAGAACGTTTTTGAGTTTTTCAGCGCAGGAGGGCCCACGCCATACAAACCTGAAGACATGTACGTTTACACACAAAAAAGAAGCTTTGTCTTTTGTTCTTTTCTGGCTAGTTAAATACCTCTCTTAAATTTTCATCCATAATTCATCATCACTGGTTTTCATCTATAATTCATCATCACTGGTTTTCAACCATAATTAAGATGCAGGACAAGTATCTGTGGAGGTGCCAATGGGGAAATGTTTAGGGTGGAGGTGTGACCAAAAACATAAATCTGTGCAAAAAACAAATCATTAATGACTTGAACAAGCTTTAGTCACCCAACATCCACAGGATAAAATCAGATGAATGGTCACTAATTTTCTTACTCCAGCGGTAGGACTGAATCTGGTTGGACTAATTGACAGAAGGAAGGTAGATACAGTATGTAAATTAAAAAGTGTTACAACTATCACACACTCTAAAGTAAGTTAATTTGATATCTAGCTGCACAGTCTTAATAGTAAATTGAAACTCTGCTAGTTTATAGACTAAATATTGATTTAAATGTATCTCTATAGTGCTTTTCATCTTAATTAATACTATTCACCCTAATAGGAAGGAACCCATCTCATCCACCTCTAAGGTTCAGCACACATCTGAGTGACATACAGTATACATGGCATTATGTGCCGGCACCCCTACTCCACAGAAGATCAAAATTCAAAGTTTCTTTACCAGCGATCAGAGGAGAACTTTGGGTAGGCACCCCTACTTTTCTGGACGATATCACTTAATCTTTACTGACCCAAGTCCAAGAAATCAGGACAGGGTTTTGGAAATTTTGTGATATCGAGAAGTGTTATTGACTGATTTTTGTGTTTTTATTCATACATTTATAAGGAGTAAGAATAAAATACTAAGGAAATTCTGTCTCCCTGTATTGCACTCAGCAGTTTAAAGCTTTTCTGTGCGATACAACCTCCATCCACTCATACTTACAAAGTTTAATGTCATTTTCAAGAAGCACTCATGATCACAGATGTGAAGTGTCAGAAGTATTTGGATAAAACATTTTCCAAATTTCCTCAGAAACCCTTCCCCTCTTCCTTGAGCCAATACAGTCTGTTTCAGAGTCAGAATGGATGTTGTCTTAAACAAATATATTTAAAAGAAAATTAAATAAACACTGTGCTTTCAAACCTCCCTTTAGGGCCCTTCAGTGGGAAGATAACAACCTAGCAATGAAGTGTCTGCATTTCTGACTGCCCCCAGAAAAAGAATGGGCCAACAGCAATAGTGGAGCACAATTACAAGACACAAACAAACACAAGAGATAAAAAATTGAATTACTTGCATTCTTTGAAGAGAAAACCCAAGAATGTAGCTCTGGAATTAAGGTGAGGGATAAACACAAGAGAAACAGAATTGACCAGGGCTGTGCGTGTTGTTTTTCTTCTACAAAAGACGTCGGTGCAGGACAGTGATGCAGTATTAAAAGAAATTTATAATGAGGCTGTTCTGCCTGGGCTGGAGTCTTGTAATGAAAGGCTAGGGGAGAGTGGGGGGGGTTGGCGGTTCATGATGGATTAGCAGACTGGTGGAATGATAATGTCTCTGTGATGCTGTACCTCCGGTGTTGGCTCCTTGAGGCAGGGGTGTAGGACTGGAAACCATGGAATTTGACTTGCTTAGCCTGACTTGAAGGGGAATCGGATGGGATTCGGAAAGTGCCAAAAACAGCTCACGCAGAGACCTCGCGCGGATTCTACAACCGTTTGAAAAGGAAAACAGATGCAGAAAAAGGGTGAACGTCATTCAGATTGCTGCCTTGCACGTCACAAGGATACAAAAACGAGGAGAAAAATACTCCTTGAAAAAAAGACAAAAAAGCTGTGTTATACACATGATAAAGAAAGTCATCATCTCACAGACAAAACTAGGAAAAATGATAAACACTCTGGTGTGTTGTTTACCTTTCAGGATATTACAGATACATAAACAATTTGTACATAAATATGTATACACTGAAAGTGGTGCAATGTGGTTTTTATCTCAATTATCAATTGGGCAAAACTGAATAACCTGTTTGAGTAGGACATTATGAGAGCTGCACACCTTGTGGACAACGTTAGAGCTCTTACTACATTTTATCCATTTCCCATTACCTTCCGAGTATGAAAAGCCATGCACATTTGTGGTAGGTATTGTACTTGTGAGCTTACAAAACCAGAGGTGATATCTTTATGCGTAACAAACACACTCGTTCCTTGCTTTAAGGTGAAATTCACTGACTTCGTGGCTCCGCAAAAAAGAGAGAATAAGCATTATAAATCCTGCTAGCACTAATTTCCACATGTCGCATTCAGTTTTAATTCCTGTTTCATATACACGTCTATATAAATAGATCATACTGTAAATACTAAAGCAATTCTGGAAATGAAATATAAATCAAAGCAGCTAAAATAGAAATAAAATCTCACACATAATAAAGACAGAACAAGGGCAGATAAAGACATGTTAGTAGCCTCCTGAATTTGTAATTACATTTTAAATTAAACAGCTAAGATTAGCAAAAGCAACACTCTTGAGTGGTTGTTTATTCTAAGATGTAGGCCAACATTCTGATGTTTATTTTTAAGAGTGAAACATACATTTATTTTTGTAAGATCAATTTAAAACATTATATGTGTATGTGTTCAAAAACGTCACACTCAGATTAAAGATTATTGAAAACACGGAGAATAATGGCACCAATTTATCACTCAAAGCTATCAGGGTAAAGAAAGGCAAAATTTCATTGATAACAGCTGTTTGACGTTTTAACACACATTAACATATTATTCTATGTCACTCTTTAATTACTCTATTGAGGTCTTAAATGTGCACTTCCAAAACATATGTATACTGTAAACTGCACACTGTTTTATTCCATCTATTATCAGAAAGTAGCTTTCTTATGTTCAGGGGTTTGGCAACCTGGAGCCTATACTGGAAGTGTGGGGCACCAAACTTGACACTATTGTACCTTGGAAGGGATCTCAATGAATCTCAGGACAAACACACACATGCATGCCCAAAGGTACAGTTTAGAAACCAGAGCACCCGGAGAAAATACAGTTGCAATGCAAAAGATTAAGACATCTTAGACAAAATGTACAGTATGTATGATACCAGCATCAACAATTTACTCAAGCATCTGTTAATAGTCTGTAATAATTACAACTTTGGCTGTTATTGATACAGCCTACTTTGGGTGAGGAGAAGTCAAATTTGTTGTTGAGCAATTCTGGATATTCACTTTGATCAGAATCACTTTGTACGTTCTCCCTGTGTTTGCATGAGTTTCCTCCAGGTGCTCTGGTTTCCTCCCACATTCCAAAGATATACTGGTAGGCTAACTGGCTTCTAGGAAAACTGGCCCTGGTGTGTTCATGTTTGTGATCTCCCTGCAATGGACTGGGTTACCATCCAGGATGTATCCTTCCTTGCATCCATTGCTTGTCGGGATAGGCTTCAGGAAAGCCCTCCTTTTTACCAGGAAATACAGAATAATACAACAAAAATGCTTGCACTTGCTTGGTTGGTTTTTTCAACTTTGCAGGTGCTGTTGCTGTTATTAATTATTGTTGAAGAGGAGGTAATTAGCTTCATCACCAAATCTGAATCCTGTCTGCAAGTTACACTACACACCACAGTCATGAATCCCCATTACACAGAGTGTAGGATCCATTCGAGACCTTTTTTTTCTTTTCTACAACAGCCCAGCCCACCAAGAGGCATAAGTTTGAGTCCAAACATGGCGCTAAGTCTGAAAAAAAGGTTGAATTGATAGTCAACACTGGAACAGTTCTACTCAAAATGTTTCATCCCAATTGAGAAAAATGAATGTTAAATCAACTTCATACCCTGGCTGCACAAATACTCATCAGTCTGTCGTACTTTTAGTACATTGTTTTGCTCCAGCATTTGTCACATTAATTCTCGTGTTTTACTCTGTCACTCCTAGTTTCCATTCATTTCTGTTTTGGTTTAAATTTACTTTGATATCGTTTTGTCACTTTATTTATGCATTTCAAAATGTGTATGCACATTTGTAAGGCAAAGAATAAAACAAATATATCATGGCACGTACTTTGAAATTAAGTGGCCCAGTGCTTTCTACAGTTATGACCATAGCGATATACTATTATTTACTGGCAACCATACAGGAATGTATTAATGACAAAATGGTATCTGTCCAGGAACATAAAACTAAATAAAACTCTGAAGTTAAAATATTAAACTTCTCTTTCAATGCAAATCCCAACAAAGGAACAACAACATCAAACACAAAGCTGGCTGATAAGCAAGACTAATTCTGTTTTTTATAAACATTTATATTTAATTCATTACCAAGAATTCTTATAAATCATCTCATACAAACATCCCAGATTTAGCACGACACCCAATTCTAGAAATGCAGAAACAGCTGGAATAAGAAACAACATCTTGAGTACTTTAGTCCAAGTGATATGTAATTTCATGTTCATTTCCTTGAATGTTATTTTATGTTTTAACACCACCGTAAAATTGGGTTAAGTAAAGAAAATTGTCACTAGAATTGCCCAGAACAAAGGGTGAATTAAAAATAAGTAAATGGACTGCACAGAAAAAAATTCTTCTACTTTCGCTTTTCTGCTTTGTTGCAATATGGCAGATTGAAAATTGCTTAGATCTCCAAAAATCCTGAACTGATCTCATTTTTTACTGTATATGTTCTCCTTGGTGCAGGTTTGGGTGAAAGTGCAGTAAGTGTCTGAAATCTTTGAGAGTTCTGTGTTACAAAATGATGTGTTACACAACAGAGCAATAAATAACCCCTTGTTGTTGAGTGTTTAACAAGGATAATCCCATTTTGACTGTTAAAATTAAAATGGTGTTGAACAATGCCACTTATCTTCCACATGAACAACTGAAGTAAATGAACTAGAAGGGTAGTTTTCACACAGTGTGTCGAAAGGAAAACTGAAACCAGGAGTTTCTTTTGACCGTGAGATTGATTGTATAATATGTGCAGTAAAATGCATAAACTGTTATGAGCCTGTGTGCCTGGGTGTGAGGTTCCAAGCAAATCATCAGCCACAGCATTTTAAAAATGTAAATGTTTGTTAAACCTCAATGAGAAAATTTCTGCATTTAAAATCTTTTTCTTTTCTCTCACATTAAGCAACTAATTTCTTCCTAGGTATAGGCAAACATTCCTTGTCATGCTTAGTAGTCAAACAATTATTTGAGTACAGAACAAGAGTATTTTACATTTTATTAATACTTAGCAATAGTGTGGAATATTATCCACTAAAAATATTTATTGTGAAAGGAAAATAAAACTGACACTCTAAGTGGATGTACCTCAGATCTCTCTAGAAACTAGTTTACTATGAGGTAGGCATTGATAATTTATTTTCTCCACCCTCAGTACAGAATATTGAATACATGTAACAATTTAAACAATTTAAAAATAATCTTATTAATGTATGAAATATATGATTAACATCAAACCCTGTACAACACAAATACAAAATAATATAATAGAAATTATTACATTTTGAGTGCATATAAAGATATATACATTTACAAGAAGTAGTTGCTCATTTCTCAGTTTTTGCACTTGCAGAGTTTAAATATACAAATATTTACAGATCAAGTTATGAACAACAGTGCATTAAAAGCTAATGTGCATTTAAATATAATCTCGCTTGCGAGTCTTTTTAAATTAGGTGTTTATTTTGATCAGGTTACAGAGGATGTGTTACGAAAGGGCATTTCTGCTTTTGTGGACACGGAAGGTTGCTGTAGAAGTGCACTTTTAAGATGATGCATTGTACAAATGTCAGTTCCAGCAAAGGCCTTAACGTTCTTTAAAAGTATATTTACACAGAACAATTATGAGCGCCCAAATTGCTTGCGTATTTCTCCAGGCCTCGGCTTGAATGGGCTAAATAAACAAATCTGAAATGCCCAGTCATATATACAGCAATGCACCAAAGTTTCAATCATTCTCTGTTTAATTAAAAAAAAACATCCACCCCTCATTTTAGCTACAGTCGTGCCTTTACCACAGGCTTTGTGTAGCTGTTATCTCTTAGGAGTGCTACCTAGACCGAGCGAGAGACGTGTGCCTTCAGAGAAAACCTTGGGGGAAATAGTCCCCCCCCCGCTTTCTCCTTTCATTGGATCTCCTTTTGTGTTTGGTAAATTACCTTCACCTTTAAAGAGGCAGTAAAGATCGGTTGATAATTCTTGGGAAGTGGTGGAATAGAAGAAACTTTATTGGGCTGTGCCCTCGGTCCACGCCGATTCCATTTCTCTCCGCATGCCAGCCCATGAAAGGAGCTGCGACTATTGCTTTTCCCTTCATCTTAAATGGTCTCAGTTTGAACAGGTGCTTGTCACTGCAGCCCTGTGTACACTCCTGAAAACTAACAAGAGCATGAAGCGATACAATCCTCCTCTGTCCGGACGTGACTGCCACGACCTGGTTTCTGACGGTGCGGTCGGCGTCGTTTTTCTTAACTGCTCGTTCGGCTGCGCGAAACTGCGTCACCAGACCGACTTCATTGTCGAGTACACGTTAGTCCTGTCTGACTGTTGGAAACGCTCAGGACCCTCAGTTGTTTTGTATCCGTGTGTATTTAGAAATGGTATTTAAAAAAAATCGCCTTTGGGGGGGATTCAAATAAAAAGATTTTTAATCGCAGTGGAATCAGTGGCGCTACTGCCCGTCTAAAAGATATACAGCCTTCCTACATTGAAGTAGTTCAACACCTACTGGTTGACAGCTAAACCTGTTCTAAACTGACTACACAAACGTGTTTCAAAAATGAAATAAAATGTGTTCCTTTCAACTCTCCCTTTTGGACATTCGTGAGGCACTCACTCTGTGGCAAAGCTCAGGTGAAGCGTCTGCTCCAGGACAATTTGGGGGCTTCTTCTCGTCCAAACACGACCTGCCCAGACTTGCTCTTTCGTGGTGGTTGAGCAGTTTCAGCAGTACACCCCCCACCACCAAACCGGGGGGGTGAAAAGCAGACCAGAAACGCTACCTGCACCCGCATGATTCCACTACCATGTCTTCGTACTGCTTGTATACAACGTTATTGCCCGAATCGATGTAAAGGATACTGATGGGACTCAACTTTGTGGGAACGCAGCAGCTGGGAGGTGTGGAATTCGGGTCCATTGAATTCATCAGAGTTTGAATGATGGCGTGGTTAGTCGGCTCCAGGTGCGATCTCAGGGGAAAGTCGCACACGCCCTCGCAGTGATAAGCTTCGTAGTCCAACGGAGCGATGATCCAGTCATCCCACCCCAGCTCTTTGAAATTCACATGTAACGGTTTTTTGCTGCACCTCGACTTGGACTTTTTGCCGTGCCTTTTCCCGTGACGGTTGTTAAAAGCGGTTCTCCTCCTCCGCCTCGCTTTTAATCGGAAACCACTTGGGTCCCCCGCCTTCCGAGAAGACTTGATTTTTTCCTTCATTTCGTTGAAGAGGTTCTCCTTCTTCCTCGACCGTGTGAAAACCACCAGGATCGCTTTCTCTTGCTGGCGACGATGGTGCCTTTCGAATCCGAAGTGTCTCAAGTCCATTTCCCTTTCTGATGTGCCAAAAGTAGCCTTGAGTTCGAAACAAACCTGGTTCTGGTGTGCTGGAGGTCGGTGATTTTTAAATAATTCCCACACATCCAAAACCTCCCATCCCGGCCTCTGAGAATCCTGGAGATCAAGAGATCTTGAATCCAGTAGCCGCCCTGATCGACAGGAAAGTAATTGAATGCCATATAGACCTGTCTCAGACATTTGGAAATCCCCGGGCACTTTTCTAAATATCCTTAATTCAGCTCCCACCAGCTCCTCTTTGTCTGAGAGAGTTGAGACATCAAACAGATACTTTTGTCTTCGCAGAGGAGAGTGCGAGAGATCGTCTGTAAGATAAAAGGAATAATTGCAGTCAGATTCACTCAGGGGAACACAGTGCACAGGGGGAAATAGCGCATACAAACTGAAAGACAAACCAAATACATTTTGCCTAATGCGCTATGAAAAATGACATTTCAATAAAATATTTTTTGATTAAGAAGTTAAGTATAAGCCAGGAACGCCATGATTGGTAAGATGACCACAAGTTTACTGTGCGTAGTTTTCCTTACAACATACCGAAGCATTTACCTATTAAACCTAGTTATAAAAGTATAAATAGTAAAGAAAATTAAAATAGAGAAAACTATAGGAGACTAAACCTATCTTCCCAACGACTTAAAATGCTGCATGTTAAAAACAAACTTACGGCGATAGCAGCAGAATACCCAGGGTTTCTGATTTTCAACGTGCACTATACAGAAGAAAAGTAAAATTCTTGAAGAGTAAAAAATAGTTCGTCTCTGTCGGGGGCGGTTTGGGGGCATGTTCACATTTAAAGTGTTTACTATAAGTCTAGATTTGTTTTTTTAGAGCGTTTAGAATTCTAATTTCGATATAGATTCGTAACATTAGCATTTATTTGTTCCTTACTTGTTATCAAAATCCCCCCTTTTCATTATTATTATTATTAGTAGTAGTATTACCATCATCATTTTGGATAAATATTTATTATTAATAAGTGTCTTTGTTATACCTAAGGTTAGGGTTACATGAGAAGATTTTGCTTCTCGGAAATTGTAATTTGTACACATTATAGACACACATATATACATACGAATTACTGGCAACTTCCCAGGCTGCTTAAAAAACAAAAATATCCTAATAAATATATGTTTTGGTCTGAGGTTCAGTATTTTTACTTCAGTAAAATAATCTGTAATTGATGGGCATTTACGTTTTTGTTTCCAAAATTCCCATTTCAGCAGTCGTGCCTCACATTTACTACAAGCAAACCCATTAGGAGCGCATTCCCAGTTTTGTATATACAAGGTATTTTGTGGCTTTGAAAGTTGTAATCAAGATCGGAATTATGTTTTTCCCTGGGGCATGAACATGTTCAAAGTAGAAAATATATTGTAAGAGACATCTAATTTAGCCCTTCGCTGCATTGCTCCTGCATCAGCGGGGGGAAAAAGGCAACTTTATTCTCTGCAAGTAACACAAATCACCTTGAGACCATATTTGTTACATGTACAGCAACACCACGATACACCTATCGAAATTGTACTTTTGCACCTAAAAGTAGGTGGTCAATGTTTGTGTGTGGTGGTAGTGGTGGTGTGGGAGCAGCGAATTTCAGTAACAGTAAATTGAATTGCTAAAAGTAAGAAATCTCAACGACACACACAATTCTAACCTTTTCGAAGCATTTTTTTCACACGAGGTTACTTACTGTGTAAGAAAAATGCAGTATTGAAGGCCACGCTTTGGGTACCACTTGTCTTTGTTATTGTGGCTGGAGCGGGTTAGTGGTATTTCTAGCCCAGTATGGGCTCTCTGAACAGTTTTGAAAGATCGGTTTGAACGCATCTTTATTAACCTGACTATTTGTTTGGACTAGGAAATATAAACAATGTACCGAGTTAAAATGAGATTGGTATGGTAACGTTGCAGTCAGGACAAAATACACAACGATGATAAAAGTATTATAAATTAAATATATCACCCTTTTACGATTTTTAAGCCTGTACTGTAGGTCCACTTTTCACCGGGATAATTAAAAACTTGCACAATATGCTAACATCTGCCCTGAATATATATGGATTTTTTAAACTAATTTTTGTTTTTGGTGGTAAATTTTAAGAGGTCATTTCATTGAACGACATCCTTTCCTGGAGTTTAGAGACACAGCTACCCAAAACGCATATTTAACGTAACTTATTAATAAAGTAATTTATTTGTGGTATGGAATATTGTTCACCGTAATGGTAGCAGTAGTAAGGTTTATTGATGGCAGTGGGTCGGTTTTGTATCAGCATCATAATCATAAACCTAAATAAACATAAACAATATCAAAGGTGTTTTAAGTCACCTAGAAAATTAATATCACCTGAAACAGGACAATTCTGCATTGTGCTTATAATAACCGTCTATGTCTTGCGCCCAAAAGCACCTTTTTACTAGGTTACAGATATAGTTACAGTATGTTAGCTTTCCACAAGGAAAAGAGACGTCATGCCAGATTTAAAACTTTGCTATTATCTTTCTTCTTTCTTTCCGTCGCTCAGAAAACGTTATAGACTTATACAGGTCTGGGTGCATGAAAACCGAGGTTTTCTTTCTGATTATAAAGCGGACATAAACACGAACACGATCATTTCAGAAAACATAATTAAGAGTAAATTGTTGGCAATGCTGCATTTAAGTAGTTGAACATTAACGCCACTCGCGGATTAGATCAATGCGATTAGCCTTTTTTTTTCTTATGCACAAATTTAGGCCTATGTTGAAGATACATTAACACAAAAAATATTACTGCTGAGTGTATGTTTATATTGCACGGAAATGCAGTGCTTCTGCGATCGTCAGATTTCCTGGGCTTTCCGCCAGATCTTAATTTCACTTTAATTTACTTGTCAGTGAATTGCATTCCTCGAACATGTTTCTAAAAATCATAAAACAGATCCGAACTCACTTGCAGATTGTATGAAATTACTTTATTATCCGTAAGAACGCTTGAGTACAACGAAATTTTGTTTGCCACCTGTCAGACCAAAACCTTCACCTACTGTAGGTTTGAGCTAGCATTTCTAAGTCGTTAGTTTAATCATTATCGCAGCAGACACGAGGAGTGGTTGCTGAAAAAAAAACGAAGGGAAACTCACTGGTTATAGAGCCATCACACATACCCGAATTTGTAGCACTGTACGTATAAGCCACGAGTTTGGTTAATGTATGGCTGGAGCAAAGCGTGATAAAAACCTATCTTAGAACATAATGCGATGGACATATTTTCGTGGACCGTGTTTAAAAAGCACTCGCATACGAGAGTCACTGGACAAAATCGAATAATCTCTTTTTTTCCTTAAATGTGTGAGAATATTGGTTGTGCACAAACAATGGAATTGCGAGATGGATGTTAATTATAGAGTATTTAAATGAATACGGTGGGGTACAGTTTTGCCAAAAGAGAATATGGTCTCTTTGGATAATCCATCTAGCTCCATTATTTAAAAAAATAAATAATCCCTGTAATCACGCTAACTACGAGTCATTTGTAAGTATGGCATAGACTTGATCTTAGGTTTGGATGTATTTTTCTTCATAATGTATGGCTCATTTAAAAGTGCTTGATAAGTGTATAATACTTTCACACTAAATCGTTTTTCAGAAGTATCTTTCACTCTCGCATGTCTGACACAAAAACAATGTTTTCGATTTTTGCTCGATAACTAGTTACTGATGTTTGACGTCTTCGTGTTTTATTTCTGTACTTGAACCCAACCGAGTTAAATAATAAAAGTAGATTGGAACCTTCTGTTTGTTTCAGTTGCTCAGCGCGTCTGGTCTGCATTAGAGATTGTATAAGAGCTCACACAAATCGAATACAAGGTCACCGAATAATTAACAGTTGTGAATTCCCTCCTTACCCATTAAAATACTTCCCTGCTTATATTTCATTTCCCGTTTGCCAACGACAACATTCCCAGTGCAAAACTGCTCATACCGATTACACTGAATTTAAGGTTATTACACTCACATCATCATATTACGAGAACGTATTTCACACGCTGGGTATTTCGATAGTTTGTCTCCCTAAAATACAACCAAAACATTTTTTCCCCCCAAAACGGACCTAAAAGTACACAACTGCTTTTTTAAAAAAAACATTTACTCGAATGTTTATTTACATCACACCAAAGAGGATATTGCTTCTGATAAAGTACCATTAATGCGCATGTAAAGATAATGTAGTCCATACCCAGACGGAAGGTACTGTACCATCTGAAAGAAACACACTAAATTCAATAGCTCCCCAAGAATTAAAATACTCAACTAAAATTGGTAAATGACTCATCTTTTTTTCCCAGACAAAACATAACTGTATATTTAATCGTTCGTTATTGACAAAGTTGACGAGTTACAATCCCAGTTATCTGATCTTATTTTCTTTATTCATGAGGTTTCTTTCATAACTGTCATTTTTTTTCTGAGCTATTTTCTAATGCTGTGGTTCTCGAGGCCAGCGAGCACCATCTGCGTTTTAATGAGTTACTCCAAGTGCCAAAAGTAATTTTCATACATTCAGCTCGTTCTTGTCTGATCTTGCGACCGTAACGAAGCTAAAATCTACGACGTTTTGAGATCAACTTTTACATAAAGCCGATCGCTCTTTTTTTTGTTGTTGTTCTTTTTTCCAACATGAAAAGGCAATGTCGATGGTTATGGATACTCCACAGTGCAGCCTCAACACTTTAAAAGTACTTTAGCTTATAAATTCATAATTAAGGACCAATAACGAAAACACCTATTTTTATACTCCCCAAAACCCTCTATTTGGGGTGCATATTTGTATATAAAGGCGACTGTTCAGTGCGTTTACACTTTAGTATCAGTATTTATCACAGCACATACGTTAACGCTTATTTTTTCATTTATTTTTTTACACGGATCTGCTTACTTCATCTGGTACTTTAAAAAGACAGAAAAATGCTGTATACAGTAAAGGGGGTATTTTCTATCGGGGTCAATTTAGACCATAGTTTCTGCACGTTGGCTTGGCTAAATCTTTATAGAAAGCCTGTTTAGCGGAGAAAAAAAAACCATTCTAGCAATTAAAGTAGCAGTCACGCAGGGAGGTGGGCTGTAAAATAGTAACCACTTCATAGGAACGGAAGTTCTCTTTAATTTTTTTGGTGATGTGCCATTGGCTGGGGTAGTTCATTATGGGAGAATAGACAGTATTTGATATGTTATGACATGAACACTCAATTAGATCACTGAGTTCAAATACTCCAATCAGTGTCTCGATGCTAAGCAACCCTCTGAAGGCCCAGCGAGAGGTCACAGCCTGTGACACATCAAATCAAAATCAGGAGGAAAGTGAGGCTTTTTCCTCATCAAACCAGTTCACAATTCACCCCTTAAAAGCCACGGCCTTTATTTTACGGACCAGGAAGAATGCCGATGTGGTAAACCGATCGCTTTTATTTTCTCTGCCGAACATAAACTCAACGTTC
Organism: Lepisosteus platostomus; assembly: GCF_059453375.1. Classification (NCBI taxonomy): domain Eukaryota; kingdom Metazoa; phylum Chordata; class Actinopteri; order Semionotiformes; family Lepisosteidae; genus Lepisosteus; species Lepisosteus platostomus. The sequence continues at coordinate 41,218,143 of NC_142622.1, read as the reverse complement.
ACTCCTCGTTGACCGGGAGTTCAATGTGTTTGTAACATTTCTGCTTTCTTGTCTGGAGTTATACTGTCAGATCATTCGGTTAAAACTTCACTCCCCCGCCCCCACTTTAGTTAAACAGAACAACGAAAAAATATTTTCCCCTCTGCTTTACCACTCTGAAGTTGGCTTACAACCACGCACATGATGCCATTAATATCGCAGTAAACACTCCACTTGGCAATGCCAAAAATCATAACCTACAAAACGAAGGCTACATTCATATATCTTTTGGCCACAACTGCCCTGCTTATTTTTAAACTGGTATACTGTATTTCTTTTTGAAAGTCGATTGGTTACGACACAGAACTGAGAGGCTACAAAGGGGTCATTTAGCTTTGACAAAGCAGGAGAGTTGTCCTCACCGACATGAAATAAATTACGGTACGGTAATTTAATTTTTCCAGCATTTCAACAGCTAATGAACTCCGCTGACTTGAACGAACTTTCAGTGGATGTAACATCAGCCTCACACTCCCCAAAAACTTTCACAATTTTCAAAAAACCTATTCGGATACTTTAGCATTTGACACTGCTATGCTGTCTATGCTTATATCATTGAGGCGTAAACGGCGTCACCTAGTTGCACTAAAGCATTCAAAAGCATGTACTGTACCACATACGAGGAATTAGATAAAGAACTAAATTAAGGCAATGCTAGATTATTCCCAAGAACAAACCAATAAAACGTATAATGGTTTTTAGAGTTGAATAGGTTTTCAGGTGGACAGCTTATAATACTACTACTAATAATAAAATATTTTTCTAGATTTCCTTGTTACTAAAACAAGGCCTGTTAAATATATACAGATAAACGCAAAACAGTCTTGTTAGCCTACTGATCGTTACACTTGTAAAACATTCGCAAAAGTTTTTTTTTCTCTCCCTCTCAATTAATACAAATGACGAGCAACCCTTACAAGATAACCAGGAATAATGTTATCATAAGACCTTCCTACTGATACGCAAACTAGACCATAAAACTGGCGAGCACGCGGATGAGCAGCTCAACGCATGCACATTCACTCTTGACGACATCGTTTCGTTTACAGGTGAAGACATGTTGTTGTTTTGTTTTTTTTTTCTGACCAACCTTGTCCTCTGTCCACAAAACTTGTTATGGTGTTAGCAGTCTTTGACGACCGAAAAAAACTCGCGTTTAGCCCGAGCTTTTCCGCTGCAGAGTAAGTCCTATAAATAGATAGCATATAGTCGTGCGGTACGATGGCGTCTTTGAGCGCATCGGCGTGATGGCTCCGGAGAGTGGACGAAGATAATATTTCTTTGAGAGACTTGGGTGCCTTCCTCCCGTCATTCAGAATCTTGGTTCCCTTGTTGTTCCTCGGGACAGGAGAAGAGAAAAGAGCAGCTGACTGTAAAGCAGGTACATCCCAAAGACAAATAAGGAGCAGGGAAAACACCGCGGCTCTGAAGGCATCCATAGCAATACTGTCCCACAGCGAACTGGAAGCGCTCTCTACAGTTCAGTCGGTGCGGTAGTTCAAGAAACGCAGCGGTTAAGAGATCCGCAGGCTTTACGGGCAAAAGAAAGTGCGCTCCACAGGACAGAGGGACTGCTGAGGCGATGGAGGGCTACGCCCACTCGCTCATGGGTCTGTGCTCATGTATTTATTGGAGAACCTCTACCCCCGGTCCCTCAATCAAGTTGTTAAAGAAGACGAGAAACCCATCCCACGGGCGAGGCGAGGCAGATGGCGTTTTTCTCTCCCAGCGCCACATCCAGCAGAAAGGGATGGCACCCTCAGAAGCAACAGGTTAACTTTTCAAACTGCCCACCCCACCCCCTCCGACTTCCACAGACACTCACACGCTCATTGACTGGTTAAAATGTAGCCACTCTAGATAATTCGGAAATTTCACCCCCCCTAAAAGATCAGGCTCGGTGGTCGATAAGCGTTTAGCATTGATAAGCTGTGTACAAGTAATGGAAGCTAACAGCATATACAAGACTTTGACCTTTTTCCTATTGAGTCACAGGAAATATATTTTTTTAAATACATATGAATTTCAAATCAAATAAGAAAACGATGTAATAGCCTTAATCAGTTAATATATCCTATGTCATTTTGTGCAATGCGAGTGTCTTATGTGAACTGCTTTGGGTACAAGCAATTCAATTATTTTTTAGACATGAAACCGCACGCGTGCAGTATTTGCACCTGTAGCAGATACGCTACGTTAATACCCCGTCATTATCGTCGGAGCCATGACAAATTCTAAGGGAAGGAGATGTTATCCAATTGTATGTACACGAAGATATCAAAAGCTGAAAAAAGTCGAAAATGATTAGTCCTAGCTTCACTTTACTAGTCACAATAAAGTCGAGAAAAGTTCGAGAAGAAGTCTTACCACTTCTGTTTTTGCCTCGTCACTTTCTTAGTAGTAGTAGTAGTTTTTTCTTTTTTTTAAATCTCGGCGACAAAATAGCGTTACATTTCCTAAAACGCTATTTTGCTCGTTTCCAGAAAGCTGTGACCTTTACTTTAACTACTTTTCGCAAAATATTGCCGTATTTAACCACTATCCCCCGTCTCGCAAGTTTCAACCTTCGTCGCTGATAAATGTGCAACGCACATTGAAGGTCTCGTATTTAATTTCTATTTTCTTTCGCTCTGGTGCCTCCAAGCGGACCAAACGCGAATGCAACCTTAACTCACCTACTGTAAGAAAACTAAAACATCCTAACACACACTTACACTTGATGCGACGGCTTTTCTGTCCTGATTTTATGCGGTGAGACTTGCAGACTTGGCAGGATTCTACGTTTGGTTAAGGTGCAGCTTCGAAGACAGTGAAAAACAAGGCTTTTTAAAAAAAAAAAACACTGAATAACATGAACTGTTTATGTTTTTCTGTGGCTCTGTAGAACCAAAATGCAATGCAACCGATTGCAAAGAAAAATAAAAATATAATATAATAAATATAATAAAAAAGAAAAATAAATAAATGTATTATTAAATAAAATTGTGTTTTTTTTGCGTCAAGGTTTTATTGTTTTTATTTTTTTCTGAAATCATACACAAATGGGATCGGAGTAAGGATTAGATTCAACTGACATGAATTTTGCTTTTGAAATCTTTCATTATAATTTTACCCCTCGGTCGCTGTTCTCAGAAAGCAAGGACTTTTGCCGCTAACTGCTGCTCACCTCCACTCATTCTGTAGCATGCTAATCAAGACGACAGGTTTCCTTTAAGCTTCTGCTGCTGACTGACATTTTTTTCTTTATCACACTATCATTAAATTTACATGCTGCGGCTTCTATCCATTGTGAACAATCTGACATACAGAGCAGCATAATCAGGCTAACTAAATCACATCTCCCTAAATAAAAAAAACGTCTTTTAGCAGCAGATAAGACGTGCAAACACGATGTTTGGGAAGTCACATATTAACCAGCTGCAGTATTTGCAGGTCGTATCTAACTGACAGTCTTCCTCCGCGATAAGATTAAACATTTTTAGAAACAGAAAAGCCGTGAGCAGTGCCACACAAGAGGGGTGATTTTACTCATTCAAGTATTGGTGCGTGTGTGTTTTTGTTCGGAGTTTACATTCGTTAAATCTCTAGATACATTCCAGCACAGCAACTAATTGTGCTTGAGGGTGTAGGTTAGATAAAAAACAGTTTTATTTTGTGGTCCTCAGAACGATCTTAATTTATAAAGTCACTGTTATGTGTAAATAGGAATCGAAATATTTCTTTGAATTTTTATTGTGTTTTTATTACCTGAAGACCAGCAATTCCATTGCAGTGCCTTAATTTGGCCTTTTTCTGAAGGTCAGTGCCTAAAAAGACAAAATAAATTAAATCTAAAGACGTATGCTTGTATTTTTTTTTAGGATCTGGACAAGGCTAGACTGTAATAAATACACTTCCAGCTCATTGTAGAATGGGCAACAGAAAAATTGTAAAAATGTTTCAGATTGCACCGAATGTTAAACAGAAACAATGTGTACAGTAGTCTGGTGATTAGTCATAACCACCCAATTCATGTATAAAATAAAATACAAAGGTTAGTTGATTCATCCAAAATACAGCTTTCTTGTAGCTCAGTATCTATTATAGTTAGCAAACCTTAGCAATGTGGATTCTGTCCTACATTTCATTAGTTGTATCACAAGGGAATGTCTGCATTGGTATTAACACATTCCTCTATGGATCTGATTCAGACTGTTGCTTTGGATTGATTTACTGATTCTTTTCACACAATAGTAAAAGTGTCTTCCTCAAAATACAGATTATGAACCGGTCTTTGCAAATATCATGACAAAACAACAAGTCGCAAAATATCTTTTTAAAACTTTTATCTAACCTAAGAAAATCTCTAATGATTCAAAATCATATTTTTCAGAATAACCATTTTACATTTCAGAAGGACATGCATGTCATTGTATTAGGCCATTTTCATTATAAAGGGACAGAACGTAAAATATATTACTGTTATAAATATATCGATTCGTTTAAATAAACCTATCCTTTTTTTTTGGCTTTTTGATAGGTTTTATCCAAAGAAACTTACCTATCTTTTTGTTAATACAGATTTCGGTGTCCATTTACACAGCTGGGTTTGCTTGAAAACTCTCATCAAACTACCGGTGCTCAGTAGCAGTGTCACCCCCTAGAATTTCATTTCCATTAGAATGTTCGACAGACTGTTCAGAAAATACCTTACAGCTATTATCAGTAAACTGTTATCAGAACAAGCACTGGAAGAACAAATGCCCTTTATCTTGTCCAGCTGAAGGATAGAACAAGAGCACATCAGTACAATATGCCATTTAAAACCACACCATGAAAACAATATCAGAATTCAACTATTTGTTCTTTGAAAGTGAATCCATTTCTTCTCACTTTTGATCAATTGAATACAATTCCAAAGTATGATGCAATAAAACCATACAGTAGAAGGCTTCAGCTTTTATCAGAATACCACCTGGTGTAATTATGGTACATAACAGCTGCCATAATTATACACAGAACTTAGCCAGACCATGTACTGTATGTGGTGATTGGGACTAAGGAACATAATCTTACAGTGACACCAAGTGGTCGAATATTGTAGCTCTAGATGTTTTAAAAAAAATACAACCACAATACAATTATCATAATATCTGCAATAAGCGTGAATCCATACTGTCCTCATATGGAAGTTTCCTCTTGTTCTTTCATATTAAACCAGTTCTTCAAACGAGTGCCAAAGCCCAAGTGAAGCAATCATGTTCATTTCCGCCTCAGAAGTAGTCCAAATTCTTAACTACTTAAACTACGTATCCTTTATTTTTGTGTTGTATTATGAGCTGAAAACAAACAGAAATGTCCAATTAAACAAATGAGGAGTTTGTTTACGTACGTACAGCACTTGGGGTTCGGCCTATGCGTTTTTTGTGTTTTAAATAGCACAGTTCTTTTAAAATATAAATCTGGTTTATTTTAATTATTTCCAGGAACACAATAGTATTTTTTTTTTGTTGGGTAGCACACACAGTGGATAGCCTTGTTGTTTCATAGTGCTGGAGCCCTGGGTTCAATTCCAGACTTGAGGTGCTATGGAGAGCCTCATGTTCCCTAACATACACCAAAGACATACTAGTTGGTTAATTGGTTTCTGGGGAAGCTGGCCCTGATGTGAGTGTCAGCGTGTTTGTATCTGTGCTCTGCAATGGACTGGCATCCTGTCCAGGGTGTATCCTGCTTCGTGCCTGTTGTTTGCTGGGATACGTTTCAGATGCCCTGCAGCCTTGTGCTTGATCAAGCGCTCAGAAAAACGGATGGGTTTGTCTGACACAACAGACAGTCCACAACATTTTCAGCTGCTGCTACCCACAGCAAAACACATCACATCACACACATCAATAAAACTGCTATACAGTACATTCAGCATGAGGATGTGTGTCCCACAGCTGAAATGTTGTCAAATCAATATGAGGCTGGAGAGGGAAGAAAGTGAGGACACAGGATTTAATCAATGCGGTACCACGCTGGTCTGATTGCTACCCATCATTATAAGTGTGGGACTAGACACTCCTGCTCCTATTATCACACTTGGACCTGCACAGCGATGGGTCATTTGTACACACTTCATATCTTTACCACTGTTGCTGAAAATAAGATAAGGTGGTATAACAAAACCTTGATTCATTGCTAAAAAGGATTTGTCTCCACGGTTGGCGAGCCCATCTGAAGTGCTATTCACACCACCTCATAATATTGCATTAATGAATGTTGGTGAGCACTGAACCCCCATGCAATCTCTCTGTATGATAACTATTTATCTTTCTCTCCTCAGCTGATCTGCCAACGTAAGGGTTATTTATGAAGCAGTGGAACAAGAGTGGGAAAATGTTCAAGAAGAAGAAAGATGTTGATGTGTCAGAGAGAGAGGCGATGAGGTGAACTAACCTGTCGAGTTTCAGAAGTCAAAAGAAAGACAAAGGCTGTGCTTACTGAACAGTTAAAATCACTCTAGTGATTCACAAATTACCAATTAAACAAATGATACTAAAACATTTAGTCAAAATGGTTATACTTTATTTTTACAAAATGAGCATGCTTAAGCACATAGGGTACTGATGATCAGTGTACACCAAGCACTGCCAGAGCAGAGTACTCAATCATTCTACAATGTTTCTGAAAAGATGACAGGGTTCTCTCCCTCATCAGTCCTTAATAAGTAAAGATCTTTACCCAACATGTCTGCAAAATGATAAAAGGTGGATTTGAATCCAGGGTTAAATTCCTGTTGTAATTCAGAAATTATAGGATATTAAACAAGGCAAAAATATAATGATGTCATTTCATTGACGGAGACTGGATTAAAACTGTTTAGGCTGGAACCCTGGACAAATAATGTAGAATCTTTAGTAATACAAATAGAGAGAATGTGAATAGAGAGAAAGAATAGTACAAATAGAGAGAAAATGAGAAAATGAATAATTTCCTTTACGGATCACGTTATTTACTGAGATGTACATGTTAAAAAATACAGCTAAAAAGCAGGGTCCTCAGTCTTAACCCAACTACTGTACAACAGTAGTGTAATTTATTTTGAAATCCTCTATTTCACATTTACAGTATGTCCTAGATAATGTTTGATTTAAATTAAAAACTTATTTTATATATTTAAGTATTATCTTTATTCTGAAAGAAGTCTGATTCTAGCTCTCATTTGTTCAGCTTTCCCCAATTTAAAAAAATACATAGACAGCTGGTTAGACCCCCTAATTGAATTCATTTGAAAAACGATCTTTGAGTTGAATTTTAGTCAGTTCTGCCCAGAGTGCTCAAATAGTCCATTTCAACCACCAGAGGGTAGTCAGGAATAAATGTCTTGACGTCTCTGTTGTTTACTCGGCAATTATGTAACCCTCCTCTGATTCACATCCCGGAAATTGCCATTTCAGCTTGTTTGTTTCACTTCATATCTTGTACATTTGACTGATTTCCACTATGGAGCCTGAATGATGACAGAAATTTACAACAGCACAGCTGTACACATAAACGGTCCTCAGCAAATGACTGCTGCTGCATTAAACTTTCAGTAGGTGTGCTCCATCATGAAGAGGCAATCAAGCAGATTTTATTTAAAGCAGTAATGGACATTTCAAGAATAAAAAGCTTTAATAAATTTAAACAACAAACCTTTGACACAGAAAGCATAGGAGAAACTCCAAAATATGAGGCTTATATTACAGATATAATTCAAACCTAGGGTGGCATGGAGGCACTGTTGTTCGCATGTCTGCTTCTGAGCTCTGGGTTCAATTCTTGTCCTTGGGTGCTATCTGTATGGAGTTTTTAAGCTCTGCTTGTGTTCATGTCTGCTTTCCCTCTGGGTGCTCCTGTTTTCTCCCACAGCTAAAGATATGCTGGTAGATGAATTTGCTTCTGGGAAGATGGGCCCTGGTGTGAATATGTTTGAGTGTGTATGATGCATTGCAACCATTGCTTGCTGGGACAGACCTGTTTTGGATAAAGAAGTTAGAGAATTAATGGATGGATTTAACTCAAGCCAAACATCAGTGCAACCATAAATAAGCATGCATGCCCATCAACCAGTGAGTCAAGCATACCTTCGATTAGCAATCTACATTCCTTACATTTACCATGGTTTCTGGGAGGTGATTGTTGAATGCTGTCGGGGCAGTTCATTATGGTTCAGGTGTCTCATTCATGTTGCCTATAGATGTTTTCACTTCTTAGTGGCTCGTCTAATAACAGATTCTGCTCAGGGATTGCCAGTTCAGATCCTAATTTTGCTGCTGGCTTCCAGACTGTATTTGTGCTGCATATTTATTTAAGAGATACTGCAATTTCCAGCAGAGTAGCTGTCTGGGGATTCTTAGACTCACTCCCCATCATCCCCTTAACCTATCGTTCAGGCACCTGTCCTGTAAGGGCTGTGTTCATTCTTTGAAAGACCACTGCGAAAAGGACCAGAGTCAGCCTGCAGTGTCTTGTGCAATGATATACAACTCCCAGAGAGCCACAGTGTCTGATTTCTTCAGTTTCATGCCATTTCTGCTCATAATGACCTAAAGGAGCTGATCATTAGCTTAACGGAATCAGCTTAACACTTTTCAAAGGGTCTTCGGCTGCTGATGATATAAGGAGAATATCTGCTGAATTCTGCACTTCTACATATAGTATGTAAACCTATAGTCTTGATTGCACAGTTTACATATGCCCCAAACTGCCCTGCAGACCTTAATGATAAGCTGGGTTTGAAACACATTGTTTTTCCCAAGTAAATGAGTTAAAAACTGTAAATAATAATTGAGTAAACATTGAACTTTTCGAAACTTTTGAATTTGTATTAAATTTTTTTCAGACCTTACAAGACCTAATAAATACACTAAATACTAGTTAAAAAAACAAGTTAGTTCTATATATATACTGATGGGGGAAAAAAAGAAACACAACACCTCCAACTCCACATTCTGGCCCTCCTGTCTGCGTGGAACAGGATGAAGAGTGACCCATCTGTGAAGAGGACCTGATGCCACTGCTGACGAGTCCGTCGCAGCCTCTGTCTGGCCCAAGCCAGTCGGGTGTGACGTCTAGGAGGTGTGAGCAGAGGGCCTCTGACTGGTCACCTTGCTCTAAGGCCAGCAGCATGGAGCCTCACTGTCCTGTCACTGATGCGGGCATTGTGTCTGCCGGCAGCTTCAGCAGCAGTACGCGTGGCAGATCTGAAACGATCTCTCAGGTGGACCAGTCTGATGTGTCGGTCCTGTTCTGGTGTGGTCACTCGAGGGCGACCGGATCTTGGACGGTCATCTGTCCTGCCGGTCTGCTGAAACCTTCTCTGCAGTTGGGACACAGTGGAGCGGCTCACTCCATAGTGTCTGGCAATGCTGGAACATGACATGCCTGCCTGCAGCATGCCAATGGCCCTCTCCCTTGATTCTGGTGACATTCAAGGCTTTATGGAATGCACAGAAAACTGACTAAGTCTGGCCATTTTCTTGCAGTGACCTAAGCTTTGGATTAAGGCCTTCTTAAAGGTGACCTGATCAGGTGCTGTTCCACCTGGACCTCGTTGGGTAAAAGTGCACCTAATGAGCTTTCGTGTGATTGGCAAGCTGCAATGCCTCACCGCACCAGCTTTATTGATGGTCAGAGGGCTTAAAACAAATTGACAACAGTTTGTGAAAGAACATCAGCTATAACATTAGTAATTCTCATTGCTGCGTTTCTTTTTTCCTTCAGTGTACTGAACGCGATCACAGAGTGAACTGGAAGAACGGCTCTTTATCGGCTCGTTGTGTTCAGCACCACGGACAGCCGTCGACCCTGTGCTCTACAGCTTCATCTCGGTGAATCAACTCGCTTCAGGACCAAGGACAGTTTCCTCGGTTCCCTTGTGATTTAATGCGCTTCAACCGAACACAACCAGCGCGCAAATCCCATCGTTTCAGATGCGCATTATAAGTACTGTATATAGGCAGTAATTACGTTTACGTAATACAGTTAACGCACTAACCATATATTGTTTTCAATACTGCAAGAACAATTATATTAACCTACTTCAGAAATGGTACAAAATAAAAGGAAATGTTGATATTGATACAGAGAATAAACAATGAACCAGAAAGTAGAAACAATCTCCGAATTTTTACTGCCCCACTTTAAAAAGCAAATTCTTCAGGATCCCCAAGACGCGTTGTAAAGGATGACGTAATCCGCGCTTGAGAGCATTACATCTGGAGGGGTGCTAAATAATTGATCGAACTGCTGGAGTGCATTCACGTCTTGTTTTTGTTCTAAACGCACTTTGCGACTTCGAAACCCACAAATAGACCACGGCCTACTAGTGTGGTAAACAGTGAAAATGATTTCTTTTACATATTTAATGTTTGCCTTCCTAGCAGGCTTACAATATCAATCATGGTTTTATATAGCTGCTATTATTTTAAAGACGATAAAGCTCTATATTCAATGGTGATTTTGCAAGTATATTGAAAATCTGGATTGTAAAGCACAATTTACTGTGAAGCACAACTTAGTTGATTGTAATTAGCTTTGTGCTACTGTACATCAAAAGTGAATCATTGATTTGTCTTTCACACGTGTGAGAAGAAGAGATGATCATTTTTTCTAAATCTCCATGCGAGCCCTGTTACTGCTGTTACGTTCTGTTGTTTTTTTACTCTCCTCCCGTGCGGGGGTCCATTGCTGGAGGTGGGTGTGTCCCTCAATAGGGTATCTCTCTGGATTGGTTGAAGAGAACGGTCCGGTTTTAAATGTCTGGAGAGAGGGTGGGGAAGAGAGTTAGAAGCAGAAACGGCGAGAACGCGAGACGTATCGGATTGGTTTTCTTGGCTGTGGTGTAGGGTTGGGATTGTTGTGGCTTCCACGTTTTTTTTTCCACTTTTCTGTTATAGCTTATTTCAGATAGAGTAGACAGATATCTTGGGAAGGCTTTGCTTTGGCTTTGCCACCCCTTTCTCGGGAGACAGGTTTAGAGGGTACTGGGTTGTAGAATAGTGTAATTCGTGTTTTTTTTTTTGTTGGTGTATTTCCGTCCGTTAAACCCTGGCTCATGTGTTAGTCCCCGTTCATCCCTAGACTGAGCCATATTGGGGACTTAACACTGGTAATCCATTAAAGACTCCCCCTCCTCCTTGTAAAGAATCAAGACCGATCATTTTTCAATCCAAAAAAGTTCGGCCTCTACTACAAAAATGGTTCTTCAACAGTGGGAGACGACAAATTCCAGGGCTGTTCCAGACGTGTTCCTCCATTGCTCCACCCATTGTCTAACCAACTTATCCAATGCAGGGTTGTGGGGGACAACAAGCAACAGGTGTGAGACAGGATATTCCCTGGACAGGCCGCCAGTCCATCCTAGGGCACACACTCACACCAGGGTCAGTTTTCCCAGAAGACAATTATTCTCCACACTGAACAAGGGCTGGAAGGGACTGTGGGTCCTGTACAGGGACTGAGGAGGAAAACCCTGTTCCCTTGAGGAGGACTGGACGACCGCAGTTTCAGAGCCAGGACAAGAACAAAAAGGCACGGACATCAGCAAGTGACGGGGCCTGGAGGGACTCTCTCATTGCGCAAATCCAGCCCCAGCATCCACTTGCTCGGACTGAGAAAAGACATCCACCCTTTTACGAAAGTTTGTAACATTGTAGAGATTGCATGAGTTGTTAGAGTATGTCCTCACTGGAAAATGCCTACGTGGAATAACATTTGTTTTGCTAGAAAAAAAAAATCAGACCGTGGGAGCCCATGTTAACTGAGCACTGAGAGGCAGCAATGAGCCACCCTCATGTTTAATCAGTCCTGGAGGGTCAGAGGGTTTCTGGTTTTCCTCCCACATGAGCCTTTAATGACCTAATTGAGCTCATTATTTGCTTTAATAGAGAAGTTGAATTATTTCCTTGCTCTTAAGAGGCTGGAGATTTAGAGAACTATAAATGAGCTGGACTGCAGCCATTGAGGACTGGTATATAGATGGTACAACCTGCCAGGGATCCAATATTGTAAAACAGGGAGCTTTTGTCCACATTCTCTATATTATGCACACATGCAAGTGTAATGTCGTGTTACAAGACATCAAAATTACAAAACATATGTGTTCTCACCTTAAATCTTCCATGGCTCCAGGCTGTAGGTGCTGTACTTGGCAGTAGGTGTTGCCAATCTCTTTAATTCATTACCTGCTTGAGATGAACGTGCCAAGTGCTGTAATTGAACAATTATGTCAATAGGGTGATTGAGGTGAAATTCAAGAACAACCTAGAGCAAGATATTGACTGCTGAGAGTCTTGCTAGGCTCTCAGTTGTTAAATTAAACCCTTTACACCAACATATAAAACAATAGATACAACTGTAAAAGATAGTTCAGTATAAATACTGTATAGCCTTTATATACTGTAGCTGAGTAGGTTCTATTGGTAAGAGATTGCATGTTTATTCAGAAGTTGTATACATTGTATACATTTTTTGTACTTTTTTGGACAACTCCTATGGCATGCACGTTGCTGAAGTTTATCGTATTGCAGGGGTTTGGGAAAGTGAAGGCACTGAATTGATTTTAACCAGCAGGCTGGATAATTTCATTTGTTTCAGCACTTTGCTTCTCCCTTAGAGCAGCTGATTTCACCTTGGATAAAACAGGCTTCCCAGCAAAACACCTTTACCTGTAGTTTTTATTTGGATACGTGGAGTCCAGATTGCAGGAGTGACTCACCCTGCTACAGACTAACTGTATTGTTTGCATGATTGACTCAAAGGCAGGAGGAAATACAGTCCCTATTTTCTGGTTTCTACCACCAACCAAACAATAAGTTTTCAACATTTATGACCTGTGGAGATTCTTCAAACTGGACTGGCAACTGTCAAGCTCCAACCAGACTTTATTCCTCTGAACTAATAACCATAATGCCTCAATTAGATCTCAATGCAACAATTCAACAGTTCATCACCGAATAAATGTTGGATTTTAAAATACAATACTTTTGAAATCTAAACGTTTCATAATTAAACAAATACAGACATCTTGATATGCAAACAAGTTGATATGCAAACGTAACGAAATAGTTAATATCTTGTATGTTATATAACGTGGTTAATGTTAGTCATATTTTTACGTCCTAGTGCCTGTCAGTCCGGAGCTATGTTAACAGCTACAGTACATGTTTATCCAATCCGATCTCGACATTTCAGCTACAGGCACATCAGAACAGAGAGCGAAAGCTCAAGAGAGCTACACTCGCTCAGAAATCCCCTGGAATGAAAACTACCCCTTCGGTATTACAAACCTTGCAAGTGTTTTAGTTTTTAGAAAAAATATAATTAAAGAGGTGATCAGAGTTGTTAAAACATCTTGAAGACGAAGGATAGCCACCTTAACCTTTGGGGACGGTGCTGGAAGAAATCTCTACACTTATCACAGAAAGGCAAGTAGGAAATTTATAGACGGTATATGAAAATTGACGATGTCTTTAGAGCATGTTCGCATATAATAATACAAACAGGTTAAATGCTTTACGTACTGTCTAGATACTGAAAAGGATAAGTAACCGAACAAATGTTTTAGAATAAGTAGAATACGCTGTGTATCGGTACCATTTTTGGTTCTACGGATTTTCCATACAAAACTGATACCTCAGAATTGTAATTAATTGTAATTAATTTGTTCCGATAATACTCAAGATTTTAGTTTCTGTCTATTGCCATCAAATTCCAACAATTTCAACAGTATAGAATAAAAACACGTTGATCTTAACATGGATGGTGAAAAGAGTTCTCGTTCAAAGCAAATGGTTGATTTTAGTCTTCCTACAGTAGATTCGCATAAAGTCGCTTAAATCCAGTCGCATCAAATAAGAGCGAAAGATTTGCAATTCTTTAGATAGCCTGCCCATCTTCCATTTTGTTTTCAGTCACGTATAATAAATTATAGATTAGCAATAAAATGTTTTTTCTTTTTGTTTAATTTTCCATTATGTTTTAATGGTAACGAATCACATTTTGAGAATTATTTGGTAGCTAATTACATTTTAAACTTACACTGGCCATAATAATTGAATTATGAAACCCTCAAGACCCACCAGTTATATATTTGTATATTAAAGAACACAGGGGTTGTAAAACTAGTGATACTGATGACTACTGGGGTCAGATTTTGCACTGGATTTGTATTAACATTTAATAAACATTTCCAAGTATACATTTATCCAATATAATTAACCTAGGTTAATGGAAGAAATATACCCAATCTAAAATTATGCACAGATCAATTCACACTTCCCCTGTATACAGTACCATTGTTATTTTCATGAAGGCTCAGTTCAGGGTTGCTAATGAGTGTAATCACGTAACTCCATTAATGTTAATATTGGGATAATGCTAATGGAACTACGGCACATCAATTGCTGAACCATTAGCAAATAAGTGTGGTGGAAGACTATCCAACTATTATATGACTATTCAAAGACCTTTTGAGTATCACCAACAGTCTTAAAGACTATCAGCCCTACACGCTTTGAACGGATGGAGCATGATGACTCTGAGATGGTAGATGTTAGACATGACTTTCTGCAGACATTTTCTTGGGTCTGACAGCCCTTCCAGCACAGTGTTACACATGCCTGTGTGAGGAAAGCATGCAGTAAATGCAGGATCCGAACCCTGAGGGACTACAGGTGGAAAACTATACCCTGATAATTCATTCTGAAATATGCTGGAAGGCTTCTGATTCGACTAGCTGGGCTTCCACAGGTCCAAATGCCATATAGGAGATTCTTAGACTCTGAGGATTTTGTTTTGGATAAGCCACCTTTGTAGGCAAGGGGTACAACAAAATACATTTAAAAGATAATTTTCTACTTCTGTGGCTCTCTCTCAAACTGCATAAAGCTCCAACATTTCTTCCAGCCTTTCCTGCCAAACAAACTAGACTTCCACACGTCTGAATTTCCACATTTGTGTACAGTATGTAACTCACTTTTCCCAAGCACACTTGTTCTTGTTTTAAAGCTAATAATTGTAGTATAAGTACTTCATAATAATTCCCATGAATTATTCATATTGAAGTGTAAAAACTCCTTAGTATTTCCATAATGCCAATACAAATTTCAGAATGTATGCCTGTGGACTTATTCCATTAGTGTTGTACATGGAGTACTTTTCTGTTGCTAAGTCTGTTGCTAGGCATGTTTTGTGGCTCTGCAGAGCCTAATCCGAGACATGTTCAAGAGCTGCTCTCCTGATGTACATGAGTCTTTTTGGACCTCATAGTTTTATCATTTCTGTGCGCAGTACTAAAAAATGTAAGTTTCCTGTAAGATTTGCTATTCACATTTTACAGTGTATTCTTTGTTATGTGTGATAAAGAACAATGAAAAAGAATAATTTTCATATGTATCACAAAGATGACATTATCAATAATGAGATATTCCAGTAATGGTTTTGGAAATGCAATGTTTTATGGTATGTCATGCATAAGAAGGTATGAAAAGGTATAATATATTCCTAATAATTTAAAGCACCTTGTCCTTGAATAAATCAGTTATCAACAGGATTAAAAGTTTTAATTTAAGCGAAAAAATATTTTACATTTTCCCAAATACTGTATTTATAGCTTTCTTTTTTTGAGGTGGCGAAGGTAAAAAACGAATTATGTCAGATTAAATCTTTTGAAGCACGTACAGTACATGGAAGAGACTTGAATCTTCAGTCAGGTAGCCCACTGGAATAGCTGAGAGCTGCTGCTTAGCACTTGGATTAGACTCCAGCTTTGGGACCCTTGTGTGTAGAGTTTGCATTGTTTTCATCATGCTCTTGTTGTTCAGATTCAAAGCACAGGCTGTCTAGGTTCATGGGTGTCTCTAACTGGCCAGCCTCGCACATGTGGGAGTGAATGTGTGTTTGTGCCCTTTGATGAACAGGTGTTCCTTCTCGGCTGTTATCTCACCTTGTGCCTTTTGCCTGCTAGTTCAGCCTCTGGCTCACACTTACCCTCTGAGGATAAACCCGTTACTGAATATGATGGATGTGATGGATGGAGGAATATTCAGTCTTGAACCATAGTTATAATGCAGGCTGCTTTCGTCTCCTAGACAATTATACACCTGTTACTTTGCATATACAAAAACAAACAGTGCAAAAGTCTGCAAAAGCCCCAAATTAACAAGATGTTTGCCCTAAATATTACTTGAATATTACTGAACATAGTTTCAATTTACATTTAGATATAAGATTTAGTCATTTTAAAGCTATAAATCCTTTCCAAGAACTGACACATACATTCAAAAAGATTTTAATGATTCCTCTAACCTCTACATTGGCCGTACTGTACTGCAGATTTCAGTAGCTCAGTAGTTTTTATTCAAGTCAGTCCAAATTTCCTATTTCCTCTTTCACCTCAGAAGAAAATGTCTTGGTAATATGAATTTGGGACACTGGGCATAAAGTACATTCATGCCAAGATCAACACTTGTTTGCGTAGAGGGCAAAATGTTTTTTTGGAATAATAAATACAGCATAGCACATAAGTCATGATCTAAGACATTGAAAGCAAGTCCACTGAAGTGAACTCCCCACGGAAGTCACTGACATCATTTTCCATCAAAGAGCAGAAATGACTGTTCTTACAGTACATAACCACACCCCTTAGAAATATGAAAAGACTTTACAGAACACACAGTACATTGAAAGATCATGACATTACAAGATGGAAAATGGAGGATGTTGATACAAAATGCATGCATACACTACTGAAAGACTCAAGATCTCAAATGAAATATTGAGAAAACACAATGGAATTTCGCTACACATTTTAACACAAAATAAAAATACATTATAAATAATGTTAACAATGTACAGTAGTTAGTGTAGTAACAATGGCTACATACAAAAAACATATTTTTAAGATGTAAGCTATAACATATCTGCTAGACAGCCTTTCACTTACTGATT
The DNA here is from genome assembly GCF_059453375.1 of Lepisosteus platostomus. NCBI lineage: Eukaryota > Metazoa > Chordata > Actinopteri > Semionotiformes > Lepisosteidae > Lepisosteus > Lepisosteus platostomus. Next base: position 41,201,148 of record NC_142622.1, on the reverse strand, counting down.
TCATGTCAGGAAATACCAAGATGATAACCTTGAACTGGATGAGAAATCAATGGTTACAAAAATGTTTGCTAAACTTTTTCTTTGCAAAAAAGCTTTGTAATACAGATGTCAGCCAACTTATACATTTTAGTAATAAAGAACACAGTCCAATCTCTGGGCACAATGATTGATCTACAACATGTAATCTTGTGTTTAACCACTCAAAGTCCTCCTGCTATCCTGCTTTTTATTCCTACCAAGCTTTCCATCATATAATTAAACCAGATTAAAATTACTTTGACCTCTAACCATGGACTGAAGACATTTAAAATCCTGAAAAAATCCTTGAATGATTAGGGCACAGCAGACTGAGAAATCATTTATCCAGCTAATGACACAGTCTCTTGGGTTTAGTTTGTCCTTTTGTGTAGACACTTGTCTAATAACTACAGGCTCTGTGAAATCATGTGCAAGAGAGTGATGGACAGCAGCATGGATGAGATGCTTTTTTTCTAACAGGCTTTTCGAGATCATAAGGAGGACGTTTTTCAACGCAAACATTTAAATCCTTTTTATCTCCGTTTTTTACAATTAACATCTCCCTTTTGATTCATAGACATATTCAGTAAGTTTGGCTGGATGCAGCACTGGGCTGCATGTATATACTGTAGTCTGTAAAGCACAGTCAGAATTTGACCTCTCCAAGGCCCTGTGTAATACTAACTTCAGAGGTCTCCCCAATCATCAACTAATTTATACCTGCTAAGTCTTGTTTTTTGTATTATGTTTTTCAAAATCTCACTTTTATTTATAGACCAGCAGCATATTCAATTACATTTCATGCATAAGACACCGTTTGTTGGTATGTGTTGCAGAGTTAATAACTTACAAAAGTGTACTAAACTACAATACTTTGATTTTTCTGGAGTATTTCAGAGCAAAATCACATATATTACAATTTAGGCCAGAGATGAATTTGTTGAAAATACAGTATTCAGGAATATCGGTGAGAATCTGCATTTCGATTTCTTCACCCCCAACAACAGTTGATGCAAAACGTACTGTAGGAGGTGGAGTTGTATGCTTTAGCATCTTTGAAGTCACGGATTTATATTAATCACTCTTGCTGTCTCATGCTCAGTCAATGTCAAGATATTCCCCAAAGCACTGGGAAATCCAGTTTGCACAAGTGTGATTTTCTTGGAAAAACAAAAACCTTCTTCTAGGGGCCATACCCTGGTCCAGCCGATCCCTAAATGGTGCACAGTCAGCCAATTACACAGACCAGCCCTGGACAGGTGATGTCTAAACTATGAAGCTTGAACAGCACTTTGAACAGGCAACCTGCCCAGTACGAGCAAGCCACCAACCACCCACCTGAATTCCCCTGGGTTCCCTGGTCCTTTCATTTTCATTTAATTAATTAGCAAGGTGCAAGAACTTCAAGATGGGCTCCTACAAAGGCGGCTGTTTTTATGTCAGATGTTTGTCCAATAAAAAAAGCAATCATATTGTACAAAGCCTACAGCTCTGCCATAAAATTCCATTTTCACTGCAGTGAAGCGTTTCAATCGCAGAACGAATTTCACAGTGGAGGCATGCTTTGATCGCCACACAGAAGCCAGAATATAATGCCAGTGTTCTGTCAAGACAGTGCCAATGTGTAAAAACCAACAGCAATAGCTGCTAGGCGGCTCAGTGGGACTCATTTGCTAATGACAGGGTAGATGGTTATATCCCTTTCTGTTTCCAAGGTGATGGGTTGGATCTCTATTTCATTCTCTCACTCGGCCACAGAGACTACAGAATCGTCGGCGCTGAGCTCTGATTTGACACCTGTGGTCAGCCTCTGCAATAATTACTGATCATTAAAAACGCTGAAATGCCCGGAGATTTGGGTTCTGTAGCACAAATTGTAAGAATATGTGCTATCAAGTTATGAATGTATATTTTCAGTTATCTAAATATTTGAGGGCCTTGAACCGCGTAGATTAATTCTCAAAAGAATTCAATGGAGAGAAAAAACAGATAGTCCGGCTTTTTAGAGAAAGCATGGATGTATCAGTGGTGGAATAAACTCCAGAAGATCCCGTTCCTTTGTTCGTACTGAAGCCCATTCCTGCCATAGAAAATGGAAGGATTTATTTTTCATTTTTTTTAATATGATTCAATCTGAAAAATCAGTTGAGATATTTCATTTAAGGACTGCAGTTGATTTACCCCAAAAAACACTTTGGATTTTGTCAAGGTCAGCAGTAATTTTCCACTGCTGTTAAAGTCTTGCAAAAATAAAAGTATTTAACATTGAAACTTATAGTTAAAAATGAAATAAATACAATATTTACTACTTCACTTACATTAGCTGTTTTATTCATACATATTAGCAATTATATTTTGATATACCTGTATCTATTTTTATGGTATTTATATGTAATTTGTAATATAAGTATTTCTAGGGTCAAAAGTAAATATTGATCAAGAATTCTCTTTCTATAATGTTAGTAATCACAGGTTTTGTTAATAAGGAAATTCAAAACTGGGAATTAAAAATTACAATGACCAACACCATACATTATGACTTAAACCCCTACACCCTAGGACGGGACACTGTAAGGTAAACTATCCACAATGTTAACAAAGATGTACATTTTAATGAATAATACTGTCGCTTTGCAGCAGTTAGGTTTTTGTTTTTTAAACATGTATGTATTTCCTAACCACTTTATCCCGTTCAGTGTCTGCAGGGAGCCTGTCACAGGGAAACCAGGAGCACAAGGCAGGAGACACCCTGGACAGGACGCCAGTGTCACAGGGTACACACAGACAGACACAGACCAGGGCCAATGCTCCCAGAAGCCGATTAACCTACTAGTATGTCTTTGGACTGTGGGAGGAACCAGGAGCACCTGAACAGGGGGGAAACATACAGTACAGTACTAACCCCAGTACCCCAGGTCTGCTGTTGAACCCAAGTGCAACAATTCTAACAACCAAACTACCATGTCACCCTTTAATAAAAAGCATGACAAAATTCCAATGCAATATGTTTAAAATCTAGGCCCAATTAACGTATTTAAAAGGTCATTTCAAGGGGCGGTGGTAACAGATACATTAATTCCGCGTTTATGACAAACTATGCTCTTGTAGGCTACATGGACAGGCATGGAAAGGGCAGGAAAGATCTTGTCCACAGCTAGTACCTGAAGGATGCTGCTGGAGTCACTGACGAGGAGCTTGCAGTGAATTATCTGATCTGACAGCACTCTGGCAGATCTGACTCCCGCTCTGAAGTGTTTCGGAAGGAATGTCATTTTCCATCTGCATCTGCAATGTCGTTCTTGGGTTTACCATGCGGTAGCCGCGCGAAGACAGACAATTCCTTTCTTTTTTCGTTAGGCTGTTTGCAACGTTGCCCCAGTGCAAGGCACTCAGTACAGTGCGCTCTGAGCTTTTCCAGCTCGTATATTTCCAGTGCCACGTGTCTCCGCAGCACAGTACCGCAGTCGTATGAGCTCTCGTTTTTCTCTCATCACAGGTTGGGGAGAAGTGCTGTTTCAAGCAGAATGGGACCCTTCCAGGAATACGAGGTGCTTGTGTAGTCTTTTCATTACTTCTGGACAAGCAATGTTCTGAGCACTTAGCCCTAGGACAATGTAGGGGAATATCTCACCCGTGCAAACGGATATTTTGCACCGTCTTTCATTTCTCTGTTAAGTTTGAATGGCATTTATATTGATGGTACGTATGAGCCACTTAATTGTGTTTATTCCACAGCTGAGCTCTGTGCAGTCTTTATTTAAACGTGCATTTTAATTTAGTTCCCATTTAAACGCTGCCTGCTGTTAAACGCTTTGTACTTCGAGGTACTGTTAACTACTGTCCAGTAAGTCCCTGCGGCTGAAAGCAATACTGCAAAATTTATGTTGCTGTGATGCGCAAACTGTCGCTGCTAGTTAAGCTTGGTGCTGGGTTGCGGTGCTGAGCGGACTCTCATGCATGTTGTACGTAATGCTGTCGGAATCGCTATTTCCTGGCGAATAAGTGCTCGCTGTGTTTCGGTTTTAAGGAACCGAAGTCGCAGGGGAAAGAAAACTACCGCAGTCGGATCCCTCGTCTGGTTCTCCGCCCGTTCCGCCCCAAGCCAAAGGAATCGCCGTTGTCAGAGTCACCATTTTATGGAGAGGAGAGCAAGGACTGCGACCTCAGTCCCGACCATTCTAGAAGAACTATCAGTAGTAACAGTTTTTGCTCAGGTAAACTGTTAATAGTTCTTACATCTAACCGGCCATATGGTCAGTTGTGCATTGATCTCGGGTGCACGCAGTCGAAACATTAAATAATGTTCCGTCTAGTTCGTTGTGAACCGATTCACGGAGGAGTTATTGAGGAAGGGAGTGGAAAACTGCCAGACATGGCACATTGCATCATCCTGACTGTCCCATTCTGTACAGAAGATATGGAGCACTTTAATTCCTTCATCCTGTTTTTTTTCCCCCATGTATTTGCAGTAGTTCACTCCTCTTGGGAACTCCTCAACTCCTGGGTTTGTTTGTTTTGTTGTTTTTTTTTTACCATATCGTTTTTAAAAAAAAACACCATATGATTGTAAACTGTCCTTACCTCTCTTTTGTTTTTGGAAGTTTGTGTTTAAAACGAAATCTAAAAAAAAACCCCAAACTTTTAGGTCGTTATTGCAACCTTACGGCAAAAAAAGCTAAAGTATATCATTTAGATGTCTGAGTTTGGTTGATCTGGATAGCTAAGTAACACTTCACCTATGATGCCTTCCATAAGTACTGGGACAGAGAAGTCAAAATTGCTATTTCTGGTGTTTACTATATAGACAACATGGGAACAGGACACACCTGGATAATAAGAAACACATGGCACCCAATTGTCTCAATACTTACGATCACTTGAAATGGAGGGGATGAAATACAAAAAGTGTTATTATTCTAAAATGTCCAGAAATAAAAGGTGACATTCTGTACTTCTGCCTCATATTCATCTTTTCATCTCAAATCGGAATTGCTTGGGTTTAGAGCTAAAAATAGCAATTTTGACTTCAATGTCCCAATATGTCTGGTGGGCTCTGTAATCCACTTTTTATTTCTGCTCCGTTAGCAATGCTTGTGAGAAGAAGGAACTCCTACTTAACAAGGCTGGAATGGCAGCTCACATTATGTGAGCTGTTAAGAACATGCAGAGGTTAATCCCATCTACGCCAAAAGATCGAAAGAGTAGAATACACTTGACAAAGACTCCACGGGTAAAATGTAACGTGTTTTAATCTTTCGTTCTACTTTTCAGCGTAGATGGAATTAACACTGCTTGTTCCTTTGCAGTCCTTGTCTAAATTTGCTCTTTTAACCCCTCTGTGATCTGATGACACCCGGCTCCAAAACGAGACGCTTTGTGGTGAAGGAAAAGGATGATTTCTGAAGTACTAAGAGAAGGTGCCTGAATGTTTAGACAAATTGACATACTCCACCATAGACATACTGTAAATGAGATATTATAGCAAAAGTTTTCCTTCCTATGTTACGGACATAAAAAGTAATACTAGATGTTAAAGACTGGGAGATAAAACAACCCATGCGTCACACCAGCAATCTGGCTTTCTTGTCAAGATTTTTGTAATTAGACCATTTGTCCTATTTTTTGTTTAACATTCACCTACCTTTCTCATCACCTCTGGCTACCTTGTCCTTCAGGCCAAGCTGTCAGCCTGGAGTCAAGGCAGTCTGAGAAAGTCATTAATTACGTTCATGCACCTAATAATAAGTTACTGTGTTGTGGAAGTGTTGTCTGTCTGCTGATGAAATACTGTTTTTGGTTAAGAAACGTAGCCTTGTAATCATCCTCGAAGTGTAGATCTGTGGTGAAGCAAGTGGTAGACTAAACCCTTCATTATCCTGCTGCACAGTTAAACATGTTTTTGTTCTCCTGTTCCCATCTCAGTTTGAGAGGGAGATTTTGGAAATGGGGGCCGTGCACTTGCTTGGGAAATTTGTAGTTGCATCCTTATAAAGTGACGGATCCCGTGATCGTTTGTCGACAACATGAACAGAGAAAGAAACAACCATTCGCTTACAGATGTGTTCCTTCATTCTTTTCCGAATCACCGTCGATCGTTCCTGCCCTAGATGACACCGGTTGCCCAAGCAGTCAGTCAGCATCCCCTTCGAAAAGTCCTTCAGGCTCAGAAAGCAGCCCGATAGGGCTACCTTCCCCACTCGAAGACAAAGAAGATGTGAAAAGGACCAAAACGAACGTCATGGCGGAGTGGAATGTACCCCCAGTTCGGCACAAGAGGGAGCCTAGGTCATGCCCTTTGCAGAGAGGTGAGTCGTACCTGTTTTCATTGATATCGCACAGTTGAGTACAGAACGTTCTGACTACATGGATAGTGCGTTTAGTCGGCAGCGTGTTTCTGGATCGCTGCGACACTGAGAGCACGATTGGTCTGTATATAAAAAGGCTTTTCAATCTTGTGTTACACATGTGAACTGGTGATTTATATTACCCTCCGAAAGTGCACACGTAAAAACGATACAGGGAATAGCTCTGGCAATTAACTTGTAGAGTAACTTTCTCCAGTTTGTTCCAATTAGAACAAAACGATGCAGACTGAACCCTGTACACACAATGCGAGCCATAATCATAACCTGTGGCTGAAAGTGTTGTCTGAAGGTTTTAATAATTCTGGATTATGCACATTCAGTGCATGCATGACAGTTGGTTTCCTGTCAGTTGTTTCTTGAGTGTGGTTATGAAAACTCTCTGCCTCCAGGAGTTAATTCAATGGGTGCAGAGTTTCTATTGAGTGCGGTGAGACTGAAGCTCCCAAGGACAGGGCATAAATACTGGACACAGTATTCTGGCTGAATGAGGGAGTTTAAGGACATTGAACATAAATCCCAAGATATGTCTTCAGCGAAAACTGGGGGGAACAGCAGACATTTCTTCTCTCACAAATTCCATTCACGAGAAAGGTACATATCCTCTAGATCGTCTTTAGATCTAGAAATTCTCTAGATCTTTTTTGCACTGATCTTAGAGGATTGGCTGTGTGCCCCACAAACAGTTCACATTTTTTTTTAAATGTTTTTTTCCTGAACAAAATATACGGTAAACCCTAAATGGTTGTCTTGTGTCACATATCCAGTGTATAAAATGGCTGTGTACAGTATGTGCTTCTGTGAGTAAAAGAATACCGGTAAGTAATGAAAAATAAAGCCCCCCTCAAATTTTTATTTCCTTTTTTTTCCCTGTGTGTCCTACCATAGTCCAATAAAGTCTTTTAAAATTGTTGGCTTTGTGAGGGAGAGCACTCTGTGACAAACTGGTGTGTTTTCATTTGCTAACTGCATACATTTTTAATGCTGTGTATCAGCTAATATTATTAGATGCATGATGAATCTGTGTTTTATTTTTTATTTCTTGTTTTCTGCATTGTAGGGTACTTATATGCTTATTCAACACTGCAGTGTAGATTTGTTTTACACAAATACTTGTGAATCCTGAAGAAGCTACTGTATATATGTGCATTTCTGTTTTTTCACAGTTTTATGAAAATAGATGTAAATTATAATTGTGAGCAGCTGACAACATGTTTCTCTTCAAATACAAATGTGTTGTTCAAGCAGCTGGGTATTAATGGTTGATAGAAGGTGTAGCAGCTGTGGATTGCTAGTACACAGGTTCACATTGTAACAGATGGATCAGGCGCTATTTGTTTTAATTGATATTAAAGTGGTGGAACTTGATTATACAGCAAATTCAAACAAAAAACACCATAACCTAAAGAGGTTGATATTCTGTAATCCGTCATAACTTAAAAATACAAGAGTTTTTCTTCCTTTTTAGAATATTAGTTGATTTTAAGTTTAATTGAAGGCTTAATTAAACAAAGAGTAATTATAGATGTAAATCTCCATTTGATAGAGCCCTGATTTACCATAGCTGGGTAGCAGTTCTTTTCAGTTGTGATCTGACTTACCTGTGCAGAGCTTTGTGCTTTTTACACTGTTTGGCTGTTAATAACCTGTGATTTTGCTAACCATTATGGTATTGGCAAAGGCAAATGATCGTCCTTTTGGTAAGTTCTAAAGGCTTACATGTTTTTTTCTTTCTAGAGACAAACTTCTTGCCATCATAGTGGTATTGGTAGAATGTGCATGTTTTGTTGTTTAAAATTGAGCAAATGTTTTGTTGTGATACTTAATAGCTCTTGACATGTTTTTGAATCTGGTCTCTGTGTTTTCTAGGGATATTTTCCAGGTAGTCCTGTTTTCTTTAACTTTCCAAAAACATGCTAGCTAGGTTAACTTGTCTAAAGTGTGTGTGTTTGTGTGCCCTACAATAGATAGGTATCCACTATTTGGTTAGTCTATCCAAGCACTACCAGAGTAGACTGCCTTGTTGTGTTCCTTACCAAGAATATTTCGCTTTCTGATAAAAGATGGATGGCCTAGTTTGGTGAACTTAATACACAAGAAAGGGAGCCAAAGGATAAGAATTATTATAATAATACATGTGGTTGATAGCCTTTAAGTTATCAGTCAGTGCAGGGAATCATTTTTGCATTGTGAAGGACTGTTTTAGAGTGTCTGTTAATTCTATGATAGGGCATCTGGCTTTTAGATGGAAATAGTTATGCTGTGTTTAGTATCTTCCATGTCACTGGGGAAACTGGGCTGGGACTGAGAGATGCAACTGGGACAAATGTTGCTTTGGGAGAGAACTTTACTTATTCAGCTTCTCTTGATCCTTGTTGATTCTGTTTCTCAAAATAGCCTCTGCATCTGCATCTTCCTATCCTACCCATAAATAACTCTGTGGATACACCATAAACGCCTGCAGATTATTTTTTTCAGGCTTTCAGTTTGCCCCGTTTATGTCATTAACACATTTAAGATTCCTGGACTTTGGCTCCAATCATGCTGCATTGTCAAGAGGTTTGAAACTGGCTTTAAATCAATTTTTTCTCCGTAAGAAACTGGAGAGCAGCAGTTAGCATAGGTAGAACATCGTGCTAAGTCGGAGGTATCGTAGTTTAGAAAATAAAAATGATCAAAGCCTTGGGACATTTACATGACTTTTATAATTGTGACAGGCTTGACATTGCAATTTTGTTTTTATTTAATTATGGCATTTTAATGCATATGCCGTGCTCTTGCTTTATAACTTAATTTTTGCTTTCAAATACTAGAGGGAAAGCATTAGTTGTTAACTGAGCTGTAATTTCACTCTGGAAATGTTTAAAATGAGCGGGTATACACTCAAGACTTCTTTTTTCAATTGGAAATCCAAAATCGTTTCAAAATGCATTTGTTCCTTCTGTGATACACTTCATTGCATGTGATTTTTTTTTATATTCATCCTTTATACTAAAATGGAATCTGTGCTAGATGTTTTCCTTTTACTGTTCCAAAACAGTTTTCTGTAAAACATAAAAAGAAAAAGTTGTTTCAATGTATTTTCCTCTTTTAGTTGCTCACTATTACTTTGCATTACTTTTTAATTTTTCATACAATATTTTTGTTCTAGAAAGCTTTTACAAATTCCATGTTTCAAATCTGGGGCGTCATAATTTAATGAGAGATCACAGGTTAATTGGCTGGTACTTTAAATAAGGCTCTGATATAACACCATAGCTGTCAGAGGAACTGTAAAGGGATATTATACTGTAGTAAAAAGATGTTAATGCACTCTGGAATTCATTATTTTACTATTTGTTATGAACAGCGAAGGTTGTGGCTAACTATCAGCCAATATAATAACAAAAAAATAGCACTTGTGCCTTTTAAAAAAATGATTTAATGTGATGAACGTCTTTCCATTGAATTAAGGGTATATTTTTCTTTATTGGGACATTCAGAGAAGATTATTGATTGGTATATGTTTTACCATGAGATGTACAGTAAAAGTGGCTCTGTGTATGGACATCTGTAAGGCTGTATCAAAAAGAATACTGATATCAGATAGCGTGCCTTTTTAAAAACATCTGTTAAGATTTAAGTGAACACTGCTATGGGTATTTATTTAAAGTACAGAAATATGCGATGGATTACTTAAATATCTTTATTAGTTAGTACTTTTGACTGCTTCACAGGCAGTGAAGCGGACTTCAGTTCATCGAGCAGTGCGGGGAGTATTACCACACGAGAGACCCCGACTACAGGACTCAAAAAAACAGCTTTCACACGCAGGTAGGTTACTGGGTCTGAGGACCGATTCCCTATCCCGAATACGAGAGATGCAATTCAGGATTGCTGTAAATTGATGCTGAAAAACAACTAAAATATTTAGCGTTCTGTTCAATTTCAGTATTGAATATGTAGACATGCAGAACAGAAACAATTAACGGAATACGCTTAATATATTTAGATGCGTAGTAAATCAATTCTGAATAGTATCAAGTCAGAATTCTTGGTGGATTTTAACTGAATTATTCACATTATAGTATCGAGCAAAAGATACAAACAGTTCATGTGGAGGTATTAGTTTCCACAGCAAGCTTCTGTTCCATAAGGACTGCAAAGTCAGCTCGATGGCTTTGCAAGAGCCTTTTGTGCATTTCTTGGCAAACCTAAGTTGCTGACTATAGTATTTTTGTATGCAACATGGTCAGTTTGTACTTGAGATCACCCAGGGTTATTGCCTGAGCAGCAAGGGGGCAGATAAGATGTTGTATTGATGGAGCAGTCTTGACACATGATGATGTTCCTGTATTTTCACAGTCTTTAGAATGTGTGATATTGTTGTTGTTTTTTTTGTATAACAAAGTGATAAATCTTCATTACTGCAGAAATGTTCGTCGGCTTAATATTTTATTTTGTCTCTTGCGACAGCCGTGGGCCTCACATGAGGAGCAGTGTGACATCGCAGAAATCCGCCATTAGCCCAGCCTCCTCCGCCCGAGACAAAGACCCCTTCGCCAGCCTCTGCAGGGGGCCGCTTCTTGGCACGTCCTCCAACAGCAGCAGCAGCAACAACTCCGGCTCTTACAAAAGCAGTGACACCAGTCCTACCATCAGGTACGCTGTTCAAGTCCATCGCCTCGGAGTTCAACTTCCAGGGTTCCATGCTTGGCGCAGAATAGGACCAAATCAGAATAAGGGTCAGAGTTATACAGGTGCAACGGTGACTCGAGAGAACAGGGGTTTAGCTTTTGGGCGAATACTTTAGGAGAAACATGGGTGACGTTACTTTGTTTCTGAACTGTAACATACCATGAAATACTCGGCTGTTTCTGAAGTGGATGAACAGAATTAAACCAGGAAATGGTGTAATAAAGGCACACCCAAAGAAATAGTTAGCATGTGGAATACAGCTGGTTTCAGCAATAAATGGGGTTTTAATTTTATTAAAATACCCCTGCCTCTGATGCAGTTAATTACAAACCAGTAAATTCGCTGCTTTATTGCTTTTTATGAGACCATGTTTATATGCATCGGTAAAATAAGGTGATCTGGCTTTTTTTTGTCTTTCATAATGTCACACTGCTGTTTACCTCTCAATTTTTAAATATTTCAAACTGTACGACGGCATGGCGGGGAAAATGCGATTCTCTCATTGAAACATGAAACCTGTAGTTGTCACCCTCGACACAGCAGTCCTCTCGTCTTCAGTTCTGCTCGACTGGGCTTAAGTGATGTTCTCATTTTGAATCGAAAGCGTACCTTCTGCTGGGGCTGTGTTCTATTTCTGGCCAAGATGCAGTGCTGACATCAAAGCGTAGTCGCAGGTTGCTAGGATATTGTGTGAGCAGTGCTGCTGGTGAAGAGCCGCTTTGCATAGAGGCAGTCTTGTCTCTCTTCTTGGTGTGTTTATAACCTCTTCGCCTGCTACAGCTTAATAAACTTAAGGCATTAGCCAGAGACTTCTACAGAAAATCGAGCACTCTTCATATCATTTTGTTTCCCATGCTTTCCTTTATTGTTATGACTCAAAGGGGCCTTCAGATGTCATTAACTGTTGCTCCCTGAATTTGTTCTCTCGCACTGCAGTTACTTCCATTTGACCATCTGTCTTCTTGTTCAGTGCCCAGAGAGCAGTTTCTGGCTCGGAACTGAGGTTACATTTCTTTCTAAACAGCTGAAGGAGGACTTTGCTTCGGGACATATCGAACAAATGTTTGTTTTTTAACTCGACTTGAATGTCTCCCCTTAATCTGATCCACGTCGATGCACAATACACTGAGTTTGGCTGCAGTTCACTGCAACTCTGTGATGATAAAAGTGGGAACATGGGTAGATAATTAAGATTTGAGTGCACTTCAAAAATTTAGAAAGTGGGGAAAAAATGAAAGTATTGTTACACAGGCTCCACGGCCGAAACGTTGTGTTCTCTTTCTTCTTCTTTTCAGCATGGAATAAACCTGTTACTTGTTCCATTGTTACTATAATGTACAAACGTCTAATTTTGTAGATGGATATGGTTTTAGATCAGTGGCACTACTTGTAGATAAAACTCTGATATATATTTTTAATACTGAGATGGCCATGGTGCTTCAGATTAACCTGCCACTAAACTCAGTTTCTTTGTTGCTTGCAGTGAAGAGCTCGAATGCACGGTCATTTTGTTTGAGAGCATTTCTTTTTCCTATGTATATCTTTGTTGAATTAGAAGTGAACAGAAGAAGACTTCAGTGTAGCTCGGGGATGTCTCCTGGGGCATTCTACATTTTAGCTGCCCAAACTCCATCCATGCACTTTTTTTAACTGCTTTATCCGATACAAGATTGTGAGGGAGGTGGAGCCTATCCCGGCAGGTGATGGGTGCAAGGCAAGATACACCCTGAGTCTCCCACCAGGGTCAGTTTTCCCAGAAGCCAGTTATAACCTACTGTACCAGTATGGCTTTTGGGCTGTGGGAGGAAACCGGAGCACCTGGAGAAAACCCACGTGAATATGGGGAAATGAACGCACAGAGCACCCCAGGAATTAAACCAGGTCGCCAGCACTGTTCGACCGCACTGTCACTCTGCCCAAACGCATTCTTATTGATCTGTTCTGATCATGCAAACTGGGAAAAATCCAACACACCTGTTCGCAGCTGTGAGTCACGTGTATAAACCTCCTCACACAAACGTGTCTGTGTTTTTAATGCCTCTAAAAGGCTTTTGGAAATATTTGATCGATTCTTTATTTATTTTTTTCAGTCAGCAATTATTAGCCCATTAAGATCTTAAGCTGGAACAGAAAACCCAGGGACTCTCCAGGAACCATGTGATCACCCGCTCTGGGCTAGCTGATGAGGGATGGTCGCGTAGCTGTAGCCTTGGCAAGTTTTGAAATTGTGCGTGCCTCCTCTTAAGAGCTCCAGCAGTGCACTTTAATCAAAACAAGCCATAAGGAAGACCTCCACCCTGCTGAAAGCAAATGTGCTGAGTGTGCCAAGAAATCATGCGAGTGTCTTGGCCACCTCTCCGTCTTTTAGTAACATCGACCTCTGCTCTCTCCCCTTTTGGATACAGACACTGGCACTTCATTGTAGGCAGTGCAAACATTTTCATGAAATAAACTCCGATAGATTTTGATTCTGCAATTATTTCCACATGGACAACTTCTAGATCTTAAATGTAGGATAAGTTTGGAATTCCTATTAAATTCCAGGGTGGTGAAGTGGTATCTTTTGTTTTTTAATTTGAAGTTACAGAAGATCCAGCGGCGTTCGATACACGTCTTGTGGGGACAACCATGGCGTTAAGCCGCCAAACCCTGAGCAATACCTCACCCCGCTTCAGCAGAAAGAGGTCACCATTCGACACCTTAAAACCAAGCTGAAGGATTCGGAAACTAAGCTTCGCGAAAGGTATATTTCTCTTTAACGTGTGGGGCTCCATGGCATTTGTACATGGCCCCATCCATACAAGTGCAAAACTCATTGTGGTACAAGACTATTTAAGACTAGCGTCATTCTCTTTTATGCTACTTGTACTTGTTCTAATTTGAGTATCCCATTCGTCTGCTGAAATTAATTATTTAATATTGATTAAATATAAAATCAATCTCCATTATAATGCTGGGAAAAGAACAGATCAAGGATAATTTGTGCCATATCTTAATCATTATAAAAATACAGGAAAGCGTGCACGTATTTTGTATTGTTAAGGATATTCTATGTTTTTAAGTGTTAAAATCTATTTCTTGTTGGACATGTCCAATAACTGTTACAAAAGTCGGTCGGATGTGGGGATCCGACCGCAGGCTGTACTTGCCAGTGACGAGCTGTGACTTGTTCACAGGGAGGTGGAATCTGCAGAGCTGAAGGCCCAGCTGGGTCGCATGCGGGAGGACTGGATTGAGGAGGAGTGCCACCGGGTGGAAGCCCAGCTGGCCCTGAAGGAAGCCAGGAAGGAAATCAAGCAGCTGAGGCAGGTGGTGGAAACCATGAAGAACAGTCTGGTGGAGAAGGACAAGGGGATCCAGAAGTACTTCATCGACATCAACATCCAGAACAAGAAGCTGGAAGCTCTGCTGCACAGCATGGAGCTGGCGCAAAACGGGTCCCGGAGAGACGAGCCGGCGTTGGACTACCTCTGCGGCTCCCCGGGCAAGTCCTTGCGCAAGCCTTACGCCAAGATGGAGGAGGGCATGGCTCTGGAGGACCAGGCGGCCGAGGAGATGGCCGACAGCGGCCTGCTGGTCAACGACGAGATGGCCAACCAGACGGACATCTTCGAGCACATGCTGATGTCCACGGCAGGTGAACCCGGCGAGGACTCCAGGCTGCAGATGGGTTTGGACCAGTCCAAGCTGCTTCAGAGTACATTCAAGATGCCTGACCTGTGCGCCAACGCGTCTGTGATGACCGCAAGATTGCCGCTGAACGAGAAGGCTGTCCAGACCGACATAATTTTCTGTACTCCTGACATACAGGCTCTTCTTCTTCATCTCCTGAAGCCGCAGGATGACGGTGCCTACTCCTCCCTTGCTGGTTTTCCCGAATTTGGGAGCTCGGAGGGCGAAGCCGTACTGGATTTGACCCCCAGCGACCCCAATTCCATGATCCTGGTTTCTCCCGAAAAGTCCGACGATTCGGGTCTCGGCTCGGAACCGATCGCCGATCGCCGCTTCATGAAAGAACTGGATTTCGATACGTCGCCGGAGGACCGGGACGAGAGCGAGCCCCGGCGCACGGCCGTTGTGGGGCAACGCTACTGGAGCAGCAGCTTCATTGTGGATCTCCTGGCGGTGGCCGCGCCTGTCCTGCCCACCGTGGCCTGGCTGTACGCGACTCACCGGGGAAGCTCAGCTCCAGTGTACAACATCGGGGCCCTGATCCGTGGTTGTTGTGTCATGGGCTTATACTCTCTCCGCCACATGCCCCACCCACCCGGTGTTTAATGCTTTTGTCTGCATGCGAAGACTTAAAATTGAGAGCACTTCGGAGATTGGAGAGATTTTATATAATGTAGAATAAATCTATATTTTCTTTGCCACCCTCTTAAGTTTTTTATTTGCACTATTTACGGTTGCTCTTGATGGAGGCAACACGAGGACAAAAGGGGGATCTGCAGCATTAGCCGCGGTTGTAAGAAGGTGGATCGAAATGTATCAACTGTGCGGGCAGGCGGATTGACAATAAATTTTGTGAGGTTGTGCGTTTTTCTTTTTCCTGCTCCAATCTTTTCCCCCCCGTTTTTTAATAAAATATTTATTTTCGTGGAGAAAAGGGGTTCCAAAGGGGAGCGATGAGGAATTGAATGCGTTTTATTTTATTTTGCAAGTTTACGAAACTAGGTTGGGCTCATAGTTTGAAACTAGAGCTGTGCTGTCCACGTTAAAAAAATAAAAATAAAAAAAAAAGTCCAAAACTTGTAGCCAAAGCTTAAAAGTCCTTTGCTATTTGCGTTTAGTGAGACGTTTGGGTTTCTTTGGTGATTTTCTTTCCTGTGCTGTATTGTTTATTATGTAAATGTTGCTGCTTAATTTCAGCTGACATGTTATGTGCCTGAACCATGTGCAATACTGTTTTACTGTTTACACTGATGTCCTAAAGTATTTATTATTAAAGCATGATAACTCTATCTCTTTTTGTAGTCATTTTTTCTCTAAGAAGATTTCATATTGCATGTACTTTTTCTACACCATGTGCTTCATATTCATATGCCTATTCTTGCAGCTGAACAGATGGCAAAACCATCTGTAAGATTCACTTTACAGGAACGACACTGGCAAAAGTATTTAACATGCTTTGTCATCTGTGGTAGTCCGATTTTAGATCAAGCTCTTTGAACAAACAAATCATAATACATTTGTACTAGACAAAAACAAACATTTTTCTAGGTATAACCTACAGTAGGTCTGTATAGGAAAATGCAGTGTGTATCTCTTAATCTTCTACACAAACAAGTCTCATGATTTCTTTTATAAACATTCATTACTGAACAGGTGCAGTAAGTATAAAAACCCCTGAAATGAACAGATTTTCAATATACTGGAAATAACACAAGAAGATGGGGGGGAAAATGGGAAAAGGTGAAAATCTGCTGAAAAGTAACAAGGTTTTAATTTGAAGAGAAATGTTATACTAGCCATTGTCCTATGTATTTTGCCTAACTGTGGCCTCTCTTTTGTCATTTTAGGATGAGACAGATTACTTAGAGGTAAAAATCATTGGCTGTAAAATATCACAAGCATAACCTGGCCAAATGTCATGGGAATGCATGAGGAGAGTGGATATGTATAATTCAAAGGTTTTTATCAAGAGGAAGTGAAAATAACAGTGAAAGGCGCTTTGATCCTTAGAGTGCAATATTAGTGAAATTAATGCAGTACACTATATTTATTTGGAGTTGCAGAAGAATCTTATTGCACTGATGATCTGCTTTATATTGTATAAAAACTTAAATCGGGGAGTTGCAAAATTCTCATTGGATTAAACTACAGCCTAATGTAAGGTGTACAATGTACTGTATGTTCATAGAAAGCAACAGAAAAATGTGGGTACTGGAAAGAATCGTAACAGGTTTTTATGAGAACGCTTCAAGCAAGAATACTCCAATAGATAACTTTTAGGATACATCTGGTGTGGATTTAAGAGTTTCCTCAGTATAAGACATGGACTTCTAAAGGGTTAAATGTAAAAAAAGGCAAAATGTCAGTTTCTGGATTACATAAAACTGGTGAACATCTTTCAAACAACTCAGCACAATGTCAATTTTAACTTTGATGCACTCCATCATGTGAGGTACTGCAGCATTGTGGTCTTTTCAGGTGGTGTCGAAGTGAAATTTGAGCCTTTTGATAGTTAGTCTGGTACTTGAGAACTCATAATCATTTAGAATAAAGACTTTATAGCTGAGAAAGATGTTTTATTTTATGAATTGATCAGAAGCCTAGGAAAAGACATAAGAAATCTGTGAGGTTTAGGATATTCTAACCTAACCAGCAATGTTTTAAAGATAATACTGAAACCTTATTTGTCTTGATCAGGCCTAAGTGAAAAACATGAATATTGTAATGTATTGTAATGTTTTGTTGGATCAAATTCATATTTGGGAGTGATGTGACATTTTTCAAAACGATAGTTACAAGGCATAAGCATGTCATAGATATGTAAGGATATCATATGTCCTGTTTTTCCTGGATATGTCCTTCTTTTTTCCTTCCTTTAATCTCTGTCCTGGAGAAAATTTCGAACCTTTTAAAACATCTAAGATTTTCCCCTTAAATCGATACAGTATTTTGATGAACTTTCAATGAAGGTGAAATTGCACTGAGACAAATTCAAACGAATTGTGAAAGTTATTTTATTTAAAAATTGCACAGGAAATAACACAACAGACAGCAATGCACTTTTGTTTCAAACACTTGCAGAGTAATGAAGACTTTGCTATCAGATTGAAACTAGCAGAAATGTTTGGTTAGGTGATGAGCTCGATTACATCCTATTTACAGAACACATGGGTATTTACATTAATACATAAAATATTAAATCAGGGATACACAGCATGTAGCAATAACAATTGCTAACAATTGTGACAATGTTTACAGTTTCTATTGCTTCACTTTTTATATTTTTTTAAATAAATTTCCTATTGCTTCACTTTTTTAATTTTTTTTTTAAAATACAGTACACCTTTTGGTGAACTGCTTTTATTAACGATGTGATGTGAGAGGAAACTAGAACATTCAGAAGAACGTGGTTTGTTGGACAATATGAAAGGATGACAGTATCTCCCAATTCCACACTGCTCATTTAAGAGCAACATTCTGGAGAAGAGTGTGCTTACATGGTGGTTATGAGACAAAGCCTCTTTTTCATTTCATTTCATGCCATTTGAGCTGGCCAAAAGGGATGCCACTGTACATAACTTAAAACTTTAGAGTAACCCATATACAGTAATAGACATGAACCTTTCTGAAAAGAAACGCCTGTTGCTGAAGCACTGTACACGTCTCCATTAGGTATCTAATATAATGCAGACCGAAATGTAATTCCCTTAAGAAGTGAGTACCACAGAAATGCATTAGACATCTTGAATAGTAATTGTGTTTTTCCTCCCCTGCTGTAGTGAAACATGCTAAGAACAATTAAAAGGACTGCTCACTGAAAAATGGGTGGACAAGTAATTTTAAGCGTATAACCCGGCTTTTATTCTGATAAATCGATACTGGAACTGGAACTTATTCCACTGTCTCTGATAAAAACAGCCCATGCCGTCAACTCATGGTTAAGCTTGGGAATATGGAAAGTGTGTTGAGGTTTTGGTTTTCTGCGCCAATGCTTTAAGTGTGCAGGAAATCTTCTTGTTTTTGTCCTGCATTTTATAACACAGGCAGCTGAGGAGGAAATTCGTCAAAATTCAAAATTACATAATTTTGTCTCATTTAGGAAGATCACTTAAATAAAGCTGAACAGCATAACACTTCTCTCCACCAAGAAAAAACACTTCACTACTCTTATAAAAAGTAATAGTAATTCATATAACCTGCTCACATGTATGATTGGTTGACAAGAAAATGTGTGTGTTGTCACAGAAATACACTACACTCAAGTCTTATATTCACAAATTTTTGGTATATTTTAATGTATTAAAAGATTTATGACTATTAAACAAGGACCATGACAAGATGGAGTTTTGTTTTTTTAATTAATCTCGTCTAATTCTATATTACAAATCACTTGATATTTCAACATAACCTGAGAGATTCTAGCAATACTGATGGCACATTTCTACAACAAAGAAATCACCCAGGAATCAATACATTGCAGTACAAAAATAAGACAGGGAAAATGGACAATGCAATAAAAAAACAGCTCTTCAACGGGACCTTAATGCAGTTTTTGCAAGCAGATTCCTAGAGAAATCAGAAGACAAAAAAACTGCACTTACAAAATATTGTATCCAAACTCTCAAACAAAATGTGCTACACAAGGATGACCAATCCCAGTTCAGGGCACCACTAACCCACCACATTCTGCAGGTTGTCCTAAATTCACATGAAACAGTCTAACACTTTAGCTCCATTCGATTCATGCAGTCACTTGGAAACTTGAACTTTGGAATAAAAACACAAACATCCTTCAGCCTTCCAGAGCTGTCCACTCTGAATTTACCTGAAAAAATCATGTGCCATACTGATTAAAAACATGGTTGCCAAAGTTCCTAAATAGATATTTTAGAGTGACTATTGAGAGGTATCCAGGAACAAAACTGCCTCCTGAAAGAAAGAACTTCAAAAGTAACAGTGACCACCAAAATATTTGGAGTTCTGTCCTTGAGAAATAGGCTGCATGCATTCCTGAAAGAGATCACAGAAAAGCTATTATATATTTTACAATTGCCATGAATTCTACAGAATATGAAGAAGAAGCCATGAAAAACTTTCAATGATTTTATTCTGTAGGGACTATTTTTCTGCTCCATGCAACGTTTTGATATCTTGCTGAAGCACACTCAAGACAGCCCTTTTCATAAAATATTTGTTTTTTATATACTAGTTTTTGATTTTAAAAAAGACCGTCAACAAAGGAAGTGTGTATCTTTTTCAGATAAACCCTTTAATGGCTAAACTATATCCTATCTAACCAATCAGCATAAGGACCTGTTAACATTATTGAGCTGGAAGGTCTTCATCAGCAGACCAGACACACCAAACTGACTCCATTTGATTGTAGGCACTTTAGAAGTCTCTTTTGATGCTGACCACGTGATGGGTTGAAATTTATATTTAGTGGCTTGGCAATGTGAGAGTCTCAGCTCACATCAAGAGGGCAGTGCTATGATACATGCACAAAAACACACACAGAAGCTCACTCGAAGAACAGAAGATGATTTGTTTTAACTTGATGAACACTGATGAATTAATTTGTTAGTTCATTGTCTTTGAGTCAGAACAGGCTACCATGACAACAATTAATTTGACAAAGCTACCATCGGACTTTTTTAACTGTACTGTAGGTTGCAGTGAAACTTTGGGCCATAAAAACATTTTTCTAATTAAAACATTGACTAAATTAAATTACTCTGAATTAAAGCTGTGACCAGCTTAATAATTGTAAGAAATCCCACTGCAGTGTTATTCTGTGAAATCAAGACATCTTTTCAAGTAATTAAGCACTGGCCATGATCTTGATAGCAAATCACTCTCCAAATCTAAAACAAATCATTTTATTCTTGTTTATAAAGAACCAGATGTCTTATAATAAATAATAAGACAGAAATGAATATTCAATAAGTTTTACCCAAATCTGTCAAATGTATATAAATCAGACACATTTATTTTCCCTATAAAGAAAAAAAAAGAAACATTTACATAACACAAAGATAGCAGTTCCCAAATTATATAATACTTGTTTAATAATCTCATGCATCTCAAGCATCACGTTTTTTTAAAGAAAACATGAAAGCAGGGATTTATATTTCACATCCGCTTTTCATTACCACCACCAGCTTACAATTTTATTTTCCCTTCAAACAGTTGCCCAAATAACTCAGATCTGCTCAGTATGTGGCTCACCCTGCCCCATGTTCTTGTTAAATTAACTGTTGGATGCAACAGTGGTCTTTATTGCCCTCCAGAATGTTTGAGAAGGAATTAAACTTCCTATACAGGTTTACAAATAATCATGCATCTCACACATCATTATTAAAAAAAAAAACACATAAAAACAACTTGCCACCCCCTGTATTTGAAGAGATGATTCTGTTTAAAAAGGCAAAAATTACAAGAAAAGATACCAGTGTAACAGCACTTTTTTTCTGTCTCTCACGTTTTCACACTTCTACAAATTAAAAAAACGCTACTGCACAGCTTAAATTGACTGTTTTAATTTTCTGACTAATTCAGAAATCTCCTGACTCCTTACATTTGACACTACTGTGTCTAAACAAGGAGCTTGGGCTCTTTAATAATTAAACTAGCAGGTGGACATTTACTAATATTCTCCAATTTACCATCATTCTTTACAAAAGACTAGCATTTACGTATCCTTCGGAGAACATTTAAATTATTGAAAAAAAACTTGGCAGTCTTTGAAATGATTGCGATTATATCTAGTCAGAAAATAAGTGACTACAAATAATTTTAAAAAAAAGAAATTGAGTAGTGATCCACTTAGGTCTGGTTCATAACCCCAAGGTTGCTAACACATTCTTAAATACTGCTTTCCAATTCCTGTTCATAACCCACGTAGCCTTTAGAGTTTTGTGCTTTGAAAAAAAAACCTAAAGATGCAAGAATGTAAACCACATATCAAGAAACACTACTTTTGAGAGATGTCAGTTTGGTTTCAAACACTTATCAACATTCAACACAGACCAGAGTGCAACAGATGTTTTGATTCAGGCTGGTATCACATGGTACTGATGAATGAATGTTATTCAAGAGATGGGCATCTTGGCAAACTTGTATGCCACTGAAGACAGAGCTCCAGAAAGTAAAAAAAAAAATAGATTGGTATTTAATTGCTTTAATGAGCTAGAAAAAAACTGCTCTGAGATGTGTGAGGAACCAAAACCCGATCTCTTTCAAACAAGGATTGCTAGTTTTTGTCATCAATCCCCTGCATGAAAACCTAAGATAAGGTTTTTTACATTTTATTTTACACCTTTAAAAGGTTCATTTTTTTATCATACAAGTCCCTTCAATCAGTTTCAGGGTTCCCAATGACACTTAAAGTGTAATTTGCAAGACTTTTCCATCACATTGTAGTTTTTCTACAACATTACCTTGTCATCACTATGCAAACCCTTCCACATTATGAAAGCAAGTTTGCACCACATCAGAACAGGAGATGTATAATTCAAATTACTTTGGAATAATATCACTTAAACCAAACCAGTTAAACAGTCAAGACTGTGAGTCGGTGTTCATGGGCATGAACACGAAACATAACTATGAAGGTAACTGTCACTTCAGGGTATACGGTATAATTACTTTATACAACGCAGCACAAGGTTTGACATGGTGAACTACAGATAATGGACAAAACATGGAAATGCCAAGGAGGCATAAAATCAAGCTCTTCCACAGGTGGGCAGAAGCACAGACTCCAAGATTGTGATATCAAAGCATTCAGTTGAATTGCAACTGCCGATGAAACTGGGAGAGCGAGCAAGTAGAGAGTTTAACCACAAACGGTCCAGTGAGGACTCCAAAGAGGAGGGAGCCACAGTCAAGTTGCAGTGTGCAAATTTATACATCAAACTTGCACGTTTGTGAGTCTACTGGCACCAAGAACACAAGCAATGGACTACTGAGCAGTGGAGAAATGGGACAGTCAGATGAATCATCTTTCACCACGTTCTTGACAAACAGAAGAGTGCACAACTGGTTCCAACCTACAGCCCTGAGTGCTTGCTTCCAACACTCAAGAGTTCTGGGGGTTTTATAATATTGTGAGCCGCCTTTGCCTGGCCTGATATGGGTGCAAGGTCAATGCTTTGCCTGTTGGGAGGGGTGCCTTCCTTCGTCACAGTTTCTCCACCCACACAGAACATGTGGTCACCCAGTGGTTTGATGAGCCTAACACTGATCTCACCCACATGTCATGTCCTTCTCAGCCACCATATCCAGGAACGACGCCCGAGACAGTATTTTCCACTAGGGGAGAACTGATTGACTCTCTTGTAAGAGAATAATACTTCATCTATCCTGAGTTCTAGACGATGGTAGACTCTATCCCATGACACATACAGTATAGGCCATGTTGCACCTGTTAGCCTGATGCCCTATTTAATGAGAGCACTATTTAAGTTCCATTTTACTGTCCACTAACTGGAGCGTGAATTAATTTAATAGTGAAGATAATAGCAAGCATTTCACAGAATATCATTTCCTTGATATATAATACATACAATTTCTTAGTTTATTTACACTCATTTCTTCAAACACTTCTATACTGTTTTATCATTTTAAGAATGTTGTTTGCATATTTCAATTGTCATTAAAATAAACATACTGTACGCACTGCATTCTATATTCATAGTATATACTACGTTCTTTGGGTGGTTTATACAATGCTGTACAACTTTTAAATTATAACCAGTAGTTTTACAGGCCTTGTATCTCAAGAATCCGGATCTACTGAATGTTAATTTAGAAAAGCAAGTCTAAGACTACTGCTAATCAGCCTCAACGTGTTTTTTTTTTTAAATTAAGTTTTACCTTTAAAGCACTGGAATTGAACAAGGTGATAAAGAAATATCCAAAAAGTCCGCAAGATTGAAATGAACATTTTTCACAGCCCCAGCCTGAAACTTTATAAATAAGACAAAGCAAACATGTTCTTCGGGTGTCCATTTTTATATTTACAATAATTCCTGAAAAATGGCTGCAGCAGAAAAACGTTCTGGTTTTCTAATTACAGTGTATTGTTTTAAAATCAAGCCACAGACACCAGAATGACAGATAAAGGCTGCTGGTGGAATTGTAGGGGACACAGTGGGTTATGAACTGTTACTACCTTATCAAAACCTATTATGCAAAAGGATGGCAATTTAATGTAATCCGGCATGTTTCTGGCTTACAGCATGTCCAGGAATCATTTAATGTTATGAAAGCTTGACGGCAATTTTCTGTTCCTTTTTTGATAGTCTTTGGGCTTCCTTTTCCAGTTTCTTCCGCTGTTGTTCCAAAGCCCTTTTCTCCCTTTCTGCCATTTTCTGCTGCCTGTTATGAAAATATGAAAAAACAAATGCGTTCAGTCTCTCCGCAGATCTGACTTGTCTCTTCTACATCAAGGTCAGTGCAAATGATCATCCCTAATAAACAGAAAACGCAGGACTTAAAGGGCTGGCCCATTTCATTTCAGAGCTCAGAGGTCTGCTGCCAATCAGCTATGCAACATTTATAGAGAGTCTGTGGAATACCCCCACTACCAACCCTGAACAAATATCGAAGTAGAAACTCTCTAAAACAATATGTCACTCCTTCCAAATAAACTGGCTCACGTTAGCGCTTTGGGGAGGACAGAGGCAAAAGGTTTAGAGGATTAAAAAGAATTGATTTTGCAAAGGTTGGATTGGAAACTAAACCTCAACATTTCACGCTTGATGGAAGGAGGTGGTTAGGGAATGTGGTTAAGGAAAGAAACTGGTTTCAGAGTCAGTGCCTCACAAACTGAATGTTGTGAGACATTTGCAAACACTTTAAGAAACGATGTTTTGTTGGAACAGATTATTGTCCTCATAAAAGGAATTAACAACAAAATCAAAGGTCATGGCTTATTTAACAGGCATTGGACACGTTTCCTGTGTTGGTGAGCAGCAGGTCCTTAGTTCTGAAAACAGCAGTAAAGCCATAAAATAAAGACTCTTTCACATCCCATTTTCACAGATTATCTTTGTGCAATCCAACAATATGCCCTCAATCTTGTAAGATTATAGGAAGCGATCTGTGATAATACGGCTTTTTCATAATTGTATCATGACTTCAGTTACAGATCTGAGACTTAACATATATTCAGCATATGACACCATAACTTATTAACACTTTCTTATTGCATAGAAACAAAGGAAATTTAGAAAAACGTTAAGGGAATAAATCGCACAGACTTAAACCACAGATAAATAGGAAGAAAATGGAAGGCAATCATCCTTGTCTGTGAGAGAAGGCAAAGACCACAACAACTATTAACCACATCAGTTCTTTCCAGAAATAAATACAAATTCATTTACCTGCTGTACAAAATCTTTATGTATGAACTATAACATCAAGCAAAAAATTACAGTTCTCTCTAGATTAGGTTTCAGATTTCAGTAACATGTTAGATGCAATTCACAGTGGAAATGTAGACTAATTCATTATACAATGCAACCAAACAGTGTAAACCCTTTTTTTCCCCTAAGCACTAAAAAATGCTCTTTGTAAATACAGTATGAATAAAAAAGATGTAATATGTTCTTATGTTCTCATGACTCATACTGGAATTGAATAAGGTCTCACTAGAGCAGCTGTACTTTTCAGAACTGAGCCCGAGTTAAGCCTGTGGTTTCTGTGACGATGGAAACAGGGCCTTACATAACAAATTACGCAGAGGGTGAGGCAGCTTTCCCACATCAACGTTCAAGTCAAGTTATAGTGCCATCTGCTGACAGAATGTACTATTTGGCCTGCCTGAACTTTTTCAGTCCTCATGAGTGCCAGTTTCTTCATATCGTTTGATAGTCTTGGCCACAGCAGTTACTGGCACTTGCCAAGTTCCTACAATTTGTCTTAAAGATTGACCTTCATTTCTTAAAATAATTACACTGCCTTTTTTCCTGGCTTAACTGAGCAAATTTTGCCATGGTCATTCAGGAATTACAGACTTTTGCTGATGCTCCCTATATTTATAGTAATTATGGACCCTCACCTGCTTATCAATAATTGGTGACAAAAGGTTAATGAGTTAACATGCGAGTTAACTGTGAGAACATCTAACAAAGACAATTTTAAACTTCTTTTAGTGTTTTAACACCATGTTATACACATTTCTGACTTTTAACTAACCTGGTTTCAACAGGTGTACTCACACTTTTGACTGGTACTGTAAACGGAATTAGTTGGAATGAAACTGTAACAGTTGCAAGTGAACTGGTTTTGGCCTCCTAGTCTCATTTTATAAAGCCTTATCACTTGAGTCTTTTTAATCTGACAGTCCTGCCCAGATACCGGCACACATCCGCCCATCCATTCTCTAAACGCTTCTTCCAGTTCAGGGTCTATGGAGACCCGGAGCCTAATCCCAGCAAGCAGTGGGTGCAAGGTAGGGCACTCACAGTCACACACCACTCAATTCTTCCCAGAAGCCGAACAACCAAACAGTGTGCGTTTGGACTGTGGGAAGAAATTGGAGCCCCTGCAGGCAACCCATGTGAACATGTGGAGAACATACAAACTCCACGCAGACAGTACCTGAGGCCCAGAATTGAACCCAAGGCCCCCGCACTGCGAGGCAGCAACGGTCACCCCTGAACCACCATGCCACCCTTATCTTAACACAAACACCTGAAAACAGCTGGTACCTTAATACTTCCTCAGCGTCCCAGGCGGCATCGGCCTCGTCTTCCCAGGCATTGGAATCTTCCTGCCACGTGTGTAAATCTCCAAGCTCGGCCTGGCGAGAAAAGCAGCAGAGCGAGCACTTTAAAGAGAACGTCATTCTCGGTCTGGTCAAAATGATACAAGGCAATAGTAAGGGACTGTATAGAACTTCAATAAAAATAACTTGCTGCTGCTCTGGAGTCAGTTCAGGAGTGGCCAGGTGCACCTCTTTGGTTTTTTTTTTATAGGAATGTCCTGCTCTGACACGCTAAAAAAATAATAAAAAAAAACCTCTGAGTCTTGACTACGATGGAGGCCTGAGCCCAAGACTTACAATTACAAGTCAGTCCATTGGACATCTTCAGAACCACGAGTGGAGAATACCAAAAGACAAAGGTAGAGACTACGGGGAAGTGTATTTAGAACTGATACCAGGAATCCCTTTTCTCACCAAGTCTTCCACAAGCCAGGCTTGTCAGATCCGACTCCTGGGATTCTTTCAAGAAACGGCTGAATGAGATACCTGGATCTCTTAATCATCAGCTACCAACTGAGACAGACAGGCTGAATGGTGTTCTCTCGATTATGATCTTATTTTCACAAATATCAGCAGTAAGCATAAGCGAATGTATATGACTGAAAGCAGTCATGCTAATACACTGTTGTCAATAATAAACAAAGCTTGTTTTGTAACTTTTAGGTTACGATTTTTTAAAAATCCAATAAAGACTATAATGCCATAAAAAGGGATTTTTTCGTGTTGTTAAAATGAGGTGAGAACGGAGATCCCTGAAGATTGCACTTAGACATGGCTAAGAGATAAGAACATGATGCCTGTTACCACCAATAATGATGGGATGGCCTATAAAAGTTTAATTCTATGAGTGAAACCTGAGCCCAAACATATTGTCTCAAACCAGGCAAAAGCCTTCTCAGCGTTTATTGAAAGAATGGCGTGGGAGAGGCAATGTAGATGTCAGAAAATAGTATTGAACGAGATGTCACTTAATGAAACCTGTGTGTGGTGAACTAAATTCATCCTAAAGGCCTCCATCCATCGTTATGACAACCTAGAGTACTAAAGCTAAGACATTAGACGACATCATGGAGACAGGAAGAGAGATTGTAACATCTCTCTAAAATTAATGTTTCTGTCATCATTTAAAAAATGGACATCATTGGAGCCACAAAATCAGTTAACTGTATAAATCTGAGAGCAATGTTGTCAATACTAAATGTTCCCTGTCATACGCTGCATTGCCTCCTTTTGGGCGTCAGCGCCTGTAGATCTGCTAGAAAGGAAGTACACTGTTCTTCACAGAGTAGATGTCTGATTAAAAATGAGTGTCTTGAGTTATATAAGCAGATATTGTATAATCAGAATCACATCTAAAAAACACTTAACTCAGATATCTCCTGTTCCAATCTAGGGGGCTTTATAAATAAGTCTAAAAATGAAATTGTTAATTTCAAGATGTTAAAATCAAGAGAAATAACAGGTTGGTTGAGATTAGTAGGTGATTTACAAGACTATACAAAAACCAGAGATTACTTGGTTCAAAAATCAGAACACCATTCAGCCTTTGAGGATCAGATTCCCTTTAAGTGAACAGGTTACTCACTTAAATAATAAGCAAGTGTTGCTATGTGGTAGAGGTTGTTTATCTGAAGTGACGTATATAACAAATTTATTTGGGCCATCCAGTCCCAGGGCTCGAGATCTCTGGCAATTACCAAACTAATTTAGAAACAATTCTCTTTCTTACAATATTCTTACCTAAATGAGATTGCCAAGACAAAGGTTTAAGGACAGTGCCGATGTCAACAGGGAGAGATATACATCTTTGACTTCAAACCTCAGCTGGTCGTACTTACAGAAGGCTGATTAAAAGACATGTCCTGGGTGACTGCTAGCCTGCTGGAGAATCCCGCATTGCCGTCAGAGACGGCGAAATTCATTGGATCCCTCTTTTTCAGGACAATCTGATAAAAGAAAGTTTGTCACTGTGAATCTGACATTTCCAAGCACGGTAATCTAAGGCACAAGAATCAATTTCACAATTGATGCCAGTTATATTTCATGGAATAGGTTTGCTTCTTTTTATTATTATCCCAAGCTGGGATGTGTATCCAACATTTCTGCTTAATTGACTATAAGTTTTAAACCTTCTGACAAAAACAGTTAGCACGATGTCAGAAGACGACCCAAGTCAGCTGGCCCAAGCAGTCTCACTTGAAACAGGCCACGATAAAGTACAACAGGAGAGGCTGTGGACAGTGCAACGCATCACAGCCCCGCCATCGCTGACACGAAAGGAGAAATCGAAACTGAAAGAAATCAACATCCTGCTGCTTTTCATCCTGCTGGGCTGAATTTAAAGAAATGCACAAATGCATAAACCCTGATTTTGCGTGCATGAACCCCCGTGACCTGTGATTTTATATGGATTTGGTGTATACTAAACCAAATGCTGGACATTTAGTAAAACAGTGAGGAGAAGATGCACAATTAGTCC
The DNA here is from genome assembly GCF_059453375.1 of Lepisosteus platostomus. Taxonomy (NCBI): domain Eukaryota; kingdom Metazoa; phylum Chordata; class Actinopteri; order Semionotiformes; family Lepisosteidae; genus Lepisosteus; species Lepisosteus platostomus. The sequence continues at coordinate 41,172,167 of NC_142622.1, read as the reverse complement.
ACAGTGCATTGCAAACACCATTCACACTACCAGAAAAAGACAATGAGGACGCAGGGCTGTTTAGTAGGAATTTACTATTAACAAATATTTGTAATATTTGACTTGTGTGATACAATTAATTTCATTTTCAAAATATTTAAAATAAAGAACGTAAGCAGTAGTATATTTATTTACTGTACTTTTGATCCGACAGCATTTTGAATTTTGGTTTAATATGTAAAGTATAAACTCGCCGTAGACAACTTGAACTGCAGACTGTAATTCTGGCCAGTCATGAGTGTTATGAGAGGTTTAGAAATCTGCTCACCTTCAAGTTCACTTAAATTATTGTTAAGAGTAAACAGCATTTTGAATGTTTTTAATGCAGTAAGGAGTACCACTACCAGACAGAAGTGTCTGAGACGTTTATGTCACTTTTACAGTGGCACCAATACATGTGGCATTTTGGAACCAATAGGAGCTGGGAGCCAAACAGTATAGCACTATACAGCACTAACAGTACATCAACTGTTCAAGTAATTCAGCTATTATTAGCTTCATTGCTCATGTTCTGACACGTTATTCAGTGTTTACAAGGTATAAAGCTTTTAAGAGAAATTACTCCAGTGAAGTGCAGCCAGATACATTTCCAGGCTTAAAAGAATGTCCTATAATGACCAGCTAAAACAGCAGAACCTTCTCAGTATTATACAGAGGTGGACCTTATCCAAGTTTTCAAAGGCATTAACAACATCAACGCAGTGAATTTCTATCATCACAGAAACACATATCCTAGATCGCAAGTACTGTAGAAGCCAAAACCCTGGTTTCTTTCAACAAAGAAAGACAGTTATATCAGCTACTATCTCATTCTTCTCATTTGTAAGCTTGCGTTCATATAAAAAAAAAAAATCCCAGCACCTGTGAGTGACAACGTATGAACAACAGTCTGAATGAGTTGTCCAGGACAGAATGCAAAATAACTTCAAAGCGAGTGTAGTACATCCACAACTTAAATGTAAAAGCTCCTCGAGATATCTTCCATGTAAAGATCAATCACTAAACAGGAGTAGCAGCCTGTGGTAAATTTAGTGTTTCAGAATGTGGGACAAGGTTCTCGATGTATTCTTCCAAATACTAAGCATAATCCAGAAAATAACCCCAAAATGATTTAGCTAGAAATAATTAATGGTAAACGGTAACTGAGATGTACACAGGTCATTGCACACTAGCTCGAAAAATCTTCTCTGCACAATTATAGTATTCTAAATAACACATCTAGCCAGGAGTGACTAAACAAGGCAGAAATAAAGCAAACCAGAACCATCCTTCAGTGAGGTAACCAGTATGCTGCAGCTATGGGGAACGTCTTCACAGCATACTGGAGTGTGTCACTTATTCACTTATGTCTTGCATGCAAGGAAAAACCTAACACACAGCTGAGGCAAGCTGTTCAATGCACTACATAGTGCAGTTTCACGATCCACTTGTCTCAGTAAGGCAACTCATTTTAGAAGCATTCCACTGTATATATTAAAGGCAGATGAGCTTGCAAAGTACTCTTTTTGTTCGCTTCCCATGTTTGAACTGCTTGCCATGTTCCGAGCACTAGCAGATACCCCTAAGTTAGATCCAACATACCTTTTGTGTTTTCCTGATGGTGGGTGCCATGTCTTTGAAATAATCGGGCTCCTCTGCCTCGGTATCATTTTGCTGGGGCACAACACTACCGTTTCCACCTTCAATCTTAATACTCGTAGGGGCTTCCTCATCCCAGGAACTCCATTCTTCAATCTCTGGCTGCAACAATGACAGGGGGGAAAAATGAGGACATTAAAGAATGCACATCACAGGATCTACGTGACAGCGTGTGTTACAAGTTCCTGTAAATTGAGTCAGTTTCAGGAAATACCTTGCGATTCACGAACGGAACTACTGTTGCTGCTGCTGTGCATTCTTCAGATACACTGGAAGAACGCTAGCACGATTTCTAACACATTACAGGATTACTACTTTTAATACCACGCTGCTCATTTTAAAGGCATAACACTAACACTAAACACAATGACTCAATCTCATTTTGATTAGAATCGACAGTGCCTCATATATCAGGAAAAAAAAAAGGATTACAGATCTCTTTTCACATAGACACTGCAGCTCCTAATGGAGTTCAGAACCACTCGTTGAGGAATAAGGATTTGCTTGGGCGAGTCACTGACCTGTTTGGGCACTGTGGAAAAATCCACCGTTGTTGGTAAAGTGATCTGGTCGCCACTCAGTTTCCGTAACCTTCCAGACCTGAGAATGAAAAGCAGGAAAGAGACAGATGAAATATGCATATGTATTATTAACGGCAGTCGCTGAAAAGCTTCTCTGCAAACGTTTCATTTGCACAGTTCCACAACGTTTCGGTCTTAGGTTTTTGTGTCATTTTGTGAGCTGCAAAATATTGCAAACTTCAAAGTAAAAAAAAAACCAAAACAGTTATCGCACAAGAAAGGTTACAGACATCCAGCTCATTGTGCTTAGTTGTAGTTTAGCACTAGATGCAAGTTTAGATTAATTTAGCTGTACCTTGAAAGACTGGTGAGCTTTCACCAGACACCCACAACATTTTGTGCTCAGAAGCATGTTCTGTTCTCCAACCTGAATAAAATCCCTTTTACGTTTTTTGTGTCTTTATTTCACAACCAAGTGAGACACAGAAGGGACGCTATCTGTGCCTCTTAGAATTTTATATACTTGAGCAAAATCACCTCTCAATCTTCATTTAAACTGACAATATGGAACTCCTTCGTCTTGTCAATTCAGGCAGACTTCTTTTTGTTCTTTTTTTAAATTTTTCCCATTATTTTTGTGTTCCGTAAGTTATTCTAACACGTTTTCGGCATTGCAAGCTATTCTAATAAGAGTCAAGGCTACATGCCTGACATTAGGTCTCCTGGTTTAGATAGCCATTCTTGTTTCTGTGGTGCAAAAGGGAAACAGTCCCAAACCTAAGAGCACCAAATGCAAAGACAGGGAGAGATTTATAATTATTTTCCCATTCACGTCAAATGTAGTGGACTGTGAAACCTATTAAAAATACAATGTTTTGCTGAAGGGGACTGCTGACCAAACAGCAAGGCAATTTCTCATGTTATTGTTTCTTTTCATAGCTGACTTCCCTCTTTTTGTCAGTTGCTACAGAGGACAATTTGCTGCACTGTCATAGAACTTTAACTATAACAGGACCCGTATTACAGGCAGAACTTGTTTTTGTGTTATAGTTTTGATACCAAATTTAAAAGTGGCACGCTATGGCAGATTATTTAAATTGGAGTGAATTGCTTTTCATCACAAATACAGACAAGTGACAATGTTAACAAGCACCATATACCAATTCAATTAAACTACATAAAAACCTGTCACACTACAAAATTGTTTACACTCATCAAATGTTAAGAGGGCAAGAAAATCATCATGAAGATTAATGAACAGGAAATCACACCTGTACAGATTAACATCAGAATGCAAATACCACAATCACAAATGTCTGAATTCAATATTCCAGGCAAATGAAGCCCAAAGATTAGACTTGTAAAAACAAGCAGTGAAACAGGTGTGGTGGCTCATTGCTTGGATAAATAGTTTGGTCTACAAATGGTTTGCTTCACAAAAACCTCACAAAATTTCAATATATAGATTTTTTTTTTCGGACCTTAATTAACGTTACCCTGATCAGTGACATTAGTAACAAATATATAGTGTAATGATTTCCAGTACTGTATTGATGTATAAACAGCATAAAATGATAAAAAAACATATTTATTTGACACTAAGAAGTTTCTTTATGGACAGATGTGCGCAAAGCAATGCAGACCCTCTTAGACAATGACCTGGATATTGAGGGCAGCACAGTTGTGAACAGGGGAATGCTACAAGGTCTCGCGGTTTCTGGAGATCTGCTTTCTGACAGGAAGAGGTGGCTTGTTTATCTCAGAAAGACGCAGCCAAACCAGCGGATGATAAGCCAAAGCCTGGCCAGTTTTCCCAGCTGTAGCAGTTCTTCCTTGGAGGAAAAGCGTCAACCAACAGTGAGGAAGAAAAACTGCAGCCCCTGGCTGATTTTAAATGTACGATTTTAGATATTATGCGATATGCGTCTCAAAAAACTGGGCAAATTTGTAAAGAAACAAACCTTTCAGATGCATCATCATCATCATAATAATACCTTACACCTACTGTATATAGCGCTTTTCTGGACACTCCACTCAAAGCGCTTTACAGGTAATGGGGATCCCCTCCACCACCACCAGTGTGCAGCCCCACCTGGATGATGGGACAGCAGCCATAATGCGCTAGTACGCTCCCCACACACCAGCTCTCAGTGGGGAGGAGAAAGAGTGATGGAGCCAGTTCAGAGATGGAAATTACTAGGAGGTCATGAAAGGTAAAAGCCCGGGGGGAAATTCGGCCAGGACTCAGGGTTAACACTCGATAACACAAGAAACATCCTGGGATTTTCAATGATCATGGAAGGTCAGGAGCTCAGTTTTAGGTCTATCCATTTCCCACTGACACTTATGAGAACTACTCCAATTACCCTAGTAGAGTGATTAACATGATGAGCGCAAAAGACAAAATGCGTAAAAATCTCAAAAACGCAGCCTCACTGAAGAGAGGTGATGTGGGGGGTCGTGCCACGAGGGTGGACTCTTCAGTTTGGCTGCGAAGAACATCCCTGTGCTCGCAGGAAAATTTCTTCGGGGCCGAAAAAAAAACACGTATGACAACGCATGTGCCGTTCTTGTGAAAACTCACAAACGGGTGTTGGTAAATGAAGAGATGGGTGTACCTTCTGTTTATCTCTTCGAACACGTTATGGAACTGTACCAGTATTGTGCTGTGCTTAACAGTGATCCCCAAAGAGGCGTGTACAGACAAGCTATCATTATGATGTTGGGAATGTATCTCCATGGGCGTCATGTTATAATGACCTTGGTTAATGCTTTGAGCTAGTAAGAGCACTAATCAAGATACCTTAATACTTCATACAACTGAACTCCAGGAGATCGATGACTGGATCAACAGAATAGATAAATATATGATATGCTTTGCATCAGTACTGTTTAAATGTGTAACATCAAAAAAACTGACTTGCCCTCCAGAGGCAAATATAATTTTTAAACATTATTTTAATTCACACGTATATTTGCAATAGCCATCACTTTCTACAACATTTCTCATTTATTTGGGTTTTTAGGAAATTTCAATGAAACAGATGAAACAGGAGCCTGCTAATAACTTAAAAAAAGAAACTCTTAAAACAGTGTAAAGTATGTGACGAGCAAACATATTCTGCACTTACCTGCATATTAATCTTTTAAAGAAAGACAGCACCGTTGCTAAGCATGTACAAATCCTAAACAAGCGAAACTGGGAGATAGCCATAGTGAAACTGAAACCTGTGGAAGATATTGAAAGAAAACACTTATAAAGAACATGTGGGATAGATCAATAAAGGTATAATTTTGAGGAACAGTCATATAAAACCAGTCAGTATAAAAACGGTCATGAATCAGTCCTATTCACAGACGTCCTGTGCGTTTACAAGTTTACAAGAGAAACAGTTGTTCTACTGCCACTTTTGACTGAAGTTTACAATAAGAGATGCTATTAAAACTCAGAATAACGTCTGAACCTTGTGCTTTCTGTGATTAAACTATTTCTGTTACTGTACATTACGTTTTCTGTTCTCGGTTCGTAGGGTATAGGTAACTCTGAGGAAGCTGTACCTGTTTGTTTACTGAATATTAACAGCTTTGATCATTTTAATAATTTAAATATTATTCAATATTACAAACTGAGTGTGAAAAATCCAAGCTAATCAATTTTTAAAACCAAATTATTTTAAAATTGTGTCATAGCGCTAGAGATGACATGAAAATATCGTATTTAATATACACATTTCCTGTACTAGAATAATAGGAAAAGGGCGATAAAAGTCCCTGCCCTTGTAGCAGATAATTGATTACATTGTAAGCATTTTCTAAACGGCACTATGCTGTTTAATCAGAACGAGGACAAGTGTTTTATTTATTCCAGAATGCAGTATTTTTCGAAAATAAATTGCTTTTTAAAATGTATGGTAGTATTTATTGTAGAAAACTACAAAGAAACGTTTTTTTTTTCCCTGCAGCGATCCGTTCGTGTATTCTTAGGTTATACACATGACAGAAGCCGTCACTGCGCTGCAAAACTTTCCGATTGCACAGAAAGCAAAAGGCACCAGGGTTTGGCCCAGCTGACACATGCACGTATACATACTATCGAAAAACAAAACATATACAGCACGACCTAAAAAAAGGGAAATGTAGCTCGCTTATTTCCACTTGCAATAAATGAAATTCGCTACGTCTCCTTGTGCGTACGGCAGACGTGTTTACAACTACAAACGCAATGGAAAAGAACACCAAGAAGACGTTGCCGCTTTGCAACCGCCCTGACACGAGATGTATCGGCTTCAGTTTTATTGCAATCTTTTATCGGGGACATAACTTACCAGGCAGACCACTAACGCTACGTATTCAACCAGGTGCAGCCTTTCCAAAAGTCACCAGCTGGCCGCACGCACGCCACGCTGCGCGGATCTGCACTCTTTATCCGAGAAATAAAATACGCTAGACCCGTTTCATGTCTAGACCACGGAACGTTTGTAGCAATCCCGGAATCTATGCTACCTTTTCGGCTGTCCCATTTTTTAATGGAAAGAAAGATCAACCCCACACCGCCTTCGCTGCCATATTTACACTCACGAGGAAGTGCCCACTGCTCCGGCTGCTGGCGCAGGACCCCTCTTTAGAGCCCCGCAGACATGCCTGACACCTCCGCAGCACCGAGGGACCGTACACAATGGGTAAGCGACATTATGTGCTGTACAATTAAGTTAACGCGTGCATTTTAAAAGACATCGTATTTTAACGTTAAGGTGCATTTGGTGTTTAAAAACCGTTCGGAGATAAATATCTGGTGTACAATAGGTAGCAAGCACTCTTCGAAACTATTTAAAGAAAGCTGCTACATTTCCAACGGCGATCTTCCGTAACACCCTACATATAAACATCAGTCGGAAAACATAACCAAAGAAGTTAAAAAAAGGTCTCCAGAGGAAGCACTCGGGTTATGTTGACCACTGTTTTACGTGCATTGTCCCGGTAAGCTCCTTCACCAATATGGCCGACGGTGCCTTCGTTGGGAGACTTCCGGTCTAGTCTGCTTCGAATCCTTTCCTCACATCCTCAATGTTTGCCTTAGGTAGAAATTACAACTGTGGCTTTTACAATTTTGTCCATGGGAATTTTTTTTTTTATAGAAAACAATTTGAACTTATGTTAAACTGTTTGTAATATAAGCATTATTATACATACAGTACAATATCCACTCTGGCTAAACTGAGCAGTATTTGTGTATACTGGATATATATACTGTACATCAAAATAAATGTATCTCTCGGTTTATGCATGTAGTTTTATGGGAAAGTCTATATGGAGTTTATATATTGATTGAATGATTTTGTTAGTCATTTGGTTGTTGCACCTAAATGGATTTGACAGTTGCATGAACACCAAATCACTTCAGTAGTGAGAAAGTTGATTGGGTGCAGGTGATGATTCAAATTAACCTGGAATACGCCCAGGGCGTATTATCAAGAGAACAATTCACTCATGCTCTTGGTATTGTAGACTAAGTTAATGCACTGTTGCTTGTTGTCTTTTGAATTACCCTGTAAATTTCATGTTGATAACAAATGTTAATCAACATAATTAGTAGTTATGTAGTTAATACTGTAGTGCCCCCACTACCTCTACCTATTTATCCATTAGTTATGCATTATATACTGTCATTATGATTTAGTGCACTTTTTGTGATTTGATGTGTGTTTTGCACTTTTGTGGGAGAAGCCAAAGTCAAATTTACACAGTAGTGGTCAATAAAGATTCTATCTAATAATATAATTTTTATGATAATATACAGTAATTGACCAGTTTAAATGGTAAAAAGGGCATGGTGGCACAGTAATAATGTTTCTTTATTAGCCCTATACAATTTCTTGCATTAGGAATTCGTCTTTTTGCATACCCCAGCTTTTCTCCATGGAGACACAGACACACAGACAGGGAGAGAAGCTTGGGGTCAGAGCGCAGGGTCAGCCATTGTACGGCGCCCCCAGAGCAGTTGAGTTTAAGGGCCTTGCTCAGGGGCCCAACGGAGTAGGATTCCTCTGCCGGTCGCGGGATTTGAACCGGCAACCTTCAAGTCACAGGCGCAGATCCTGAGCCACAGAGCCACCGCACATCCCCAGTGGTTAGCATTACTGCCCTGTAGGACTGGGGCCCTGGGTTCGAATCCTGGAATATTGTCTGTTTGTTCTCCTCAAATTCCAATGGGTTCCCTCTTGGTGCCCTGGTTTACTCCCACAGTCCAAAAACATGCTGGTAGGTTAACGGACTTCTGGTGCGAGTGTGAGCAGAGCTGTGCCTGTGTGCCTTGTGATGGACAGGATTCCCAGCCAGGGTGCATCCTGACTTGTGCCCACTGCTTGCATCCTCCAAATCTCCGTATTGGATACGGTGGTAAGAGGATGAATTGGTAAACATTTGCTTACTCCTCATGTGGCAAAACAAAAGACTTCTTAATCCAGAGTGGTCCAAATCGCATGAATTTATAACAAAAAAAGAAAGGAAGACCATCATGCCTCTTGCATCTTGTGTCATGTGATGTGACCTGTGGCAGCCAGGGGAAAGGTGCTCTTTGACACATTTCATTCAAGCAAAAAGTGTTTGGTCTATCATTTCGGTCATCTTTTTCACCATGCCCCAAGATGATATAATTACTACCGCTAAGTTTATCGTGCTTAGACTGTGTCTAAAGGTTTTTAAAGCTCAAAAGTTTACAGTAGTAGTAGTTTTGTCATCACAAAAAAATGGCGTGAGGAAGCACAAATCCAAAAGTTATTTGTGGGAACATTGCAGCCCCATATAGTGTCTAGAAATATTTGAATTATGTCAAAGTCTGTCAATGGCCTTTTCGATTTTGTGACCACCAAAGCCTCTTATCAAGATGTAACCAGTGTTTCAGAGAGACACTTTCAAAGCGTTTTGAGGGATTTGAATTTTGAAGAAAGAATTCAGCTTGTGCTTTTGAATGTTTACAGTGACAGTAAGCAGATCACTGACACAATTGCAAAGCAGCTATTATGCAAGCTTGATACTACATGACAGGATCTGAATAAAGTTTTAGCATATCAGACGACAATGCCAGTGTTATTTACAGAAACCACAGTGTTCTTCAAAAATGGAAAAATGCTTTAAAGATCATGGTTGCTGCAAACTGTTTCTGCAGCACATTGTAGCAGGAAACCTTGATTTTGATGTGGAACATATCATTCTCAAGGTGAGTGCCCATTTCAGAATTTCTGCTAGTAGAACAGAACCGTTAATGGCCTTTTGTAATTTTGTTATAGATCAATACGATCCACTGTGACAAGACGGCTGACTCTGCTGCCATCTCCTGGCCAATTGTTGAAATGCGGGCACCCCTTGACAATCTAGTTTCATTGTTTAAAGACAAATGCACCCGAGTCCTATGGAAATGTTTCAGTGCCATTTGTTTTCAGAGCTTAACTTTGTTTCTTAGCCAAGCTGTGAAGTTATCCACAGGCTGTACTTAAACATTGGAAGCGAAGTCATATCAGCATCATCTCAGAGTATGAGCTCATGACTGACATCAACAGGGAACTTAACAGAAGAATCCAGGACTGGTTTTTATGGGTTTGGAGCTTAAGCAACTAGCCTCAGATGTTGCCACATGTGACTACATTGTTATGTAGTGCAGTAGTTTAATTACTCTGTAGATTAAAGCATTGATAAGGTCATAATTTGTTCTTTATTTTTTATTTGATTATATTGAGCAGAGAAGCTTTCAATCAAGCAAAAAAAAATGTCAATATCAAACTTATCTAAAAAGACAAAAGGCAAAAGATTAGGTACCAATACTACATTCATTTTTCAGAGTCAAAATATGTATATCACATTTAAACATAAAGAAGTCATCTATAATGTAAATATGAGATTTAATTTGCAGTGACATTTAAATTATCTATGTTTGTAGAAGTAAATAGTTAATATATACTATATATTTATATATTTTTAAATATATATATATTTTGAAAAAGAGAATCTTTTGTCTTCCACACAGAATATTAACTGTAGGACTAGGATTCAAGTCCAGAAAGCAGTAGTTTGAGACAACAGATAACTACAAGCAAGGACAGAGTGCTTGCTTTCACACATGGGCTGGAGTTCAGTGTGGTGGTCTGGGTGGAGATTGATGTGGCCGTAGTAGCAGCGACTGCTTTGACGCCAAAGGATCTTGACTGCGCAGACACTTGATTCATAGTGAAGGTGAGCTTCAGGTCTGTGCCTTCAACATCAAAGACACAGTTAAAAGGTTAAAAAGCTGTACAATACGCCCTGATCTTCCACGCAGACCTAGACCACATTAACATCTTCGAAAGTGATGCAAGAGTAACATGCACTTTACGACAAACTTAATTCAAAATTCTAAAAAAAAAGATATTTAAAATAATTCCTGGCTACTGCAGAATTTAAACACCAGAAAATTATGTGACATCCTGTATTAAACAGGGTTTGCTGGGATCCAAATCAGAGGACAGACCTGTTGTAACTTATTGATTAAACCCTTGTGTTCTAAACATAAATTATGTATTAATTCCTGACTGCTAACTGTTATTTTTTACTAATGATTCAAATCAGAAAGTATTGCCAAGTCTTGGGTGACTCAAACATGTAGACCTTGGTTCACCTTTGTGTGGCAAAACCCTTCAGAATGGACACAAGATGTTATGGCAGACTTTACAGCCGCGTGTGGAAATATACATACCAGTTGCATTGAGGGAGAGGTCGGTGTAGTTAGCCCAGCAGCTGCTGAAGAGGACAGTGGTGTTCCCATTCAGTCCTGAAATGCTTGCACCAGTAGAGGCTGTGAGTACTGCAGTAAGGGTGAAAGACGTGACTCCTACAGACACACAGTTGCCCTGTGGGAACATAAAGAGTGTCGAAATGTTTACAAGTGAAAGGAGACTCCATCTGGCCACTTCGCTTGGTTAGATTTTCACTTGCTAATTTATCTATGTATACCAGAGTGGGAAACAGCTTCAACAACTTGGTTGGGAGAACTGGAGAGCTCTATTTACTGATGAATTGGCGTTTTGGTGAACGTTATGCTGCCTGTTGTGCTTTGTGCTGCTCAATAGGGGGTACTGAAAGTGTGACGATGTGGGGAGGAATTCCCTTTAACATAAGAATGTCCTCAGTACTGCCTCTCAGTGATGTATTGACAGCATTCTCAAGCTAACAGCTTTTTGGAGCAACTGGATAGTAAGCGGTACCTTTGGGATATGCAGCACCCTATCTCTATCACTAAAAATACCACTCATCCTGGTTTCTCATTTTTCTCCCCTCTTCCCTCTGGTAAGCGTTATAGGAGCACAAAGGCACAAACTTCCAGATTCAGAGACTGTTTCTTCCCACAAGCTGTCAGATTACTGAACTCTACCCTTACCGCTGGCTCACATATTTTTTTAAAGTTCTATGTTATTTAACTTGTTGTTGCTGCTGCTGTTCTGTGTTTATGTTTTTGGTGATTCCTTTACTGTCTTTGTATTGGAGCATACAGTACATGCAAATTAGCATTTCATTGCACTTGCGCCCATGACACTGAACCGAACCTTGGAGAAAATAGATTTGTCCAGGTGAACCAGATTCGCTGCACTGCAGCACTTTATATGTACTTAAAGTATTGGAAATCTTTGGGGTTTGATCTTTGCCAGCCTTAGCACACACACACACACACACACACACACACACACACACACACACACACACACACACACACACACACACACACACACACACACACACACACACACATACACACATACACACACACACACACACACACACACACACACACACACACACACCCACCCACCACAGAAAGCTTTGTAGGGGTGGCACAGTGTATATAACAAAATGTCTTAACCTGCTGTTGTGTACCACTGTGATCATGGTATTACATTCCCTCATTGTAATTATGTTTAAAGAAATCTAATTTTCTACCCCTAAGATCTGAAGGAAGACCCACTTACATTAGAATCTACGGCCATGACTGCAGGTTGTTGGCTCAGAAGCTCTCCATTCCCTCCAGCTATTGGATGAACAACCACAACCAGAGCAGAGACAGCCGACACATAACTCACGCTAGGATCTGTTCTGCTAACGTCTTGTGTAGCAACCTACGGCATGCAAAAAAAAAACAAATTAGAGCAAACTCCACTTGGTGCATCATGCACTTTAATCTTCACTTGATGTCCTCTTCACTATCAAATTACTCCTGAACATATATAAGCATAACTCTCTTCATGCAGAAATGTGGGTCATGCAATTATTTGGTTCACCTCAGTACTCAGAATTGAGTAACAAGAGTTGTACTTGGCACATCAAAAAAGAGAAGACCTATAAGCTGAAAAAGCTATCTGATAATGTACCTTACTGAAGCCTCATAAAATGCTAGAGTTAGTAGCTACAAGTGACGATGCCACATCAGGTGGTCAATAAAATAACTGTGGATTCTACCTTTTTCTAAAATAATCCATATCTTTAAATCAGGTTAACTGATCCTCAATCTAGACAGCTCAGCGGTAAGCATTGCTGAGGCCCTGGGTTCAGTCCCTTGGGTGGTATCTGTGTGAAATCTGCATGTTCTCCCTGTGCTCACGTAGGTTTCCTTTGGGTGCTCCAGTTTCCACCCACAGTTCAAAGATGCATTGGTAGGTTAATTGGCTTCTGGGAAAACTGGCCCTGTTGCGAGTGTGTGCTCTGTGATAGACTGGCATTTTGTCCAGATTGTAACCTGACTTGCACCTCTGGACCCTTGCCTGCCAGGATGGGCTCTGACTCCCCTGGGACCCTGTATTGGATAAAGCGATTGGAAGATGGACGGACGGGTGATCCTCAATCCTACCTGGCTCCAGGAGCTGTCTGTAGATGGAGGTACTGGAGGGATGACTCCAATGGACGAAACATTGAACTGGATAGACTGGCTCAGGTTTCCCGAGATCGATGCCTGGGCTAAACTATCGGCAATGTTTTTCAACGTGTCAAATTGTTGTTGCTCTGAAATGAAACAACCGGAAGGGTGGGACATTTCAAAAGGAATCAAATCATAAGACCACGAACATCTGGAGACACACCAGCCCTTCCCGACCAGGACTGCCCATCTTCTTTGATACCAAGTGCAACACAGAAGAGTATTTCATAAAAACGGAGACTCTTACGTGTGGTGGAACTGTTGGTTAGATTTTGAGATGGCGGCTGACTGATCTGCACTTGGACGGATAGCCCCGCGGCTCGTTTGCGCCGCCTGCTGTCTTCCCTCACCACCTTGGTGATTCGGATCATTCCTGGCGGGACTTTGAGAAACAGGGCCAGGTTTTGCACCAGTTTGTCCCCGTAGAACTCGTCAACGGTCATTGCAGGCAACCGGAAGGAGATGAACAGAAGAGGAGAGGTGCGGATCTCCACCGGAGTGGACCCTCTCACTAAAATATTAAGCATCTTGTAGGTGCTCTCAAAGAAGTTGTCTCCATAGACCATTGAATCCATTTGTGGGATGTAGTGCCCTGGGACGAGAAGACCAAAAACATTTTGACCTCAACAGCTTCTTTCAAGGAGTGTGTCCAGAAAAAGCAGGAAAGTTGTTTTAAAAAATAGTTTCAAAATATAAACACCCATACTGTGCAAAGAAGTACCGTTAATCATCACTGATGATTCGCAAAAAAATTTGAAGAGTTAATTTGATCTCATTTAAAAGATGTCATTATAAGGATAAAACCAGAATATCACTCTTCCAGAAAATTGTACAGGAATCCACATACTCTGCATGCCATATCAAGTTCTGCGCAGTGCCATTCCAGATTATAGGTGAACAGAAGGCAAATTTAATGTCCTAATATGTTCTTCTGATACTTGCCCATAATTCAATAAATCAGAAGTGAAAATTGTTAACAGGAATATTAGTATTAGGGGCAGAGTGGTGGCTCTGTGGCTAAGGATCTGTGCCTGTGGTTGGAAGGTTACCAGTTCAAATCCCGTAGCCGGCAGAGGAATCCTACTCCATTGGGCCCCTGAGCAAGGCCCTTAACCCCAACTACTCCAGGGGTGCTGTACAAATGCTGACCTTGTGCTCTGATCCCCAGCTTCTCTCCCTGTCTGTGTGTCTCATGGAGAGCAAGCTGGGGTATGCTAAAAGATGAATTCCTAATGCAAGAAATTATATAGGGCTAATAAAGTCATGTTATGATGTTATGTTAGTCTTACTGAAAGTTTCTATTTTAGCAGCAATCATTAATTACATTGCAGAATTTAACGTAACGTAGGCCAAACCAGACAAAGGCAAAAAATATATTGTAAAAGGACTACCTCCTGCTGACTTTCCTACATTTGTAAGGAAAACAGGGCCTTGTAAGCAGGATACCTGGGTAAAGAGGCTCTTCTAAGGTGTAGTCCGTGTGGTCAGCATTCCACTTTGCGTTCGTTGGTGCCACCAGGTTATTTTGCACGTACACATCCAAACGTTGAGGACTGGAATAAAACACTGCCACACGAACAGCCTGAGAAGCACACATGTTTACATTATGAACCAACACAAAGCATATTACACTGAAATACGTACTATAAACATCAACAACAGTGATTCCGCATCTTAAAAGTTGAAAAAGTAAAACGTAGCTGACCAGGATTAAAACATTTAGTGAAAAGATGGTTACCACTAATGGGCTACTGCATTTTGCCTTTTTGTGTTTTATCTATGAGAATTTATGGTTTCTAAACATTTACTGTATATTAATAGCTCTATTTTATTCTTCCATAAACAGCCAAGTAACAGGGAGTTGCTTTTTAAGATATTGTTGCATGTCAGCGGGTAGCCAAACTGAATTTACCATCAAAGGCACCCGAGGCTAACAAGGAAATCATGGACAGCTTTGAGGAATACTCGCGAAATCTTTTTTACTGATCAGTTCATTTGAGGTAGTCACCATGGCCAAAAATCAAGACAGCCAAACTGTTACATTTACAGTATCTTTAATTCAGACTAATTCTGTTACATTTTTAACAGAGAAAAAAAGAGGATAAAAAGTGAAAGAAATATACAATGTAAAACTAGAGAGAAGCAACAGCAAAACACCTTGAACAGACCAACAGACTGAATCTCTACAAGAATTTAGAGCACTAAGAAGACAGGACACTAGGCCATAAGAAAGGGACGAGAAAGTTTATATGTGTTGAAAATACTGATAATTATTTGTGTCGTGCTTCAGACTAGGAGAAATCTCCTGATGCGTTATTTTGAATTGGGAAATACTGTAGGTTCCTTTATTTGCTAAGAGACGGCTTTCCTCTTTTCTCATTCACTGTGGCTCTGTTCCCAGGAAGAGTTCTGCGAATTAAACATTTTTACTTAACCGTGAAATGTCGTGTGTTGTCCATTTCTGTAAATATAGAAATAAAATAAAAACCTCTCGTCTATTTTGACGTTGCCATCTTGTTATTACGGCGTTACTACACTTTACCAAGAAAACACAAGCTGTGCTACACTTAGTGTTCTTTGACCACAGAATAGTCATGGGGGATGAAGTACTGTTAATTTGATAAAATTCTATCTTAACAAGCTCTTTAATTTTAGCACCCCCAGCACATAAAATACTGGCCCTACATATTTAGAGCTTTGGTCACAGTTTAGGAGTGATCCATGGATGATATTGTATGGTGACGATGTTGAAATGCGACACGAATGCAAGTGAAATGCGACACGGCCTTGAACAACAAGTACAGGAGTGGAAGACGCGCCTTGAACGATTCGGGATGAAATTGAACATCAAGAAGACGGAGTACCTGGAATGCGGTGATCAAACCGATGGCACAATCGCAGCTGGTGCGGTCGAACTGAACAAAGTGACCCAGTTCAAGTACCTAGGCTCATGTGTCAGCTCCGACTGCACTACCCTCCAAGACGCCAAGACGCGAGTCAGCGCCGCTTGGATGAAATGGCGGCAGGTCACTGGAGTACTGTGCGACAAGAAGATCCCTTTACGCCTAAAATCCAAAGTCTACCGCTCAGTGGTCGGACCAGTGGCCCTTTACGGAACTGAATGCTGACCAACGACAAAGAAACATGAGCAGGCACTCCATACGACGGAAATGAAGATGCTGCGATGGACCCTCGGCTTGACAAGACTAGACCATGTCATGAATGAAGGGGTGCGAAAAACACTCGGAGTCGCCCCAATCACTGAGAAAATGAGGGAATCACGCCTGCGATGGTATGGACACGTGCTCCGCAGAAATGACGCATCATTGGAAAAGACCGCCCTCGAATTGAATGTGGAAGGCCACAGGCCCCATGGATGACCATCTACGCGCTGGCTGGATCGGCTGAAAGACGACATGCGCCTCGCAAAAGTCACCTGCCGAGACGCCGCAGACCGTACGAAGTGGAAAAATCGGTGCAAACAAGCAGACCCCACATAAGTGGGAAAATGCGAAGAAGAAGGTCACAGTTTAGGAGTGGTGGAAAAGACATACAGTATGAATTATACTGAACTCACTTTAGTGCTGTCAGCATTGAGAAGCATGAAGCGAAGATTCTGAGGGGTGGTGCTGGTGAAATAGATGTCAAATGACTTATTGCTGGCCACAATGCTGTGGAAAAGAGAGACTCTTTTCTGACATGTATATCCTGCACACCAACCATGATCCTGAGGGCCTGCCAAGTTAAATAAGAAAACAAAGACCAAGGGGTTAACAATACCCAGTCTTCATAGACACCATCTCACTAAATCACGAAGATTTAATAGCAGGCATTCACTGCTCAATTTCCCCCTGTGCTGTTCTATACGTACAGGTATCAGCGGTATGCATCACCTCTAATTCATTGTGTCTGAGAAACAGCTTTTGTATTTTGAAGAATCTGCTAATACTGGTGTAAAACAAACTATCACACTTAAAATTTGGAATGAGCAATCATTTCTATTATTATCAAATACCCACATAATGTGGGATTGTCGATTGTTTTGAGCACTTGTTCAGGAGAGAATGTAATATGTAGACATACTGTATTCCTCTAGCACGCCTACTTGAAGAGTCATTTTGTTGTTCAACATGATGAAATCCTTGCAGGGGAGCTAGCACTGACAACATTGCTGGCCTGCAGCTGCTCAGCAACACACTGTGAGAGCTGTTAGTAATAGGAAGGCCTGGAAGACCCTGGAAGAATAATCTCAAGCTGACAGCAGCACAACAGCTTGTGGAATCCTGGTCATTGCTGTCAAGCTTGATCTATACTAAAATATTTTTCCACAATTAAAAGAAAGAGAGATCTCTGTAGTTGCATGTTTTCACACCTCTCTTCTTATTAAAGCTAGCTTTAGAAGTTATATATGATAAAGAGTCACGGTTTCATTTAACATGCGATCAGACTCTTATGGGAAAACGAGTGCATTGGACACATGCAATGAAAACTACTTAGAACCCACGAGATGTATCAGAGTTTTCGCATTCTCTCTTCTTACTCTGAGAAATGTTGCATGACAGCGTTTCTTCCATTGTGATCACAAAGTAAGGTTTTGAACACGGCTACTGTATAAGCATGTCCTTACCGTTTATGAGATCAATGTAACGATCCCCCAGTACAGCCACTGGCGACAGGCGTCTGGTCTCTGTGTCGGCATCAAGGCTTTCAATCGCCAACATCTCATAGTTGAGACCGAAGCATTTGTAGCTCTGCCAGTCACTCATGTATGTGCAATTGGCGTCCCTGATTATTCCTTGAAGAAAGATGAAATATATTCTCATTACTGTGATTTGTGTTGATCTGCGTTACGCTTGAGAATAATGTACAAAATATAAATAACGCCTACTTTCACACATAATTACTGCACCCCCTGCCTTGCAGCATATTCAAGTTCAAGTTCACGTTTGTCATTCCAGCCATATACAAGTATACAGTGGAACGAAATATCGTTCCTCCTGGTCCACGGTGCAAATACAGACAGGACACCGACATAGACATTGTAGACAGGATCCACATAGTGCCTTAAAACAGTACTTCCACTTATTATGATAATATGTGTTCCAAATTATTAGATTTAACATGTCAGTGTTTAATGTATGCAAGCGTAAGAATGTGCTGGATTAAAAAAGCCTTTTCTCAAGATGGGCATTTGGATTGTGTGATATAATCGTTCTGTGGTGAAATTTGTTAATAATAGGAGGACTCAGGTTCATCCAATCATACTCGCTCAAAACCAGTGTTAGATCTGAAGTCAGTTCTCAAGTCAAACTAAGAGTTTCTAAAAGCCATACAGTCCTAAAAAAGCATACAGACCTTTATACGGTGCCACTTGGCTAACTGGTATCCGGCTGCCATTCAGGAAAGTGAGCATTATTTTGGGAATCCTGTAATCTCCCAAACCTCGACGCTTGTCTCCATTCCACTCGTACTCCGACTGGGGAACCACAGCACCCACTTGCCCAAGGAAGGAGCCATCCAGGTCTTTGAGCAGAGCTTTCTTTTTCGCATCACAGTCCATATCCACACAGTCAGAAGGATTGACCTTGCTGAGGGCAAACACACGCAGCATGGTCAGTATCGCACAGTTCCCTGTCGCCTTACTCCCCTTGGGTCTGAAGAGCATCTAGTCCCAGAAAGAGCCGAGTTATCTTTCAGTATGTGCGGAAGAGAATAAAATGAGTATTTTGTTCATCATTTAAGAATGTGATCATGAAATGTTTCTACAACATGATACGAATCTGCATTCTAAATCATTGGGGAGATCTGTGAAGCTAAGAAAACATATAAAGGAATTCTGGAATATTCCCTCCTCTCACTGCTTTCTAATATTCAGTCACAGTAATTATTCCTTCTGCACAAAGGTCAATGTTTCCATCTGTAAATGGGATCTTAACTCATATTGTTCAATCAGCCTACCACAACTTTGCTACTGTACTTCTTTGAAACAATATCTAGAATTGCACTACTTACGTCTGAGACAGAATGAACATTGCAACTTTCTCATCCATTTTTATACAATCTTCTTGCCAAATGTGACTCTTCCCACTAACACTTACTGGGCCATATAATACTGATGTTAAAAGAATTCAGTAAAATTGTCACTTTGCTTTACAATGTTACATTAGGAGAGGTAACTTATTTTCATAAATATCAATATCTACTATAAATTCTTAAAACATTTTTTCAGCTTCTTTTGGTATAAAACTAGTATGTTTTAATATTGTAAAATCCTTTTTACTTACACATGAATATGAATGTCCTTTTCACACATTTACCATTTCCATACAGTAACTGCAAACTGAAAATCACATGAATTAATAAGCGGCCTCTTCACTCACCTCAGGTCGGGTCTGTGTATGAAAACCTTGGCAGCCTCCATGTTGTCGACCATTCTCAATCCTTGCACGTGAACTGGGTGCTGTAAGTCTTCATTTCCAGGATTGGTCATGAACATCACATTCATCTCTTTTGAGCAGACACTCTTAAATCCCACAAGTGTGGTATCTTTAAAGAAACGATCATTCAATTTCAAGAGGTCTTGTTACTGGCAGAAGATGTTCTCAAAGATATACAGCAGTTAGTCATGTCCGCGACCACACTAACAGTGGAAGATATTTTCTCCTGAAACAGTTTTGATGGGGGACCTTTTGCTTAATGGTAGATCGAGGATAAATAGATGTGACACTGCCGATGGTACTTGAACATACATTATAACCACAGGGGATTATAGAAACTAGGAAACTGTTCTCTTAAGTATTTTTTTTTAAGGCAGTGACAAAACAACTGATGAGTAAATATAGCAGTTGAAAAAATGCCAACCTAATTTTGAATACATCAGAGAAAAAGATGCATGGGGCTGATAAAGTGGTTAGCTTTGCTGACTCTCAGCACTGAGGTTCAAATCATGGGATGCTATCTGCACAGAGCCTGTATGTTCTCCCAGTTCACATGGGTTTCCTCCAGTTGCTCCAGATTCTTTTCACAGTCATACACAGACTCGTTGCTTAACTGGCTTCTGGGAACACTGACCCTGGTGCGAGTGTGTGCGTGTTTGTGTCTGTGTGTGTGTGTGCCCTGGTGTCTCATTCAGGTATATCCTGCCTTGCTCCTGGTGCTTGTCGCTTGCCAGGTTAGGCTCCGGCTCCCTCTACAACCCCAGACTGCATAAAGTTTGTTCGAAAATGGATGGATGGAAAACTGTGTGCCTAGAACTGAGTTTTTCGCCAAACTGAAAAGCAACCACTATGAATAAGAAACTGTTATCCCAACTTGTTATGATGGTAGAGCAGCACTTATTCTGATCCTCAGCAGAATAAATGAAATAAGCAAATACAGAAAGGTAGCGATTTACAAGCTCCAACTGTCTGCTAAGTGGAGTACTAACCTGGTTTCCAAAGGATATTTAAGACCCCATTTGCCGGTCATCTCTGCTCAGTCTTCGAGGGTCATTGCTCTAATCTCAGTGATCCTGATTTCCTTCTGTGCTTGTCTTTTTCTTGGCTACAGACCTCACTCGTGTTTTAACTCCCCTTTGCATTTTCCCTGCACTTAGCACTTATTTTCTGGGATTTGATCTATGTTCATGCCTTGCTTATGCATCTGGGTGCCCCAGTGTGCTTTTGCTGTCCTGCTGGCTATCAGCTCAGTTGATTATCTGGCCTCAGCTTGGATGACTATCTGCCTGTCTGTTTGCTCTGTCTTGCACCTGGGTCACCTTACTGCCTTAGGATGCCGCTCTTGGTCAAGTAAGAGCAGTGGTTACAAATACACACTCTCTGCAAGGAACACTGCAAGCATCAACACATTACAAACACTGGAAGCTAAACTTTTCTTCTTCCGGCTAGTGACTGCCTTAATAAGATAATAAATAATTATTATCTCCCGCTTTTAACTTCATATTCTAAAAAAACCCAAACACACCTGGGGTCAACCACAACCCTGGATGATATCAGACAAGACAAATTACGTCAAAACATGGTTGCTTGGTGCAGCAGCCGAAAAACAGACAAGCTACTTACCCACAATGTGTCATCAAAAGAATTTACGGTATATACAGGATTCCACAAATGCCTGCAATGTGTTTTGTGGTTTGCTTTTTTTAAAATAATGGTACTACATTTAGTATCACTTAAAAAATAACTGTGATACTCACTGGTCACGGTCATGAGCCCACTGATAGCATTGTAGCTCATCAGTCCTGCATGAGGTTTTCCTGGTGCCATATTGTGATCAGAGGCGAAAGTTGGCCAACAAAATCCACTTCTCCCACCTAGACAAGCACAGAGCAAAGCAGTGTTTCAGACACATCTGCTAGATTCTTAATGTGTGCAACAGGTGTGTTAACATCTTAGAAATGGAAAAATACATATCCCCTGTATAGAGATGGAAACACATTGAAAGAAGGCACCATTATTTGGATGAGATGTAAAACCGAGGTCCTGACTCTCCGTGGTCATTTAAAATCCCAGGGCGTTTCTCAAAGAGAGTAGGGGTGTTACCCCGGCATCCTGGCCAAATTTCCCCCTGGCCTTCACCAATCATGGCCTCCTAATAATCCCCAACTATGAACTGGCTTCATCTGTCTATTCTCCTCCCCACTGATAGCCTGTGTGTGGGGAGTGTACTGGAGCACTTGGGCTGCCATCGCACCAACCAGATGGGGGCTACATATTGCTGGCGGTGGAGGGGAGTCCCCATTACCTACAGTATACAGCACTTTGAGTGGAGTGTCCAGAACAGCGCTATATAAGTGTAAGGATTATTAATTTATTTTAGATAATTACCTGTTAGAGGCCTGGGAGCCCTGTGACTCATACTGAGCTTCACATTGGCATCGCTGCTGGTAAGGACCTCAGAGCAATCGAAGTTAGGGCTACTTCCCACTATCAGAGAGTTCTGCACAAAAAGAAAAAACAAAATTTCGCAATCAGTCAAAACGTGTTGGCTGTGAATAATACAGCTTAATACGCGAGCTTTGCATGATGGCATGGTTTTCGCATAGTACCTTAAAGTGAATGATTTCACAGCACATCTCAACAAACATATAGTAACCAAAAGACCCTGAGAACCCATCATCAAGATTTGCAGAATTATGATTTTGATATAAAAGGATGCTGTATGCTATTGGGTTTCTAATACCACCTATTTCTCGCAACATCATTCTCAAATCTACTTTTTAACCTCCTAAACCGACAAGCACGGCCTGTGACAGAATATATATTCAATAATCACAAAATAGCTGTCAATATATACTTGATAGATATTTAAATATAAATTAACATGGTTTTGTCCACTTTACTACAGACTACATCTAGATCACACTTTCAAATCATTCATGTTTAAGAAATCTGGAAACAGCCTGTGCAACTGTAGGAAATGACGGTTCCTTCTTTAGATTGACCCCTCCGAAATGTTCTGCAGGTGAATCTTTGTGATGTTTGGAATTTCCAAAGAGATCTATTCTGAATATATATTTTCCCCAGTGCATTCATGATAAGAGAGCAGGCTGTTCACGACTAAATGTCTATATAAAAAAATGCCAGAGGTGTGTAAAAAACACCTAAACTTGAGAGAATAATCGCATCTCTCTGCTCGGGTCTCCAGAAGGATTTTCAGATTCCTCTATACAAAACAGACACGGAAACGCACTGTAACACGGTAGCATCTGTACAGCTCCTTCGCGGAGTCAGTGACGCCGGTTTTTAAAACAAACTTTAGTCAAAGCGGGACGCGGTTTGAAACAACAATTCAACAAGGTCAGCTTCTTACCTGGATCTGAACGGTTTTGTCAGAGTACTGATGTGACACTGAGGGGGGGGTGTATATGATCGGGAGAACTCCCATTCCGTTGTCTACTAATGTGACATCCGAGATTTGGATGCTCATTACCGTCTGTAAGAAAACAAAGTATGGTTAAAATGGCAAAAAAACACATCACTGAAGTTCTGTACAAAACCCCTCCTCTCATTTATCTCGGTTGCTTTAATACTGTTTTTTTTTCTCTCAATTCTAAACACATTTCATTTAATCTCATTTTAAAGTGGCTTTTATTCTCCAATATTGAGTGAAAAGGCAAATACAAGACACTGCCTAAAATACAGTACTTTGCCGAAGGTTGAGCTCGCCACATTCCATTCTATTCAGAAACAGAATTTTCCTTTTTTGTGTTGTTTTTTTCCATATGTTTCCTAGCCTTGGTAGCGTTTGCAAACATTCTTACGAGAGCATATACCATCACAGGAAAAAAAAAGGTTGTTATAATAATAGTTTGACATCACTGCGTAGGGCATCACAACAGCTAAAAAAATGTTCTTAGTTTTAAATCCCTCTTTTATTCATTAAGTTATCAGATTCAGTTGGATGACCCCAGAACTTTACCTGGAAATAGATGCCATAGTCCCAGCACTTCCAGACTGTGAAGCCTTGAATGAGAGAGCAGCTCGCAAGACCATCTTTGTTCATGTACACCCCATACAGTCCCCCATGAGCCTCATTGCCGTGCCAGCTTTCAACCGGATTGAATGTTCCTGAAAGAGACTTTTAATGAGCACGTGTGTGCTGGAAATACCAACAGACAAAACGGTCAACAACCTACAGCATTTGAATTATTCTCTCTCCTACCAAGTCTTTCAAAGTGTAGTATGAAGGAAAGTTTAGAGTATTCTCTCAGCATTGCCATTAATCATCGGAAGCTTAATGAAAATCCTTTAGTGAAAAAGCTTTGTTAATATGGCTCACCAGGCAAGCTTTAACTCACTATTTTTTTGGGAGAAAAATCATTACCTGGACAAGGTTCTCCGTTAATATGATATGCCACTCTCTCAAACCCAGCCACAATGTTGTCCTGAAGCACGATATTCATTCCTTCATTAACCTAAGGAAGAGATCAAAACTAATGTTGGAAAACAAATGTCATTCTAGATTTCTACATAAGCTGTCAAAAGGAGCTCTGAACATTTAAGCATTTGGTTCTCATTTTCTACCTTTTTATCTTGTTTTGATGTGGTAAAGGCTTGGAATGACACTTTTCTAAATACGAGTTGATTTAATTGTAATTATGACAGGGTATACAGGGAGATGTACCTTACCGTATATTTATAGAATATACAGGTCACAAAATAAACGAATTTTGGGTAATGGCAGAATACAGCAAATAAGGGCCATAGAATTCAAAGAGCTTGTTTGGTATTAATTTGATAGAAGATGGAATGTTGTCATATGTGAGATTCTGAAAGTGCTTACTTCAATGGCAGCATGCCACAGAGAATTCAGCGTCTCCTCTCTGTCTTGATAGCTCCCAGGCCACACCGCCACAGTCACCAGATTCCTCCTGACTTTGATATTACTCCCCCAAACTCGGATACCTGTCATGCACACAAAAGCACCAGCTGACCATTCTTGAAAGCAAGATGAATTTATTTATTTCTGATAGCAATTACCATCCGGCAAACCGAATAGAGATATGTGCAGCACAAAATAATCACAAGTATGATTTAATATTAAAATCGTCTTGAACTCAAGGGAAATTAACACTTTTCACTGAACTGGGATCTAATGAACAATCAATGAGAGCTAATTACTGTTTAAAGGTAGGTACAGTATTTGGAAAATGAACACCAAACACGAAGAGTCCCAAGGATTTTTAAACACCACTGACTGTGATTTATACATGAGTTGGTTACCTTCTCCTACTGTGAAATAAATGACATTGTCATCTATATTCATCCCATCAGTTCCGAAGACACCAATAGCTGGGGAAAAGCCATGATGGAATGAACAGCCTTGAACATAGGAATCATTGGCTGATACCTGGGAAACAGAATTTTAAAAAATACACACAACGTAAGCTGATGAAGTCTGCTGGTGCCAGGCTCATGACAGAAAACAACTTCAAAGGGCACTACAGTATCTTGCTATGAGGCAAGCTGGTATTTCAAATTGAGATTTATGTGTAATATTTGTGAAAAAGGAAGAACATACAGGATGTAGGCATGACTCCAAATCCCCAAAGAGCAGAGATGGTACAGACTGTAAAATTAACAAGTATGCCTTGAAACCGGGGGAGAACGTTCACTGCTGAATTCATAACAGCCTGATTTTAAGTCAATTAAAGCTCTTGACATGTCGGGTAAGGAAAAAGAATTTAACAAAAAGTTTTGCGTGCTGATTCTAAGCAAGACACAAGGAAAAGAGAACAATAATATGGAATTGTGGTTTTCTATTTCATCTCAGAAATGATATATATATATCTCAAATTATTGCATTTAATAGATAATATATACAGTAACTCAATAACCCAAATACCAGTATAGTATATTATTAACTTCTTCTTAGTGTTTTATAAGTGCCTGTATGACCAGCACTATACTGTAACTGGGGCAGATCAGTGGGGAGAGAGGCATCAGAGCCATCACTATCTCATTGGCAGGCAGTGAAATGTGTTGTCCAGTACATTTCTTCAATGGGACTAGGTGAGAGATGCACCCAACTCTATTTACACAGAAAGCACATGCCCACAAACCTGTCCCAGATCCAAGAATGCCACTGAGTATCTTGGGTCAAAGGAGTCTCGATAGCCCTCCTGTCCAGTGTGGTAGAACTCCACGTTCCTGATTTGGGCGTTTCCTAAAGGGAGCAGGACATGTGAATGAGTTCTGTTTTCAAGCTTGGAGTAAAAGGAGTTTATCTCCTGTATTATAACATAAAGCAAACAGATTGTCAAGATTCTAAAAACAGAAAACATATTTTTACATTAATATTTAATGTTACAGATTACAGGTTAAGGACGCATCAGTAAAAATAAGACAAAGGTTTGCTATACTTTTACTTTTTATAACAGTTTGCCCAATCATCATATTTCACCCATCGTACTATGAGCAAACATCAGGCTTTGATTCAGATATGATTAGTGTGATTGCAGCAGTGAGTCCTTGACTGCTCCTACTCATTGATAATTCCCAAGTTAATATTAATCTTCAGGCATGCTGGTTTTTGTTCGTGGGTCAAATTAAGTGAGTTGTACTGTATTTGGAAATCTCACATCTTAGAAAATGTTTGCCTTAACTTTTAAAAAAGCATCAGTACCGATGCTAAATGTACATGTAATGTACAACAACATAACAATTGTTAAAATCCAAAGGCTTCAAGGATTAAATTAGACCCTGACAAGCTATTAATGAGAATATGAAGTGATGTCTAGAGTGAAAATGGCAAACAATGTTATTTTCAGGAACAATGCAAGTTCAGTACATAAAACATTATGATGCGAGAACAGCCCGTCCTTATGTAAGTAAGAAATAGTGAATTATTTACCTTTATATAGATACACTCCATTCGAGAATGAACCGACCAGAACTCTGGCTCCAAAAGATTCCTGGTACCACCCAGGGTAGTCTTGACCAATGATCTTAATGTTCCGACTGAGAAGGCCAACGTCTGCAGCAAGTCTATACTGCTGGCCAGTTTCTGATACATTGACTGTCTCAGCTGAAAAAAAAAAACAGGAAGGAGAGATTATGTTAATGATTTTATTACAGCGTGTGAAATTACATTTATTCATTACATATAAAATCATTTTATAATAAATACAATGTCAGTATTCAATACATTATTATACAATGGCTTCAGCTAGGCTCATTCATGTCACACAGATGTTTGTCTGTTTAAGTCCTCATCCTGAAGATGTACTGTGTATGCCGTAAAGGTTTCAAACTCTTTCACAGGAAATAGAAGCGAATACTGTACCTCACATACTGTAGTATCGTTTTCACTTTAATTTTGTTTGTAATATTATGACCACAATTTTATATAACATGTTTATTCATATAACACCCTATCTTTTTCCACGTACTTTACAATTATTTCTTTCACTTTGACTGCCCAGGCTCTGCCATTTGCCACAAATGGCATTTTCAAAGTAACATAAACTGCACGTTTCAATTTATGTTCTCATTTACCACAAATTATGTGGAAGAGAACAGAATGCAAACAACATCTACATTTTTTTAGCTTCTTTTTCAAATCAATGACTTGCATTTCAAGTTTTAACCCGGAATAATATTCAGAATAATGGAAAATGTGAGGTTTCCCAACTTGAAAAAGGTTATCAGGAACAAAATGTGCTATGTAAAGTATCATCTGCTTCAATTTGCTTAATGTTCTCTGGCCTTTTAATTCAGTCAGACAATATTTAATTCAAGTTAAATATTACTCCCAAGTTGGGGTTACAGATTCAATCAAAGTTTCCTTTATAAATACAGAAACGGGTAACACTGTTAATCAATTCCATTGTCTAGCAATTCCTTTGCACTGGTTTCTGAACAAACCAAAATTATTTGGGCCATTTTAGCATTTTTTTTCAGAACAGACTCACCAATGTGCGTATATGAAAGAGACTGGTTTAATGTCACATTCCGTCCATCAGCTGAAATCATTGCAATCTTTCTGATTTCAGTTTGCCAGGTGTCATAACTGGTTGTTGTGATTACTAGATCATCATCCACCTAAGAGAACGTGCAGACATTGCATGAGAGTTCTTCACACTAAATAATTGATTTCATCAACGTTTGAAGAAATAGTTGCTTTGGCACTAAAGCAATCGGAACAATAGAACCATAAAATGCTTGCATGCATACTTAGTTGCTTTTGATATTATATGATGTTGTAAAACAATTTTAAACACGTTCATTTTTGTTCGTTCATGTTTTCACAACACGTTAAAACTTTTTTTTGACAAAAAGATCATTTGAGGAGAATAATTTTACCTGGAACCAAACAGTTTGGAAATGACATATTAAGTGCTTGGCCATGAAAACAGCGTCATTTAAAAACGAAAGAGATGACATCAAATTTAAGATGCTGACCTGCCAGTCCACAGACTCCTCTAGCAATATGTTGAAAGACCCTGCTCCTGCTGAGGCAGCCAGCTTTGTGTGGTACACAGACCGAGGCAGCCCATGGAGTTGCAGTGTGCCGAAGACACCTGAAATTCAATCCAGAACAAGACACAAAACCCTTCCTGTGAGGTTTTGATGCTTCCATTACAGTTTTATTAAGATTGAAAAACAGTTTCTACATTTAAAAAATTACAATTGCATGTATCAATGCCTAAGATACACGAAAGAAGAATTCCTCACAAAATAATTGCAGTAGCTAAGTCTGGATTGGAGTAATGTGTTATTCGGGAAAATTGTGATTCACTGTGAACATTGCGATTAACAAAAACACATTGTTCTGCAAACAAAATGCTGGATGGGAGACCATAAAACCTGTTTGTACTCAGGATCTCTATCCTTGACCACTATCCTCACTATCAATATGAATGTATACAAACTTTTCAAGACAACGAAATGTTTTCTGATAAAGCACCCACTAACAAAGCATTAAGTCATCTTAATACAAAGGATTAAGATGTACTAACATCTTCCTATTTTCATTGCTTGTACAACACATGATTTTTCATATGCTGCATTTTGTATTGGTATAATAGCATTCTTTATGTTATATATTAATATATGTTAATAATTGATTATTTTAAAGAGAATCTACCACAAACAACTTCAGCACTGCAAGTTCCCCCGCAAACATAAGTAATAACGAGAACTAAAACAGCAACAATGTACAAAGACTGTAGAAATGTAGAAAGACTAGTTTTATATAAATCTGTTCTATAAAAATGATTTTACAATCTCAATCTTTGACTTCAGGTGGGATGTACTCTACATTTCCAGAGTACACTTCACGATAGTGTGCACCTAGAATAATAGTGACACACTAAACTCACTGTAATATACAGTAGCATTGGGAATTACAAAAAAAAATATTGCTGGGTCTCACTGTTAGACAACTGGCTGTGATTTAGCTTGTCAGCTTTTAAAGTTGTGCCTGTGCTAACCCACGAACTTACCCAACACCTTCGCTCCCTGATTGGGGCCATTTGGCAAAGGCCAGTCAGGAGTGAAATGATTCCCTCTCAAGACTATTTGCAGTTCACCTCTAAAAGGTTGATCACTCCACCCTGCAATGAGCCTGCCACCCTTTAAAACAAAAAAACGTGATTAATGGAGCTAATTATACAATTGATTTTAATGGACAAAATGAAGTCATATTCCTGTTGAATTAAAAAGTATCTGAAGTGTGTTTAAATTACTAAGGTAGTTAATAAGTAAGATGGGCTGAGTGTTGTCTTCTCATACAGCATGTCATCTTATGTTCATAAAGTATCTGATTTGCCATATATAAATACATCATGTGATACTCTTCTTGGGTTTTTTCAACAGAAACATACTAAGATATCAGACAAAAATTTTGCCTTGAAGGCAAATCAGCTGTTCTTGGTTTAGGAGGATTAGGAGCGTGGGTAAACAGTTGTAGATTGGTACAGTATATCAGAACTATAAGGATCTTCTGGAGTACATTAAGAGAACAGAGGAAAGAAGGAAGAAAGCCTTATACTGTATCAAATCCTATATAGATTTTTGTATTTGATTGCACAATGAACAGGCATTCCACATTCATGATACTGTACATCAAGACTCAGACTCAGTTCAACTTTTTGATATCTGACTCGTCAACTGGTGGATGACCGTCTTTTTTTATTGGAGACCACCTAGTGTCTACTTTCTACTCTATATGACTTTTGCTTCCACAAAAACATTCTAAATCCTTCACAAATGGAAGATACAGTAAAAGCACAGTAGTGTCTTCACTTCTTAAGAATAATTAGTGACTGACTGCATTTTGGGTAAAGACCGTAAAGGATAAGCCTCAAAAGTATTTTTGAACGAAACATTTGTAAACAATGCATGTAATTCTGTCAAAAAAAACTTGAACAGTTTTGCAATTTACCTGAATTGATATATAAGTTGCATTTAGAATGATCTTCCTAAACGTGGAGGTAGTATTTGCAGCAGGTGCAGATGGAGCAGTTATGTTGTCAGGCAATTCCAGAACTCCGTACACAGTGATTCGGTTAAATGATGGAATGTCAATATCTAGAACCATCCATATCCCTGCAGAGATGAAGCAAAACGTCAGGTTAACAATCACTGGTACTTGACAGGAAATTACTGCTTTGAGGGAATCTGTGAAGCTAGCTTTAAAGTGCCTATTTTTGTTGATCAAAGGGCATCCAACAGACCTTGGCTTGATTGAAGGTGTCAACAGTGAGACCCTTAAAATAGTTCAGGATACTGTAAAACAGCTCGACGGTCAGGAATCAAGCTCTTTTCAACTACGTACAGACCTGAAGAATATGCTGTTTTAATCAGATTAGAATATGTTACCAGCAGGAATCACCACATCTGCTCCTTCCTTTGGTACAGCAAAGTTGTTTTCTGCAGAAGAATTCCAGAAGGACTCATTGGACCAAAAGCTATAAACACAAAAGAGAACAAGTTATCTATTTATTTCTAAAATGCTTCCATAATGTCTCCTATGAAGTATTTTTAAACACTTACTGCCATTAAACTGGAAGTTCTACTGAAGTTCACAAACGTGAAAAGAATAATAAAAGAACTATGACAAAACTAGTTACAGGTGTTATTCGTCAGCTGCAGAAACACAGAACACATGTCCATGCCCATGATTCATGAACATCACTGCTGTTCCTAATCTTCAAAGCACTCAACGTTTCTCTCTAATACTGTGAATGTTTCTTCCTCTCTGCACATGATAATGCAAAAAATAGAAAGTCAGTGAATGGAAGGCAATGCCCCACTCACTAATGACATCAAAATGATATGGTGTGGTAAATTCCCCAAAGAAAAAAGCTATTGACAAAATATACACATACACATAACCATTAGCAGGTCTTGGGAGCACAGCCTGGCCTGGGCTGTTTGGTTCAGAAGGACCTGAAGGACCTGAAGGACCTGAAGGACCTGGATTGCAGTTTCGAAAGAAGCATCTGTACACTGCAAACTCCACATCAATGTCTGACTCCGTGGGATCCACACTGAATGAACGTTTTCTCCTTGTGTTTTTCTTCCCGGACACTGAAAGACAAAAGCAAATTTTAATTTTTTAATTCTATTCTTTATTGCCAAATGTCATCACTTCAAAACCATTTTCAGTAAAAAGCAACTCTCTGCCTTAATTCCTTCACAAATAGTTGGGGCTCTTCTATGAATGTCTGTCACCACTATTGTGGGCATGAAATTTGATGGATGCTCTTTCTGACATAAAGATTACTTAATTAAGAAAACCAGCTTTTGGGGAGGGTTAGGAGCTTGGTCAAACTGCTGTAGTTTCGTATATCAGAACTATAAGGAAGTTCTGGAGGCCACTAAGAGTTGGGAACTAAGAAGAAAGCCTTATATCAAATCCTACATCAGATTTCTCTATTAAATTGGATTGCACAATGCACAAGCATTCCTGTTCAGCGTACATCAACATAAAATCAAACCCCTTGACTCTCCAACCGGGTCTACAAGAAATAGTGGCAGTATATTGTGAAACATTCAATGATAAAAAGCCACCTTTCAGGATGTGAATAACATCTGCTCACTCCATGAACATTTTTTCCTCTATCTCAGACTCAGTTTAGCCTACCGATATCTACCATGTCAACTGATGGCTGACCTTCTTGTTTTAATGGCGCCCACCTAGTGCCTACTTTCTACTCTATATGACTTTCTTCTCTCACCGGTTACCTTTATATAGAATAGAGAATTTGACATGCTGATTCGGTTGCAGGTGGGCATAATACTTTCTCACGATCCATCCATTTTCTAATCTCCTTATCCAGTTCTGGATCATGGGGGAGCCAGAGTCTAACCCTGCAAGCAACGGGGCGGAAGACAGGACACACCCTGGCTGGGACAGCGGTCCATTGCAGGCCACACACAGCCGCAAAAACGCACACTCTCACTGCAGAAGCCAATGAACCTACCAGTACTGTATGTCTCTTTCCTCCCACACTCAGTAATCGGCACAAAGAAAGGGGAGAACGTACGAACGCTGTTACGGATGTCGGAGGGCCAAGCCGTGGAATGGCCAGGAGGGCAATAAAGACCCTATGCGTAGCGGTAAAAGGGGCAACACGCAGGTTAGCCCACGCTCAGGGGGTCGGACGATGTCGGTATAGAAACCTATGCCCTCAGGCCACGGGCGTGGGGCGACCTGGTGCTAGGCGGGTCTCAGGACACCTGTACCCCCTCAATGCTGAGCCAGGAGCCGAGCAGACACAGGAAGTGAATAGGCTACACAACAGGACACACTGGAAAGACATGAATAATCACAGGGAACAAGGAACAGGACAGAAGCGTGTACAGGGCGTGACAAACACCATGCAAATAGCACCTCCGGATCTGAATCCAGGGCCCCAGTGCTGCAAGGCAGTAATGCGAAACACTGCGCCACCATTCCTTCCAAAATACTTTCACTTCCTCTAAAAACCTAAGAAAATGGCTAAACTGATTTCAGTTTATCCATGGAAAATATGACACCATGCCAGTGGCGCCAGTTTGAGTTCGCTCCCAGACTTCTCAGTCTCATGGTATATTGGACATGCACCTACGTGCTTTAGCGGTATTCTGTAATAGATTGTTTTTAAAAAAAAATGTTTTCCCTGATGTGGTGCTGTGCCCTCAATCTACCTTACATGGCTGGGTGAAGTCTATCGTCAGGTTGGACACTGTTGTATGCATTCTAATTGAAAGAAATTTGACTAGATTACATTATGTGCAGAAACCTGGTTTCTGTTTTGTTCTGTTAAAAAACCCGTTTAATTACTTCAAGTGTCTATTTGGAATGAGCTAAGTTTTTATTTGAAACAAAAATAAAAGTTTAAAAATAGACTGAAATCTAATAAAGGGCAAGGGAAATTAACACCATGCAAATAGCACCTCCGGATCTGAATCCAGGGCCCCAGTGCTGCAAGGCAGTAATGCGAAACACTGCGCCACCATTCCTTCCAAAATACTTTCACTTCCTCTAAAAACCTAAGAAAATGGCTAAACTGATTTCAGTTTATCCATGGAAAATATGACACCATGCCAGTGGCGCCAGTTTGAGTTCGCTCCCAGACTTCTCGTCTCATGGTATATTGGACATGCACCTACGTGCTTTAGCGGTATTCTGTAATAGATTGTTTTTAAAAAAAAATGTTTTCCCTGATGTGGTGCTGTGTCCTCAATCTACCTTACATGGCTGGGTGAAGTCTATCGTCAGGTTGGACACTGTTGTATGCATTCTAATTGAAAGAAATTTGACTAGATTACATTATGTGCAGAAACCTGGTTTCTGTTTTGTTCTGTTAAAAAACCCGTTTAATTACTTCAAGTGTCTATTTGGAATGAGCTAAGTTTTTATTTGAAACAAAAATAAAAGTTTAAAAATAGACTGAAATCTAATAAAGGGCAAGGGAAATTAAACTCACCCATGTAATAAACAGTTGTTGTATTGTCATCGAAGTACCAGTCTCCATTTTTATTGTTGGTGAAATTCAGAGGCTGTGATGATCCGTTTCTTATATCAATGATACGGAACATATCTGGATGCTGAGTCAGATTGTGGGAAATTATTACGTAGTCTGCTTCCTGTTGGAATGAATTGCGAAGCAGTTTGTTAAGTTAAACATCATCAGAAATGTAACGTAAAATTTCCTTAAACACACACAGCCTTATTCAGTGGTTAACAGTGGTATGTACAATAGGTCTTACAGTAACTGCTCTGTTTCCAATACACAGGGAAGGTTCCAACCTCTTCTTCCAACTAGTCTGAAATTTCTTTACATTTATTTTTAAATTAACTATTATTCCAGAAGGGGTGACACAGCTTTTTCCAATGGACAAGGTTAAAAAGCAATCACTATACTTTATATCTACATTCATGTACCATAAAAGGTGGAGATTGCCTTTTCCAAAATCCTGAAGATTACCTTGAAGCCATAAAACATGGAACTGTATGAAATGTCTGTGATATGATCCTCTTGTTCAAAGCGCCAATTGAAGGTGTCTGAGTTAGGAAGCAAAGCCATCCAGCCAGGTCTGTGGGTCAGTCTTTTCACTAAGTAAGGAACCACACTGATGCCTGTGTTATAAATCAGAGAAAGGACCAGTTCAGAATCTTTCAATAAAACACAAATAACATACATGCACTAATTACAACAACACATTTCAGTAAAATCCTTTGTAAAATTCCAAACAAGAACAAAAAACGAGAGAAGAAAGGCATGTTTCAAGTGCTAGTTATAAATGTTAAATTATTGTACTGGGTTTTGCAGGGGTCTAACAATAAATAATTCTACTTCTGCTACCTAAAATTTTTTAAGCAATCATTGGTTACATAAATAACTTCCAGTATTATAAAAATCTATATCCTGTAAAAGAAATGTGCCTTTTACTGTATGAGTCACTGTAAGAGACAAAAAACAGAGATGGAACATCTTTGATTGATGAAACAGTAAATCACTGCAAGATTTAATAATGAGAGAGATTGTTTTTTTTAATCACAAAGGATGTTGGTTGGTTATATAACCATCTTGCTCTCTCTACTACCATCCGGAAGATGATACCGAAGATGATACAGCCAACCCCAGAAGACGCCCGCAGTTACCTCTTTGAACTGACAGGGGGCACCAGGCGCCCTCCTGTCACTTGCGCTTTCAGGACACATACTGTATAAAGAGCGCTAAATACCTCCTCCCCTTGTGTTACTTTCGCCCAATCTGTAATGCGTATTGTAAATTGCAATGGTGTAATTAATTGTATCCTAATGTTAATCTAATCCCTATAGATTCTACGGTCCTATCCCTCTGACGAGCTCGCAGACAAAGCATTTCATTGCCGGCAAAACCCCGCTGTCTGCTGTACTGTTCGTGCATTGATCAATAAACCTTGATTGATTGATTGATTGACTGTTCAGCTGTACCGTGGGAGTTGGACAGGATTATGTTCTTTGCCAGAAGAGAGGAAGGGCTGGGGTTGTTGACGGCGAGCCGATGGAAGCTCACTGTGGCATCGCACACGGCTCCGGGATATCCCACACTCCACTCGGCTTTTTCTGTACAGTGCGACGGGTCCAGCAGGCCACTCCGGGGCACCACCTTGTGGTTAGGATTCCCTGGAGACACATGAAATGGGGCCTGTTGCAGTATAACCATAGTAGAGATACTGTAGGAAAACTGGAAACAGCCAGCTGGCAGGACTATGAAAACCTTGGCACTTTCCTCCTCTTCCAAAGTATGTTTTAGAAGAAGAGATTATCTGACTTAAAACGTCTCAAAAAGCTACACAGTAAGTTTTGTGGACAGTGAACCTTAAATTATTGAGCAACTTG
The DNA here is from genome assembly GCF_059453375.1 of Lepisosteus platostomus. NCBI lineage: Eukaryota > Metazoa > Chordata > Actinopteri > Semionotiformes > Lepisosteidae > Lepisosteus > Lepisosteus platostomus. The sequence continues at coordinate 41,136,716 of NC_142622.1, read as the reverse complement.
CATCAACGTCTTTTTTTTATCTTATTAATGGTCTTGACTGCCTTCCATTGCGACCTAAGAGTTTTTGTGCGCTACTCGCGCGCCCTAGATGACTAACACCTGAGAGTGGTTATTTTAAATCAGCAAAGTTCTGTGGAAAAGGCAGAAAAGTGCATTTGTACAGTAATTCCTAGTTTCAGTCCAGAGAACATGATGAGGAAAAAGAGGTTAAAGCAAATGGTACAGTATGTCCAGTACTGGATGGATTGGAAACATTCAAATGAGCAAACCTGAGAAAATGTGTCACACTTCACTGAAAACATGAAAAAAGAGTATTTTTAAGTAACTGATGTCTCATGGTTGTTAGGTTGTTTATCATTCTCCATTCGTGCACTTATTACACTGGTATATGGTGTTGTTTTAAGGCAGTGATTTCAACTTTTTCTTCCTGCATTTTACAATTAAAATGATTTTAAATATTGCTGAACTAATAAATAGACAGCATGCAGTCTCACAGTATTTAGAAAACTGTCCTCACTGCGAAATCAATTCCTTTCTCTTGATGACCATACTGCTCAATTTGTTAAGACCTCTGGAAACCTTTCTAACTATTTTCCTACTGATTTTCTTGAAGACCAGTGAATGGGAGAACAAGCCAAACAAAACATGACACACGCTAACAGCCAGCCCTGTAGCCAGTGCTACATTACCTGTGAGAGAGCCATCACTGTCAATCAACACTACTTCGTGTTCCCATCTGAAGCCTGCCTTGTTGGAGGTGTTAAAAAACTGTATTCCACTAAACCTGGCGCTCCAGCCTCCACAGCGGTCGACACAGGTCCCAGCAATTGACGTCACTCCGATAGCAGTACACATGGGGCGGTCAAAATTGACAAACGTCACCGACATGATACTCAGTCCATCATCAAAGGGAAGAATGATGCCCCGTACAGTGCAGTAGTTCGGACCAAGGCCCAATTCATCCACATGGCCAACTATCGTGGTGTTTTTAATCACGGCTCCACCTGTTTCTCCCCAGCCCCTGACATACGGGGAGAGAATGCGTTTGGTCTCGATCCCGGCAATTTCGTTGTTCACCATCAGGAAGTTCCTGAATTGGATTGCTCCCACATTTACCCACTCTGCTCCCTTCTGGCAGTTCCAGGTGGTTAGTGAGCTGAAAACGGCTGGATTGGGCTCATAGGAGTAGCAGGATCCCTGCTTCACGGGGTAATACTCTTGGAAAATCCAGATCCCAAACCAGCCTTGAGAATGGACAGTGTTGTTGCTGAATTCTCCCAGGGGGACCTTCTTCTGGCAGATATTGGGATCGTAGGATGGGCCATCTGGGTGGTCGTGCATCCGGTACCAGAAACCAAAATGGGTGCCGCCTGCTGCCGCGTTGTGGCGGATGGTGTTGTTGGGGTTGGTGACCCAGAATGCCGCTGGCGTGACATCGTCATTCAGGAGACTGGTACTCTGGCGGACAAAGACCGCGAGGTTGTACTGGAGGACGTTGCCAGTCTCGATCCCATCTTCAATGAAGAAGGCGCCTCCCATGATGTCGTAGATGACATTTTTTTCCACCAGCAGGTTGTGTGTGTTATGAATGGTGACAGCCCTGTTGTACGTTTGGTGAATTCCACATCCTCTAACATAGGACTTGAACTTCATGTCTCCCATCAGGTGCCAGTGTATTGGGTAACGTCCAAGCCTGAAGGCCTGTCCAGCATGGAATACCTACATGGGGACAAATAAGACAAACATGCTGGCTAAAGAGAAAGAACTGATGTCAACATTTAAAGTAGACATCATATTTTATCATGAAATTACATTGTAAAAGCTTCTCTTCAGTTATGACTCTATTTCAGAATATTATGACTTTTACCTCTATAATTATCTATAGTATCCTAAATAAATGAAAGAATATCTTTAAAATTGCACTGCATTTCCACATCTAGAGCCATCATCCACCCTTCAAAAGCAATAATTACCTCAACATACTCAATCCTTCCAATTGCCAAGTTTTCACTTGGCCTAGGTGCATGGAACATAATGCAACCACCAAATTGATCACTTCCTACTTCTTCTCCAAATCTTCCCTGGAAACACGTCTGGGTAGCGAATTCGCCTGCAAATGCAGAATACTATCGAAATTAAAAGCCATTTCGACTTCAGAGCACAAGTTCAATATACACCTGAAAATGAAAAAGCTATTGCAGTGTAATAGCCTGTCATGGGTTTCTTCATTCTGACAAGTGAATACACCATACCACTTAACAAGGGAATTGTGGCGTTAAATAAAAAATAATTGGTTTATAACCTGTACACAGCAATATTTAAAGAAATGCCTTGTCTTTTTACAGAAGAAAGATATTGTCTTCATTTTGAGGCTCGGATGACTGCCTAGCAGATCCACAGAATTACAGGTTATGCTAATAGCAGACATTACCTGTGTCAAATCCATCTTCACAGGCCTCTATTTTGTCATTCCATTCAATGTTATTGGAACCCCTGACAACAATGTTTCTGGTGAGAAGACCAACTTCTGCTCTCCCTTCAAAAACTGTTCCATCTGGCAGGGTGACCGACACCCCTAAATGTCTGTACTTCAAGGGCTCTGTCAGGGTCAGTGTCCTTCCATCAGCAGATACAGATGCGATTTTCTTGACCTCATTTTCAATTTGGCTATGCCTACGAAATCAGGAATAAATGGAGAAATATTTACAGGTCTTTACAGCACATGACTGACTACAGTAAAAACTGAAGCACTAAGGATTCAATGACATGATTTCTCACGCATAAGCCTGACCCAAAACTTCAAGATTTTTTTCCAATTCCAAATCCATCTCACATGCAAACAAATGTTGCTTTCCGGTTTTGGAAAGATTTCTGATTATTGGTTCGGTCGGTGCTCAACTTTCGTCCTGGATCTCAGACCAAAATCTTACCTGTGTCCAGTTGATGCTATAACAATTTCATCCCCTGCTTTCCACGTCACATTGTGCTGCAAAGTCAATGTGACTGAGCCACTAGGAGCTGTCTGTGCCAACCGAGTCCAAGTAACAGGAACAGGAATTCCTAGAAACAGGATCAAAGTTGTCCGTAATCTTTTTCATCTTAACTTTTTTGAGTTGGCCTGCCTTAAAAGACTCTGACTTGTTGTAGTGTTCATACCTTCAAACTGCAGATTTTAAGGTCTTACAATACAAGTGTAGACACGTTTTAACACACTTACTGGAAAAGAGGTGTTTGTTAGCACCACAAACTTAAAACAAACTGTGAAAAATGGCTTATTTAACTGTGAAACCCTTTAATATTCATTGAATGGCAAATATTTAACAAAAAATATTTATACAACTTTATAAATTGGTGATCCACCTTGCTTCAGACAGACACTGATGATGATATTCAAACCTTGGTGTATTTCTAAAACGTTACTGTATATGATTCCTAATGGGCAACAGTGTGTTCAGGAGGTGGTATCGAGTTCGGTGTGGAGAGCTGGAGTTTACCATGGAGGTCCAGGATTCCCTCTCTGACTGCCAGCGTTTTAGCGCCATATACTGGCAGCTCCTGTGAGCGCAGGTGTCCGTGCAGCGTGATGATGGCTTTGTGTTGGAATGGGGCCGCTTCAGTGCCGATCTGACAGCGCAGGAGAGGTTGGCTTAAGGTTAATCATGTTGGTACAGAAAAATGTGTAGAAAGCAGCCAAGACGAATCTGTGACTAATGCATTGTTTGATATCTTTTTGGGATGAAAAGTCCTATTTAAATGCAAGGAACTATTCATTATAAATATTAGTCTTGTTGTTTTTAAAATATATCCATACTTCAGTAGTTTTTTATAAGATATATGGATAAAGCACTTGGAAACACGAGGTTTATGGCCAATACTAAGGTCATGTGATGCAATAAAGAATGCACATACTTTGGGGAGCAACAACATTTTCAACAGCAGGAGTCTTACATTGTCATAGTATAAAGAGAATATTTGGAATCTGTAATTTATGATACCTGAAGAACTCCCCCATCTGTGATCAGAATATTTTCGGCTTGAAGTTCAATATCAGCTTCATCAAACACCAACATCCCACCTAAATAAGAGAGAAATAGCTCATGTTCTGTTATGTTATATAATGGAAACTATTGGTTTCCCTGGTCCTCATTAACCCACAGGAGTCACCTGTCAATCCTTGATAACAAAAGGATTTACAAAAGAATTCCAGTCTTTTTAGTTTTGGTAGGTGTAAATTCAGCAACATTGTAAATTAAATACCAGTTGTGTTTTAGGAGATAACAGATCTTCAAGCACTAGTGAACACTGCTTTCTTTTTATGTCTAGGTAGTAACCTGAAACGTGTACAGTATTGTATTTTGATTGAATATTGTGTACAGTTTTGCTTAAGATGTTATAGAACATCTTAAGCTGCTCTGGAATAAGACCAGAGAAGAGCCACTAGATATATTTTGGGACCTATGGGAATGTACTACACTGACAGGCAGTGGTTGTGAAAGTTTACCTTGAATGAGGAGCATCTTTAGTACAGGCGTGCTTGTATCCAGCAGGATTGTTTGTCCTTTGGTGATTACAGCGAATGTTCCTTCTTCGGGGGGTGAGAGCCCTCCCCACGTGTATTTGGAGGACCAGACATCAATGTAAAAGAAATCTGCATTGTCCTACAGTCAAGCAAAAAATAAGCCATAACTAGTAAAAAGTGCCCATAAAAAATTCTGTTGTGGAAATCCTCTATTTCTTTGGTAAATATATTTCATGTTCAATTGCTTTCCTATGCTTATTTGGAAGGCCAGGTGGACATTTGGCCCTCCAGCAATCCATATTAGCTCAATCTTATTTTTCCCTTTAATGTGTTATCATCATTTTTGTTTCTATTTCATCTTCTCTGAGTTGGTAATCACCGGTTGTTGATCACCCATTCATTGACTTCCTGTACATCAGTACAGGAACAAGAAGGATCTGCGCCCACTCTAAACTAACTCTAGTGTTGGGCCATAGACACCCCCCAGCTCCACAGAGGACCTCAATCCTTATAGGAGAGTAAGCTCTAATTGTAGGATTGCTCACTGGCAACATTGCAACTAACAGGTATCCAAAAAGCCTCTGCATTCACGTAGAGAGCTAAGGATAGCCTGGCTGACACACTTGGGTCACCTGTGCTGTCACTTGGGAAATATCCATCAAAGCCAGCAAATAACATAGCCCAGGCACAAACCAGATATATCTGGGCAACACAGAGCTCCAATGTGCCTTTACTGATTAAAGCAGTAGAACATTGGTACAGTAGATGCCTGTGAGAATTTGGAACAACCAATGAGTATCTAATTCTCCTACTGTAGATATAAACGTTGCTGAGCTACTGACCAGATTCAAGAAACCAGGCCTGCAGTTGTACAATGAGAAAGACCAACTCTTTGGCAACAAATTTACATTTCCAGACTCAGACAGAAACTACCGACGCAGACATTATTAAGATTTACCCTGTGGTCCCATGCAGTCAGTTTAACATACTTCATCCGATGGCAACAAAATATATAAAAATTATCTATATAATTTCAGCACAAAATATAGCAATTTACACAACTTCACAGAACCATAAATGATCTCAGCAACAGTTGTCAAGTACACTAGTAATAGTATCATCAATACATACGTATATTACTGTATGTCATGCGTTACTAGTATACATGGGAGTTCAGGTGGGGAGCTGCGTCAGCATGCGTAGGCTGTAAAGGAACAAGTAATAGGTTTATTCCATGCTGAAAAAAAGAAGAAAGAAAACACAACACCTGAAGAGCTCTCACACCTGAAGAAGGCTCCATTGCCGAGACGTTGTGTTTTCTTTCTTCTTTTTTTCAGCATGGAATAAACCTATTACTTGTTCCTTTACATGGGAGTTCAATAAATTTCCCTTTGTAGCAAAAGCAGTTTCAAAACATTATTGCACATGACAAATTAGAAAAATACCTTTCCTAATGCATAGTGTGCAGAAGGTCCTACTCATCTACTAGCCACAAACATAACAACAAATTATGTCAACAAACATGGAAAAAGAGCTGAAATAAATACTGACCAGCTTGGCTATGCCATTATTTCCGATGCCCACTTTAACTTTTGCCATTTGGGAGCTGGGCTGGGAATTTGTGACACAGATGACGCACGTGCTGTTTGCAGACTGCACATCGCAAGGCGACTGGGCAATTGTGACTTTAATGTCACTGCTGTTCGAACTGTGGGGAAGGAGAGTGAAAAATGTATCATCCGTTGCAAGCAACCAAAATATCCTGCACATCGGGAAAACAGAACGGAAAGTAGAATCAAATTATTAAAAAAATTCTCAAAATACCATATTTACTGCATGTAACACTACTGCACTGTATATTCGATATGTTTAAAAAATGTGTCTTTAGATCCTAATAGAGAACTCATTAAATCATTCATAAGAATGTACTTGTTGAGAATTTAAGGTAGTAATTTTCTTTATTTTGTATAGGCAGATTCAGTCATTCATTAGATAATATATGATATTTAATGCAAATCATTGCTATTAATTTAAGTGTATAGTTAAAGTAATTGTTTCAAGTTTTCAATATTTTTATTTAACTTTGTAAAATTATTTGAAGACAGAAAGTATGATTTTCAGAACACACAAAATATTAGTGAGAGAAGGTCAAGATAGAATGGACTGAGTTACATTGTGGACAGAATAGAAACTGTATTGCTCTTTTTCTCATTCTTATCGCCACAAGAGGGCAGCCCACTACAAAGGAACTGTATGAACTAAAAAAACATGTCAGATGTGATGAGGCTGAAGGTCAGGTACACAATCATCAAGAGGATTTGGGATTTAGATCTGAGGTGCTGTTTCAAGATCTGCAATAACAACACTAGTTCTGTAAGTCTTACAAAAAACAACAACTTTCTGATTCAGTCAGATCCAGAGCCGTACAACACCAGAGCTAGGAAGGACAGACATGAAAGTAGAAGAGTTAACTGAAAGTGAACAGTAACGTAGCAGAAAGACAGCTAGAGGCAAGCTGCCCCATCACATGTAAAGAAGTGTAAATGATTTTCATGATTGCAACCAGTTCCTTATTTTAGCACTTTAATATCTCCCTGGATTGATGCTTTCTGCTGTCTATACTCAAATGGTTTTTAATACTTGTGCAAAACCTCCTTTTAATCTGCTTGAACCTGTCCATATATAAGGGGACAGTCTCCCGAGACCAGAAATCATTCCTGTTGGTTTCTAAGGTTATGATATCACTTTTGTAGCATGGTAATTTAACCGAATGTAATATTCTTCAATCAAATTTTATTAATACACTCTAGACCTCCATTAGCCCCGTAGCCCAAAATCTCTTCTCTTTCCTAGCTGCATTTAGCTTGCATCTCCACCAGGTTTCCCACTCATGTCTGCCAATAGGTGCAAAGGTCCCTGCTAAGAATACCTGAAATTGGAGCCGGTGATGGTGAGTCTGGTGCCTCCTGCAGTTCCTCCTCTCCGTGGAGACACCCCCGTAATTACAGGTGTCAGGGAGGTTTTGTAAGAGAAGCCATTTGATATGTTCACTGCTTTGTTGCTATTGAGAACCACTACAGGGCAATCCTGTTGTGCTCCAGTTCCTGTTAATTACAGGCCAGGAAAAGGTATTGTGTTAAGGGTCTAAAGCAGTACAGTGACTACCAACACAGGTCATTACAGATACAGCCTTTGGCCCAGGTTGGGAAAGGTGGTTTCAGATCTCAACTGGTTTCTCCATGGTGAAGTCTCAACACACGCCGCAGAGATTAACGTTCAGCACGTTCGTATGGTCTTACTGACAGCAGGCTGCAATCAGAGTAAGGCTTACCCATTGTTGATTAGGTAGTGTATGTCAGGACATGTCAATGTTAATGTCAGAAAACAGCTCATGAGAAAAAACTAAGTTGCATCAGTAGAGGGCTTAGCTTTGCAATTTGCTAAACAGGTTTTTTTGGCTACTCATTTGCCGTAGGTAGCGTATTGTTTAAGATACTTTCCTTGCGATATTTTAATGCATTATTCAATTAATGATTACTTGTTTAAAATTATCTTATTAAATGTACTGCTGAACTTTAACTAAATGTCAGTATGGTAATGTCTGCTCGTAAGCATGCTGGTTGCATTTAATTAATGACACAACAACAAAATAACTTCTTTCACTGCGGTACCCAAACTACTGACAATGCTAGGTATACAAAACACAATCTGTTGGTTACAGTGTGGAGGTAAGATAAGTCTCACAGGTTAGAATAATTGAGGTTGTACATCACTTCAACTAGCCTGAAGCTGTTTGCAGAGGAGACTAAAAGGCACAAAAACTGTTTTTATCAGTTTAAAATGTGACTTAGATCCCATTATAGACTCACCTGGCCCTTCCAATTTTTTTCCAATCTTATTATTCATTTATTTGTGAGCTTATAAGGTGTTAAAGAAACTATAATTGACTTGAGGGGAATAATTGCTTCTTAGGAACAGAATCTTGGCCAGACTTTGAATTGTTATTTTTCAAGAGCTGTTCACTACAGACCTACCATTATTGGGTGGAACTTCGCAGTAAAGGCTGCTGAAAGTTGAATTCTGCCTCAGTATCTCACAGTCCTTGTTGCAGATCAGCACTCTCGAATGCGCTGGATCAAATCCGGAACCTTGTACAGTCAGAATGGAACCTCCACCATAGCTTCCTGTACACGCATCACAGAAACAACCAGCGATTTAGAAAGGATTAACTTTTCAAACATAAATCATCTTGGCAGCAAGTGTTTTTGTGAAGCCAACAGTTAGAACTGAATTTTCCACTTGACAAAAAAAATGCAGTAGTTTGTTTATGTCATAGACTTTGCCTCTCCGCTACAGTTGATGCAGGAGGGTTTAAAGTACCTTCATTTGGTGTCACTCCAGTGAGCAGCAGCTCATATGTGTAGAAAGCTTGTGAAGCAGCAAAGCCCTTTGAGCCATGGAGGAGATTAACTAGAAAAGTGCCCCCAGCGTGGTTTCCCACAGAGCACAGAATCTGGGTATCAGTTACTGCTGAGACATTGCAGGGTACACCGTCTATGGTCACAGAGATGGGCTGAAGATCCGTGCCGAATCCTGACCCTGTAATGGTGATTTCTGTTCCGCTGGGACCTGCGAATATAAACATTCCAAAGCATCTTTCAAACGCTTTCCAGCACAATTTCACAAAGTCCAACAGTACTGAATCTACAATATCAACTGAATCCATAGAATAAGGCACAATTTAAAGTTAGATTGATGCTTAGAATAGCCTGGTCAGTGCTTTGATTTAGTCTTTTCTTGTCATAAGAATAATGAAAGGATCTTTCTGGATTTTTTCTTTAACCATCAAGTGCATTATTTAACTTCTGCTCAGGATCAGATTTTCCCATACACAGGGTTTCTGAAGTGTATAATTTAATATATATATAATATCTGTTTGTGTTAAAACACATTTAAATGAGTCACATTCAATCTGACACAAGGCTTTTACATAGTGTGCGTCATCTCAAATGTCTTTAAAGACCTTCTAAATGTAAAACACTTCACAATCAAAGTTTGCACATTTCTCAGTGTCATTGGAAAATAATGCTCTTTCCCCAGTGCAAGCAATTTTGAATGGGCTAACAAGAGGTGAATGAAATAAGATCTCTCTGCTTTCACTCGTTAAGGTTTTATTCACGTACCTGTCTGAGGACTCACTGCAGTGATCCTTGGAGTATCTGACTGGGAGTACACAAAGCGCAGAGCAGGGTAGCTGACCGAGAGGACTTGAATATTCACTATGGTGTTCCCTTCATTGTTTGCTGGTGTCGTGCACCGGACTTCACTGGGCTCCACGCTAATGAGCCGGCAGGGAGAGCCCCCTACTGTAACAGAGGTGTTGCCAGCGGAGAACCCGTTGCCTCTGATGAATAACGTGGTGCCACCCAGAATGCTGCCGGAGCTGGGTGAGAGGGCAGCCTCTGCCACGCTGCGTAGAGTGACACTTCCTGTGGCAAGACCTTTGCTCAGGACCACAACCTTCAGGGAATAAGAACCAGCCGGCAACGGCCCGATGGAACAGGTGATGTTCGTGTCGGCGACGTCACTCGCCGCAAACGGGGCGCTCCCGATGAGCACCACCACATCCTCGGCCTGGCTCCCGAAGCCCGATCCTTGGATCGTCAGCGTCGTTGAGCTGCCGTTGATGCTGTCCGGCGAGACGCTGGAAACGGAGGGCACGGAGGAAGAGGAGTACTCAAAGGCGCAGCGGGAATGGCAGGAGGCGGAGACTCCGAGCACGGACACCTGCACGGCCCCCGTGCGGGCGGTAGAGGGAGAGGTGTCGCAGGTGATGGCCGTGTAGTTCACCGACACCACTGAGCAGGGCACGCTGGCTACAGACACCATGACGCTATTGGCTGAGCCCGAGAAGCCCGATCCTAGTATGGTCACTCTCGTTCGTCCTGTGGTGGCTCCAGCCTCCGGGCTGATGGAGTCGATGACTGGCAGGAAAACGAAGCGACGGCCGAACTCGTTCACGACGGAGTTGATGGCGGTGCCCAGATTGTTGACCCTAACGGACACCAGCTGTGCCACACCTACAGGCATGGCATTCTCTGGGTCAAGACTGCACATGATTTCTGTTGTTGTGCTATTGATAACACTGCAGGGATGTCCACCGATGGTCACCTTTAAGAATACCACAAGCCCTCATATTTAAACAAAGCCGCAACAAATGTTTCATTACGTGAAAACATATACCACGCTAACTAAACTACATGTATACCAAAGGTAACGAACGTTAAATTTAAGAAAAGCTTCTTCACCAGTAATGCTTATCTTACCATTGATTTTCTAAATGTATCAGTCAATGAACCATGACATAATGCTAAAGAAAAAAGATTTGATACTCCATGCGTCAAAATGAATAGTGTAGCTTTTCAAAATTGTGTTAATTGCTGTTGTTACAGCAGAATTAACATTTATTTAATAACCAATGTTAAACCTAAAATGCGTAATTGACTTGTGATAACTTATACTATAAGAAAGTACTGCGTTTATGAGACGCAAGTTACCTTACGTACTGTAAGTTGCGTTACGAGAGAGGGGAATTAAAGCCTACAAGTTTTAGAAAGCCTACTTTGCTTCTACAGACATCTGAACAACGTACTTTTCTTTAAGTGTAAGTTTAAGTGTTAACAAAGTAACCCAAATGTCTAACCTCATTCGCACAACTGGTGTTGCTGAACCCTAGTCCTTGTATGCTTATGACAGTGTAGACGGTCCCGCTGGGTGGTGAGATAGCAGTGATGGCAGGAGAATAACAGTCTGAGAGCAGGAATGAGAAAGCTTCTCCAGATGCACCTGGGTTAAGGTCATAAGAGCAGTTTGGAGTCGTGGTTATGCAGTCCGTCACTGACCTTCTTGAACGCTGTGCAGCTGCAAAAGACAGTAAGCAAAACTAGGTCTGTGAAAATGACACTACAAGAGCCATGTAATATCTGTATATGTCAACATATCTTCTGAAAACTTGTATATGACTTTACATTAGAAAGTATGGTATTTTGAAAAATACATCCACATGACTTACTGTTCCATGTCTCCTTAAAGGCAAGAATATCATGATGGAACATTATTTATTTTTTTGAATTCACATTCAGAGAGCTGCAATATTAGATGCTTTTTGTAGAGTTAGTACAGATGTAACAAAGCACCTGGCATAAAAGAAAGTGCATGAACAAACACCTTCCCATAGCTCTATGTTGGGTTTGTGCCTCAAACAGAGTGCGGTGCAAGGACATACTGTGGGAAAATATGGCAATTTCGATGCAAATTGAGCCGTTTTAACTTTTCAGCGCTCCGTATTAGAATAACATATCACTCAAAACAAGACCTGAAAACTCTATCCAATTAAAAGCTCTAGAGCCCTAGAGCTCATATGCCGTGGAAAACAAACAAACCAAATTTCAGTGGTTTTAGAATCTTCCATCCCTACACTTCTCTTATTTCTTGTATGGTAGAAATATACAGAAACTGACGTCTGTCACTTGAAGCTGAAGCATCAAAAGTAGTGCAATGTTCCCAAGAGTCTTGTCTATCTTAGTAGCCCAGCAATGCATCATTACCTTGCTTGTCCCAAACTGTGTTTACTGATAGTTCTACCTCAACGGCAGAGGATGCATTCGGCAAAGCTTCGGACGTAATCTGGGATAGTCTGGCTTAATCCATTCTTTTAAAAAAAAGTTTGGTCGAAAAATAACATAAAAGATCAGTAACCTGGTGTGTATTTTGCTTCAATTCCCCCCACAGAGAGGTAAAAGCGGACACTTTTGGCTTCAATAGGTTTGACTGTCACCACTCCTTGCATGAATCTGCTGTTTCGGTCATCTACAAAGCCACTGCTGTAGTAGTAGATCCCAGCCACCGTGAAACGATACCTGAAAAATCCTGACAAGAAAATAAGTATTTTTTTATGTATGTAATGGTTTATATATTAAAATCCCAAATCCCCATCCTTCTTCACCTGGATGAGCTGGAGCAAACAACCACTTGTGTACCTTCCCAACTTGCCTCTGTTGATCTCTTTGAATACTGAACACGCTTCATTTTTTAAACTGCATTCACTGGGGAAAAATACTTGGTTTAAATTTTTTTGGGGGGTGTTAGGCCTCCCAGCAATATGCCACACAATCATGCGATAGATTACTATTCTGTCATTTATCTAAAAGCAAGCTATTACCTGGTCATAAGAAGGAACCAAGCTCTTTTATCGTTCTTTTTCTTGGCATCATTTTTATTGCTATTATTATTGGTAGGTTGGCTGATGGATTCACTGGGATATCAATTGCTATTGATCCCACCTAAATTCTATGGAGTGTTAATACAATTCCAAGCCTGTGAATAGGCGTCGTGTCCTACCTGAAGCAGTTTTTGCGTTTCCACTGATGAAACCAGTGCCATCATAGTTCGTGCTACTGGGCGTGGAGACACTGAATACTCTGTATCCAAGCCCTTTGACTAAAGAAGGGGCCCGCCAGCTCCACTGTACTGTGTCTCCAACATACACATCCAGAGAAGATGGGCTCCAGGCATATCCAACCCCATAGTCTAAAAGAAAAGTGAAGTAAATTCATGAACTCATACGAGACAATGGTCAGAGAAGCACCTCTTTAAATATGGATTTCCCAAAGACTCCAAGGAATATCTGAATCTGATATCACATCTCACTTCCGGGAGGTGCCTAATTCCAATACCTGAGCTCCACCATGAAACGGATATTGTGGGCCATTATCTGATGTGAAAGCGGGAACAGGTTTAAATTAAAAAGGGACATACTGTAATTAAAATATGTGGGTACGTGAAACCTTGGAGCATGCAGGGAATGACTTCATGGAAATAAAGTCTTAACATTTAAACAGAAAGGCAAAATCGTGAAAAGCACGATGTCCTCTTTCTATTTTCACAGATGCAAATCCTGTTGACTACTAAGGAAAAGGTTGCAATACAACTCTACCTGGGTGGGAACCAAGATTGGTTACAGTGTAGCTACTTTCATTTGCTTGGGTGATGCATTCCAGGTGGTGCTCCGATGCAGAAGTCACTTTGCATGTGATGTTTCCTGCACATTTGAACAAATTGATGAACAGTCAGAAGGAACTGGTAAAAAGAACACTTTTCGAAACTTTGTGCTGTTTCTCCACAATGGGAAGGAAAAAGGGAGATGCTTTATAGTAAGTTGAGAGCAGGCTCAGGCACTGAACAAATGTCGTAAAGCTCTTCAATGATGTTCCCTAAGCTTTTTCTGGTGCAAGAAATATAATGTGTTGTTATGTACCGTACAGAAAACAAATGATCTAAACTGTTTTGTTTTTGATTCACAGTAATGAGGCACCAACATGCTCTTTACATCACTTCATAAATTTGAAATACAGGTCTGGCGGGTCTATATTTTAGACCATGTTAAAAACCTGCTCACAGCAGCAAACACAGGAAAGAGCAGTCTTACCCATAGAGATCTGGATGTCATCTGTCACAGGACTGAAACCTGAGCCAGTCACTGTGACTTTTGTGCCCCCATAAAGAGAGCCATGCAATGGAGAGACCTCGGTAACCTTCAAGACGTATTCTATAGAAGCATTCACTCCATCACTGTAACATAAAAAAACATAAAGAGAAAAAAATGTTTAGAAACCAGTTTGGCGTGTTTAAGAAGCATGACATTGCAGGTCAATTAATTTCAATGATTAACTTCTTCTTCGCATTTTCCCACTTATGTGGGGTCTGCTTGTTTGCACCGCTTTTTCCACTTTGTACGGTCTAAAAAAAATAAATTCAATGATTAACGTTTGTCATTAATGTATTGACCAGCACTGGGTGTATGGACGTACTGTGAAAGTCACAGGCTAGTAGTGCAAGTGGACACCACTGGAAGCAATATAAGCTCATTCTCTGCAACACATCATTTATACAACCAGGTATCAAGCCCTGTATTATGGAATTCCATACCATTCACCTGATATAGTCTAGACAAGCATGTGCCTGCTGGATTAGACAGTCCTGCCCAAAGCATCACTCTCAAACTTCCCCATTAAGCTGCCTGTTATACAGAATGTTTATCATTTTTCATTTTGTAGCTTTGGATATCTGTGCCACACTTGCTTACATCCTTAAGGGCGGTCTGCACTAAACAGTGATTCAATGTTGCAACATACTGATGACAAAAAAGAATTGTTCTCTTCTTGATCAGCAGGGCAGTTGTCTCTTTCTGCATTTGATTTTCACCTGGCTTCTGATTTTCATTCAACAGCTTAATTCACCTCCTAACCTGTGCAACAACCAGCTCTCACTGATGAGGCTTAACTATCTATACTGCGACTCCATGAAGTTCGCCTCTCTAAAAAAAGCACAGACACTGAAACCCACTGCATGTGTTTGTGCTCTCTTTGTACTGGTTTGAGTAACTGAAATTAGTGTCTGAGGTGCTTTCTTTCCGAGGTATAGCTCCCTTTTTTTCCGGGGTGTCACGTGGCTCTTCGTCACCATTGTAAGGGGGACTGAGTAACATCACATCCCGTCAAAAAAGAAGACGCTATATCTTGGGAACGAAAGCAGAACAAATCGTACTTTTTAACGCAGTAGCACAAACAGAACACAAGTGCATGGGATTTATTGTTTGTGCTGTTTGAAGGTGGGGCCACCTTCACAGAGCTATGATCAGTGTATTTCGGACAATACCTTACCTCACACTGGCATAACCCCAGTTTCCAACTTGCACATAAATATTATATATCCCAGGTGGATGCCTTGGTAGAGAACAGGTGATGTTGTCAGAAGTCCATTCAAGTATTTTGCATTCCTTATCTCCAATAAAGACAGAACTGCCGTTTGCGTCATCCTGGAAATTGATCCCCATAATGGAAAGACTTGCATTTCCTAAAAATAAAATACAAAACATATAATGAAACATTTAATCATTTGCCTATACCATATATCACAGAAATTCCCCCCAAAATCACCATTTTCACTTCTTGCGAACATTTTAATTAATTAACTAAATCGTTTTGGGCTTCAACAGAGATGATTTCTGATGGAACTGGTTCACATATTCAAACATCTCAAAGATACTGACAAGGTTATCCCTAAAGACTTCAAAATCAGCAAACCAATATGAACAGGTGTACCCAAATAAGGAGGAGTGCATTTAAAATTGAGATCATAAGTCACTTTTTGACCAAAGGGTGAAACAAGCTACCCAGTTATGTAGTCAAAGCCGATACCATCAATTATTTGAATAAGCAGCTCTATAAGATCCTTGGATCAATTAACAATGAGCATCAAAATAAGCTGCATGGGCCAAACACCCTCTTCTTCTTGAAACCTTTCTATGATCTTTTCACTACAGTATGTAGGACAAAGTTACCACTTTTAATCAGAATTAATCACTCATATTAAGAGCAAAAATGCCATTAGTACTCACATTGCCTGTACACGACGTTTTGCTGAATAAGACGTTTCAGGGAAATAGCAGTCTAGACCAAGGCCCTGTTCAGGTTTCACAACAACTAACCTCTTTGATTTATTGTCCTACAGATCATGCCATTTACATAAGAGAAAAAAACAGCTGTGCTGCTGAGATAATACACAGCACCTGCTACATACTTCCCATGTATAAATGTTAATATACTGTAGAAGGATGGTGGAACCATTTCCTCTGAGCAAAAAGCCAGACAAAATGCCGTAACAAGTTATAGCAAAAACGATAAAAACAAATCACCAAAACAAATTACTTCAACCTGCAAAAGAACCCTTGAGAAGATAAAGTCTTCATTTGTAATATGATTTTGAAGTAACTATGAAGAAAGCCCACTAAGTTTTCTCTTAGAATTTTATGTTATTCCCGTAATGCAGACGTGTTCAGTATTTACTGTATGAACTGTCTATTAAACCTGTGTATGAGAATGACAGCAAATTAACATATCATATTCCCTCTCACCACATGGCCAGAATGCATCTATTATAGTTTGTGTTTGTGGTTGCCATGAGACAAATAGACAATAAGGCAATTGTTTTTGGAGTCTGTAATGACCATTTGCAAAGAAAGAACATGTGCGTACACAATATGGGCTGTAAGGCTCAGCTCTTCTCAAAGGTTCCTTCTAAGAGCCTACAGTTAAATAATAAACAAGAGGAATAGGGGTTTGCTCCCCTCAGGCCAAACACAATAACTCTGATTCTTCTCACTCTGCTCTTGAAACAATGGTGTCTTTCGAGAATAAGAACCATGGATCACTTACTCTAGCTACTAAACAAGCTACGAAGGCTGAATAGAATCTTCTCCCTTCTAACATTTCTGAAGTTCTTCTAGCATGTTGAGTCATTGACTCAAAGCCCCACGACAACGGCACAGCGTGAAACTATGAGATGCCATTCAACCCAGACTGAGTTTTTAGCAGCCTGCTAATTGATGGACCCCCATCAGATTTCCACCAAATTATTGAGATGGTGTCATGAATTACATATTATTTCCATCTCGTGCAAAAGAGCATGAATCTGTCATGTCAGATAAATCCCTAAGGCTTCAATGGATTTTGATTTCGAACATCGGTTTGGCACTGTTCCAGCACGATATCACAAGTTGGCACGGGATTGTCAGTGTAAGTAATGTCCTTATGCTTCCCATTAAGTTTCTGAACGTTTTCCACATGGGCTTGTGTTCTGTATTTAGTGTTAACCAGCTGAAACAGATGTATTATTCAACTGTGGGTTAAATGACATGAAACATAATATCCTGACAAGCATAATTAAGCATGAGGAAGTCTTCTATGTGGCTTGATATAGTTTAAAACAAATATTAAGCACAGTGGTGCCAAAATGAAGGCCTACCAGTGAAACAAACACAAATAATGTCCTTAAGCAATACTTTACTGGTCTGATCAGTATAGCTAGTGTATACATTAATGAACTTACCCATTACATTGGTGGTCTGCAAACTTAAATCTGTAATTGAAGGTGTCAGAAACTCATCGTAGTTGAAGGGATCACTGGCTGATGCATTTATTTCATTAGTTTTGAAAAGCACAGTGACGTTACCAGGTGTTCCCTGTGGTTAAAGTATTTGGAGTTAACTTCAATTTAAGACATGGACCAGACCTATGCTCTCTATACTTACAAAGTTATTACAAAATGTTGAATGCTGATAAAGTACACAGTTCTAGAAGTCCTGGAAGGTTAATATAAAGTAGAGATCACAAGCTTTCACAGCTAGTAGTATTCAAGTCAGAATATTCTGGAAAATCTTTCTCTCTTCTGTTTTCCTTATCAGTTGTAATGGATTCTGAAAATCCAACCCATGTCACTTTCAGACTTTTGTCACTAGACCATACAGAGATTAAAATAAGACAGAACTGTTGTTTTGTATCTCTAATATGATGGCTACATATTTTTTTATTGAAAACTACATTTAATTCTCCAACACCTGGTGATCATGTTTGACTTTATGATTTAGGATAATTTTAATTGGAAATGATTAAATGTATCTCAGAAATCTATACTTACAGGTGGTGTTCTACACTTCACTTCATCCAAGGACACATATATGACAGAACAAGCGCTGGAGCCAATCAGAACCTGTGTCGCATTGCTGAATCCATATCCTGACACTGTGAGCACAGTTCCTCCTGATAAATAAAAATGCCACTGGTAGTCAAAAGAAGGTGCATAAAAATTGAACTGATCACAGTTCCTAGGTAGAGCAGATCATTAATATTCCAAGCCTAAATAGAATTTGGACTTCTTCATTTTACCAGCATTAAAAAAAAAATGTTTCCGCCTATTTGCTACAAAACAGGTTTTTATCATTTTCAGCCAAAGTACATTTATTCTTCAGATTTCACTGAGAAATGTATAGGAACTACAGGTTTTTAGATGCTCTACTCTGGCAAAGGACATCAATGTCATCAGAAAGGACAAGAACATTCAGAAAGCAAACTCTGCCCTGCCTAGCAGTTGTATGAAGAATGAACAGGCCAGCTCCAGAAAAGCTCATATTGGAAATACATTTACCTGCAACACTGCCAGCAAGAGGTGAGTAGTTAAAGATCCCCATGTTAACGGTGAAATTAAACACAGCACCTCCAGTGTTTTGAGTGAAACCCAGTTTTACAAAGCTGACATAGACTTGGTAGGTGCCAGCACTTGCATTTCCAACTTTACAGGTGATGCTGGTGCCTGCGACACAGAAACAAACATTACTGAAGGGAGAAAAAAGGAGTGGAAGAGAAATTTGACATCTATTTTTCAGATGGAGTTTTTATATCGTAAAATAAACAGTCTTGAACAAAAAGACACACCAGCACAGCTACATCTCAGTTCAGAACATTATATACAGCATGTGTATATGCTAGAAATCCATTCACTATGGCAAAAGAAAATATATCAGCTGCGTTATTTTCTGTGATAACATTTTAGTTGAATAATTTTCACACCAAATGGTTCAATTTCATCAGACCTCTGCATGTGGAAAACAAACAGCAATTTTCATCAATAGACTGTTGCTTGCTTGGGATCTCCCAGAGTTCACAGTGTTGACCTCCAGGATGGGGCACTGAACATCGCCTACTGAAACAGAAGCGTTTTCACTGGCGAAGCCAGAGCCTGTGATTGTCAGGACTGTCCCCTGAGCATACGATCCTGAAAGAAACAGAACTTTGTCTTTGAGAATGTATTTGTGCATTGCTATGTAATACGGCATAAATTCGTATTGCAAACTGTCCTAGCCACCTTCTACCACTTGCTTAAAGACAGATCTGTTTGATTTGGACTGGCAGTCGGCCCCTTTATATTGCAAATGCAGCGGAATCACCTTGTGTTGGGCTGATCCCTGAAACAACGGGAGTCTTTGCGGAGGTCCACTGAAACCCACAGTTGCCAGTGCACTTTGACATGATGCCATTGATGTAAACCTGGACCTGCAAGAGGGTTACAGAAAGGCTTTCAGCATCCTTAATAATTTCCTATCTTATGTGCAAAGTGCATTCGACTTGTGAGATGTATATAAAATGCACAGAGCATTTACTGAACTTTATTAGCAGAATTACCACCCCATTTAGCTGACACCCTTGTCAAGGGTTACCTCATGCAACCAATACTACAATAAGTAGATAAAATACAGAATAAGTAAAAGAATAGAAAATGCAAGAAGGTAGCATGGTGGCGCAGCAGTTAGTATTGCTGCTTTGCAACACCTGGATTCAATTCCTGAAAAATATCAAGCTTTTTATTTTACACAACATTCTGGTTTAAAAACAATTTCCATTGAAGTAGTTCCATACAATTTCATATTGTGGGAAAATATGGGGGCACGTCACACTTTTTTCAAAGTTTTTCTTTTTACAGTATCTGTTACATTCTAAGGTTCACTATACAGTATTCCATTATATTTCTGTGACATACCTGTGGCTTGGTCTCAGGCACATGCAGAAAATCACCCAAAATGCTGCTTTTAAAAGTCCCTCCTTCTTGTTCAACGTAAGAGTTTATTCTGCAGGTTATCCCATCGATACATGAGCTGTTAATCTGTTTGGAGGAGCAGGAAGGACTAACATTTATACAAATGTAAAAATACCGTACACTCTGGCACATTTCATTCCTATGGAGAACAGTCACCTTGCACTAGTTCATGGAATATTAATAATCATATTAAGAATAACGTAAGAAATGTAAGAAATTATTATTTTTTCTGACAAAACACCTTTAAAATGTCGAAACACCTGTCTACACACATGTAAAATAATATAATCCAGTGTATAATATTTTGATAATAGATTGGATGGGAATGCAGTCAATTGCAAGGTGTGCAATTGACTGCATTAATTAATGTTTTATCATTTACAGATTTTGTAAATCCTGAGCCACACATATTACAGTACACTGTTACAGAATGGTATAGCTGAACTGGTCAGCTCAAACCATTAGTGAAAAACAAATATTTACAATGTCCATTGACCTATGAAAACCTAAACTGTTGAACCAGTTTTCCACAGGAAAAAAAGGACTAAAGCACAATTTGCAGATTTATATACTGTATATAGAAAAAAATATTTGTTGTTCTCAAATTAAAAGCCTGTGTTTCTTCAATGCAGATTTTACTCTGATATATATCTTGACCTTATGTCTTAATTTCGGGCAATTCCACAGCCCAGGTCAGCCACCCTAGCCTTCACTCACACAGAATACATTCTTCCAGGGTACTGGCCTCTGAACTTAAGCGTCATTGGTTCCACTCCAAATGAAAAGGGTATTTTTCAAAAACTGACTCATGCCTTTAAATAAGGTTTAAATGAAAAAAACTAAATCTATAAGAGGCCACCTTCATTATGAGAACAATCTACTACAGTTGCCTATGGGACTGGAACTGACTAGCCAGGGAGAACAGAACAGATTCAGAGCTTAAAAGAAAGTTGTTTCCTCATCTGCCTCTAATGAGTAAACCATTTTCCTGAATTTGTGTCTCTAGTCTGTGTGTACGCAACAGGTTATTCCACAAACAACCCTAACCCTGGTGCCTGTACAGCCCTAACCCTGGTGCCTGTAGAGCCCTAACCCTTGTGCCTGTAGAGCCCTAACCCTCGTGCCTGTAGAGCCCTAACGCTCGTGCCTGTAGAGCCCTAATGCTCGTGCCTGTACAGCCCTAACACTCGTGCCTGCAGAGCCCTAACGCTCGTGCCTGTAGAGCCCTAACGCTCGTGCCTGTACAGCCCTAACGCTCGTGCCTGTAGAGCCCTAACCCTCGTGCCTGTAGACCCCTAACGCTCATGCCTGTACAGCCCTAACCCTGGTGCCTGTAGAGCCCTAACGCTCGTGCCTGTAGAGCCCTAACCCTCGTGCCTGTATAGCCCTAACGCTCGTGCCTGTACAGCCCTAACGCTCGTGCCTGCAGAGCCCTAACGCTCGTGCCTGTACAGCCCTAACGCTCGTGCCTGTAGAGCCCTAACGCTCGTGCCTGTACAGCATAGACAAAGAGTCACCAGGAGTCAACATTCCCCTCAGAAAAGAGTATGAACCTGAATGAGTGGCTGGTCTCCGGGGTTGGAGACCCAGACCACTCTCCATCCATATCCTCGGCAGTCTCCCCATCGGCTGACACGGATTTGCCCCATCTCTGGAATGCCCTGCAACGCATACTGCAGGTCCGACTCTGACACGTCCACTGGCAGGCCTGGCGTGGTTTAAGAGAAAACATGCATTGTACTTCATTTTCCAGTTGCCTGATCCTCATTTCTAAATAATTTAGTCCATACAATAATAAATAAGTAATTAACATAAGCACTACAGATGACTAAACCATATGTCCCAAATATTCATATATAATAGAAACTGACTCAATATTTATCCCCCATTCTTTATTTCTAGATCTTTTATTTAAATAAAAACATATTTAAATATTTCTTGTCCTGAACTCTTTGTTGATGATGCTTTTTTTGTTGGATTGTTGTGTTGGACTTGGCTGCCAAACAAATTTCCCCCTTTGAGACAAGAAAGCTTGAATTGAATTGAAATATTAGTGGGTATTTTCTTTCGCAGGAGTTTAATTAGTACTGCGGTATCCTGAGGAGTAGAGATGCAGTCAGATGTGGCATTACCTCTTGACGCAAAAGGAGAAGATAGGAGAGATGACAGGAAATGACATTCCACCACTTCTCCCTAAGCAGCTCCTACTGCAACAAGGGCTGGAGGTCAGGAGAATAGGGTGAAAAAGGAAGAGAAACACAGGTGTGTGCTGTGATCTACAGGAGCCCCAGAAAAACCACACCCTGAGGAACCTGAGGGAGGTCTGACAGAAGTGTGGCAGCTAAAAAGAGAAGAAAGACAAGTGAGAAACAACTTCAGGAGGACAACCAACATCAGGGAAAGGGGAATGTGAGGCAGCAGAAACAGTAAAGGGGAGAGAAGGTCCAAAAAGACAGTTTTGTGCTATTTCGGGGGGAAAAAAAACAATGAATTTTGTGTTTGGGCAGATTAGCTGCGTATTTGCATTTAGAGAGAGAGTCAGAGAGAGAGTCAAGAAGTTGCGCCAACTGACGTTTGGTAGCCTTTGGTTGTCAGCACTTCTTACTTCACTTCTGTGAAATAGCTTAATACAGTAAAGCAATGTGTTTAGGTGCTGTGTGCTTTGAATAATCTTCGTCCTGCGTCCAGATATCCCACTGCCCCACGTATCACTGCATACTCAGCAACAGTCTTTTAGCCATATGATTGATTTTTATAATTATAATTGCTTGCAATTATGCTTGTATCAGATGCATTGTACATTGGATACTGTACAAGGCAAGCTTAAAGCACCAGAAGCCTCACTACAACGCAGATCGGCTGCAAACGTGGGAAACTGCCACACCAGATTCATCAACGGGGAATCAAGTGGGTTCGCAAGATTTGCTACAACATGATATCCCCCTCTCGCTATACTGGGGTATTGGTGTAAAAATAGTGGTCCGGGGGAAGAGTACCAGCTACTGGTCCACCGACGCCACATACAGCAGTACGCAGGTTTTCCCTAGAGGCCTTTTATCCAAGTACTGACCAGGCACACACACTGCTGATATGTGCGAAGGATTTCAGGAATATTTTGGTGTGTTAAATTGTTGGAATACACTGCATTGCTGGACACACTGCCTGAAAAACAGGTACCTCGCAAGGTAAGTGCTAGCATCACATTTGTCTGCCTTGAAAGCAGGCTACTGGGATTTATTTACCTTTAATCTGCTTCCCGGAGAACTCCACATCAAAGGTGCCCGACACTGGAGGGCTGGCCCTCTGCGTTCTTGTCACCTGGATGCCTACCCCTTCTGTCCAGCTGGGGCCTCCATACATGACTCCTTCGTCACTGCTGTTTGAAACCGCCTGTTAAGGACCAAAACATTTCAGAATGGCTTTACTTGCGTCACCTGGCTTGATCCTTTTTCAACAGGCTCTTTTAATTCGATTTCCTTAGCCTTTTCTTTTTCAACATTTTTCAGTCAATTGCTAGTAAAATATTAGTTCTGGTGTCAATTTGTTGTTTTCCCATGCAAAAGTTTGTATACGGGATATTATCTCTACTACACACCCACCTGTGCAAATGCAATACGCATGAGAGGAAAGTCATATCCGCAGCTGTAAGGGGTCACTGTAACTTCATATCTCCACTGTGAAGCGTCTAATTTCTGGATTTTGTTCACCATGATTTCCTGTACAAAAACACCTCTGCTTGCCAAGGCTGGGGGTCTTCTCAGTGTAATAACATCTGTTTAAAATAAACGATCCAAACAAGGATTCTCTTAATAATTAGACGTACTGTATAGTATCGCATTAACACATTACGATTTCATTGCGTGTATTTAAATGAAATGTCTTAAAATTCATGCACAATTACAATTTTTAGTTTCCCAGCTATATAGTCAGGACTGTTACATTTTGACAGATTTTTCTGTCAGATTCTGAACTGGTGAATATTCTGAAGGCTCCGTTTTAAAGGGCGTGGTAACTGCAGTGCTTGAAGAATACAGTCCAGTAGCTTAACCCGAGAGAAAAAAAGGTCAGGAAGTTTTAGTAAATTTCACCAATTTAAAACTTGACACAGGTGCTGGTGATTTAAAGTCACCAGAAAACAATCACAAACCCTGTGATAGGGGTTAATGGTCCTTCTGGAAAGACTGACGATATTATGGATGTTGTCATTTTTTACTGAGGTTAATTGATACTTCTGTCTTTCAGATGTACAGGCCCTTATTTCATTGTACCTCCAAAGATACAAAGTACAAAGTCAAAAGAGAGTTCAGTTTGGTTAGACAAAGTGCGAGTTCAGGTAATAATTATTTTAAAAATATACCATTATTGTTTTCTGTTGTGGGCATTCTTCCAATGTAAACAACATCCACATAGAAATCTTGGTTTGGTGTTGCCTTGTACAGTAGCAGTGACTGTAGCATATAGTTAGTCCCAGGGAATGATTTTTGCAAGGCAGAAAGCAAATCAACACACGTGTACTGCCAGCTATGAATTGTCAAAGAAAAAACAAATTTCATTTAAATGATACGTCAATAAAATCTTGAAAAAGTTAAAAGTGCTATTAAGTTAACTTAAACAACATTACAATCATGAAATTCTGATGATGATGATGATGATGATGATGATGATGATAATAATAATAATAGTAATAATAATAATAATAATAATAGTTTTAATTTAAGAGATCTACCTATTACCGTATTTTGTCCATTTTTTCCCAATACTATATTCCGCAGCAGTGACTACAGATCTTTGTGCAGCTGCTACATTAAAGTAATATTATTGAAAATCTAAGACTCAAGACAGACAGCGCTGTCTATAGCAACAGAAATGGTGAGAGTTAGTTTAGGTAACTCCTAGTTTAGGCCACATTTTTAGAGATCACAATTGTTTTCCGGACACTGTTTGCAAAAGGAATGTAGGATATTAACTATTTTATTTCGTTATCTTCACTATAGCTGTGTCAAAACACAGTATGAAATACATGGGTTCATATCTCACACTATGTCTAAAAACTCCTATAGCACACAAGTACACAATAAAGAAAAATGTGCTTCCGAAGTTTAAACTTCCACATTCAGGATGGACATACAGTATGTGATTACTTACCCAGCTCCTGAGACAAAGATGGTGTCTATATTGGATGAAGTGGAAATTACTACATTTATATTGTTTTGGTAGGAAAACTGAATCCCAATGTAATTCATTAGATATCCTTTATATGCGAAGCAGAACTGTAAAATGAATAACGTAAAAATTAGGCACTAAATGTTTTTACTAGTGTGCATACCACCTGTAGCTATTAAATTATAATGGCTAACAATCTAATAGCAATAATGTTTATTTTATACTGCAGAGTTCCTGAAACATAATTTCAGGGCGTTTAACAATTAAGCAATAAAAAACTAAAAACAAGAGTATAAAAGCCTGAGTTTTAGAAAGCCTTTAAAGTGCTGACTAATATGCCGATCTAGTTGTAGCTGGGATATAGCGCAGAAATACTGTATAGTTATACAGTGTCTTCAACAATTCTTTAAACATACTATATTTCTATTTAAAAATTCATTAGGAAAAAAAAAGATTTTTAGTAGTATTTAGTATTCATTCAACTTAAAATATTTCCTAGTTCATATCTTTCTTTCACAAAAAACATTATGCCAGTGTCAGGAGATATTAATTTATAGATTATTGATCCTAAAAAATGCTCTGACAAAGGAAAAACACAGAATGTGGATATTTCATTTACATTGTACATAAGGCTGTAGTATTGTAAAGCAATTAAGGTTTAATTTCTAGCAATATTTTAAATACTTATTTTAAACACTCTCCATCAGAATCACACTGTGTTAAAAATGAAATCGTAGCAGATTTTATAGTTGGAAGCACACCGGCGTGCATAAGCACAGGCAGAGTTACACAGTAATGAAGTTCGTAATATAAAAACCTCCTTAAGATGTGAACTTCTTGATGGCCTTCCCTCTGTTCTTTTAATTTAATGTTTTTCTTCTCTATGAAGATAATCACTATCATATAGTGATATTTTACAGATATTATAGCCTTTTCAGATACTGGTAATCATGATAATTTGCATTGTGCAGAACAATGAGTAGTTGGGTGAAAGATTATTTTCACCTCAATCAAAACTGTGTTAAAACAAATCAAAGCTCTTATAATAGTCCAAATAGGGGAGGCTTTGAGTGAATTGTTGATTTCACAGGAACAATTGATGCTGGTATCATGCTGTCAATATACTGGAATTCTTCATTGTGTCTAAGATGTAAAACTTTTGCACATGAGTTTCCATTTTTAAAATGTGAAGCTGAGCAGCGAGAATGGGCAATGCACAAAACCAAAATGATAGAAAACACAAGTAAAATGTCTTTTTACAGTTTTAACAAGAAATAGCTTTGAATAAATATGATCTGTTGGATCCCCAATAAATTCTGTCTCATGGCATAAAATTAACAAGGCAAAGTATTCATGCAAAAAAAATATTTGTATTAGGAGTCTTTGCTTAATGTTCATGTTTGCGATACAGGTTTGACCTTGTTAAATGAATAAAATAAAAGTACATTTATCAATGCAGGTTTGACTTCATTTAGACACAGAGTGATAAATCTTTAAGACACTGATTGAGAATGCTCACCATTCTGTACTGCTGCAGCGGAATCGCTCCGTAGGTATTTCCAGAGACCTGGAAGTCTGATGACAGGAACAGATATTGTGGATTCATAAGTGAGAATCTTCCACAGAAGGCTTCTGTGTCTGGCACACGTGTTCCCCTTGAATAACCTGTGAACTGGACAAAAAAGTATTGAACAGACACTTAATTATTCTATCATTTCTTCAAATTACTATAATCTTTAGACAGGCTATAATGAACACCATACATTCTCTGTTAATCTACTTTGTTTTGGTTTTTTTATCTTGTTCTCATTTTGTTGTAATTAAAATATATTTCTAAACATACAAATGTTTAGTTTCTTCTATTTTATTGAACTGCTACTCAAAGAACTAATTTCCTTCTCTGATAATCAATTAGTAATTAAATCACTTAGATGCATAGAGCAGTAAGTTTTTTTTTAATACTTCTAAGAACATAAGGAAGATGACAAACCTTTTACATTAGGTTGTTTGAGAATGAACCTGGTTTTACTAAACAATAAAGCCAAAGTAATTTTGATGGAATGTATCTGACTGGCGTTAAATTACATTTGTGCAAAATTCGCCACAACAGTGCCAAATAACTTATCGTTTGCATGCATAAGTATGCATTTATGCTAATTAACAGTCTCTCACTGCCTGATACAGCTTTAAGGTTTATACTTAATTCACAAAATTATCTGCTCATATTCACCTAATTCTCACTTTGATTTATCTAGACATTTTTTACACTTAAAGATTTTTGCACTTACCCCAGTCTGATCATTTTCATAATCCCTGAAGTACTTTACCAAATTGCTCTCACTGCGGAGAATCTCATCTGGGCACTGTGCACTGACCAAGCCTTCAATAGCTTTTTGCACCTGTAAATTGTGTTACATTTTATTTAATGCACAGTGCAGAATTTTCATTTTCTTATTCTCAGTTATGGATTAACATTTGTCCACCCTCAATAAATATAAAGCAAAAAGTCGGATTCACCTAGAAACAACAAAGAGGTGTAAAACAATCCGGACATTTGAAAGCTCTGTTGTTTAAACAAAACAATATCTGAACATATTGAGAAAAGCATTAAAATTGAAAAAAATAAATAAATCAAAAGCATCTAAGGCATTTAAACATTAATGAATGAAGCTAAATTAGAATAATACAATTACTGTATACACAGTCAAGGACACAGCACTGGTTTATTGGTTTAACTTGCACTGTGGGGTTTTTTAAAACACATTTTAAACTTCTTTTTTAGGAAGAAGGTTGTCCATAAGCAGGAACTCTTAAATACAAAAAAAAACACAGACAAACCTCAACACCAGATGCATTGAAAGCGACAGGTGTGGACAAGGCTGTGTCCCACTCTAATGTGAACGTTTCAAGGCTTGGCCTCCCTTTAGTTACTTCCTCGACAGTAATGTTCACGTCACCTCCAAAAGTGACATACTGAAGGCTTTCAAAGTCACCTGTGCGGAGAAATGGAAGTCTTTTTCTAATCTGTGTGATAAATACATGCCTTTACTCAGCATATATCTATGAGCTGTGAACACTTTGCTACAGTATGTCATGTTTGTAACTAACAGCCATTTGCTAGGAAGCCTTTCCTCAGCTCTGAGCTTACAACACGCATTTACAATACTGTAGTTCTCATTATGAAAATCATCAAACGGAGTTTCCTCCTTGAGGTTTTTCTGTTTTAACATGAAATTCATCTTCAGATGAAACATCATGAAAATGAAAAAGGATTCCTTATGTGTCGATCTGAATTTTAAGTTAAGGATTTAACAATGGTGATACACTTTTCATTTACCTCTGCGGGACATGAAGTTCACTGTGTACTCAGATCCTTGACTGATGTCCACCTTGGTCACTTGAACCAAATCTGGCTTAATAGACCAAAGAGCATTTAAAGCTCTCTGAACCTCTTCAGCTGAAGCACTTACTGGAATCATTGCTTTAAAACAGTAAACAATGGAGAATTAGATTTTGAAGGAAAAGCTCTGGTTTTGCAATGAATCTGTAAACAAAGTTTGTAGTTGTGCCACATTTGTGAGTTTTCTCTGCTATGCATGGCATTTAGGAACACAATTCTTAAACAGCACTTTTAAAAGTAAAAATAAAAACAAAATCCTATTTGCAGAGAAGAAGGGGGTTCTTCACATTACCTTAAATTAAACATACAGTATGGGGAAGAATAAAATACTTTGAATTAAATAAAGCGACTAGGCTTGCTTCATATCGGAACAACAGTAAAATTAGTTATAGAAATGGAAACATTTTTGAGTGTAACGACATTTCTCGGGCAAGGCATTCCATCTTCAAAATACAAATGATAAAGCAGCTGATATGAACATCTAACTAGTTTTCCAAAATTAGTAAATTAAATTCATACCTGTTCCCTGAGAACTGCAGATAAGGCTGTAGTATGTGTTGTCACAGTTTCCTAAGCTGTAGCACCCACTTGTAACTGTGACCTTCTGAACTTCATTTACTGGATTTCCTTTTGTCCAGTTCTCAAATCTCAGGACCTACAGTAGGCAGCAATAAAAACAGCCGAATAATGATAATCTGACATAAGCAGACTGCATGGGCAGTGCATACACAGCCTTAGAAACACAAAAACCATCCATTAAAATTATTTTAAAAAGTAACAATGAAAAGCAACAGCACAAAATTGATTTAAACACTCGTTCGCTATATTTTTATTACCTCTCAAAACACGTAATAATATAACCAACCTGTTTTTCTTGTAAAATGTTGTATTGAGTATAGATGATTTGGACTTCTTGGATGCCTTCGGTAGTTTGCTGATTAGTGAAGGAGCTCTTTCCTTTGAAGAAGCCAACATCTACGAAGGCTTGCACTCCGTATTCCTGAAGCCATACTTCAATGTAGTACCTACAGTATATAGAAAAGATCCTGTTTAGATTTTTCTGCCATCACTGCTTAAAATTGTGTGCATTTTTCAGTTTTAGGGCAGACAAAGATGTCAATTAACTATTGTACACAACATTCTTCGGTATTATTGCTCTGAATATATTGAGAAGTCAATCAAATTGAGAATGAATCATATTTTCTTTCACTTTCAATTGTAAGTTCTTATGTGGTATTAAATGAAGAGTAAATAATGAAATATGGCTACAATAATTATTTAATTAATTGATTCAAATATTTTCATTAGTTTAATGGTTCAACTCAAAATTCAGCCCTACTGTATATGGTAGCAGATTGGCAGGCAGTCTTTGTGTGACTGGAACTACTACGTCATAATCAATACTCAGAAGTACAGAACTAAGACATACTGTAGCAAATGGGCTATGATGACAACCTTAATTACAATACTTACACTTTGCCTTCCTCCAGATGAAGAATGTCAGAGCGCTGTGTGTAGTCTGTGAAAAAGTCCCAACTAACATAATTCCTGTATGCGATCTTTACCTAAAATACATTCAAAAAACATGCCTTTAATCTTTCTGAATACCTTTTAAAACCTTTACTTCACTGATACTGAACCAGGAATTCACTGATACTCGAGGCTTGAAAATTGTGAAATGAAACTCACGTTGTTCATTTCTGATGGGGAAAAATTGTCAACTATCTGGAGTTTTGAATAGCAACACTGCAGTTTAAAAAAGAATTGCAATCCAGATTTTTCTAAGTGGAATTGCCCTTTATTAATCAAGTCAGCTCCTCTCTTTGACCCAGCTCCTGTATGGGGTAGATGAAAACAGCGTGGAAACTGTCCTTATTAAGGTACTCAGTCCCGCCACTTGCTTGGGCTCACGATTCAAGTCTACAGCACAACCCGAAGTTAAGGTGCTGATTGGTGGATGGAGACAAGCTGATGTCTAGAACTACTGATTATTTTTCTTTCTGTGCCCAGTTTGAAATCTCAAACTGCAAATCAGCTGGGGTCGCCAATGCGATGCTTGTACTTGCACAATGGAATCAAGGACAATGTGTGCTTTTCATACAGTTCTCTGCCATTTTATACAATGCGAGACCCACAGTGCCTCTAGTGACGGTCATCTTGGATTGGGAAAGGAAGAATTGTGCCTTTAATGAACAACCCAAGGGGTTATATGCTGTACAGATTCACTTGCACATACCAAACCTCAAGGCTACTGTTCCACACACTTAGCCCTTATGAGGTCCATCCATCCTTAGCAGCACTTAACCAAGTGAACCAACCTTGGACACGTGATGCACATCAGTCTGCATTCTGTGTAAGTGCTGTTAGTGGTTGGACAAACAATATTTACTTGCAAAGACATCAGACGAGATGACTAACACTTTGACTCCCAAGGGACAGTGGATTGCAAAAATGGAGCCTGGCTCTCTTTCCCTGAGATGTGTACATGTTAGTTTGGAGGCACTGCAGAATAGCTCTGAACTTGCTTTAGAGACATTCACCTAAATTAGCATAAAGTAGTCCAGAATTTGTGATAATTGGAATTGGGGGAAAAAATAGTGATGAATCAGGGGAATGCATACATCAGGATCAGAGTACTGACTACACACTTGCACACTGTGCAAACTCACTTAAACCACAGCTGATTCTACACTTTGCTCCATCTTGTTGACGGGAAGGAAAATAGGAGGCTCATTTCCAGATTAACTGCCAATTATTAAAAACAGCAGTTTTTGTATGAATTAACTGTTTTTTTATTACACAAGTTCAACAACCCATTTGCAGTAATAGAACAGGACTGCAGCTCCAGTAGGACAGGATTGGGCACTTCTGTCAATATCAACAGGACAATGATTGCAATAATAGGGTACAGTCACAGTCTTAGGGAGGTAAATACTGTTTTCCAACTTCTCAGATTTCATTTCTGTTCGCCATACCTTGTCTCTGGGGCTTCCAGTTTTGCTGAAGTACAGTGCGTAGCGGTCGTCTCCTCTAATATAGAACCTGTAATTGTCGGTCTCTGTTGGGACTATGAAGCCACTGAATCGGGCTACAAAATAGTCCCACTCCACAGGCCAGGTGTATGACATAGAGTCCACCCATCTGACAGAGTAGCCTGGCCAGGTTTCATTGTATTTCAGGGCCTCGTCCAGTGTACTGGGTCTACTATTGTTCCAGATCTCCAACTTCAGCCCTCTCCCTCCTAGACCAAACAATCAACAACTGTTTAAAATACAATGATATGTTTTACTCTTTTAAGATGCCTTCCTGTACAGTATTATTTAGATATACAGTAGATACAGCCTTTCTGTTACTAATCTTATATATTAGCTACTGTATTTGCCAAAAAGAATTTGCATTGTGGGATGCCTTGAATACCTCAGAATGTGTCAATGCTTACAGTACGTTGTCTGTTGTGATCACCAGATATGCTGTCACTCACATTTCAACTGAGTCAGGGTACTACAGCAGACATTTTAAACACAAGACACACAAGAGTGCCATGCAAAAAAATAAATACAAAGCAAAACTGTATGGCACGCACTCTCAACAAGAATAACAACTGTGACTCACCAGGAAACAATGTCATGTTCGTCGGCGTGAACACGGGGCTTTGGCAAGTGATTTGTCCATCAGATAACGACAGGATCGGGCATTTCTGACCTACAAAATAAGTTAAAATAAAATGATTTACAAAAGAGGCATTTCAACCCTGTTCTTATAAAAGTTCTCAGGTGATTTATCGGCTTAAATTATTCATTTTAGTGTTTTTAACATCTTTTTGCTGCTTAGCTTTCCAGCACATGCTAGCTTTGTTTTAACTTTATACAGTAGCTAGTGCAACTTGTTGATAATGAGGACACTGGAGACTCTGGCGACAGAATAACAAAATATCCATTCTGTTCTCTGGGTCAGACTTATGTAATAAAGGTGTTTTTTAGGAATGCACAGATACATGAGTAGGTTATTGGCCTGGACGCAACATTAGGATAATTATGAGTTATCACCATTTCTCTTGTTGTAGCTGTTAATGTGCAAGCATAGAAATAATCAGACATATAATTACTTACATATTCCATTAGACTCATAGATACTGACAATACAATCAATATCTGTATATATCTTTATAATGACACATTACCTTTGGCTATACGTTGTCATACATTCACCTTCTGCTGAACAATTTCTAGAACCGAACATCGTTGATCATCCCGAGATATACTGTGTATTCCATGAAACCGTTAGTCATTTCAGTTTCCCTGGGATCTTTACATTCAAATTTATTGAAATGACTAAGCGCTTCAAGCAATGATTACTGCTTTACAGTATGTCCTGCTTAGAGGAAACCAAATGATTGCATTCAAAATGGTGTCATACCTGGAGACAGTGAATAAAATCAGGCATATTCACAGTAAAGGGTGACTATTTTGCACACTACATGTGCACTACAGCTATGCATATACAACTTACAATATTCTATGCCAAAACAGTAAATGCCACATTAATTTCATTAACATCCATGGGTGTTCTGTTTCGATTTGTCCTTTTAAAACTAACGGCACGTTGAGATGTTTTGAACCTACTGTATCTTTTGAAAATTGTTACCTCCAACAAGAACTTGTGCTGGACGGTCAGTCTCATCAAAGTAGTGCCCATTTATGGTTAATATGGTGCCTCCCTGCAGACTCCCCTCAGAAGGAGAAACTCCACCAACCTCTGCAAGAAAAAGTTGTAAAATTCGTCGCAAGTTCCTAAAGACATTTTTTCCATGTAGATTTGCAACACTGCCATCATTATTAAATCTTATTTTAGTGACCAATCGTCACAATTAGTCAGTGGTTTTATGCTGTAAACCAAAAATCTTTGCAAGTACAGACACTGTTGCTAATGGACGTCTTAACTGAAGATGGTGATCATTGCTAAAGATGGTGATGTCTCGAAGAAATCCCTTGTTTTCCTTACCCGCATAGCTTTGAAACATAGAGAGCTGGTTTAAAGATGAAACGATGTAGTTTGACAAGTAGGGTAAGCTCCTGTAAAACAACATGAATACCAGAAGGTTCATACACATTAGGACTTCATATTCTTTTTAAAATGGCTCTCCAATTATTGATGTTGTTTAACATAGACAAAGGAATGGCTTTTATCAGTCCTTTTAATATTATGAATACTAGACAATTAGTCTGTGTTCTTTTATTAGAAAAATGATATGACTGGAGTGACAATCTTTACCTAAATGCAAAGATGTATTTTTCTCTGTGGTGCTAATAAGCTTCCATACACTTGATATAGCAGACAATAGGAAGTAATGTATTAGTTCTGCATAGCATTCAAACCACATTGCCATGTTAGATTGCTTAATAACAATAAGCCAGATATGGAACTATCGACTTTGGAAACTGCAGATACTAAAGAATTATTAGTTATTTTTGTAGTTTAAGTTCCCGATTTTTTATAAAAAAATGAGCTTGAAGTCTTGTCTTGAACTGATTTATAATATATACATACATGCAATACAGTACGCTTCATGGTGAAAAATAATTACATTCACAAATATTTTTTTTCATCTGTAATTAAAACAAAATATATATATATATTTTAATGAATGTCTCTCATTGGAGTATTGACCAAGCTCAGTCTTTCTTAACATCTGAGTTCTGATTAATTTAAGATAGAAGGTGACAACACTGCAGTACTTTTCATCATGACAGTAAACATAAACAGTACATCTTTCAGCACAATTGTACTGTTACTCACCTCCCATATTCACTGTCAACAATGAAACTCACATTCTGGTGCCCTGATAACAAAGAGGATAATAAAAACATTTGCATGTCTGCAAAGATCCAGGGATAATACAAATGCAATCCTGAGTAGCTCAAGCAGTGATACTGTTCCTGCTATCGACAAACCCACCCTTCACTAATGAACAGCAGATGTCAGCCAATAAAATATAAAATGGAAAAATTGTTACCTTCAAAACAACTGAAAAGTGGTCTAACATTTGTAGCCACTAATCCTACTTTAAAATAATGTTAGAATTTAAACAAAGGAATTGTCTTTTTAGGAACTAAAACAGTATACTGTGATCAAAATGTTCCATTGGTTTGTTTGGAACATTCATCACAGTATTCATTTATTGATAAATATTTATAGAACAGAAGAAAAAACCTGCTCACCCACGTATGTTCCTGTAATTTTGCAAGTCATCGATCCCCAGACGCTATATTCGTAGTCTAAGGCAAGGCCATATCTAAAGAACAAATTAAAAATGTTTCATCTGGAACATGTAAGATGTAGAATTATTTTTATAAAATCTTTAAATACATCCTATCGTCATAGGTCAAACTTACCGAGTGTCAGAGTTAGGCTGGAGAAGTTCACAAGGCATTCCCCCAACATAAACTCTGAAATGACAACAATAAACTTTAAGAAATGTGGTTATTATTATTACATGCATATAGGATTCTATCATGTGTTAGTTTAATTTTTCTATTAAAAAAAAATTCTTTGAAACCATTTAAGAGTATAGCCACGTTTACATACAGTATGTAATATAGTTGGAATCTCAATCATGTTGTTTCATTAGATAAATGACAGAGAAAAATATGAATATCAATTCATGTTCTCTCACATGCATTCAGATATTAATTGGCTTACATCCTCTGAGGAAAGAAGGGAAGGTTATCCACAACAGTATAAGCCATCCTGATTAACAGAATGCAGGTAATCATACAGTATATATCAAAGGTGGAAGGTAGAAAAATAACTCTTGACAGCAGATCAAGATCAGAGGCTGCTACTAATCAGTCTTGGATTGAGTAAACATGACAACATAGGTATTTTTGTACTGTATCTCATGCTGTTGAGGAATAAAAAGACAATACATCTTTTCATCCATCCATCTATTTTCTGATAATTCCAGAAAATTATTAACTCTTATGATTATTATGATTATTAATTATTATTAACTGCTATTTCCCATTCCCCTTACTTCAGGGGACTCAAGCAGCAACGGGCACAACCCAAACAGGATGCCAGTCCATTACCAGGCATAATATGTCTATAGGATGGATCAATGTAGAGGCTTTGGGAATCATGAATACCTGACAATCCTGGCATCCAGGCCATTGGAGCTCTTCTCAGTATTGCTCCCATAAACATCAGTGAAGATGAGCCCCCGTATGGTGACCAGCGTGCCTGTGGATTTAATGTTTAGACAGCAGAAGACAGATGATATAGGACCATTTCTGACATACAGGTTGTAACAGCAACCTCTGTCAGGAAAATGACAAAAAAAAACCCATCAGATTAATGATTCTTTCAGTACAAAATAGCTCCTACCTGGCAAGCCTGTCAATGGTGTAATGCTGGAGATCATGGGAGTCCTGTAGCTCCTGGGCTATGAGCACACAGAAAAAATATCATTTTTCCTCCTTCCTCTCCTCAAGCTGTTCTTCTTTCACTTGTCTTAAATCCCATTAAAATGTACACGTGTTCCATTCAAATTACATGACATCAAGCATCTAATAAAAAGCTGCCAAAATATTTCACAGGCTCTAGGACACTATAGCATTTATTGTAATATTAATTATAGTAATTAATTTAATTACAATTAATTACCGCTTGAATTGGAATTGCTTTACTTGATCTGAGATGAAAGAATTCTTTCATTGCTTTAGTATGATAACATTAAAAGTAGATGCAATAATAAAGCAATGATATTTATTGCATTAAGTTTGCTTTGCTAAAACAAAAATTGTTATATTCTTGTCTCTCCTGGTACATGGTAAGAGTGCTTAAATATGTTGCTAAGGTAGTCGTCTTGAGAAAGAACATGTCAGTTTGATTAACTGCACTTAAAAATTCTGTGCTTGAAATGTACAGTATGTTGTGCAGAATATCTAAGAGTTAGATCCATGTGCATTGATCTAAAATCTCAGTTTCTAGAACTACCGGAAATATCGGAAACTATTCACTGTGATCTCTTATTCTCATACCATCATATCACTTTTCCCTAAATTTTGTCATAAGATCATCTTTTCCAGATCTTTGTAACTTGAAACTGTAAAGTTAATGTAATTTAAAAAAATATATATATAAGCATCATCCAGTTGCACAAGTTACATTCCTGTGTTTCACATATTGGATAGCTGTGATCAAACATACTGTAAAGAAACTTACATAAAAACTGCACCAGTATGAATAAAAGGAACCATAACAGATGTTACTGTCAGGAATTAGTACTCCATCCACACTGACTTGGACAACATAATTATCTTCAGGCATTGGTCTGAGGAAAGACAGAAAGCATTTAATTACCATGGAGGTTCTTGGCTTGTTTATTAATTATGTTGAAATGCCTGCACGAGTAAGAAAAGCACCCTGCATTTACTTTAGAAAATGCACACTGTGAGAAAATTCAATGTAAAAAATGTCCTGTAAAAATCCAAAAGGTAATTCAATTCTCAAGTTAAGAACACATGCAAACACAGTGATGAAATACTCAGCCTCGAGGGAAAAGTATTTTAATTGGATTTATTCATCCCTGGAGACAGTATTGAAGATGTGGGACTCTGTATAATCATATAAGAAATGATTTGAGAGGAGGGTATTGGATTGGATTGGTAAAGCTACTCTTTAGATATTTATAATATGATCTTCCACGGAAAATTATGCACTGGAGTCAATGTGATTCTTGTACTGTAATTGCTTTCAAAAATTGCTTTAGGCATTTGATAGTTTTGACAATTGAGTGCTTTGCACGAATGATGCATTACAGCCTTTTTTTTAACATAAGCAGAGTTCAAGTTTGATTAGTTACCTGGTATAACAAATGATCTGGGTTTTGTGACTGGAGTCCTTTTCCACATCGCAAGGAATGGACCTGGTATCAGAGACTAACTGAACACTGTTGCCGAGGTTATCGTTGCCTGCTCCAAAGTTAAACTGGTTCGCATCGGCAAATCCTAAAATGGATGATAAAATCTGTTTAAGATTAAAAATAATGAAAAAAACATCAGTGCAGTGGTTTGCATTGCTATCTCTCAGTGCTGGGGCCCTGGGTTCAATTCCAAACCTGTGGTGATACTGGCATGGTCCCCTTCTGGTGCTCTGGTTTCTGGGAAAAATGGCCCTAGTTTGTGAGTGTGTGTCCTGCAATGGACTGCAGTGCTAACCAAAATGTAGCACCGTTCATTATCTCAAATGTAAGCAGTATGGGTCTGTCATGGGAGCTTTTCTGATTTTACATACCTTGTCCTGCAATTGTAAGCCTTGTTGCCCCATTCACACTCCCTGTTTTAGGCGTTACCATAGTGATGCTGGGGGCCTGTGCATCTGATAAAAGACATGGTAAGATAATAAATAAAATAAATATTTGATTTGCAAGGATCAATGGTAATTAAGGTGGCACAAAACATGTTAAAGGAAATTGTTATGGTGAACATGGATATTATTCAGTTTCTTTGAGCCGAAATATAAACTTCTCAGGATGGGTTAAAATAATCTGGTATTCGTTTCAATTACTATATAACGTAAAGGTATAGTAAAATCTATAGTATTACAATGTTAAAAATAGCTAATCGTGTCTGAACTATTTTTACATTTTTAAGATAATACTACAAGAGCCGAAACGGAACCAACCCGAAAGAAGTAGAAACGTATCTTTGTGAGTTAGAATATTAACAAAAACAAAAAACAAAAATGAAGACAATTACTTAATTTCTTATTTAAGGAAGACTTGGAAAGAAAACGGAAACATCTGCGCATCTATTTATTTATGAATATCAATATACAGTAGCAATGTTATGTACATCTTTTGCGGTAATTCATCCGAAACTGCCACTAAAATAAAGCCTTAGAGAAGCAGTAAACCCTGCTTTAAGAATGCACGCTGTAGCATCGAAATGTTTACCTGAAACTGTGAGACGTGAAAGTAGAAAGGGAAGGAGAAGCTGCTTCAACAGCAGCTTGTGTTTCATGCTTGCCTTCCTCTCCCCAGTGCCGTGATAAATTCTGCGACAAAACCAAAGTTGGAAGGTGATTCATCGCAAATCGATTAATAAAAGAAACGAATCATCGCAGGATAATCGACATCAAAACAGTCAACTGTACTTTGAATCTTCAAAAACTCCTGACTCTTGTTGGACAGCTTTCTAATTAGACATTATCTCAGGTACTGTACATATTGACTCTTAAAGTGAAAAGCAAGTTATGGACAGCCTAAACTGGTAGCAATTCTGTCACTTTAGAAACTGTAAAATATTTTGCTAGAAGCGGCATTAATGAAAATTAACTTTTATTCCTGGCATACAGTAGCCTGTTCCTCAAGCGCTCATCCACGCTCATTGGCTCCAAGCTTTAGTTTATTTATTCTCAAATAGGCGATGTGATGGTAGGCTAGTATTAGAATTAAGAGGAAACTAATGAAATAAGTACATTAAATATGTTTTTTTTACGCTATACAGCTAAATTAAACTTAAAACCCAGGGTGCAAATTGTTATACAAACGTTTTAACCATTTAAAATAATTCAAGCGCATGTCAGAACAAAGAATACATTTTTTTAGAACTGAACTACCTGAAGGAGGAAGCTCCGTATTTTCAAGTTTGCTGTTTAGTATCCGCAGAATACTATAAGATGGTGTGTTTATATAGGCAGCGAGACTTGTGAGGGAAGCCTGTCAAATGCCCGGAATAATTGCATGGCAACAGTTTGCACGTACAGTATACATAGGTCACGCTAGAGTAAGAACATATAACAAAAAAAAAATACGGATGATATAAGCTTTTGAACGAAACAGCATTGGTATCTTGCATGCACTCTTTCAAATAAAAATAAATATAACTAAACAGTATAAGAATATTATATATATATATCAAATTAGCTACCATTATCCTACCATACTGTATGTAGGATAAAATTGAGACAGGGATTGCTTTTTCAGTATTAAACTAAAGTAAAATTAATTTCTCAAACTGTATTCATCTAATTATTACTATCATTAGTCATTTACTTTAAAATCCATTTCCATTTAAATCCAATAATTCAAGACAATATGAGGATAACCTGGGCAACTTCCAGGGAACTGATTTTTAGTCCATGTTCTAGAAGAAAACATTTTTTTAAACGACACATATATTTTAAAAGAGGGAACATCAAATAAGCATCACATTGATGATTTAGGCAATAAAAAAATCACTTACCTTCATAAATTAGTCCAAAAATTGTTTATAGGAAAAATGACACCTGACCAGTGATTTGAGATAATGGGGCTGTTTCAAAGCAGATTAAGGAATGTTTTCTGATTTGCCAGTAAATTGTAGCTCTACATTCTTCTTAAGAAACACCTGATACTATTAGATTACAAAAGCCTGCAATTTTTTCAAGGGTATTAATGCATTCCTCATTGAAAGTAATTCCTTTTTTTAATTGCCTTGCTCTAGGAATCATTTGTAATATGCCTGGATTCTGTTGTAGACATCCAGAAACTTTTTTCTTCTTTATCAGGCCGCCACAATGCGAGTCTAATTTTTTACAGTGAATTTGGCAGGTGAGTGATAATAAAACACTACTGTGTGCTACTGTGCATTGCTGACTCACAGACAGTTTCAGCATGCTGCTCTTTCACACTGCAGTGTTACCACCTTCTAACCTGATCTCCTCTGATCTCAAACAGTAAGTGCTGGAGGACATGCCATTCTTCAAATGAGACATTAAAGTGAGATCCTAACTGTTTAGTCATTAAAGATCATCAGGCCCTGGGAAGAGTAGAAATGTTAGCTCCGTTGGTCCTGGATAAATTATACTGTGGCCCTGTTCAATCAGGCCAGCATGACGTTTCCTCTTAATTCAGTTGGTGAAACAATTTCTCACCTAAACTGCTGCATAGTGGAGCTGTTAGCTCATTATGGCTACCAAGCATCACTGCTTATTTGTACTGCAGTTCATCTTCAGACTAAGCGTATCCACTCCGATAGCTTTGGGATACTTTCGTCTGAAAAGCTCTATTCGGGACTGTACATGAAAATTATTTAATTGACCACTTTATATTGTCATTGTTTCTTTAATTACTTAATTTATTCTATGACTCTAATCCATTTGCTCTTTGGTCACACATTTTATGGTAATTAACTCACCCTTAGCTTAAATTAAATTAAGTTTCTGCATAAAAGACAATCAAACCAGTCAGGTAGTATATGGTTACCACATTTGTACACAATATTCTGAAGTACCAATGCACAGCATTATACACATTTAACATTCCTCAATTTAAATTCTGTGCTCTTAAGCGCACTAATATTTTATTTGCCTTTTTTAGTGCTTTCACATATCGTCCAGAAGATAGAATAATATGCTTTTTTCATAAGTAGTGTCTTCAAGCTCTGTGTTTCCATTATTTTATTTCTATTTGCAATCTGTGCTTATTTGCCTTAAATGTCAGGTATTTGCCCAGTCTGATATTTAATGTTTTTTAAGATTTTTAAATTTAATCTTATACAGTGTTTGCTTATCTTCTTGTTTTTGTTTTGTCTGTGAACTTTATTTTAAGTACATCCGAATCTAGATCACTGATATAAATTAGGAAGAGCAGCAGTCCCATAGTCATTTAGATCCCTGTGATACTCCAGGAATTACGTCACCTTGATCTGGGTATTGACTTCTTATTTGTACTCTGTTTATGTTCAAGGCACCTGTGACTCTTGTTTCTTGTCTTTAATGTGCTTCCAGGAAATGTACGCTTGTGTACTTTGGGTCTCATGTTCACTCCATATGGTCCTTGGGCTTTATCACAGCTTTCAGGTTCTATCAAGTGAATGGTTCTATCAGCATGAGCCATATCACCCTGCAACTCACAACTGGCAACCCACTGAAGCTCAGCAGGTGTGAGCCTGGTCAGTACCTGGATGGGAGATCTCCTGGGAAAAACTAATGTTGCTGCTGGAAGAGGTGTTAGTGGAGCCGGCAGGGGGCGCTCACCCTGCGGTCCACGTGGGTCCTAATGCCCCAGTATAGTGATGGGGACACTATACTGTAAACAGGTGCCGTCCTTCGGATGAGACGAAAAACCGAGGTCCTGACTCTCTGTGGTCATTAAAAATCCCAGGGCATTTTTCGAAAAGAGTAGGGGTGTAACCCCGGCATCCTGGCCAAATTTCCCATTGACCCTTATTAATCATGGCCTCCTAATAATCCCCCTCTATGAACTGGCTTCATTACTCTGCTCTCCTCCCCACTGACAGCTGATGTGTGGGGAGCGTTCTGGCGCACTATGGCTGCCGTCGGATCATCCAGGTGGATGCTGCACATTAGTGGTGGTGGAGGGGAGTCCCCATTACCTGTAAAGCGCTTTGAGTGGAGTGTCCAGAAAAGCGCTATATAAGTAATTATTAATTATTATTATCAAGTCTTTTTCTTAAAATAGTCACTTTATATTGACCAATGTTACACTAACATTCTGTAGCAAAAGTACTTCTGTATTCAATCTCTAGTTAAGTTACTAGTATCATGAGTTTACTGTATGATCAACATTGTGTTATTCAGTCAGAATCTCTTCGAGTGTTTGTAAATCTAAAAGCAAGTAGTTATGAATGGATCAAGAGGAAAGCTGTATCAATGTGTGGGTTGCAGAAGGATAGGTAGGGCTTATTCTTAGGCTCAAAACATTGTGTTGTTTCTAAAGTTCAGTATGGAATTAAAATCAAATCATACCTAAATACTCTGAATTATAATAACTCTTGCAGTCAACAGAAGAACCCAAAGAGGATATAAATATGCATAAATGCAAAGCCTGCTATTAAGTCCTTTTAAATAGTTTGATGGCTAATACTTGATGGGTAAGTCTTACCTCCTTATCCCTACTGTGTTTTCCCATTTATTTCATGTTCTGTATCGCCTCTGCAGAATAAGCTGTTCTTGGGTGACGCAGGTGAATGGCAGTTTTTCATGTTCAACAAATTATAACTAGTTGCTACGTGTGTTTCTCAACAACAACACCTTTGTAAATGTGTACCTTAATCAGATTTGCTTTCTGGAATAAAACATTCTGAAAATCTATAGGGTTGCAGAAACTCAGTAAAAAAACCCTGAGTGATAATGATTAGATTTCAACTTAATTTCAGAGGAGATAAAATATTTCATATATATATACAGTAAATGAATTTGAATAAAATGCTTACAATACATTATAATAAATTACACATTATGGAATACCTGCAGTGCAGTCCAATGAAAAACTAGGCTGACACAAAGACACCCCTATTTGATTTTTTGTCCTCATTCATTTTCTATAAAAAGTCTTTGGTTCCTTTTTTTTAAACCAGTTTTTAATGTCTAAGCTGGTCATTAGCTGACTGTGATTCGATTTCCTCAAGCAGCAGTGTGCAATCAGCACAGCACTGTGGGGGGTAGGTATGAGTCCATCAAAGTACCTGCATTATTATTGCGGACAGTTGTTGCCTACCTAGGAGATCCCATTGTTAGATCCTGTGAACAAATAATAAACATCAATGTCTCAATTACATACCTTCAGAGAGTGCTGTGTTGACGGGTGCTTGCAATTTCTGTAATGTGAAGGATTACCGAAATTGCTTAGAAACATTTGTCTACATCTTTGCTCAAATTGCCTTTAAGAGCCCCCCTCACATACAGTAAGAACTTTTTAAATGTTAACAGCTTTAACTCGATTCCATATTCTGCCTTACAAAGTTTCAAGAGTCAACTCGTCCTCTAGATCCAGTGTCATACTCTATTATCATAGCTAAAATACAGGCCAGGGAAAATGTAAGAAAACAGGGCGAGGGTAACAAAAATGAAAGAGCAATTATAATAACACTTTTGAAATGATCCCAGATCTGACCTCTCCATTACTATCCTTCACCTTGAAGTGCATGTCATCATTTTTATCGATCTTGTGCAGTGCTTTGCCCGTAAATCCAGTCTCTTCTGTAAACTAAAGCCTTGACACCTCTATTTATCTTGCATAAATCCTGAGAATGCCTCATCACAGCATTGAGGCTTCATATACTACTGTAGCAGAGAAAAAATGTATCGTATCTTTAGCTTAATGTATTTTTCCTTCAGTTGAATTCAGCTGGCGGAGTTGAATGGCACTGTGGCACTGAAATAGCACTGAAGCAGTGGAGCGTTGGCTCTGTCGCTAAGGCTCTGTGCTTGTGGCTAGAAGGTTGCTGGTTCAAATCCCATGGATAGCAGAGGAATTTAACTCTGTTGGGGCCCCCGAGCAAGGCCCTTAACCCCAGCAGCTCTAGGGACACTGTACAATGGCTGACCCTGTGCTCTGACCCCAAGCCTCTCTCCCTGTCTGTGTATCACATGGAGAGCAAGCTGGGGTCTGTGAAAAGACAAATTCCTAATACAAGAAATTGTATATGGCCAATAAAGTGATCTTATCTTAACTGATTTTTTAGGGATGTCTTATCACTATTGCTTTAAGTCTATCGATAGTTCCATAAACCTCCCTACCTGTGAAGTATATTCAGTGCATAATTCAGTAAATTATTTTACATATTGATATACCTTGGAATCTATAGCTATATTTTGCTTACTGTTTATCATATGAGGC
This sequence comes from Lepisosteus platostomus, assembly GCF_059453375.1. Classification (NCBI taxonomy): domain Eukaryota; kingdom Metazoa; phylum Chordata; class Actinopteri; order Semionotiformes; family Lepisosteidae; genus Lepisosteus; species Lepisosteus platostomus. The sequence goes on along the minus strand of NC_142622.1, from coordinate 41,092,520 downwards.
TACCAGTAAAGATAATGATCCCCCTTTTGTCTGAGTTTTCTTTTAATGTTGTGCTACAACAACCACACCATTTCTCAGTATCATATATAGTATTAACATTTGTGATTTACTAAAGGTCTTTTCTGCAACTGCAACACAATCTTCCCATTAAGGTCTTGTGTAACGTTAGAATACTTTTCCTTTTTAGCATGTTCATATTTAGCAATGACTGGAATTACCAGTTTAAACTACAATTTAAAGTATCAACAATAGTACAGTCATGCAATGGCTACACTGCATTGAAAAGCCCTGACCCCATCAAACAAAGTTGTAGTTGCTAAATGTTTTGACTACCTCTTTATGAGGCTATTTAAAAAAAAAAAAAGATCAATCAACAATCTTTTCATTTGTAATTTCAGACCCTGTATACTGCATTTGAAAATGCTTTATTTGTTTTAATGCTTTCAAAACCTTCCATATTCTGACACAAGAGGAAATATCTGTGACATTATAGTCAGACATATGATCTACATCTTTTTAAAGATTGCTTCACAAAACACAAACTGGTCAGTTGCCCAACAAGTCTACTAACGTCATTTACTGTATTTTAAGAACAGAAATGAATGGTATCTCGGTCGCATCTTTTGAAGTCCATATGACACAGTCACGAACACATGTAATTGTAATCTTCCGAGAAAGAGCGGTCTAGCTCTCAAGCAAATTCTAAAAGTCTGATCTGCATTCACATCGCAAAAAACAATTCAACCATCAATTAACTTGTCAGTTGCCTACTCAAACGGCCAAGACATTAAGACCAACTCAACAATAGAAAGGAACAAAAACCTAAGTACTCAGAAAAAGCAAAATATTTCCATGGTTTCCTCTGCTTCTTGCAGCCACAGAAAAAACAAATAAAACTGAGACAGTGTATGTGAGGACATGTAAAACAGTCATTTCCAAATAGAGGAGAAAAGAACGATCTCCAAAAATGATTATCATTATCAAATGAGAGCAGGGATTCTTAACACCTACATTAAATTTAGATGAAGAAATATTCATGTTGGATAACCATGATCTAGGAACAGCCATGATTTATCTCTGGCTTCATCTTACTAAAAGTGCTACAAACACAAAGTGAGGACTGCAGTACTTGCAGAGAGAGGAACAAAATGTTTTTCTTTGAATGAATAGATGCAAAACTCAAGAATAGACTTTTATTTAAACAAAAATAATCTAACACGAGACCCTCCCCAACCACTCTGAAATGAAAACCTTTCAGTGTTCGCTGCAGTTTGAAGAGGCACCTACTGGCATTTTGCTGTAATTGCATTTATTTGAGAACTTATCTTTTTAAAAACTTTTAAAAGTTGGGTTAACACTGGCATTTAGGTATTGTACTAGAGATGCCGCACAGAACTTTTAGCTCCAGATTTTTAGAAATTCCTCCAACAGTGCAAAACCTTTTAATCCAATGTGACTTCATGTGAAAGAATAGGCTAACAGACTATTGAGAAAAATTCATTTAGAAAGATGTATTAGTCTACAGTACTTATGAAGATTGTAATAATTAGACTATTACGTTTTTACTGTTATGCAGTGATGTACTACTTTTTGTACAGGGTACACAAGGGTTCACAATGCAGGTCCTGTGGAACCACTACCTGTTATATTTTAATATTAAGTTGGTTAGAAATACTTCCAAGATTTTAATTTTTACTCAGAAATTATTAGACATTTATTTATGAAATGCAATAGTGGAAAAGCAATCCACAATATCTTCAGCAACTAAATGAAAAGGGCAACTAAGGGGGTGAATTATGCGTGACGCAAGACCTCAGCTTAAACAAATTCAAGCGCGTGGTTCACCAACAACACAGCTGAGAATCCCTTTTGTACAAAAAAGGAATTTTTTGTACAGGAAAAAATGAATTTACTATGACTGTAGAAAACACCTGTTATGCCATTCTTAAATGTGTAACAGTAACAAAAATACATGATCAATATGACTTATTAAAATTCATTTAATTTGTTCAAAGTCAATATCAAAAACTAACTTAAAACCGAAGAATTACCATTTATTAATTTCACCTTTAGCAATGTACTGAAAGAAATGGGAAATTGATTTTTGTCAGGGCTACGAATAAACAAAGGAAAAAAGCAGAAACGGTTCCATTTATAGTGTGGCATGCTGAGCTAAAAATGCTCTTATTCTCTGCAAAAGTTCTTTCTTCACACTGTCTGGTACAAGAGCTAAAAGAGAAAAAATGAAAAGAAACATTTTATAAAGCAGGACAAAGGAGAGCACAGATACTGTACATTAACACATTCTGACAGAACCAATTACAGTAAAACTTTCTAGAGTAAAGCTTCAGTTTAATGGACAAATTGCTCAAGGGGAATTTTGTCCGTAAAATCGGAAACAGAAAATTTCCTGCAAAAACGAAGAACTTAATTATAAAATAAGGTTAAAATAAACAATATATGTTTAACATTCAGTAATATCAAGAGGTGCCTTATAGGGGTAGGTCAATTGTGAACAATGGGTATTAGTGTTTTGTATGTTTAGCCAATTTTATTAAATAAAGAACTTCTATATATGATAAAAATACATTTTATTGACTGTCTAGATTGCAACTGTCAAAAACATAAGTCCTAAGATCCATAAAGCATATATATTTTTCAAACTGTACTTGTAAATAAGCTCCAGAACAACTAAACAAAGAACTGTCATTACAACAGCAATATTTTTTACTTTACTTGTCATTATAAAAATAAATACAAATGCAATTTTAATACAATTACTGAAAGAAAAATGATAAAATACCTCTTCCTTTTGGCGTGATTTCTGCAACCAAGTCTTCCACTGTGACATGCTCCAGTCCTTTTTCCCCGATCACATCTGTAAAATAACCTTCCATTTTAATATTTTTCAAACAATCAAGGCATAAATGTATATTGTTTTGAGAGGATACTTGTGAGCCACTCGAAATCAATATTGTATTCTCCAATTATAATACACCTGTACTGTTTTGTTTGTCATTAAAACTTCTCTGAGCTGTTTCTTATGTTATAGATTGGTTTATTCAAAGTGTGCAACTCCAATTAAAGCCTCATTCAGAAAAAATGATCAGGCCAGTAGATCAAAATTAAAAAGCAATCTGAATTCAAGAATGCTAACCTGACAAACAAACTCAATTGACATACCTTTACAGTGTGCTTTTAATTGGTCCTTCCACCCACATTCAATAAGTTTCGCTCTGAGCAACTCCTTGAGTCTGTATAATTACAAAATTAGTCAGTAATTGTAAATCTTACGGGAATAAAAAAGGTTGCTTAACTGTCAATCAGCTTCCTCATTCAATTGCCTAGGAGATATGGAAAAAAAAACGATAACCCTATGCTTATTGCTGGGCAAGCACTATGCATGCTTACAGAAACAATATTAACTATTTTGTAGCACCTGTTGCATTATGAAAAGCATAAAAAAAACATAAGGTCACTCACAAGAACAGGCCCTTTGGGATATCATGCCCATTTCATTGTATAAGCATATTTTCCTGAAGATCTCATCCAGTTTTCTAGATCCCAGGAAATTCAACAATATTGTTGGATTCCTAGTTCCATTTAATGACAACTTCTGAGTCACCTGTTTTCATACGTAATTGCTTATCCCCTAAATTTCCAGTTATGCTACTGCATCCTTTTACAAACAGGTCTTGAAGTACTGCTCCTGTTGTGACCTCGCCAGTACCATCTAGGATATCAGAAGCTTGTGCCAAGTCCCATTTAAAGCTAAAATCAACCTTATGCTTTTCTTTGAGGACATTTCAGCTCCACCAACGTCCACAATCTTCAACAAACGTCTTTCTATTGCTTTGCTTAGCCCTGGTTTTACGTTCCTCGATTTGAAATGGACAAGTCTTACTAAATAACACCACCCCGCTGGCTAGTTCAGTCACCTCTCTATCTTGATAATATCCTTGATAATGCCACTGCTTTAGCGCAATTTGCCATTAGACTCGTTTATCTCCCAACTACAGTGCAACAAATGTCCAACCAGTTTTTACCTGCAGGTGAAAGTCACCGTGTACTGTAATGTAATATAACTGTAATATAACTTTGATCATTTCCAAACTCGGTGGCACTTACCGCTCTCGCTCGCCCATTTCAATTAGTTTCTGGTTAATTGTTGCTCTCATTTGTGCCTCTTTACTCATTTTCTTCAACCTGTAACGCAACCCGAGACAAAGAACACTGTTAGCACGTAACCACGCAGTGGAAACCTGGGTTTGCTTCTGCGTTCATTTAAAATGGATAGTTTTCTGAACACGCCCGATTACTACTCACGCAACAGAACACATCCTTTACTTTTTTATTTGACAATATCCAATATGCATAAACGCCCTTCGATTATGCCGGTAAAAAGTCAATTAAATCGAAATAGCTAATAATCCCTTAGTAATCACAGACAACAGATCACACAATTTAACGATCGCACAAGATTTCTAGGTACTTCTCTTACACTGGAATATTACATTTGCATTACGGATAGAAAGTTTTTTAATGAAATCTTTCTGAACATTATATTTTCACATGTTGACGTGAAAACAATATTCTCCAAACCGGGTTTCCTCAACACAGTAGCAGCAATAAGAACACTGATATTCTCACAGCTTTGTAAACATGGCCCAGACACGATTGTTTGCTTTAACCGAGGATTTGATTTGATTTTCAAAACGTCCAGACAACGTGGACTTGAAATTATTCACGTTTGTTTTTTGCCATATATCCCCATATTTGGCTTTGCCCCTTTTTCGACATTATATTATTTGTCATAACGGTATCAACATGTGAGTTGACATACAAATTCAATGCTTCTTTATGAAGCGTATATAAACATTTTTTGGTAGAGACAATGTAGCAAACCTCACCAAAAACCTCCACAAGGCTTTACTGTCGCATTCAGTTAATTTGCTGTTCTTCTCTCAGCTCTCTGGGAAACAAACCTGCATGCCGCGCCTCCAAATTTTATATTCCGTGCTGCAACTTGTATGGAAGAATATAAGTTCCTAGCTCTAACCGCTGCACATTGGGAAACTGACTTCTACATTTAAGGAAGTTTTGTAAAGTATATTTAAATGCTCTTTTTTTTGCACACAATTGAAGAAGACGTCGTAGCTGAAATGTTTGTTTTCCTTTATATATTTTTCTATCCAGAGTGGTATTTGCCTCTGCTTGTTCCTTTAAATGCAGCTCTTGTTGTGATAAATGAAAGCAATAACAGGCAAACAGAAAGTTAAAATCAGAAGAAAATAATATAAATGTTAATACCTTTTTAGCGGTGCTCTCCGTTATTTTAACTGGTGTTCCTCAATATGTGACCTTTTTCTAAATCTTTCACGGCCTCCCGTTCGCAAATTCATAAAATAAAACTACAAATCCCACAACACCACAGGGCATAAAAGGTTCCTTTTCATCATAATTCCGAAGTGGAACAAACAGGAAACGCGTGGGGTTTTGGCATAATAGAGAATTTTCAGTAAAGAAGAAACGCAATCCGCTATCAATTTAGACAAGTACAGTTTTCCACAGTTTCATTACGAAATGGCGGCTTCAAATTACTCTTTGAAAGTAAACAGGCAGCTACTGGATCCCAGCTTTGAAAGTTACAGGTTGTCTCTCGACCCTTTACCAATCTATAAAATTGAGCTTGATGCTGGTAAGTCCATTTAGAGAATTGAGAACAACAGTAAAATCTTGTGGTTGTATATAAGAGTATTATAGATATGAAGAGTGTAAACATTTGTTTGGGGAAACAGTTGTTTTTTTATATGTTGTCTGCTGCGCTGTGGTATTTTTTATTTTTACAAAACTGTGGTCTAATAATATGGTGTTCAACTTAAAAGTTATCCTTATTCTTAACAGTCTTTATATGTTCTTCGAGAAAGAACCACAAACTTCTTGTCTCCTCAGTTACACTACTTTATACCTTTATATTACAATCTTAGTATCAATCAGCTGTTTGTTTACGTTGATTTTAGTTTGAGAAGATGAGACAGAGACAAAAAGTTCAGCTCAAGGAGGGTTTTCAATTTTTTAACCAAATTAGGAATAATATCGATTTATTACACACTTACATCTTTTGCAGTCAAGCATTGCCAAGTGACAATTAATTACAGGGTGATTGGTAAATGATATCCAGATATGTTCATAAGAAAATGAAGTTTCATCCTTGCTCTGTACTTAAATTAATTTAACCTTGCAAAACAGAACACATTTAACTGTTACTAAATTATACATCTAAATATATCCCTTTAAAATGTACTAAGAAGGCGATGCATTTTCATTAGATGGCAATTTTGCTACATGTGCTGATTAACTGATCAGTATGTTCAGTCAACTGTCCTCTGAGTATGGCATGTATTATCTTTATTAGGCATAATTGTTTAAAATACAATAATCAGAAAAAGTATAAACTATGGAAATCTGTTTTGATGAAGTTCTATAACTGGCAAGAAGTGCAACTATACACATGTACTGTATATAAATTCACGAAATTTGATTTTTGCTAAAAAGAAGCATGTATTTTAATACCTGTCTTTGGCACTGTAAAAAGTCACTTTCATTACATTTAAAGTGCTTTCCTTGTGATATCAGTGATTCTGTCTTTGAATGTCTTGCTTATTTGCAGCATCATCTTGTTGCTAGTGCTTCATGTGTTACAGATAAAAGAAAATAAAGCCATTATACCTGGTTGTAAAACCTGAAGTGATGAAGAGATGGAAAAAGACAAATAGTCAAAAGAATGCCAATAGCATTACCTTGAACTGTGCTGTGTATAGGTTCAATAGTGTGCAACCTTTCATATTTTGTTTTGTTTTCTACTGTAGCAAACCATAGTATCTGACTGATGATCATAAGGATGCAATGTTAGTTTGACAATTTTATGCTCTTAAGGTGGTAGCAATAAATAGTTTATGGCAATTATCTGCGCCTTAGTCATAAGCTTTTACGTGTAATGTAAAAATCCTTATAGGAATTTTGAAATTCCATAACAATTTTTGAGGAAAGAATGAATTCAGTAAACTGTGGAATGCAAGGTTCCCTGCAGGTACAAAGAAAACCCAGGGCAGCTGATTACCCCCATTCCCCCCCCAATATAATTTCTGTGTATGGCCTATGGCCTATTTCTTGATTTTTGTGACCACCCTGGGCTTCCTGCGGGGCAGTTTAGTCACTAGATGAACGTTTTGACCAAACTCGGGTTCCCTCTTTAAGGAAGCTCCATAGAGTAACTATGATGTAATACTGGTACTGGGGGACCTCCTTAATATTACCTCTATATCCTGTCTTTATGAGCAATGTCCAGTAATTGCGCACTCTTATTCTTTGATGAGAACTCCTCTATCTTTCCTGTTCTCTGCTGAAAAGCCTTTGGCATCTTAGGATGGCTATGGCCACTACAGTTAGCAGCATTCTTCAAATGCTAAACCTGAATTGCCCAATGACAGACTCGTAGTACTGTTGTGTTTGCAGGTTTTTAATGCAGTTCCACTCATAACTCTTTTTCCCTGTTCCCTGTGGTTTGGAGACTTAAACAGACTTATAAAACCAACTGGACTGCAGGCCTCTGAGATCAGGTGTGGTCAGCATTGATCTGGACATTTGAATTGCTAAATGATTTCATGCTCACATTAGAGCTGTGCTAAAAACAGAGACTGGCTGACATAAGTGGATTAGAAAGTTAACGCTGGTATTTCTAGCTGCCATGGCCTCATTGATACATTAATATAGTTCATTTGTCTTTTTTTGGAGATTTATGTTTTAGTAATTGAAAGTTAATGGAATAATAGGAATTTAATGAAATAATTCACCATCTCAATCTGAGATGAAGCCCTTTCAGTGTCACTGGGTGTTTGTATATCCTTTAGCTGTGTTTTGTCTTCCATACTGCCTGCATAGTTAATATGCCAAATATGTATGTACATAAGTAAAAATCCATATATTTTAAAAGAGTTTTGTTAAAATCTGTGATCTGTACTCATCTAAACATAATGCTAAGGTGTCCTAATTTCTAACACAATTTCCCATCTGGAGTACATTGTCTGTGTTGCGTTGGTCTAAACCCTTGGGAGGAGAGAAACTATTTTTCCCTTCTAGGTAGTTCCCTTATTAATGTTATTTGCAATTCACTGAGCAGTGCACCCTAGATAGAAAAAATATTAACATTCACCACAGTTGCCAAACTGTACTGAAAATATAGCTGTTCGTAGCTCATGGATGCCCCAAAGGATTTTACAATAATTAGAGCAGATGGAAGTTGTACAGAATATGAAATTCCATTTCTATTTGCAAATCCAATATCTCTAGACATTTTTTTTTTAAACCTACACAACATTTCCTTGGACAATATTTTGTAAGAGCTTTGAATGCACTGTACCACTTTAGTCTCCCTGATGTTGCCAAGATCAGTTGATTCAAAACTATACACGTGAATTATGAATTCGGCAATGATTCTACATTTTGAGTCCCTGGTTTTGATCCCTAGAATAAACTCAGTCTCTGGCTCTTGAATCAAAATGACTAGAGACAGAAGTTTCAGAAAGGAAGGAAGTTCCTTGAACCAGGTTTAGGTTTGATTGCCACAAGATGGCACAAGTGCAGTACAAATGATTTTGTCATCATGAACGAAACAGCTTACTCAATATTTCCAATTTTCATAGGATTTGGAACTAAAAGAGATTAAATGGTTAGATGTTAACTTGTAATTGACTTATTTTTAATAATACCTGTTACAGATGTTAAATATTTATATGAGTTACATTTTTTAATTGCAGTTGATCTTACGTTCATTTTTTCCGTTGTTTAATACTTCACTGGTCAAATTGGCTGCAGCCGAATTTGACTTTAAATATGAGGAATTATTAAAAGTGAAAAGGGATTTGATTTACATTTCAAGCGCTGCATAAGGTCTCCATTAGGCAGTCATTTACCCTTGGTTTTAAGAACAGAGCTCCTCTCCTGCAGTCTAACTATATTGTTTTAGACTGGTGATAGTGCAGTCTATATAAGAAATGTGGTGTTCAACAGAACAAAATTGTAGACTGGGGGGGGAAGCCAATCTTGTTTCAAAGTGGCAGAAACCTCTTTCTTTCCTAACTTCTTAAGTGCCTCTTTTGTTAGTGTTCAGCACTCCAGCGAAAAAGTACCATTTTTTCACAACATGAAACATTCTCTTTTTTTCTTTGTAATGAAGGGGACGGGGTTAGGAGTTCTGAACTCCTGGTCGAAAAGGATGTCGGTTCGCATTTCTACAGCAGACACTGCTTTTGCACTCTTGAGCGAGGTGCAAGGTACTTCATTGCAACCCCGCTGCGTAAATTCCTCCTTTAATGGGGGGATAACTGATGGACTGTGTGGGTGAGTCATGTCCGTCCAGTGTGCGTAATGCTACAGTAAATGGGCTCTAGCCTAATGGACTTTTCAATTCAACCATGGACTTCACTTCCCAATGAAAAATGGAGTAGTAGGTTGTGTTTCTTCTCTGAGTGATAAACTGCTTGGCATATAGATAGTTTATTGCTCGTTCTTATGCAATATACACAGTATTAGTGCCTATGACTCAGTCCTTAGCCTCACCTAAGTTCTTGAACTGTACAAGTCACGGTTTTTAATTTGTCAGTGCATGAGTGTTGCTTGCACACACGTGATCCTGAGGACTGAATGCCTGCCTGCGTGGAGTTACATTGATCAAGTCCTAGAATCTCCACTGCTTCCTGTGGACACACCCTTAGATGACAACACTCCCGCAATTACTGTCATCATGCTGCTCATGTAACAGTGTTTGTCTTACAAGCGAGGACGCGACATTTGTGATGTGGATGCCCAGCTCCTCAGATTTTAACTGTATTTTCTTCAGTTCTAACATTTATAGACGAGATGGCATCGCGGGCTCCAAGAATAACGAAGAAGCATGTTGTCTTGTGACGATCCTACATCTTTAACCAGGTGCAAAGCAGGCATTGTAGCTACATAGATTGTTGTTTCCAGTGGTGGCCACACACAGTCCCAGCTTGTGACTTTCACAGTAGGCAGACCTGATGATGGCACGTGAAGAAGCATAATGAATTCACCAGTGTCATGTCGGTTCAGTAATTTGTCAGTGCACTCCCTGCCAAAAAGATTATTTTCTTGATGCTAACCTTGTGGATGTGTCATAATTACGAGCCACGTTTCTTTTGATGTTCGGTAGATTTAAATTGCTGAAGGACTTTCTTGGTAGGGCTTTTAATGAGTTCCAGTCTGCTTTCAGCTGCACCCCTGGATATTTGTTAATGGAGTGATGTGCACTTCTAGGCCCTGGTTATATGGAGGATTTTTACTGAAGTGCCTATTGCAAATTCAAGTAAGTAATTTCTTGCAGCTTTTCTCTTCCTGATCAAATCCTCTAGTTTCATAAGTGGTTACACGGCTGAAATTTTTATTCTGTTTTGGCCCTGTTGTTGGTGAGCCACAGGGTCTTCTGGTCTTTTTGTTCTGGCTGAATTGTTAATGATCTTTATGATCTGAATTCCCACTGTGTCAAAGTCTTATGAGACTTGGGAGGGCCGGAGCTCTCGGGGACTAGGAGTCCGTGTGAATGCCGAGGTAATGTGCAAAATGGTTTCATTTTCTGGATTAAAAAATAATAAGTATGTGGTGTGATCTGAAATAGAGCTTAAAATGAAGCGAGTGAAGTTACTTTTTTCCCCTTTTACATGAGTTTTAGTGAGAGGCCCTGAGGCGTAGTGTTGGGCTTTGCTGCCTGAGGCCCTGGGTTCGATTCCAGAGCGGGGATAGGTGTCTGTGTCTTCTACAAACAGAGTTTGTCTGTTCTGCCCATATTCAAATGTGTTTAATCTGGGGTGCTCCAGTTTCCTCCCACTGTGCAAAAACATACTGCTAGGTTAACTGGCTTCTGGGTAAACTGTCCCTGGTGTGTGTGTGTGTGTGTGTGTGTGTGTGTGTGTGTGTGTGTGTGTGTGTGTGTGTGTGTGTGTGTGTCCGTCCTTGCCTTGATCCGTTTTGTTAGTTTTTTTTCCCCCCATGAATGATATGTTTATTTCAGTGTGTGGTAAAATAACATAAGCTTTTATGTTTTATGTTGATAGGCGGTGACACTATCAACTAAGAGTTGTATTTATTTCTGCAGTCACTCATAATAAATACACGGTATTTGCTCTTGCATCCGAGGGAATTCAAAGGAGACGTTGTGGACGGAAGGTAACCGATCCCCAAAACATCTCGTTTGATCAGCTCAGATACAAGTGACGCCACCGAGGCCAGGCCTGATTAGTAACGCAGCGTAGAGACTGGAGATGTGTGGACTGTTGTTAGTGATCACTGTCCCCTTTAAAATATTTTTCTGGTAAATGGTAAGGCTTTAAGAATTTAAGGTTTGATTTAAGTGTGTAATGATATATGCAGGAGTAATGCGAAAGCTATTTGATGTGAATAGCTAGGGGGTTTAAAATGAATTTTTGTACACTATGTAACAAGGCTGCAAGCAGTGTGGTGAACTACTAACAAAATGATTTAGGTGACTTATACATACACAGTGGCTGAAATGATGTATAGTCTGACCGTTAATACATTTAGAATAAATGATTAATTGCTTTGCAGTAAGTCATTCTGTCAAGGGCAAAACTTTTATATCTTTATATTACTACCTCTTTAAAATTCCGGAAGTCTTAATACAGCCAATGCATCTTTCTTGGTTATGTCGCATCATAATTAAGAAGGCATTAGCATTTTTGAACATTTTGTGTACTAATCAATCATGGTAGAGTTTGTGGGACAATTCTCTAAGGCAGTGAGCTGTTCAGGTTTTGTGAATTAGTTGGCATGTATTTAAGTTTAATTAGCATCTGTTGGTGGAATGATTAGAATGCGGAGAGCTCTCTCAGATTCTTCAAGAATGATCTAAAATAGAAGAAAAGTCTGTCTACAAGTTTGTAAGACCTGTGATTTGTAGGACCAAAGTTAAGGCCCTGAGAGCACATTTAAAAAAAAATAAACTCACACAGAAGAATACATCTTTAACTCTAGTAGTTCTTAATTTACGGTCAAAAGTAGTCAAATCATTGGAGATACAGTAATATTTTTCACTAATGCTAAACAGGAAATGTGTGTTAAAAGTTTAAGAACAATGTGAGATGTTAATGTGTTTTGTGTCTTGCCTTTATAAATATCTGCTCCTATAGTTTAGCTATTATAGTTTGTATTCAGCTGTGCAACAAAATATATGATAATAAGTAGTTCAGGTGGGGAGCTGCGTCAGCATGCGTCGGCTGCAAAGGAACAAGTTAAAGGTTTATTCCATGCTGAAAAGAGAAGGAAGAAAACACAACTTTTCGGCTGTGGAGTCTTCTTCGGGTGTGAGAAGGCTCCACAGAAACGTTGTGTTTTCTTCTCTTTTCAGCATGGAATAAACCTTTAACTTCTTCCCTTATATGATAATAAGGTATTAAGGTCCGTTAAATTAAATTACTATTTTAAAAAATATGAATGCCTTTCATACAACAATATTTGCAGGAAGAGATTTCGTTCTTTACTTTATGTTTTTGGACTTTGTTGGGAATGGCCCTGACTCAGTAATGCCTCAGATTTTCAAAGCAGCTGCAGAACTTTTAATTGATTAATCAGCACTCTCTGTGGGCGACTCCTCCATGATAACCCTGCATAAAGGAACTCTGCATAATCAAATAATTGTTTAATCTACGTGGTACAAAACATCATCAAAAGGAAACTCAAAGAGATGAGTCTTGTAATAATTTGTATTTTGGGATTTGGAAAGACAACAGATGTGTAGACTGATATAATCAGGAGGGAACACCATTGATAAGGAGATGGATTGCACACCCTCAGGTTTCAATCACAAGCTTAGAACGTTCAAAACCTCTTATTCTTTATATGGCAAAGCATAAGCACAGATGTGTTGTGGTAACGGCTCAGATAACAGCAGATAAGTTGGAGCCAGACTCCGGATTGCTTTGTAAATCAATATGATAAAATACAGGGTACCAGTGCAGATTCTTAAGAACAGGAGTGTTGTTTTAGCTTGCCTGTTCTGTACACATGCTGCTGTGCTTTCTTGTTAATATAATGTTGTCTGACAGGCCAGTGGTAATAATACTCGTTCATTAAAAAGCAACGCTAAGTCTGTGACTGGCGGTCTCATGAGGTGTATTCCGGCTGGTGGTCTTTCAATCATCTTAGACGACATTGCACAAAAATGAGACTATTCTCAAGCTGCAAATTCAATTCGGATTCAACGCTTCTGTTTTAAAGCAGAAATCATGTTTCTAATAAGCATTTCAGTAATGGCGGCAATGTCTTACAGTGTTATTTTATGCCAGGCATGCCAGGTTGCACAAGGATAACCTCCTTTTATTTCTTTTGTAGGTGTGGCTGAGGTCAAGCTTCGGGATAATCAATACACCTTGGATCACGTGCGTGCCTTTGGCATGTATAACTACCTGCACATTGACCCCTGGTACGAGGACAGTGTGTACTACATTGACCAAATGAACAGGGTGCTGAATCTCACGGTGACGTTGGTAAGCATTTTAAATGGATGGCGTGTGTTGCAGTGGCTGCAAATCTTCCTAAAAGTTTCAGATTTGGATTGACAGAGTCAAGGCCTACCCTCTCGTCTCAGATCTGCTGTACCAAGTGTGGTTTCCCCTCTTAACCCGGTGCATGTAAAATAACATGCAGAAAACCCGAGCATGGCTCTTCAGCCAACTTTATTGTGAGCGGTGTGTACGATTAACACTTAAGCTTGTATATACCCAGTGGAAACAGGGCAACTCATGTGCATGAGCCACAGCCATGCGTGCCAGAGGGTAATAAACATCACTGCTATCTCGTCTGCCAGAAGGGTAGATTTAAAATAAGCGGCTCACCACCCTGCATTCTGTCAGTGATGTGTCCTGCTGATGTTCATGGCAGAGGTGCAAACTAATATGTCCTCTGAAACTGGAACCACCTACTTCCCATTAATGCTGAATGTGTGAAGCATAAACAGCTCCTGCCAGGGCCGGATTTGGGTGTTCGTAGGCCCTAGGCTCTTTCACTCCAAAATGTGCAAAAAGAGGGGTAAATGGCAATGGAATTACGTCGATTGACATGATGCACTTTAAACTATTGTAATGACCGGGGGATTCGCACAGAATGAAGCTCGCACATCCCTGATGTGCCGGCAACAACACGTTTATTTACCTCCACCCATGGGACTTTGACAGACAGAGACTGAAACTCCTCAGAGGGGTTACACACACACAGGGTAAGGATTAAGGAGGGGGACTTCAGTTTACGGTGGGTTACAAGGATAAGGCCATGTCATACCTTCTTTCCTAGGGCAGAAGTTTCTGCTCAAGCAGATCACTGTTCCCCCCCCCCCATTATCATTACACTATAGTGTGGATGCACTCTGATGCCTCATTTGGGACAATAGTTTCAGTATTGATGTCTGTGGCGCTAAGTGCTACTGTGATGCACTAAGTGTTTTGCAAAGATCTAAAGGCCTCCTCAGCTGCTGGTGTCCAGTTGGCCATAAAACGATGTTTATTCCTTGTCAGCTCTATCGGACAATGGCAATGATGATAAAATAGAGAATAAAATGCCCGTAATAACTGGTGGTAATGAGGAATGTGTTTACCCATTTCTCATTCACAGATCCTGGCCACCTGCTGTTCTTGTAGTTTTGACATTTAAAAGGGTTACAGTTTCGATTTCAGGATTAAGTCTTCCTCTCAATATTTTTCCTGCTTTCTAGGAGGTTAAAATCTGGGATTTGGGCTGCGTGTGGAAATGGAAAAGCATCGACCTGCCATCCGTTTTGAGAGTGAATGTGAACCAACAGGATAGTGTTAATATTTGTTACCCAGTTTTACCATGTTAATATTCTCTGCACAGCTCTCGTTCTATATTAGTGAGAAAATAGTTGCTGTAATTTAACTTTTGCTTCTTGCCTTTTCGATTTAATATTTATGTTTCCCTGAAGGAAAAAAAAAGATCTGTAGCAATTGTCAGGTTTTATGAAGCCGATGCAATAGTGCTGGAAAGCAGCCGGTGAGAGAAGAGGCAATTTCTGATGTAATAGAAGCGGTTTATTTTCCAGCCAGTATGAGCTGCACATTAAATGTTTGAGAAAAGTATTAATTTCACCAAAATAAATTATGCATCGTATTTGAAATAAAGGTTGTTGAGCACTTAGGTACTGCTTTTCTTTTCACGTTTTTTAGAATGCAGTCAACCTGCGTAAATGTATTCATATCAGTGTGTGAAATAATGCTATAAATTGCATTAATGTGTGATGCAGTTTTTTTTGCTCTTCAGCTTGGTCAGCTAAGTCAGATTGTTTGCTTTTGGGAACAAAGCCTAAAATCTGTTATGGATCATTTCACTAATTGTGCTTTCTGGCATTTATTTGTAGCTAGCAGTTCATTTATGTCTGAAGCCAGTATAGAATTTGCAAATCACCCAGTTCTGTGACATAGATATGTTAACCTTGGTCTCGCCTCGATCTGGATTAGAATAAGCCACCAAAAATGCTAAAGTGAAAAGGTACCTTTTTGAAGCAAGGGAATTTGGTTAGTTTCTTTGAAGACATCTCTAGTTCCCTAAGATTAATACTAATTTTACACATTTAAAAAAAAAAACTCTTCCCCTTTTGGTCTGTGAAGGTCATATCGGCATTACAAATACTGTAGGATAATGCTGACCATAGGACTGTGGCATGAAATGGGAATTTTTTAAAAAGAGTTTCTAGAAAACAAATATCAGAATAAAAGCAGGCTTGGGGAATGTTGTATCTGTGTGTGTTTTGTGCCTGTGGGAGGATTTCAACATTGTGTGCACTATGCTTAAAAACTTTGACAGGCTTAATCTGCTGAAATCCAAGATGCTACAGTATATTGAAGTTAATCGTCCTACCCACTCACCCGTGATATTTGTTTAAAAATTCACTTCATTTCAAAAAGTTTATTTTTCGTAATTTGTCCGTAGGGGGACAGGGGTTGAGGTAGAAGTTCCGTAAATTAACTGTAGAGTGTTATACTGAGCCTACTTTGCATGGATAAATACACATGCGGTTTAGTACCTTCACAGTAATTTGTAATAGCTCTTCTTTCTAGCACTTCACTATTAGTTTGCACATGGCTAACTAAAATAAATTAAACATTTAATACATTTTGAAATGAGATAATGCACTAATGAAACTTGTAAATGAACATACATTCTTTTTTTATCATCTTTAGGTGGTTTATAGTCCAGTTTTTACACATTAATTTACTCTAATGAGAGGTGGCGCGGTCGTGCAGTGGTTAGCATTGCTAACTGGACCTGAGGTGTTGTCTGTATGCTCTCCCTGTGTTTGTGTAGGTTTCCTCTGGGTGCTCTGCTTTCCTTCCACAGGCCAAAAACATCCAAGTAGGTTAATTGGCTTCTGGGAAACTTGGCCCCTTGTGTGAGTCTGTGTCTGAGTGTGTCCTGTGATGGACTGGCGTCCCGCCCAGCAGGTACCCTGTGGGTAACTAAAACACATTACACCTCACACCCGAAGAAGGCTCCACGGCCGAAACGTTGCGTTTTCTCTCTTCTCTTTTCAGCATGGAATAAACCTATTACTTGTTCCTTTGCAGCCTACGCATGCTGACGCAGCTCCCCACCTGAACTGTATTATATCTGGTTTGAGAATTTTTATGGAAAGGAAAAGGGAGTTTGTTGCCTCACTAAAGAATGCTTGTAAAGAAGACTTCTTTTGCTTTCACTTTAAATCGCTGGTTCATTTTGTTTTCTTTTCGTAACCTGATTTGGTGAAGACAAAATTAATTGTTCTTCAACTCTGTTGCCTCAGAATGGAAAACTCACTGATGCACGAAATGAAGGCCTTAGTGCTTCTCTCACTGATATCACTTCAGACTCCAAGGTGTTGTCCTGACCATGAAAATCCCAGGCAACTTCAGGCACTCCTAATCCTCTCTGTGCTGGGACAGCTCTGTAATATCCTCTAGGTACTCTCACTCACAATCAGCTACTAAACTAGAAGAGATTCCTAACCAGCAGTCTCTGGACGATAGTGGTCAAAATGCACTATACAGTCTTCATACAGTATACAGTACCTGTATGTGGTGGTGTGTGTATATTGATTCATGTAGGTGAATGGAAGTTTTAAATGAAAGATTAGCAGGGGTCAATTCAGTAAAGCCCTTCGTAATATAATTTTCATATAAACAAGGAACTTTGGTCACAAAAATAGCAATTGATTTAGTTATTAGTTTCACTTCTCAAAAGAATACCTTCTGCTACTTTGAAAGTATAACCGTTGTCTACCATAAGTGAGATTCTCATTGCATTTGATTTAGACTTTTACTGAATTGGATGTTTCTCTTTAGTATGGTTTTGTATGCATCATAATTACATTTATTATATTTGTAAACTTGGACGTTTTTCTTTACAGGCAACAAATCCTCAGTTGAATACCTAAGCAAATGTACTGTTAATGTGTTTAAAGTAATTAGTTAAGTAGGAAGGTCTTTGGCACCTGCAAAGTTTGCTAATTGTGTGCTTTGAAAATGGTATGTAGTCATTAGTGACACATAAAAATCTTTCTGCTGCAGGATTAATGATTTTCAGCCCTCGTTTAATAAAAGCTGTACATGGCCCTAATCCCTTGTGAATAATATGTAGGCTGGCTAAATGGTGCGCCAGTGTACCCACCATTACTGCTCCAATTTGCCTACTGGGAAACTGGAACCTCAGAGTCCAAACCTGTAGCACAGGGCTCCAGATGTGTAGAGTGTGCGGTCTGTATCATTTAGTACAAATTAGTATTTATAAAGCTTTAATTAGTCATTATAATTTGAATTTTTGCTAATTATAATTAGCAATTCTAATGTGCCTGTAATTGTACAGTACATGTTCCACAGCAGCTTTTTCAGATCTGGCAGTAAAACACTAACCAAAAGACACAAAATAGAAACTGTGGAAGGGAATTTCAATTAAAAAACGGGAAACACCCCTTTACTCAAAGGGTTGTGGGAGTATGGAGCAAGTTACACAGCCGTGTTGGAGACAGTTGGTTACAGTATCTTATCTGGGATTTGATCTGACTAATACAAAAGATGGAATGAAACCTTGTCTCCCTTATTGGTAAAAAGGCTGATTTTTCAATCATGACAAAATATCATTTAAAAAAATCTAATTAGCATATTTTATGTGATGCAGGCATTAAACTTTGAACCAGGCATCTTATCTACAACTGGCTTTGATCACCACCCATTAAATGCGTAATAATATAGGCTATATTTACAGTATATATAATATATATATACTGTAAATACAAATTAATACATATATTTTTCAAATCGCCTCTCCTCTGGTGTGTGTGGTAAAAAGACATGGCTTTGATTGAACGTTTTTAATTTCTCATTGATGTGTTTGCCGAATTTCATTTCATTTCCTCATGTGTATTTAGCTTGGCCGGACTGCAGTTATTTTACCTGTATTCTGCAGTGGAGTTAATTGAACTGGTGTGTGGAATTTTGATCATGGATAATGTTTTTTCAATATTCTTCACACTGATGGTTCTGAATATTTAGTTCTGCTTTTGTTGTGGAAATCTGCACTCAATACATTACATCCTTTTGGTGCCCTGCGGTGAAACACAAGAAAGCTTAATGGCCTCCTAAAGCACTTCGTGAATGTACTCTGTTTTATAAAGGAGTACTTTATGTAATTAACATTTCCCTATTATTTATTTCCTTCTTGTCTTATACAAGGCTGGGCTCCGAATATTACGATCTCTTCAACAACGGCAAAAATAAAATCAAAGTTTTACTTAAAACATAAGCTAAAATAAGTGGCAGATGTTCTTTTTACCCGGGGAAGAGAGCTGTGCAAACAATGATATAAATAACAGACTGCTTCTCAAGGGTAGTCGACTAACTCTGTGGCAAAACTCCATTTCTAAATCCCTCGCAAAGATCTGTGGGGTATTACAGCTTTTGGAAACTTCACCTGAAAAGAATATCCAACTAGTCCACTTCTAGAATGGAGCACTTGCTCACAAAACCTCTCTCTACTGACTGAGCGAGTGAAAGAGCAAAAGTCAACTATTTTGTAGGGCAAGTTATTGGTTTGCTGTTCCCTATTAGCACTGGAACCAGGCAGAACCGGTTGTTGACGGCTTTTTTTTTTTTTTTTTAAATCCCAGGACACTGCTTTGGGAAAACCTAGGGAAGTGTTCAGGATCCCGTCGGACCTCAGCACGTGCGAGAACCGCCTGTGTGCCTCTTTGAGCTTTGTGTCCTCCACCTGGGTCGCTCTGTCCGACGGGACCGGCAAGCTGTGTCTCCTGAGAACCAGCAAGAGAGGGGACAGTGCACATGCGAAGTGGGAGGTAGGATTCCTCCATAGGTCTGAAGGCTGCGCAGATACATTTACCAGGCCAGCCAACAGTGTAATTACATCCCGGAGTGTTAGAAGAACCCCACACGATTCTGAGTTTAAGCCACACTGTTAATGTTCACTACATGTCCTAAAAAATCCCGACGGAGCATTAGTAGAGTCCTGTGGCAGGCTGAGAGTTTTGCTCCAAGCAGATTGACTGACAAAAACCAACTCCTCGCTCCAAATTATGAATTGGCCTGTGTTTTGGAATGTTTCTAAGGATCAAGGTACATATTAGAGGTCTACTCGAATACGTTCATGGCTTTGCTTTGGAATGCATTGCTTTTTTCTGAAAATTTACATATAAAAGCTTAATAATGGCATTTTATGTTTTATAAGAGGGTTGCCAAATGATTTACACAGGTTATATAGGTGACCTTTTTATTGCTATCTTATTTTTTTAGACAAAACTCCATGTCTGCTTTGTTTGTGAAAGTATATTAAAACATTAGAGTTCACTTCAGGCCTGTATTAATATAGCACACTTCTAACAATACACATTAGAAGCAAGCTTAGCTTTGAATAACTGCTGAGAATATAACCAATTTTATAAACAGATGTTACACTTATTTTTGTTTGCTTGTTTCGACTAATTATTGTAATTATTATCTAAACGGAGAAATCGAAGTATTTTCTTGTTCTATGAATGTGGTTTTCTTTCACACACTGCTTTTCCTTAAGCAGTGGTTTAGATTTATGATGATTTAACATCTGCAGTTACTAGCAGAATATTAATTTGATAACATGACAGGCATGATAAAACACTAACACAGGACAGGCTAAATGATAAGCACACATGGAGTTTTAAATTAATTAATCCTCTGTAGCCTGAGGTCAGAAGAGCTCTACATTTACGAATACGTACATTTTGAACTGCCATGGAGGATACAAAGCAGAGCATAAATCATTCTTTCCTTTTTATGTGCTCTTATTATTATCTCAATGGGATATAATAATCATACAGGTTACCTCTTCAAAGTAGCTAAGCTTAATAACAAATGTATAATCTCACTAATGTCTCAGTGTGCATTCTATTAAATCTTTCTATCATGTGGTGGTCATTTGGTTCATTTTCTGTATTATCAGAATTTTCAGTGCAGTCAGAAAAGGTCTGTGAAAAAATGTGCTATTGTAACCATATTCAATTGATGTTAATTTTTGTTTTATTTTTTCAAACATGTATTATATTTGTTTTTCACAGTGCAATATAGATATATGGACATCTACTGTGGTAACCATTTTTAAAATGTGCATTTCATACAACATTAGTTCTCTGAGAAAATAATGAGCATAATTTTACTTGCTGATTGAAATCAGAGACTGTTATTTTTTGCCAAATGAAAAATCATTGTCATCAGATGCTGGTGTGAAGCAATAGTCTATTACTCACAAACCACAGAGGACCACTACAGTGAAGCTGTGTGGGCGTCAGTTTGAATATTTGTGAATCTGAAGACACCAGAGAATAATCTTTAAAGTAGAATGGTTAACCCATTCTTAGATTTTTAGTCCAAATTGTCACTTAATTACTTCAATCTTATCTTGAGATTCAAATTTTATATTGTTGAAGCTCATCGTGGTTATCGAACACTTGTCTGATTATTGAAAATGTCCCCTGCACTGGGAAAAAAACAAACAGATGGTGTTCAACTAATTTTGATGTTTTGTCAAATGAAATAACTCTTAGCCCCTCTTAAATGTAGCCTGGAGTCTCCTGTTACCATTGTTAGTGTTTTGCTGCATTTACAGTCTTTCTATACTTTAGTGTTTAGTGCATCCTCAAACATAAAGTATTGGAAATAATTGACAAAAGACCATATTTGGCAAAAAGTGCAATTATATTAAGCGAATGTGTCACAGTGTAAACACCACTCATTATTACAGAAAACATTTCTGCTGCAGGATAAGCAGCTAAGGCAAATAGTACATTGCTCCGAACTTAACAGTGTCCATAATTCAGATAAGTTATTGGGAGCTTTCTCAGCTTCCATGAAGTACGATACGGCCTCAGTGATGATCATACCAGGACATTTTGAAGGGCAGAATATATTTGTAAGTGTCCCATCAGCTTCTTTATATCCCCAAAACATTTTCTCTAAACTGCATAGAAATCGGGTATGTACTTGTGATTTAACATAACGCTGAAGCATGAGTCTCTTCTCGCTGGAATGTACTCCTATAGATGGATCCAAGCTCTCTGTACTTGGTGGCAGACAGGGCACCTTGAATTTCGTGTTAATCTGCGACACTCTCAATTCAGATACACCGCCATGCTACAGTACGATCTGCTTTCATGCTGTAGCTGTTGTAAACTAGTTAGGACTCTTACATACGTAGCTTTCCAACCTGCCATTGACTACTGCTAAAGAACCCAAAGTTGTGTATAAAAAGCTAATTTATCCAGGTTTGATTTCATTTTTATATTTCCTTTCAGCAAGGGTTTCTGAGCAACCACACATGTTTTAGGATTATTTTGCGCTAGCATGTGTCTTATTGTTCCTGTAGAAACATGAACACCTTTTGGGTTTTCTTTGTCTGCCACTTCTATTGTCAACAGTACCGGTTTCAGAACCCCTTTTCTGGGTCTTCAGTATCACACTGGTTGAAATGTGAATGTGAATTCAGGCTGCAGTTTGTGAAAATGAGTAGTTTTCTTTTGCTCAAACTTTGAATTTTATACACCTGCTTTGTGTCGTTTTCTTCCCAGGTGTCATTGTGGACACAACAGATTTCAGATTCTAAGTTTATATCCACGAGTATTTCTAAATCTGTACCACCGAAACAAAGAGTAGAAATGTGTTTTTGTTTTTTTACTGCCAATCGGGGTGACTCATGTAATGTATTGTTTCTTTCTTCTGTGCCTGTAAAATATGTTTTCAGATGTTGTTTAACCAAGATATTGGGGAGCCATTTATCATCATTAACAGCCTTTCATATGTGAGCACTGGCACTCACACAGTGGAGGCTCTCCTACTGCGAATTGAGAAGGATGAATCGGATGTAAAAGGCAGTGGGTTTTCTGTATCACTTGAATGGCTCAGCATAACTAATACAGGCGGACAGGGTAAGTACCTCTTAAATGTCATTTTTGCTGCTACATTACATTGAAATGGGTATAGATTTGCCAAATGAGGGTAGGGACACATGCATATGTCTCTTCGGAGACCTGATTCAAATTACAGACTATAACAAATGGTGCTGGGTGCTTCTAAAGTTAATCAGTCTGTTCAAGCAGCTATTAAGAAAACTGTACTACGGATCGGTGAATCTTAGTACACGCCTAAATAGGAGCAAAGGGAGCACGCCTCTGTGGACAAATACTCTCCTTGTTAAGTACCGGATTGACTTAAAATTTTGTATATAATGTTTCAAAATCATTGTACTACGCAAGATCAATCGTAAAATTAGCTAAATGTTTGCATTTTGGTAAATAAGGCTTTATTCTAAAGAGCCATTTTTAACTAAAACAAATAAAGGCTGGAACTTTATACAGGTCTATCTTCAACTGGCCTCACTACATTTTGCAGGTTTCCAAACAAGGATATTTGTTTCTTTACTAAATTTGTTAAGGCATATTAGAAGTTAATATATATTGACGCTGATTTGGGATACTTCACTGTCCTTCCTCCAATATCATTGGAGGCTGTCCTGTCTTACCAGGAGTGAAGGTGATGGGGCTTGGAGTGCTGCAGCTGATCTGGTCAAGTCCTTATTGCACAGTGCCCCTGTCGTACAGTAGCTGGGTATTTCTTTCTTAGGCGTCCCTTGGGTGGGAACGTCCATGGAGGAGGAGGAGGAGGAGAAGGACGTGGGAGGGTTAGGATGAGGTTGTGGGGGGCTTTGTGTTTGACCACTTAGTTTCAAATTTTCAAAACCTAAATATTAACTAACAAGACGTGTTTCACAGGAGAGTTTTGACTTTCTGCAATTGATTGTCCTCTGTGGTGGTGCATAATGCGTTCGCTGTTTTGAAGATGGATAAGTGGATGGCTGTGCTGGATGCATGTGTCAAGTGTTCTTAAAAATGCATAAAGTGCACTGGGTGAAGTGTGAAGAAATAGCAGATTTGTTTGCGTTGTGAATGCTTGTGGTGATTAGAGTATAGCTGTGCAGCTGTCAATTAGAATGAATAGGGCCTGTAATTCCACAGTGGGTTTCTCCGCCTGTCAAAGCCAAGCATCCATCACAGCAAAAAGAAATCCTTCTTTCACATAATTCCTTTAACCTCATTGGTGACAGACACACACCGATTCTGATATGGAACGTACCATGTAGTGACTGCATAAAAATGAAATAAAGACCTTTTAGACACTTGTATTTGTAAAAAAAACCAACAACGAATACTTAGTTACTCATAATGAATGTAATTTAAAATGTCTTAAAATGTTGCAACTAATGTTAAAATAGTTGTACCATATTATTTCATTATAAGGAATAAAATATCAATATCGCTAATTGCTGATAGGATACTCAACTTAAGAGTCATATGCTTCATATATTATAGTTGTGAACGGCTGGCTGGCATTTAACAGAATCTTTGTGAAATACTGTAGTAGCTACAGTATGTATAATTCTCTTTTTCCTAACCTTATACATATTTACTACTGTGAAGTAGTGAGATACAATATTGAGGGCATTTTGACATACAGGGTTAAAAGCTCATATGGTAATTCACTTAATCGTGCATAGCTACAGATAAAGACAATAATATTGCCATAGTACAGTCAATTTCACTTTTCCATGCCACAATAATGGAAGATACATGTATCCCACTGTAGCACCAATGCGACTAATCCAGTTTACCAGTATAAATTAGAAAGATTGGTGGTACGAATACAGATACTTGCAGTATCCCCACTACATTACATCTCCACAATTTGAGCACCGTCTCCTAACCTGTTTTCTATCCACTTGTTTTCAATCCCCCTTGTTTTCAAACACACATCCCCCCCGCAATGCCTGCTGTCTGTAAAGGTCCTCATAAAAGATTAAAAGCCTTTTGAAAATCTAAATACGCTTTATTTATGCTCTGTGTGTTTCACTTACTGTTGTTGCTTGTGCATAAAACCCTGAAGTTCTTTTAGCAATGCCCTAGTTTCTTATCTTATGTTTCTAATAAGATTTTTTGCAAAGCTTGTGAGCTAATGCAAAATAATTGCTTTTCTGGAGACTCTAGTACGGGTTGTGTGCAAATTAAAATGCTTTTGCAACATGCTAAAAGTTACAGTACAACACAAAATGTTAATTTTACGCTGTTGCATACTTTTTAGTGGAAAAGACTGCAGTACTCTATTTTTGAATATCAGACTAATATGTATCTTCTAACTCGGAAACAAAAATAACTGTCCAGTGGTGAACTGTCTGAATGTCTCATTTAAAATTGTTTCTACTCTTATCCATCTATAAATTCACGTTCAGGTTTACAAAGCAATTGCAGTTTTTGACATCCTGTGTGTTAATCCCTTCTCCTGTATTTTCATAAACTACAGAACAGGAAACAAAATACGAGATCACGAAGAGACGCATTCTGCATGGGAAATCAGTTCCTCACTATGCTGCGATTGAACCCAAGGGAGAAGGCTTGATGATCGCATCTGGGAAGCCTTTCAAATTCACTCACGTTGATGGGAAACCACTGGAAGAGGATGACGAAAAACCCATGGAAGTTGAGGAAAAAACTGGTAGGAAAGCATTTTTCTCAAGTTTGAAGAAAAGGGCTTGGTGTTTGTGAAAGAGTGCAGGCTGAATCCTGTACACCAACGTTCACATCAGTTTTTATTTTTGCGAACATTCGTAGTTTTGAAAAAACATGCTGAAATAATGATGGGTATCTGTCTTTCTTCAACATAATAGATAACAGAAATAGCTGAGGTTACTCAAGGAAATGAATTTAACTGTTGAAGATATTGTGATGAGAATGGACTTTCTTAGTGAATTTTCACAAACAGCTTCTTCAAGGGCAATCTTACTGAACAGAAATCAGTGAAATATTATCCTGAAGTGGAAAGCCAATAACTATGAAAATCCTTCCCTGCTGGAAATGGGTTTTCTGAGCAAAGACAGGCCTACATATCTGACAAATTGCAAACATTAATGTGTCTGTAGCTCAGAGTGGTATTGATATTAACAGTGCCTCACCTGATGAAGGAATCAAGATCTTATAGAACCATAGTCTGGATACACAAATAAGCCTAAAGGTTACAGCCAGTGCAGTTCACTTCTCAGATATGACTATTTCACTACTGTAGACAAAAAGGATTATGAGCATGAACGCCCTTTAACATTGGACACAGTGCAAGGGGCTTCACAGTGGTTCGAACAGTAAAGGCACTCACTCAATAGAGATCGGTACCTTCGGTGTTGCGATTTTGAGCCCGGGTCATGTCACTCTGATTGTGACTAAGCAGCGGTATATACATTTGGCAGAGCTGGCTAGGGCTGTCTGGGTTTTCCAACTAACAGTGACAAATGGCCGTTAAGCTAGCCGTGAAACCAGTGCTAGAATCACTGCCACTTTAGCCAGCAGCAGTTCTGCTGTGACTGGCACGGCAGAGCTTGCAGCGTGTCAAAAGATAAATGGCTTGATGTCTGCACTGGGGGACGTCTGTCCTCCTCCTTCTGGCCAAGCACTACAGAGAGCTGCTATGACACAGGATGGAACTCGTGGCTCCAGGTTAGCTGGTTATGGAAAACATTAAAGGAACAAGTGGAATCCACAGTCAATTACGTGTGTTTTGCCTCCTGTTTCCATCTAAAATTGGAAGAGTCACTGCCCATGCCGTTCCTTTAGTTATCCGTTAACCAAATTGCCAACTACTAATGCTTGTGCATTTAAGTGTCTAGTAGGTTATGATTGATATGATATCCGATCTCTATATGGTACTGTCTGAAGAAGAAAATACGTGTTTCTGAAAGCGATTGATGTCAAAACTATTGGTGGTAACTGGTTTAATTTTTATTTAAAACATTTTAGGGATTTTTATCTCATGACCTCAGAGGTGGCTATGGGATGTATTCGAAAGAAAGCCATAATACAGCTGATATGGTGAATAATGGGGTGCGGTGAGCTTGAAGCTTTGTTGCACTGGTGCTAACTGAAATTGTAATACATTTTACTGTCTGCATCTCCATACCCAATATTCCTAAGACGTGGCTTGCACTCTCAAAAGGAGAATTTGGCGAACCAAATTAGGTTTGAAATATTAATGCTGTTGTCATCCCTGGGACTTTAAGCTAATTTTCTCTCCAGAGAGGAGTAGAAGGTCATATAGTAAGAATGCAAGATAAGTTCTTAAGCAGCAGTAAGGAGAGTAATTTCCTCAAATTACTAAATTATCTTTGCATAGATGTGTTCACTGTACAGTAACTTTCAGTTCAAAGGCAATTTTAGTCATGTAATGATCCTGAAATGTAATACTGATGTACTTTAACAATGCAGAGTTGTCTTGTGTGAGTAATGCTGTTAATTTAGAGCCCTTCCTATACTGATAATTTGTGTCGCATGTTCTTCTTATTTAACATTTTTAACAAAAGCACTGCAACTTCGGTGGCATGGTGGTGCAGCAGTTAGCATTGCTGCTTCCCAGACTTGGGGCTTTGAATTCAACGTGTCAAAAGATAAGTGTTCCAGTTTCAGACCTAGGGTGCTCTCAAAGTGTCCCTCCTTTGTTCATCTTGATTTCCTGTGTGTACTCGTTTCCTCCCACAGTCCAAAGGCATACTGGCATGTTAATTAGCTTCTGGAAAAACGGGCCCTTTTGTGTGTGTCTATCTGTGTGTGTGCCCTGCGATGGACTAGCACCCTGTCCAGGGTGCTACCTGCCATGCACCTGTTGCTTGCCAGAATAGTATCCGGCTCTCTCAAGACCCTGAACTGGATGAAGTGGTTAAAGAACGGATGAATAAATCAAAATGCCCTGATTTCCAGCTGGTATAAAACTAAGCTCTAGAGCAGGGCAGGTTACCTTGCAGCCTCTCCAATCTGCTCCATTACCCAATTCTGCTACAACCAACTCCTTAATTATTAGCCGATTTAACTGAGAATTTCTAAGAATGGTCGCTGTAGGAAGAAAAGCACTGGATACCTCAACGTACAACAAATGATGAGGATCAGGATGAGGATCAGCCGCATTTTTCATGTTCTGTTCCTGTTCCTGTGGGTTTCCTCTGGGAGCCCCAGTTTCTTCCCACTGTCCTAGTATGACAGGACTGGTGTGTAAATTGGCTGCAGGGATCGGGCCCTGGTGTGAGTGCGTGTGTCTGTGTCTGCACCGAGTTGGATAGGCGTCCCATCCACACTGTACCCCATCTTCCACCCGCTGCTTGCAGGGATAGGCTCCGGCTGCAGCTGTGAATTTTGAAGACATGAATCTGTTTGCAACACACATTTTTAATACTGTTCTTATGCCGATTTGTTTAGCAAACTACCAGAAAAGGGCCATCTGTTGTCATTTTTGGACAAATGAACGAATTACACAGCATGTGAAAACATAGTTTATACCCAATACAAACACACCCTTCCCTTCTAAGCAACTTGCCAACATGCCTGGAATCACAGAGAATGGTTTTGGTTTTACATAAGCTTTTCCATTGTGCTCTTCGAAGCAGTTGAGTTAGAACCACATGTGTCTGCAGAACATTTGTCTGAAGTGCATGCCCTGCAGATACAATCGTAGTCCGAGGGTGAGATTAGAGACGCAGACTTCGAAAAATGTAAGTGAAATGCCTTACGATATAATTTTAAACCAAGGACAGTAAACCCTAGGGCACAGTTAGCAGTTTGCAACGCTATTAATGTGTGGTCATTCGTCAGCCTGCAGGAAGCTGCGAGTACCATAATGAGGTTTACTTTAGTAACTTGAGCAGGGAGGCAGTGGAATTTTGACACACAACTAATACTAACGAGAACCTTGATTTTAACAGTAGAGATCTGATCGTATAAAGAGTAGCAGAATCTGAGTTTTGCAGAAACTGGATCTCTCTACGCTACATTATCCATTGAAGAAGCTGCGGCTTGGACAAATCTAATTCTCCTGATGGACGAAGGAACGAACTTCAGAATAAATGGAAAGGTGAAGCACCTGGTATACCTGGTTTCCAGCCAGAATTGGATATGCTTTGCATTTTGGGATTTGACAGGGTCAGTTTTTCTTCACACCGCAGGTCAGAACTGGCAGCCCCACTGGAGCTCAGTATTGTGAGCCTGGTCAGTCCCTGGATGGGAGACCTCCTGGGAAAAACTAAGGTTGCTGCTGGAAGAGGTATTAGTGGGACCAGTAGGGGGCGCTCACCTTGCGATCTGTGTGGGTCCTAATGCCCCAGTATAGTGACATTATACTGTAAAAACGCACCATGCATGAGGCGTTAAACTGAGGTCCTGAGTCTCTATGGTCATTAAAAATCCCAGGGCATTTCTCACAAATGGGGTGTTCCTCTGGCATCCTGGCCAAGTTTCCCCCTGACCTTTACCAAGAATGGCCTCCTGATTATCCCCATTTATGAATTGGCATCATCAGTCTATTCTCCTCCCCCCTGAGAGCAGGTGTGTAGCGAGCGTACTGGTGCAGTCGGACTGCGGTCCCATCATCCAGGTGGGGGCTACACACTGGTGGTGGTGGAGGGGAGTCCCCATTACCTGTAAAGCACTTTGAGTGGAGTGTCCAGAAAAGAGCTATATAAGTGTAAGCTATTCTGATTAAATTCTCTTCTCACATGCATGGTTGGAATGTTGTCATGTCAGAATGAGCTTAAATAAAGGGCAGCACATGAAGTCCCAGGACTTGTTCGATGGAGAGCAGTCTGGCTGCCATCACTACCAGTAGAATTCCCCAGCAGCTACACACTCCTACCCAGAGCATCACACTTGGATCTTACCATCAGTTAGTTTGTCGTACACAAAAAAAATAGTGAATTATTCCACTTGTCTGCACCACATTTCCTGATGTCCAACTAGGATGAGCTACACAAAACCTTAATTGGTCATTGAAGAGTCCATCTGAGGTGTTGCAAGTGGGGTATTTAGATTCCTTTCTCTTTATTTCTTGTATTTTTTTTCCAGTGCTTGAAACTCAATAAGGTAAATCACTGCTTCACCTGAGCCTAATTAACTCTTTCACTAATGAAGCGATGGTAATGGTAATGCAGTCACTTGAGTGTATTGAGTTCAGTTGTGAATGATCAATTAAAACATTTTCTATTCACCATGTGTTTTATTCTTTTAAAACCATACATGCAGGTGTGGATCAGTTTTGATGCTCAGTATATTTATTCTCCTGACATAAGTTTTCTTACAGTGCAATAATGGCACCTTGTTATTGATAACTGATGATTAGTCATCTTTTTTGTTTGGGTGTTTTTCTAGCAACCTCAGAAAGTGATAGCTCGCACGCTATTGCTTGTTTGTTGCATAAATATCCCAATAAAAAGTGAGTAAGGGCACTGTGTTTTTAAAGATGGAGGCAATCATACCTCCTTATCACTTGCATTTACATTTTCTTTTTTATCCATTACCTGAATGTTTCCCAAAGTGATGTTTTCTCAGTTTTACTATTTGCAGTTTTCTTTATTGCTTTATTACAGAACCTCCTTTTCTGGGCACTTCTTGACAGTGGGAGGCAAAAGGTACTTTGTGGCAATCTACTCAACCCTTGGTTACCATAGAAACCACAAAAAAAGAAAACTCGGCCTTAAAGAAAATAATAGTTTCAGAAAAACATGGCAACCTGATGTACCCTGATCACTGAGGATTAGTTTGTAGGATTTTCTTTTCACCAAAAAGTGATTTATAAGAAAGTAAATGTAATAATGTTTTTTTATTTTCCTTGCACCCTGTCAGCTTTAAACACCATAACGTTTAGGGGGAAAAAATATACACATGCAAGTTGCAGCTTTGCTAAATGAAGAGAATGTCTTTGGATGAAACATAATTTATATAACATACTGTATAATTCCTTGCATTTACATACCATTTTCCCAATTTAGTTGACAAATGTTTCCAGTGTAGAGTAGTACTTAAGGCATCAGAATCCCAGCTGGAAGGTTGTGACTTTGATTCTCTTAAAGACATTACTGGTGTACCCTTGACGAAAATGATTCACCTCTACCGATCTCTAGAAATCGCAGGAAGCATTGCTAGGGGTAACATGGTGATGACCCAGCTTTCCATCTAGGGTGGTTATCAAATACTTTCAGTCTCCTCAGTGCTGCAGAAACTAGGATAAGATCTGGCCTGATAAGAGACAACACTCAAATTTGGAATTTCCCTCTGCTTACCTGTCTTGTACTAGGTAAGCAGAGGTAATGTACAAAATGTGAAATCTTCTGATATTTTGTAGTACTGATACTTATGGTTTTGTTTTTTCATATGCAGGTAGAAAGGGTGTAGACACAAATTACACGTAGTATCACACAGACACAGTATCACACAAATTTCTTTAGCACATTCTTAAGAGTTTGATTAAACCTTTCCACATGTCCGTCTGCCTGTGGATGATGGGGACTGGTCTTTATCGCTGTAATACCTAACTGTTGATGGAGCCGTTTCATCAGTCGGGAAGTGAAGTTAGTTCCCGGATCAGTCCAGATTTCTGTTGGAATTCCCTCCATAGAAAATAGTTGCACAACTGTACCAATAACATTTGGTGTTATTTAGTAAAGTGGAAATGCCTCAGGAAAACAGGTTGCATAGTCACAGATAACTGGTATATATTGGTATCCTGAACTACTTTTCTCTGAAGGTATATCCAACGATATCCATAGCTATTCTGCGAATGGGCTGGAAATTATTGGCAAAGGTTGAAGAGGAGCTCGGTTAGATTTATGTAGAATGCTGGTTTTCTGGCACTCGGGGCATGTTTGACAATATGTTTGCACATCCTTGTATGGTGTTGGCCAATAAAAGTGTGAGCTAATCCTCAAGTATGCTTTTTGATGTCCTAAATGCCCTGCCCATGGAATTGTATGTGCAAGGTGTAAAATCATTGGCCTAAAACTACTGGGTATGACCAAGCGCTTGTCAGTTTTCCCTGGCAATATACAGTATAATGCATTATCTTCTACAATATACTTCTCCCCTTCACACATTTTCAACTCATTCCCACAAGTTTTCTTAAATAAAGGAACAAGAGATGGATCTTCCTTCTGTAATTTCCTGATGTCATTTGGGATTTCCCATTGCCCTGGACTCAGCCCAGATCCATGTACTTTAGGTATAGGGCTACCTAGCTGTTTTTCAAGGCGCCGCTGTTGATGGATCTTCCTCTGTCCTATGGTTCCTCCCTCGCACAAACTTTGGCACAAGTTTTGCAGAGGTAGCAAGGAACTTTTGCACGAGCCCTCGTGACTATTGGACATGAAACATGACCTTAAAAACTCTCTACATTGGCATTATTTTGTGGCAAGTCATATAGCACTGGTAGATCTCTGCCTAAAATCATGCCACCTGGTAAATGTTTCCACTACCCCCCACTGTCATCAGATACTTTTGATCTTCTACCACCATTGTCATTTCTGCCATGGGACAGTGCTTCTGATCACCATGTACACACTGAATCGGTGTCTGTTGATCATATATAGTGCTGCTATCTGGTACATGATGTTTCTTTATCAAAGACGGAGAGCTACCACTATCCAGGACACAGTCACAGGTATATACAGAGATCTTTCATTTTTCTGGTCCCCCACTTCTTCCTTTCTTGGAGCATAGCAATAACCAGTCATTTTTGGTTTCCTCAAAGGACACATTGATGCTTTGTGCCCTGTCTGTTGATAATAGAAACATAAAGCCTTTACTTGCCACACGGTCTGCATTGTCCTTTTCTTCTCCTTTGGCTGCCTTCCAGACTCTGACCCCTCTCAGAGGTACTTACAATGTTCCAGCCATCCTTAATGCGTTTAGATCCTCTGGGTATATATCCTCCAGTTCACGTTCCTTGACCCAGGTCCTGACATCATAAGGAAGGATTCAAATCAGCTGCTCAAGAAGAATTGCTTCTCCTATTTCTTCCTTGGTGTGTTGATCGGGACAAATCCATCTCTGGCTTCATTGGTCAGGTTTTTTTAAAAGCGCAGTCCAGGCCTCCCTCTTTGGGAACTTAGTACTCTACAGCTTGCCATCCCACCCTAACGCCAGAAATATCACAGTCTCCTCCTTGAAGAGTTTAGAGGCAGAGAGGGAATGCAGCAATGACGATGGCACAGCCACAATTGCAAAGAAGTGCAATGGTGTTTATTAAGAGGAACTGGGTTTCAAAAGTCCACACTCAAGAAGAGAAAGTGAAAAATACAAACTAACCACAGGAAAAAAAAACACAAAACTATAGTACAATAATATATACATTAACTGATGTGTAAAAAAAAATATATTTTTTTGTAGGCAGCTCCCAACCTACCCCCCCACCTTAAAGACCACCTTTTCTAGGTTAAACTCCTCCCCCTAGAATATTCCACTATAAAGCAAAAATAATTTGACAAAATAATTATCAGAATTCCGATATACACGTTTCTCCATTGAGTACACAATTAAACATTGAACATATTGTTACCAAAAATAAAATGTCGTACTCCTTTTGTGTACATCAATATTGTTTAAGAAAATGCTCCCCTCTCTTAATGGTGTCTTCTGTACAAGGAAGACGCATGCGCATCACTGAAACAGGCACTACAAAGCCAGCCCTTGTGGCCGTACCAACGTTTGGGTCCGACAGGTTGTGGGAGAGACCATTTTGCAGGTGAGAACGGTCTTGTTTGAAACACGTGAGTTAAACGCTATTTTGGTTAATTTCGCTTCTAAATCAAAGGAGAACAGGTGTTTCTTTTGAGTTAATGTTTAATTTTGATTGTACGGGAACAGTCTTATTTCACTGTTTTTGCACCCACAGAGCAAGTATAGCTGTCCTCGGATTTCCACACTAGGTAACGTTTGAATCACTGTTGCAGTCATTATGCGGTACTTGTGAATATCAGCTGTGTGTTGTAGGCTTACATTGTCAGATGTAGGATAACATTAAGCAGATCAGAGTCCTTTCTTCTTTCTTTGTGTTTGATAAACTTAATAATAAATAGTGAAATAGTAAAATGAGAATATAGATATATGGCTGAGTACTGTAACAGTCCTTAGATGTTTTAAAAAATCTAGTCTGTTTTTTACACTACTGTATAATGTTGAGACAATTTGTATGCTGGTAATTTATTAATTGCTTCATGTTTGACAACTTTGTAGTGTATTTTACATATTGCTTAGCCAATAAGCATGGTTATTTACATGATAATTTACCTATTGAAAATAAACAACCGATTGAAACATCTTTAATAAGCTGGAACAGGTGCATTGTTAGTTCTGACCAGTAGTGCAAGCCAACGAGAAATAGAAATGAACAGAAAACAGTTATTTTTCATTGACGGTTATTTCTTCACATTTGTTGGACTTTCTGTTGATTAGAAAATGTGCCGTGAGCATTTTCTGATGAATTGTTCGATCTTGACAATCTTAAATATGACTGTTTTCCTACCTGCAACATTACTGAGCCTGCAGGGAAAAAAAATCTAACATTAAATCAAAAAGAAAATGATAACCAGGCCTTGCAAAGGGTACTTTTGGTTGTTTAATTTCTAGAGTAACCGAATCCAAGTTTTTTTTTTACTTCATTCTTCCATAATCTGTTATTTCCTTTAAGAAATGTCAATGTCAAATGATTCCAATAATTAAAAAGTAGAGTAAATTGGTTTTTAAAACTTCTGGGACTATGATAGTGCTTTTTCTGGTGTTAATGACAGAAGTAGATTGTGTGGTTCATTCATTTGGTAAATTGCATTTGCAGCTGTTTTTCTTGAAGGTAGACATTTGCTTCCAATGTATACTGTACCTAGTGTGGGAGAGGGCAGAAATACGGACAGGGTGAAATGAACCGTATTATGGAACGTAAGTAATGAAAAGTAATGAAAAAGTAACAAATTACAGGGGAAATTCTAAAAAAAAAGTATTTTGAGGTGTAAACTAACATACAGTAGTTAAAGTAAAATCAGACTTTTTCTTACATAGTCATTCAGTAATTGCTTTATTTTGTATTTCATACAGGTAAATATCTATGACTTGAATTTGTAAGCAGCCAAGAAGTAATTTTATTACCACTGTCTTTTTAGCTTTTGGATTATGTTATTTCTCAGGATATGTTGCATAATTGGAGATACCTAATTAAGTTGGCTTCCAGCTGTATTCAAATGCCACCTATTTCTGTATTCCATGGTATGCAGAAAAGCCATACCTGATATTATACTATATGCTATATTATATAATATCAGTATATGATATTTTACTGTGATATCATACTGACTGCATTAAGCTTACTGTTGAATACCAATACATAAAACGTGTGTTTTGTTTTTTTGGAAAGTCTGCTGTAAGATCACTTTATTAGCCATATGCAGTTTCTTTCATTAGGAATTTGTTGTATGTACAGAACTTCTCGAAGAAGCGGACATCATTTCAACAAGTGCAAACACCGATGCTGGAATATTAAGTGCCGTCTTGTGTGCAGGTTTTCAGCTCGGATGAAGCGGTTTGCCGAACACTCCTGTTGCAGCTGTCAGTGTGCCACGAGCGGTGCACTACATAACAGGGCTGAGTGGCAACACCTCCCGGGGGGGATCCTGTATTAATTCCTCACTCCCAGATTAATTAAGACCACTCTTTCACAGTTGCATGTGTGCATCTTAAGTTTTGCATTTTTTAATAATAATAATAATAATAATAATAATAATAATGTTTCTTTATTAGCCCTATACAATTTCTTGCATTAGGAATTCGTCTTTTCACATACCCCAGCTTTTCTCCATGGAGACACAGACAGGGAGAGAAGCTTGGGGTCAGAGCACAGGGTCAGCCATTGTACGGCGCCCCTGGAGCAGTTGGGGTTAAGGGCCTTGCTCAGGGGCCCAACGGAGTAGGATTCCTCTGCCGGCCGCGGGATTTGAACCGGCAACCTTCCAGTCACAGGCGCAGTTCCTTAACCACAGAGCCACCGCTCCGCCCCTTCTTTTGAAAGATGCCTCATGTAAATAGGATGTGTTTGGTTTAGCAACCCCTACACAAGGGATAGGTGTAAATAGAATACCCTTTCCAACCAGGGCACTTAAACCATACAGGCATCTGGCCAGTTACAGGCTTTACTGCTGTAGTAGAGGGTTCAGGAATCCCCCTATCGCCAAGGATGATTTAGCTGTTTCTTCCCCACAGCTAGCGGCAGGGCTCAGCTTTGAGGCATCCCAAGTTCATGTTCTCACCCTGGGAAGTGTGCATCTATTGAATGAGCCTCTCAGGGGGGGGGGGGCTTTTTGTGTTTGCTTGCACTCGCGTTTCAATGGATTCAACTCGTGTGTTCGCATGCATTTCAGCTATTTTTTTGCCCAGTTTGGCACCTTTTAACTTGTTTGTAAGGAGTCCCGTTGGGGAATTGGATGGCGTTCAACTCATGCTTGAGAAGCCGTCTGTACCTCCGTGTTATTAATGAGGTGATATTGAATTAATTCTGTTTGGTTTCTACACCCTTTTTTTGTCCTTAACATATTAATACCGCTGTAGCACCCAAAAGTTGCAATAGGAGCGAAAGTGTCGAGATTAAAATCTGTTCCGATTTCAAATGGGATGAAGTTAGTGCAAGTTAAAGATATTTCTGATTTATTCAAAAACCATCCATTAGATTTTGACTTAAGTTTTGGATTTGTGAGGTGGCTTCTAGCAGTTTTTCACACTGTTTCAAATCTGTTTTTACTTTGTATTTGTGCAACTTGAATTAAACAGTATGAAGGGAGATTTGTTGGTGTTGACTTTTTCAGCTTTCGCAAGAGTGTTGGATCATTTTGGATGACTCGCGTGCAAATGGATGGGATTTTAAAACAAGTGTTTTTTTTTTGATAATCGCTTACTAATTTCAGTTAGTTGACCCACGTATGTTTTAGCCTCTCATAATGACATTTTGAAGAAAAATCCTGTTATGTTTAAAGCACATAGTGACTGTTTTGTTCTTTAGAAAAGCAATGAAAAGACCTCAGGAGCCTTCTTTTAGTCATGTTATCCTTGAATAAAAACACGACAGAAGTAATTGCTATAATAAAATACACAGAGTAGACAAAAACCTATTAGAATAAAAATACACATTGTGTGCTTTTTGAAAGCATTCGGTCCTTTGTTAAATATTAAAATACTTCACCCTTTTATGTTATATTATAAAAGGGGTTTACTGCTGTCAACAGTGAATGTGTATTCACTGCTGTTTTAATGACTGTCTTGGAAATGAGTAGTCTTAGGCAGAGATCACATGTGTCTTCTTTAGCTTTGCAGTGCTGTGCCATGCAGCGGCTACAGTTGACCTGCTGCTGGTATCATTATCTGTTTTATGTCAGTGGCAAACTAATTGATTTAAAACTGCATAATCCTCAAAACCCACCTTGAGTCCAAACAACCTCCCGTCTAATGCTACATGATGATAACCTTTAAAAAATGTAACTTGTATTCATATATTACAAATGTAAATTTGTGCTTGTATGCATCTCAAGGCTTTTGCATTGCTGAAAGTTTGAATTAAGAGTAGTCTACAAGGAATATGTTTCTTAGGAAAGTACTCAAGTCATGCATGGTTTGAAATTGTGTACTCTTATAATGAGTGTCTCAGTGAAGTCTGAAGCTGTGTTCAGCAACTGGTCATTTCAATGATGTGGACTCTTTATAAACTCTGGTCATTCTGCAATCCAATTCAGTTGTAAAGAAATGCTATGCAAACATTTGTATGGACTCACAAGAGTCCCTATGAGCTTATACAAATAACTGGCCGGTATTTATATGTGCTGAAAAATTCCCTTGAGAATTGTCTGTGCAGTCACCATGCACTATTAAGTAGTGGGAAACACATTTTGTACATCTAGCATACTTGTAAAAGCTGCTAAAGCACAGTGGGTCTTAAAGACCATTGCTGTAATGGTCACTCTATATGTGGTCAAAAAAGATGAATACATTTCTCCTATGTAGAAAAACCTGGCCTGGATACCAGTCTCTCACAGGGGGAACTTTAAAATTCTCCTGTTGATTTGTTAGGCGTTGCATGATCTGTCTCCCCTGTGCCTTCAGGAGTTATTCCAGTTTGTTCAGTTCGTCCAGAAGGCTCTAGGCTCCTCTCCTTAAAGTTTCGAGGACTTCAAATGCCGGGGGTCCAGGGGCCTTCAGCTGGACCCCTATCGTCTTTGGATGTTTTAAAAATCTTGCCTTAAAACTTGTGCTTTTGATGTCCTTGGGTTCTTAATGTCTTTCATTCTTTGGATGTTCCCAACTGTGTCTGTTTTTTGTTCATTCCATATACAATAGTGTTTTTATTTATAAATATCAAAGTGCCTTGAGAAGGCTCTGTATTGAAAGGCACGATTATAAGACTAAGGTTGACCAATTGTCCTGCTCGTCAGCTTCAGCGGTCGAGAATACAGTAGTTGTCTATAACAGCCCAGAGGAGAGAATGAGCCGAGTCTAAACCAAACCTTCACCCGGGGGTGGGTAGTCACCACAGGTACTCCTGAGCCTTTTAGTTCTATTTTTTGGTGACTAATCATTTTGGCCTCTTGGTTATGCTGCTGACTGGATATTAATGAGGTTGTTGTATGTTTGAAGCTAATATTTTTTATTTTTTTGACTGTACAATTCTGTGGTATTTCTGCTAACTACTTACTGCATTGAGCAAGCAATGCCTACACACCATAGCAAAACAAACTCTCCCTGATAAACAGAATGGAATTCTATTAAGCTGGCAAGATGTCTCACCGGCACTGTATCTATTAATTATGCAGCAAGTGTTATGGCCTCTTTGAAGTTACCAGCTAATTAAGCGCTTTGTCTTTTGATTTCAAGATATTTAAAGGATTTTCTTAATGTATTTTGAATACACATTACAACAAGCATGATGACTTTTGCTTTAAGTGCTTCCTGTTTTTCTTTTTATGGTCTGTTCGTTTGCAATTATAGTGGGGGTGATCTTGTCACGATACACTGGTACTTTTCCCAGAACAATTTATAACCTGAGGTCATTTCCTATACATAGTTGTTGAGGTGATTTTTTTTCAACAACAGAGAATGAAGAGTTGATTAACTTAACCAATTTAATTACTATACTGTACAAATACATGTACAGTAACCATAAGTGGAGGGAGGAAAACCATTTTACAAAAAAGGACTTAGATTTCTTATTTTCTGGTTTCAAGGTCTTTACTGAGACAGTCTGATAAGCTTCAGGCCTAACAATTTGCTATTTGAGTGCCTTGGGCATCCTGTAGTTCTGGCTTGGATGTGAACTGGGAGATTTTTCTCCCTTTTTTGCGCTTGTCTTGCATGCGAGTCGCACTAGAGGAGTCCCGCTCTTTTGAAAATCGGTAACTGCAGAAAACTCTGGACTTTATCAGAAAGGATAAATGTTTTATGACAAATTAAATGACTGTAAGCAGTTAATGAACATCACTGTTTCTGTTACCCTTAGCTTACTTGACAGGTTCATTAAACCGCTGTCATAATTAACATTCCTTGTCATTAGATTCCAAACGAAATTGAAAGTTAAATATGGAAGTGTTTGCTTTTCATGATTATTAATAAAGAATGTAACACTACCATTTAATAAAGGTATAAGAGACGATTATATGATGCCCTAGATAATCTGAGTCACATGCTGCATTGTTATCTTATTTTAGAATAATTCAATGGAATGTTTTCATGTTTTTATTTTCATGTGCTCACTTGAGTTGAATGGCTGTTAATATTGTAGGGCATTTCTTTATATTAAATTAAGAAAATTATGATATAAGGAAATATATAGCAGGAAAGTCACATTGCTCAAAAGAAGCTGCATCCTGACTTTTTTTCTGATCTTTTCTCTGATCTTTACGGTTTCCCACATTAGATAATGTTGGATTAAGCGTTGATGGTACTGTTATTGAAACTAATATTCCATAAACCTTTGCAATCATAGTATTCCATTGTATTCTGAGGCCTGAGTGTATCACTGTTGGGGACAGCCTTCTGATACTACAGTTTAAAGCCCTGCAGTAATTGTATCCATTATATTCTGACGCCTGATTGCATCACTGCTGGGGACAACTTTCTGATACTACAATGTAATATGTATGTTATTATACTTACAGAATGTTCCAGAAAATTATAAATCAATTCTGCCACGGTGAACACACTGATTAAAAAAAACAGTATCGGGTGCATGCTCTTTCTAAAATAGTCACTTGGCCATCTGGTGCAAGATTGTAGAAATGACCATCATGTTGAATAGATGCCATAAAGTTTTAGAAGGAAGAAATATAATTGCTTATAGAGTTTCAATTTAATTATTCTTGGGGTTATAACAGGGTTAATTACTCCTTCAGAAAGGATGGCTGGAGTCATTCCGTTTGTCAGTTTTCTGTGTACTCCTAATACATTGTAACAGTCTTTTAAAATGAAATACTGTTTTTGTCTTTGTGGTTAAAGCAGACAAGCAGATTATACAGCCTGATGTGGGAGTGTGAAAGAGACTATGTGCCAAACACCTCATCACCTGCCTGAAATCATTTGGTTTTGGTGTTTTTGTACAATGTACAGTAATGCAAAATGAGATGAATTTGTCTACACATCATAAAACAATGTTTAAAGGGTTTTGGGGTACACTGTACCTTTTTAAAGTAGGATAAACACTTAGATAATACAGTTTAACAAAAATAACCTGTTTCTATCATTGCCAATGTGTGTAGTTTTAGAATTACATCCAGTTATTCTTAGAAATTAAATCTCTGATCTTTTTTTAATTAGTTCCCATCTACTATTGGCAACAGACAGCAGAGGATCTTACAGTCACAGTCCGTCTCCCAGAAGGCACCACTAAAGAAGCCATTGAGTTCAAGCTATCAATGGACAGTCTTAATGTTGGATTACGTGGATATGCTCCTTTGATCAAAGGACAGTTTTCTTCTTTGGTTGACACAGAAGCTAGTACATGGATACTAAAAGATGACAAAAGGTAAGTTACTACCTTCTCTAAGAATATTACAGACACTCCATGTGAATTACAGCATCTATTAGAATATGTGTTTTGCCCAGTGTTTAAAATTATTTTAGCTGTGAAGATATTTGGCATTTTTTTAAAAATGCACTGGAATATTGTTTGTAAAATGTCACTAAAGAGTATGTCCCACATACCTATCAAAAGCTTCCTGCATAGTAGAGTTAGTACAGGAGTAAGTAAAAATGAATTCAGCAATGAAAAGCAGAAAGAGGGAAGCACGGCACACTAAAGATTTACTGCTGCTTCACAACAGTGCATTGGTGCACATGACAGCATTTCTGAGCCTCCTCACAGTTCAGTAGCCCACACTGTAATCCAGATAATAAAAGCCTGAGAGGCATCCACTGAGTCCTGCCTCTGAGAACAGCTGTGCCAAACCCTTGCACTTTGCTGGCACAGACAGTTTGAAGGAGAAAAGAGACAAAGTCCAGAGAGACAATACTGAAATGTTATACAGAGACCCTGTGGTCGGAATCATTTTGAGTACTTTTGTTTTCTTTGAAATGATAGATCGACCTTTATATGAAGTGTATAATATATATAACATTACTTTATTAACCCTTTACAATTTCTTGCATTAGGAATTATCTTTTCGCATACCCCAGCTTGCTCTCCATGAGACACACAGACAGGGAGAGAGCCTGGGGTCAGAGCACAGGGTCAGCAATTGTACAGTGCCCCTGGAGCAGTTGGGGTTAAGGGCCTTGCTCAGGAGCCCAACGGAGTAGGATTCCTCTGCCGGCTGCGGGATTTGAACCAGCAACCTTCCAGCCACAGGCGCAGATCCTTAGCCACAGAGCCACCGCTTCGCCCCAACATTGTTAATGTTAATGTCTTTTAAATTGTCCTCATTTAAATTGTGGAACCAAGTGTAGAAAAATAATTGTAGAGCCAATGTTAGAGTAGCTGTTTTTGTTATTTCTTAATGTTGTTTACCCCTTTTACTTGGAGAACTGACTAGTTGGTCTAAACATTCTCTTGCTAGTTCTAATCATATTTACTCTTTGACTAGAAACCTCCTTCAAAATATTCTTTGTCTTTCTAATAGAAGCGTCACACCGTTCTATGCACTGACCTAAAAAAGTCTCTTTTGCTGGCAGAGACAGTTACCCTGGCGTGAGTAATTTTTGCATGGCTAATCGGACTGTAGGTGACTTACTCTTGCCCTTGCCCTGCCACAAGAAGCCTAAAGCTTTTCAACCATCCATCCACTCTCTTTAGGAGTGACAGATATAACCACAAATTAACACATTTCTAAATTCCTAAGATTATTTTTGTTACATGTCCTTCAAAAATAGTTGAGATGGAAATATCAGCTTTGTTCACAATATATGAATGTGTGCAAATTATTTTATTTATGGGTTGTTGTCTTTGTGGAAAATAACCATTACTTTTTTTTGGGGGGGGTGGGGAAAAAAGGAAATGCACAGATATTCTCCAATATTACTAATGTAAAATTAGCAACAGGATCTTAATGATCCAAGAGCATGTTTGTCCATTTCACATTGACACCTTCAAAAACATAGTGAGGTTCCAAACCACCTTGTCCCTGCATTTGCTCTACACAAGTAATTACTGGGGTTGTAAATGCATCTTGCTTATTGGTGATTGCTAATTTATTAATGTATGTCAAACAACAAATTTAATTTAAAAAAATCTGTGATGAGCTTAGTGCATTGTATATCCAGGGTAAATCCATTTTATGTAAATATACAACCTACATATCGTATATCATTTGTACTACATTGTAACTGCAAATAACTGGATATATTTCACATTTTGATTTAGAAAACAAATGCATCTCTTTGGGCATAGGAACTGAGAATGCACTATTCTTAAAACTGCTTACAATAGTCTCATTCTTAAACTTGCCAGCCTCCAGGGCACTTTTTAAAACAGCATGAAGATTAATGAATGAAGGGTACAGGAAAGATATGAGCCTTTTTCCCTGCACCTGAGCTTGCAATCCCTGTTCCCCAAAGTAGCCTGAAAGCAGCCTCCCACACTCTCTGATCCATCCTCATTTTAACAAGCTGCTTTATGGAAAACGTCTGAGTGAAACTGCTTCTAGCGTTTCTTTGCAAACTCAAGTTCTCTCTGAATAAACTTCTTGATTTAGTTAAAAGCTCAAAAGTTACAGCTCTTATTATTTTTTCAAAGGTGCAAATCTTCTTTCCTCGCTTTGAAATGGGAAAAGCTAAACCACTTGTTCCGTGCACAATTTTGATTGGGAAGTACAGTGAATATCCTGCAGGATGTTTGCCTAATGCATCGTTTATGACTTCTATAGCATCAGAGTAAAAAAAATATAATTTTCCTTTAATGCACATTTTATTGAAAGCGGCTTTCAAGAATCTTTTCGCATAGAAGGATTACATTTATTATGTTTTTTTCCCCGTGTATGTTTTCAGAGTTTAAACACAATTACTTTGAGTCCACATATATCAAATTTTCAAGAATGAGGAGAACGACCATATATAGCACACTACAGCATTTAGTGATTAATTGAGTTTGAAAACAGTTGACTCACTTTATATATCCTAGCAACCTGGTACTTATCCAGAGTACTGCCAGGTAGGTAGTAATTGGAAGAAGCAGCCTGGTGATTGCAATGTATTGGTGTAATATTATTTGCTGCAATTACAAAAATTGAGACAAGCTGATAAAGATTTAAATCTTTGTCTCTGGTTTTCAGTAATTTACAACAGTGTTTCAAATAATGCAAAGAGAGCAGGCAGCCCTAAAAGGCCTAAAAACGATTGAGCACCTATCAGCAATGGGAAGAAACACAAAGCATTTCCACTGTGATTCTCAGCACACTGAAGGACAGAAATATAGTGGCTTTGAGTGCCATGTTTCTTAGGAGATTGCTTTTATGTGTGCCAATTATAAAATAAAATCAGTTTTCTCATTTCAGAAGAGTCTATATAAAGATGCCATTTGAGCTCTTATTGCATCAAGAGCCATAATGTCTTCCAAGTGCTTAAATTTGTAGGCAGAGCCAGTTCCACTGTTGAGTTGTGTAAGATTTTATGTAAGTCTTCTAATATTGGAGATGTATCTGTGATGCGCATGTTTCTTCACCACTGTCAATTGAGAAATGGACTCATGTGACCAGGTACTTGTTAGGATTGCATGGATTAATTAAATGCATATGCTAAAAACACTTAGGGGTCATTAGAAAATAAAAATCAGATTTGAATCATCATCACAGTTATCGTAATGCAGCATTATACATAGCTTTTGAGGGCATCTGTGGCAGAGCACGGTTTTTTCCATGGTTTTTAGCATTACGATCTGCAGCCTGCGTCAAAAGTTGTTAGTTTCCTCAGTTACATTACATTTGAATAGCCACGAATGTCAACGCATGTAAAGGCACCAGGATATCCAGTGAATGTTAAAAAGTATTGCTTAAGTCTAAGCCACTAGCAAAGAGGTAGCACGAACGCATTGAAAGGTGTCACCAGGGAAGCGGGTTTCTGTCTCATTATTAAATCAGTGCAGCTGTGTGCATATTTATTAGAACATTTCAAGTTTTTTTTTCCCCCCGTTTACTGAGGTTCATGCAGAAAGAAACGTGTTCATTGACTAGAGAAATTAGTTCTTAATTGTCAATTTTGTGTTACAGAAAGCTTGCTCTGAACTAAAAACAGTTCGTCCTTTATTAAAATTACCTTATGATAAGGGAT
Source organism: Lepisosteus platostomus (assembly GCF_059453375.1). Taxonomy (NCBI): domain Eukaryota; kingdom Metazoa; phylum Chordata; class Actinopteri; order Semionotiformes; family Lepisosteidae; genus Lepisosteus; species Lepisosteus platostomus. Next base: position 41,048,284 of record NC_142622.1, on the reverse strand, counting down.
TATGACTTTTCTTGGAACATGAATTGCATCCCAGTCAGCTTCAGAGTGGAACAGGATGCTGGACTAAAATACTTTACCGTTTGGTGAATGCTTCCATCTGTCCATGATTGCATCTGTTTTGTAAAGAGGAGGAGTCACCTTTTTAAAACATTGCCATTTCTGGCAGTGCGTTCCTTTTCTCTTATTGGCCTTTACAAATTGCATTTGTCATTGACATTGAAGTCATGAATAAAATTAGACATGTAATTGGCCTACATTTCCTTACTTTACAAGATTTCTGGATACACAGGTTGGATGTACTGTACATCTAGGGACTGGAAGCACACTTCACGTTTCAAAGGCATGTGCGAGTGGTGTATGTGGGATCCAGCTATCACAAAATGTCCTATTACAATGCATTTGCTTGTAATGTGACTAAACTCTCTACTTCAGTATACAATTGGTAGTTTAGTAGATAGCGGGGTTTGAGAGGAGCAAACTGTCAGTATATTTTTCTTTGCACAAACATTCAGTTCACCTTGGATTACTTCCTTTTTGGGAGCTGTTATATATATATATTATTGTGTACATATGCAAAACAATGGAAGAGAATGGTAAAGGAAACAGTTCACCATAAACACATTACCATTACAATAGCCTTTTCAAGAAAATGCCAAATGGCAAAATTCTGTGTAGATCCCAGTTTACTACTGACAATTTTCAAAAGAATCACCTAGAACTGTGACTGTTAGTCATCAGCTTTACAACCTTCATTTAGTAAGAGAAAGTGTTTCTTTTATTTCTGATCATGTGTTTTTGTCATGTTTCAAAAGCCTCTTTCTAATAAGTGTTTTGGAATGTTTCTTCGGCAGTGGCCGACAGAACTGTATGATGATAAACATTTACCAGTGAATAGGACTCCCAGGCCCCAGTTAGAACCTGTCTTGGACTATCCGGTGTTATTTTATGTTAAGTATATAATTCTGGCTAATCCGAGCCCACAAAACCAGCTCTTAGACCTTTTAATAGACATATTGCAATAGGTGATCAGTTGCTGTTCCTACGACTAGCAGTTACTATCCAATACCTATGTGGCATCTGATATTGTATACTTTCTAAAATGAATACAGTATTATTGTATCGTACTTCTGATATATTCTGACATCCAACAAGGCACTTCGCAATAACCAACCAATAATCTTTTCCTTTTAGCTTGGAGATAACCTTGCAGAAGAAAGATGAAGGTGCTATGTGGCCCGAGCTGATTATAGGTGACCAGAGGGGGGAGTTTATAATGGATCAAGCCCAGGCAGCTCTGATCCATGAAAGGCTAACTCACCTAACTTCAGAGGATTTGGTGAGTACCATCAGTAAGCTGATATGCTTGTATTGCTAATTGTTTGATACAGTATATGGATTTTTCGGTGTCATGACATCATTCTTTATTTCCTTTATTTCTTTCTCCTCTTGAGCTTTGCATTCTCCATGTGGCAGTACTTTGAGTGTTCACATGTGCTCTAGAGCTTAAGATGTCCGGAGTATATAAATATATATATAAGTATAGTGTATCACGTCACCGGAAATGTTCCTGGTTCTGAATCTCAGACCATGGCGCTTCTATTTTGTGATGGAAATTGGAGGTTTTACAAGTTACAGTGTGCATTTTACTTTCTTTGTGCTTTGAAATGCACTCAATATCAATTCTTTCTGACCCTGAAATATGAAAATGGCATTGTGGTTCCCCCTTAACCAATGTGAGTGAAGTCCATAGTTTAAAATATAAAGGAAATAGCTTATTTTCGCTCTTAAATGCCGTGTCTTATTCACTACCTCATCATACTAGATAGCATTCAAATACCCACTGATACGGTAATGGTAACTGTTATTTAAAGAGTAGTATCAGGTGCCAAGATAACAGGGTAACCACTCTAGTGCATGTAATTATTTCTTGCTGAAGTTGTAGCTAATTCAATAAAATCCAAATGGCAGATCACCTGGATTGTGTTTTTATTAAATTATTATACAGCAGGAAAAGAACTGGATAAGCTCCTGAATGTTACACAGAGACCGGGATATAATTTGTTTATTTTGGTTCATACAGGTTTTAGTTGGCAACCATATTTCATTGCATTGTTTAACATTTCTGCTTCTTAAAGATTACATAAAAAAAATCTCGATTCAGTCGTGTCTATTTAGAGGAAGAGTATAGATGAAAAAAAACAATCTTTAAAATGTAGTTCTGAAAGAAAATCACTTATACAGTAGTTGCAATTACAAAACTGTTACGATACGTTCAAAAACCGTAACAGTGAGCAGGGTTTCCCAAGTGTTTCACTTGGGCGCCAGCATGATTCACTTGGGAATACTCAACCAGGGCTCTCTCAGATCTCAGCCAACACCGACACCACAACCCCTGTGGCTTCCAGGCTCTTGTGGGTTCGGGGTGCTGCGGTGAGGGACATTTCTCCCCTCCAGCTGGTGCTAAACCTCCATTTACCAGGCTGTGTTCAGTGTTGGAGTCTTTAGAGAGAACAGCTGCTTAACACTGTCAGAGCTCTACTTCTTGTTGTTGGGAGGTGCAGGTTTGACCATGTACTGAGATCCGCCTTGTTTCTCTGATACTCCTGGTTCTGAAACAACGTGAAAATAGTTGCAAAAATGCTTGTAACGGTTTTCATTTGTGATTGCAACGTTCTTGGCTCGTAATTTAATTTTAATTTACTGTATTCAAATATTTAGATACTTTCCATAATCATGTAAACATTAATCGAATCGAACAAGGGTGATTTTGGCTGAGAAAAGTCTGTTCACCCAGAAATGTTGATGCATTTTTCATCAGAAAGCCTGGGACTTCCATGTGGTTGTCAGTTTAATCTTTTGGCCCTTTGGGACACTGGTGCTTTTTTCCATTTTCATCTCAAGTAACACTTTTCATGTTCATGATGGCTCGTGTAATTATTTTTTGTTTGCGTTGTTTGTTTGTATCAGTAACACATCTTTAAAGGGGGAGTTTTAAAATTCCGTGCTGATTTGACAGTGGTGAAACCATAGACACTGAAATATATCTTCTGCTTAGGCCACAGACCCAGGGAAAGATAAGCCCCCATGCAATGCTCAGGAATTGGAGGACTGTGACATCTTCCCAGAAGACAGCTCAAGCTTGACCCGATTTGATGGCAGCTCACTGAAAGCTACCCATGTGGTAGGATATATTTTTTTTTCCTTTGCTGCTCTCTTAACAATGTACATTTGATATTTGCATACATTTGCCTTTGCTGATAGGCACATAACATAAAGATTGCAAAAAGAAAGGTGGTCATTAGGCTCGTTTAGCACATTTTAGTATCTTATTGATCTAAGGACATCATGCTGTCATTTCCTGATGGATGTGGTGGCGTTGGCTTCAAAAGCAAGACCCGACGCTTATTCCAGCCTCCTGCAGCCTCCTCTGTAAATCTGTGCTTCCAGTTCTGCATTGTTTATGCCTTCCCACTTGGTTCACATGTATCCTCTGGTTTGTTTTTCACTGTTCTAAAAAAGCCCATTGGGTTAACTTGAATGCCTGTGGGGATTCAAATCTCAATATTTAATATTCTAAAACGGCTCTTACTATAGCATTACACTTTTTTAACATGATACCACCCAGTTTAAACTCATTGCCTTTAACTCTATATCACGGCATTGTTGGCTGTATCTGTTTTTGTTCCCCAAATTGTGCAGAAGGTTAAAATAATGTATCCACATAAAGTCTTCATAGGTGGCATCTTCAGGTTTAGCGTTTCACTTTTGGACGTTTGACGTGATTTTGCGACCTGCTTGTGACACTTGCACTTGCCTATATAATGTGTTGAATTTAAAATCTTTTGTCATTTACTCTGTTGCTTCTATAGCATTTGTTGATTCAGTTGCTTTGGTATCATTTGCAAAATTAACTAGAACGCTAACTGTGCTAGAAGCAATGATCCTAGTGCAGATCCCCATGGTACTTGCTTGATACCTAACCCCCAATTTCAAATGTTACTTCTTATCAGTATCAGTTGTTTTCTATGCATTAATCAGTTCTGAATCCAGATGGTATTTTCTTGTAGGCATTCAATTTTGGAATTATTTTTATGAGAAACTTTATTAAAAGCTTTCTGTAAATCTAAATAACTCATCATATACTGTTTGCATCCTGTACTGTTCTTTTTTTGTTCGAAGACCTTTGAATTGTAAATAACCTGCCTTTTCCAAGTCCATGTTGACTTTCCTCTACCATCCCGTTGTCATACAAATGATTGTCTAGTTTTTTTATCCTCTTTTTCCATAGCCTTACATGTAATAGAAGCAAGACTTATTGGCCTAGAGTTAATTGGTTTACATTTCTTTCTTTTTATGTATGGTTAAGCAACACTAGCAGTTTCCCAGTGTGTGAGTTCTACAGTATTACTCTGTTCAGAGTTTTGGCAATGGTCAATGAATAACATTTTTAACTTAAGTACAATTTCTAGACTACCATTAGGCACTAGCTATTTGTCTTTCTAGTACCTGAAACACCTTTGTCTTTTCTCTGTTAAAAAGATGTAAAATTGAACGTCCTTTCCTTAGCCTCAGGCATTTTCTTGATTTCTTTCGTGGTGAACATTCAGTTTACACACCAGACCTTGAACACTTTACTGTTCTTTTGCTAATTTGAAAAAGACTAATTTGTATTTATTTTTGCCAGCATTGCAATATTCCTTCTTAGCCTTTCTGATATCATATTAACCTGTGCTTTCAGTTCATTCTATTATTTTTCTTAAACTGAGTCCTTTTCCTTTTTGATCACTTAAGTGTGTTTTTATCAGTATATTGCTTTGCTTTGTTAGACTATATGGGACTGCATTCTGACCTTGGATTTGCCTACTCTTAGGTGAACATATTGTGTAACTATCCAAGCAGAAAAATCTTTTAAACTTGTTGTATTTTAAATTCCATGTCTTTGCTGCACCACTCTGCTTCTCTTAACGTACCCCATTACTTATTGGTCTCTTTTCCTAAAATTGTGAACCTTTGTTTTTGGACTCACAAATTCAAAATCTGCTTCTGGCCAGATCATGTTATGATCACAGTTCTCTAATGGTTCTTTCAATCGGTCTTTATTGTGTGGACACACTAGATCAATAGTGGGCATTCCCCATAGTAGGTGTTCTGATAAACTGAGCAAAGAATCAATCGTTAGCCATTTCTGCCGTTGTGGGTCCAGCTAATGACTTCCCTGATGGCTTTTCCCAGTGTGTGTGAGGAAAGTTCAGATCTTCAGCTTTAACCACTGCTTCGTTGACATATATACAGTATACCTGATTTAATTGAGTCTTTTTAATTTGTTTTTGAATTAGCAGCACTGTGCCCAAGGATGTGTTTTAAGACTTGTAGATCTAATTGTACATTTGCTTTGCCTTCAGCTGCTTCAAAATGTTAATTAATTATTGCAGTGGAAGGCAATTATTTTGCATGTTACAGTGTTCCATATTGTATATATTCTCATAGTCAATCTTATAGCATGACTTGCTGCTATTTGCAAAATGTGATTGCCTTATTACCTAGTTGTACTTAATAGTATTTGTACTCATAAATTGGAAATTTCAGCTGTATTTCCAATTTATTTTTTGTATGTCTTTAGGTTTTGAATATGTTGTAAATAATTCTGGATAGGGGCATCTGCTAAGCGAAAAACACATTTATGGACTGTAAGATCATGAAATCCCTTGGACAGTTCTCGTGAAAACATTACCAGGCTTAAAGAATTAAACCTTAAATGCATTATTGTCAGAGTGTTGTAAAATTGAAATATAATTAAGAATTTAGAGGTACAAAGTCTGTTTCATGTATTATTGTGCATTGTACATTACCTTTAGGACAGATGCTGTTTCTGTCTCGGGACCTAAAAATTAAGAAACTTAAAATTCTTATGTAGATTCAGTGCTTTCCTTATTTACCTTTGGTGTGGTGTAAAGGTGGCTTTTTATATTATACCACCTAGTTTTAAATATGACTGTACTGGGGTGGCCACCAATTTTTTTTACATGCAGTGTGTGAATGCACCCTTTTTATTATTCTTCGTATTCATGCAGTTACTTCAGACATTATTTATCAAGCAGTAGTTTGACATGGATGAATGCGTACGTCACACTTACAAACACAAGTGCATAGTGATAGGATCAGGAAGTGCAACGTCTCCAGAGGTTTGAATCGCAGTCTTCCAGTAGTGAGTCCAAACTCTAATCAGGACTCCACACAGCTTCCTCAATGTGTTGTCATTAGATATCTGAGCAAACTTGTCATCATTCAGTTCTGTGCTTCATTTAATAGGCAGACTCGCAAATTATTTTAGTAAACCCAGTAGAAAGGTATCGTGTTGAATTATCCACTTGACTATAGGTTAATAAGGGCCCTGTTTGTAGTGGGAAAACAATAAATGATTGTATAGTACATTGAATTGTATTAAAAACTGTGTTAATTCATTAATCATTTTTTTTCCTGGTGCCTCTTATTTATGCATGGGATCAGTATTTTTGTGAGATCAAGCAGCACATTGTTACTTATAGAGAACTCCTTAGTACACATTACAAGTGTACAAGTAAGATGAGCAGGCACAGAACCCTGAAGGAATTTGATAGATGCAGCGATCACTGTAGCAATATAATTGGCACAGTAGTTATAGATGAACTTGTTAATTTGTCCCTTGCAAGATAAAAAGTTTGGCTGGGAGCTGAAGTTAGATGTTGTGGAAGAACATGTTGTGGACAGCCTCCCTGATAGACAAGGACATTACACAAGGGAGGTTTCCAGACCAGTGTATGGGTGGCCTGGGCTCTGTTTTTCAGCTGCTGCTGCATTCACACAGCAGGGTCAGCTATATAAAGCGTTTAAGAACAGCAGGTCTACGCTGCATAGCAGAAAGTACTTGGCACCCCCTCATTGGGGGTGCCATTAGAGCAGCCATATCACCCTGCAACTCACAACTGGCAACCCACTGAAGCTCAGCAGGTGTGAGCCTGTTCAGTACCTGGATGAGAGACCTCCTGGGAAAAACTAAGGTTGCTGCTGGAAGAGGTGTTAGTGGGGCCAGCAGGGGGCGCTCACCCTGTGGTCCATGTGGGTCCTAATGCCCCAGTATAGTGACGGGGACACTATACTGTAAAGAGGCGCCGTCCTTCGGACCTAAAACCGAGGTCCTGACTCCCCGTGGTCGTTAAAAATCCCAGGGCGTTTCTCGAAAAGAGTAGGGGTGTAACCCCGGTGTCCTGGCCAAATTTCCCCATTGGCCTTTACCAATCATGGCCTCCTAATAATCCCCATCTATGAATTGGCTACATTACTCTGCTCTCCTCCCCACTGATAGCTGATGTGTGGTGAGCGTTCTGGCGCACTATGGCTGCCGTCGCATCATCCAGGTGGATGCTGCACATTGGTGATGGTGGAGGGGATCCCCATTACCTGTAAAGCGCTTTGAGTGGAGTGTCCAGAAAAGCGCTATATAAGTGTAAGCAATTATTATTATTATTATTATTATTATTATTATTATTATTGCTCAGCTTGGGTTCCTAGAGATGCTGCATGCAATTCTGTGCTTTAGTTCATTGAGACCTGAGCAAGATCTTTATTTTTTTCTTTTCTAGAGGGGAAAAAAAAAGAATCCCTAGATTTTTCTCTGAATATATATACATCTGCATCTATCCTTATGTTTCATTTACTTATTGGTAAAGGATATTCTCTATTAAAATGTTGCTTGTGATTTATCTGTTAAATATTATAGCCTAAAGCCTACCCAATTCAACAGTTTTTGTTTGGATATTAGTTATGTAGAATTAGCAAAAGGCCATTTTAGAGATGAAAGTCTGTCTCATTTCGCAGATCTCTCCGAGTAGGAGTTAATATTTGTATTGTACTGTATAGTGGTATTGTTGTGGGAAATCCTTCATCCAAGGAGCAGGACACAGTCTTTGTGGATTCAGTTGTTTTATTGAGCTCAATAATGACATAAACGCGAATTGGGTCTGCCCCACAGGACAGACAACACTGCAAGGCTTATATACAGTATGATCTCAGGAAGATGTTTTGTTTCACCACTTCATGGTTATTCGTCTTGCCCTTTGATATGTAGCATGAGATGACCGGTTGGTCTTGTCCCAAGTCCTGTCCTTTGATGTGTAGCTGTCCTTTGATATGTAGCATGAGATGACCGGTTGGTCCTGTCCTTTGATGTGTAGCTGTAAGTGTTGGAGCTGCTTAAGATATGTTAAAACAGCTGACATATTACACAATGCACCTGAACCAACACTGTAGTGTTGAATACAGATAAATTATATATATTTCTACTTCAGTATGGTTATAACCTCTGAGCAGGTACTGTAGAGATTAATGAGAACAGAGGAAAACGCTCAAAGAATAAATGTCTGTCTCCATTTAAGGAAATTAAAGTGATTGGTAAAATCAGTGTTTAACAAATGACAATTTTTCAACTTGCAGTTTGCACACCAAAAGATCATATTTTATCATTAACCTTTGATTGTGGAAATGAAAATGGATGGGAGAGTGAATGGCCTTTCTATTTATTTTTCCTCAGGCAAATTGTTTTTTATGCAATTCAGAAGATGTTTTCAAAGTTTGTCCTATTACAGCATTGTCTCAATTTAATCTATTGAATTTAATTTAATTTGATGTTAAGTCCAACTAATTTATCAAAATAATGAGCTCATTAATAAACAAATTGTAAAACAGCAGTGAACCTTTTATAATGACTTTTGTTTTACCAAATTAATAGCTGTATGAAAAACAAATAGTTTGTTTCTGTTCATTATTGGCAAATTTCATAATTGCCTAGCAACACATCACTTTTCATTGACAGTTTTCCTTCCAGGGTGCTGGTAGCATATTGCTCTAAAGCTTTGATATATAGCCCTTGGTAATTATTTTCTACTTGATCATTTTAGCATCAATTTGGTTCGATCTTCTTAGGAAATATATATATTTTTAGGGGATAAAAATACATGCTGTCCTCTAAAATCAGTTGGTTAAACATAGCACAGAAGAAACTTAATCTGACTGCTTGTTCATGGATTACCCATTTGTATTGAATCTAAGCACCACTTTTTCATGTTGTTTTTTTTAAAAAAAGGTACTTGGATCCTAAATATTAGTATACCTGGCCACTAATTCATTTAAGTGGTAAAATCCATCCTGACCTTTAGTTCATAAATGCATGCAAAATGGATCAGTCACTTTGCCATAGCATTGCAACACTGGAGAGGAAGTTAGTCTGTTGCCAATGATTTCAAAGCACCAGGTAAGGCAATAATTAGGTTTTATGCGTTTCCTTTGGAACTGTACCAGAGAAAGTATAATGCTATAATAAATTATATGCTTAATCCAATTGTGCAAACTCTGGATACAACAAATATTCTTGGTATTTGCTTTTGTTTCAGCCAGAGACCATCTGAAATACACACACATTTTTTTTCTAAAGTTAGTGTCGTGTATAGAGCCCAGAAGAGCACTGCAGTGTCCTAAATTAAAAAGCGCGATCTGGATACCCAGGCAGCGATGACAGTGTGTCAGTTTTCGGAATTTGGTGACTGATTTTTCAGTTTTGCTGCTGCGTGTTCACTGTAGCTCATTTTTGGCTGTTCAGCCGTGCAAGTCCTTTCTTAGAAGTGTATGATAAAGTACTTCCTTTCCTCTCTCTGAACCTTGAACATTGTACTACAATCCAAGCACGATCATCTCCTTTGCAATTTGTACAGTATTGACATAATGATATTGTGGCAAAACATATTTACTGATAAAGGTTTGTTTCCATGTCTGATGTTTATAATAATGCTACAAACCTTTTTTTTATTTGTTGCCGGCAATTTAATTATAAGCCATGCAGTTATTCTGAGGACAGGAATGATTTCACTTTCCCTCATTTCATTAGCCAGTGCTCTTCCTCTGCAAGTGCTCCTCCAGGGTACTTCCTAGAATAGCATTAAAAGAAGAAATTGGAGATTGTCCTAATCTTTCTGTATTCTCAAAGGCAAAGCATTCTTTGCAATTAGAAGAGGTTATTCCAGCATCTGAGAAAAAGTGGGAGATAACCTATCCAAACTCAGCTATGCTGAGAGTAGCTCAGTCTGTGAAACGGATTTCCTCTCTCCATCGCAGTGCATTTTCTTTAATTTGTATGGAAATATATTTTGGCAGATGATGTCGCTTGAACTGTGAAGGTGAGCGACACGCTGTGCATTTATTAGGATTCTAGTAATGCCAAGATAAAGGCGAAAGAAAATGCTGTGGAGACTTTCTTTCTGTAGTTTGTGACAAGGGCAGATTTACACTTTTTATTTCCTGCAATATAAAAGTTTGTTGTGAACTATGTGTATATATAGTGTATACAGCTGATCTTTATTTTTTCATCTGATGTTCCAATTTGTATACCTCAGGCTGGTTTTCTGCTGATTCACAGATCGCAGTACAACTCATCGTATTACTAAGCCTCTCGCCCATCCATTCATTTTCAAGCTGCAGGCGCCTGGGGGAGCCGACGCCTGTCCCAGCGAGCAAGGCGGTGCACACTGTGGATGGGACGCCAGTCCCTCAGAGAGCAGACACACAAACGCAAACCGACTCCGATACACTCACAGCCTTTTAATACAAATTCCACGCAGATTGCGCCCCAGGTCCAGAATCGAACCCAGGGTCCCAGTGCTGTGAGGCACCAATGCTAACCACTGTGCCACCCCATATTATTAATATATCACAGAAGGTTATATAGTCTCATTTGAAGAATGCCATTCTGTACATTTGTTGTTTAAAAGGCACATAAACTCTATAAATACCTATACATGTCTACATACAAATAAGCTCTATATGGTTTTAACTACTTATCCTGAGAGGCATAAAAAAACAGCAAAGATTTTGTTGCTTTTAGACTGGAGGCCAACACTATGGGAGGTATGCAACATGATCATTTTCCCTAATTTACCATATCATTAAACAAGATTATCAAAGGTAGCCTTCAACAGTGAAAAATGTTACACTGTTTCTCTCAAAGATTGCAATGCTGTTATTTTGTGTATTGATTCAGTTGAACCTAGCTTGTTAAGTCATTTTACACATGAATCTTTATCAGTGTTGGACATTGCTGAGTAGATGTGCAGCAGAGTGGCGGGCTGTATGGACTGATAAGGTCATGTCGGCCTAAACAGGAATTGATTTTCAGAATATGTAAAGCATTTTAGATTTGCAGGCTTTAAAATGTGATGGTTCAATAAGTTCAATTGTTTTCTTTCAGGTCCATTAAATACTTTTCTTCTCATAGTAACGTGAGCTGACAGATATTATTTTATAAAGAGCTCTGCCTTTGCATATTTCAAATCCTCCACCTTCCAGTCGTGCTGGGTGACCACTACATTCTTGTACAAGTCACTCTCTATTATAAATCATAAATGTTGTCTTTACGGCTTGAGCCAGATGAAGGAATAGAAAATTTAAGAAGTTATTTAGCTCTGAAGGAGCTGACTAAATTTCACCCCATAGTTTAAATATTTGTTTCAACGTTCATATTTAGAATAATTTAAAGAATCCATAACCACTGTGAAAAAAGAAGGGCCTGGACTTTAAGGATCTTTCTACTTAACTGCGTGTTCAGTTGGTTACCATCCTTCTAGGTCAGAATTCATTTTAAACCATTTTATGGTGTGTGACAGCAAGGCTGTGCTATAGGCAGTGCCATCCTTCAAATAAGATCGTGACTCCTTTAGAGATTCCACAGTCATAAATGACTCCATCGCACTATTCTTAATAGTCCAACCTTACACAATCCTTATTTTTATTTTTTTCAGCAAATTCAATTGTTGAGACATTTTTTCACTTCCCTGCCTACTGTGCTTTGCAGTGGAGTGTAATGTCTGCTGTAGTGGTGAATTCAGTCAGTCCCCTTCTTTGGGTTGATATTTGGTGTAAACTTTTAGTGATGTTACATTTGCTGGATCCAGTGTATATTTCTGCGTTGCATTACATTCCAGACATATCATATACCTCTTGAGATAAAGAACCCCAAAAAACCCTTGTCACTTATATAGAGTGAATAAAACTGGTGGTCTTATCTGGCTCTGTAATTAATAGTGATGTGCAAAAACACTAAGTAAAGTTATTTTGGTGGTAGCTTCATAAACAGTTTCTTCAAACTATGGTTGTGCGCAGAGTGTTAATAATTCTACTTCATTCTCTGTCTGTATTAGTTTTTATATTTAATTCTGGCAGCAAAACTGACTCAGTTCCTTAGGGACCCTGGTGTAGGTGAAGCAAGATGAAGTAATGAAGTTAAGTGACAGCTGCGCTAAGGGGCAGGACCAGCACAACATCTTCAGTATTAAATTACACAACTGCTGTGTGACTTTAACTGGATTGAAGTCCTCATTATAGGGATAGTACAAGTGGGGTTTAATGTGCTTCTGTGTACTTTTAAAGTTTTGGTCGAAGACCAAATTACATCACTTATGAGGACAACAAATGTAGATTCTAATTATTTTGCTCCGTTAAAATACTTCCACAGTTGTTCACAAAATATTGCATGATGATAAAGTGGAAGAACATGTTGGTATCATCCACTCTTTTCTTGATGGGTTCCAAGAGATTTGATTTGAGAGAATTCCTTACACTTATATAGCGCTTTTCTGGGCCCTCCACTCAGATCGTTTTACAGGTAATGGGGATCCCCTCCACCCCCCCCCCCCCAACGTGCAGCCCCACCTGGAAGATGCAATGGCAGGCAGAGTGTGCCAGTACGCTCCCCACACATTAGCGATCAGTGGGGAGGAAACAGCGATGAAGCCAGTTCATAGAGGGGGGTTATTAGGAGACCATGAGTGGTAAAGGCCAGGGGTGGAATCTGGCTTGGTCGTACCCTAGTCTTTTTCAAGAAATCCACTGGGATTATTGATGACTAATGAGTTAGGACCTTGGTTTTACGTCTCATCCAAAGGTTGGTGCCTTTTCTTACAGTACAGTGTCCCCATCAGTATACTGGGGCATTAGGACCCACACAGACCTCCCTACTGGTCCCAGTAACACCTCTTCCAGCAGCAACCTTAGCTTTCCCTCAAGAGGTTTCCCATCCAGGTACTGACCAGGCTCACACCTACCAAGATTCAGTTGGTTGTCATTTGTGAGTTGTAGGGCGGCATATCTGCTGTTTTTAGTCCTAAATTCACTGTGCAGGTGCAGCTGTTTTTCTAGGAATATTGGCCACTGTAGTTTCAGAATTGCATTTCAGAGTTTTACATATTTTAATTCTCTGCATTTTATTTTCTTCACATTTTGTTGTACTTTTTAAATTGTTTTTTTACCTTTTCTTTGTGTAGCATATACAGTATTTTTGTGTATATTGCCCAGCACACAGACTTTTTGCATGTAATGCAGATTATCAGTGATTTGTTGAGCTTTTAAGCTTTTTGCGTTTCATTTTGGGTGTGTTTTTTAAGTAACATTTCCCTCGTTATATCGTTAATATTGGTCATAGACCCTGGAAACCCTAAAACATTGTAGATAACTTCATAGTTGCTTTTTAATTCACTCTACCATCTAGAAAACATTTTGTGTCCAAAAATGAACATAGCAAAATTATAATTGAAAGACTTTGGTGCAGAATGGTTCCACAAGGTGTTTCATCAGACCTAACTGCTTCAGCCTGTCACAGTTGTCTTATAAAATGTCATAAAGGCCAGATGAGTCATCTCCAAAAATGAATGTTGCTATGACGATCTGTTGCTCTATTAACTTCCTGAAGTGTCTAGGTGCCATAAGTATTAATACGAGACTGCGAAAGGAAATTGGCATCTACTGTGTGGTATTTTATACCAGAATTATGTTGCTTCTTATTGGCCTGTTTGATTTTGGAGATAGCATTTCAAATTTACAGGCGACGTGAACCCTTATTTTTAAAAATTTAACTTTCAGTGTTTTCTCTTTTACTGGGGATTGTCCTATGTACAGCTTTGTCAAATGTAGATTCCGCATTTTATGAGACAAGTCTGGATTTTGCCCAGGGTAAAATACTGTAATTAGTACCATAAACAGTTTAATTATATTGAGCTTATGTTCATAGTATATGCCACTTTAATGAATTTAATATAGTTTATTCCAGTTAAACAGTACTAAAAATAAAAAGATGCAGGTCAATTTAACATTAGCTAGGTTCACAATTTAGTCTCAGAATAATTGTACATGAAATTCTGAATTCGGAGACTCTCAGTCAAAGATCACATTTTAGCAGTTGCAGTATAAGATTGTAAATTAGAAATTCTGTAATGAATGAAAAGCACGTAGTTTTTTTTTGCTGTTCTGGAATTACCGTGTTTTCAGCATTGTTACTGCTGGTAATTTATTGATGGTGGAAAATTAAATTGTTGCGAAAAAACCTAGCTTGTTTTTGAGAAGATTTGCCTATGCTTTAAACCAGGTGATCTATATCACTGCTTGATCAAAGGAGAGTACTTGTTTGCCTTTTCTGGGTAAATAGATTAGAGGAGGGCAGGGGTGTAGGAAGGGGGAGGGGGGAGTTTTAATGATGAACAGATGTATAGATTTGTCAGAATAATTGTTCAGATGAAGGTAAGGCATTACAGAAATTCTGTTAAATTGCTGATTAAGGGCTACTTGACATCATTTGTGCTAAACCAGCTGTGACAGGCAAAGCTTTTTTTAGGAAGTTTTTTAAACTCTGAATGTGTCCATGTGACATGATCTTGTCCAGACAGGAGCTATGAATTGATCCTGTTCCAGTGGTGTGTCATGCAGGCTTCACTGACTGTGATATGCAGACTGTTTGACAGTGTTAACAATTGCCTAGTTTTCTTTAAGAGTGGGCTGAGGTGCTCTGCCTGCAATGAATACTGTGGAAAATGAGAAAACCCCATCACCTTTTAAGTAGCCTGAGATTACATTGGGAATTTGAAGCAGCCAAACACAGAATGCAATTTGTCTGTTTTCACATAAAACACTACAAACATGCCTGGGTCTGGTCTGGTCTCTGGACTCCAGTACAATTCCTGAATTAGAATTGCCATGACCCCTGGTGCTATCACAATCCTCTTGAAATTACACTTAAATGTCAAAGGGCATTTCTGTAATAGAGGTATTCATGACTTTTAAAGGGTATTTTCAAACAGTGTCAATAAGGTATAGAAATTGACTGCATTGTTGCCAAAGAAGTAGATATTGCTTGAAAACAAAGCATTGGAGACATCCTATCAGTTTTTGTTTTTGCTAAAGAACAGATTTATATACTATGTAAATTCAAGTTTTGGTTAAGAGTATGTATGGGCACTACAAATCTAAGGTAAACATTTGTCGTGTGATTCAAGAATGTGCTAAAAAATGTTAGAGAGCATCAGAGTCTCTCTCTTTCTCTGTTGACAAATTATCTTCATTGCATTAAGGCTAAGTGCTCTGAATTATAATGGTCCTCAGTACATACTGCTTTTTGGAAATTAACTACAAAACTTGATCTAGATATCGGGTCTCATTACATGAGTAACAACACATGGTGTTTTTAGTTAAAAAACAAGTTATCTTTTATAAACAATGTAAGAGCAATAAAACATTACTATATTGTTCAAAGACAAAAGCAATAAGATATCGAACTCCAGAGCTGTGCCATCCAAAATGTGGCCCTCCTAAATTTTTGTACTTTGACGTTACTTATTATCAGTTAAATCAGTTGAATAATTAAGGAGTTGGTTGGGGCAGAATTGGGTAATGGAGCAGATTGGAGAGGCTGCAAGGCAACCTGCCCTGCTCTAGAGCTTAGTTTTATACCAGCTGGAAATCAGGGCATTTTGATTTATTCATCCGTTCTTTAACCACTTCATCCAGTTCAGGGTCTTGAGAGAGCCAGATCCTATTCTGGCCAGCAACAGGTGCATGGCAGGTAGCACCCTGGACAGGATGCTAGTCCATCACAGGGCACACACACAGATAGACACTCTCACACACAAAAGGGCCCATTTTTCCAGAAGCTAATTAACATGCCAGTATGCCTTTGGACTGTGGGAGGAAACCAGAGGACCTGGAGGAAACAAACATAAACACAGGGAAGACATACAAACTCTATGTGGAGAGTGCTCTCGGTCCAGAATTGAACCCTGTGAGGCAGCAATGCTAACCTCTGTGCTACAATGCCCTTCATTAAAGTGTTTATTTTGTCTTATTGTTTTGGTTGATGTCCCTATTATAAGGTTAGTGATTTTTTTCCCATGTAAGTGATGAACTTGCTTTGAAAATCCATAATTGGGCTTATATATACACTCTAGGGCTTTTGGAATGTGAATTTTTGCCAGTAGAGTGAACACCTTGACATTTTATCTGTAGTAGTTTAACTAAGTCATCTTAGAGTGCACAGTCAGTTGTGAGAATGTAAAAAATCCCAAACCAAGTTTTAAAACCGACAGGAATAAGGTCATGATTAGAAGAGAAATGGTTAATCCCTTATTTGTGTTTTAGGATTTTTTGTTTAGCTATAGGAATAATGTGCTTTGAAAAGTGAGGATTTTAAAGAACAGATTGTTTTAAGTCTTTATTTTAAAAGATGGCAAAGATTTACAAAATCAGACTGTCATTAGTTAAGAGCTTTAGCATTACCTGTGTAGGTGTGATTTATTTTATATGAATTGGTTTGTTCACTCTGAAAGTTATGGTGAATAAGTATACAGTATATACGTCCTTTAAAATCCGGTATATCAAATGCCATCAAAGACTAGACTAAATAAAGGCTATGATTACATTAAACATTACATAACTTAACACCATTTTATATTATATAATATTTATAGGTTAAGAGTCTTGCCCTGGCCAGAAGCTGATTTTTTAGAAAGACATTTTTATTTATAAAATGTATACATTCCCTTAAATATGTCTGTATTACACTCTGAATAATGATGGCAAAAAAAGCAGTGCCTTACTTTGCAGAGGAAAACATTAAGTGATTCATTGGACATGGTAGAGATAATGATATAAATTTGAATGAATAACAAGGAAGTCTGTGTAAGCATTTTTATTTATATTGTTTATGGAACCTTTGCTTCAGATTTGCATTTTTTTCCAATCAATTGTTTCGTCATGCATTAAAAACTGGAATCGCACACAACTACAAATCCTGAAGTTTCATTTCCAGTAGTGGCTTAGTTTTTTCTAAACTAAAGCAAATCGTGTTTTTTGTTTGTTTTACCCAGCTCACTAGTTGACTGCATTAGAGGAAACAGTGCTTTTTCTAACCTGCTCCTTTTTATTAATGAACCAGATCATGTCTAAATAATTCATTTTTTATTCCACAGTAATTATATATTCTTAAGGATTAATTTAAAATTGATGCGTCTTGAAGTCATGTTGAGCACTATAGGTATAAAATCACACTACCGTATATATTAAGTCATATGAAATTACTCTTATTACTCGGTTTCAAGTGACAGCAGTGTATCTATATTACATTTATTTGGATTTGCGTTATCTAACCCTCCAAGATTTTCTATTAAAGTAGTTGGGGAGAATTTTAGGTTTTACAACCACAGTTCTTGAATTTGCAGATTAAATCTAAGGTGAACATGAAATTGTTATTACATGTTTAAACTTAAAGTGAACCATTACTTAGTAAGACAAAATAATTTTCTTGTCATCTCCGAATAGTTAATTAATTAAATAATCTAAATTAAATTATCAGCACTGAACATAAAGTCTAAATTGTGTGGCAATGCTAACCCTTATCCTAACTGGGGATTCAATGCAGCAATCCTGCAATCTGTCTTGGAAGCTCTCCAGCCATTCCTCAAAACGAGCAGTCGAGCCTTAAACGATGAAAAGCACTGGACAAAAGCTCTTTTTTCAACTTCAATAATGTGTGGTGTGTTCTTTAGGCCAATGGTCAATCATCTGAAAAATGCTGTAGGAATAGTACAGAAATGAGTGTGCATTTCAGTCCAGTGTAGGGTTAGGGAGATTTTACCCAGTAGAACATGTCTTCATACAACTTTTGATCTGACTGACTTTTGGAAACTAATTACTGAACGCTGCATTCTTCAGTATAAGCAGACAAAAGTGTCTTAAAAAGTTGAAGATGGGAGCAAATTGACTCGTCCTCATGTTCCTTTGGGACCCAGTATTACTGAACACTGCAATATACAACTTACAGTAGATGCACTGTATCTCCAAACTGTAATAAATATCCCCCTTGCCTGTTGGATATTTCCAGTTGGCATAAATGTTTTCTTTTAACTCAGTTGATGTGGCATCACCATTTTACACCAAACATGCTGCTGATCGCGATGTCCAAAAGGATCCATTTTCATTTCTGAGGTCCGTAAGTCATGGTTCCAGCTGTTATTCAGATATTTGATTTGCCTAGCGGAGGCTTCTTCCTTACAAAGGAGCCATGAATATCACTGAAGTGGATGTTACATTGAAGGTAGTTTTTGCCACTAGATTCTGGAAAATAACAGTTGTTGATTTCATACTTACGGCCGTTTTACTGAACTGCTTGTCTAGTAGCTTGTAGTAACAAGATACATTTCTTCTTGATAATTCAATTTCTTCTTGAAAATTATCAGTTATCTAGTGCTAGTTATCTTAAATGTGTTTTAATACTGGGCTCTGTTGGAAATGGGTAGGTTTTAAAGTCCTCCTAACCTCAGTCAGTGACCTCTTGCCTGCATTCTTTAAAGAGCTCTCTGGCCTAAATCATGGTGACGCATGGTACCACTGAATGTCTCCCACGTGTTCCCTCCCTTTATACCCAGGAGACTCTGAGACCTCTTTTGAGGCCTCTATATAGTTCAGTATGCTTCCACTTTACTTTCAAAGAATAGTGTTATTGCAGAATCTTTATTTTGTATTTAAAGAGCTGGGAATAAATGCAACACTCGTTTTCTCAGGAATTCTGTCAGTTTTCAGTTACAACTTTGTACTCTGTAAAGTTTTTTTGGGATTATAGAATGTTTTAAGCAAGATGCTAATTTTTGACTTATGAAAGTAGCGTTTACCATCTTTTTCTCCTCGATCAGGTTAATCTCGGAAGCCATCAGTACCTATTCACTGTGGACGTCAGCCCATCCGAGATGCCTTGTTTCTGCCTGCGCCACGATGTTGATGCCTTGCTGTGGCAGCCCCACGCTAACGAGCAGGATAACATGTGGGAACATGCGGCCACTTTCAACGCCTTAGGTGAGCAAACCCTTAGATACTCGTGGGTGCTGTACCGGAGTACCTCGAGACCCCTCCTTTAATGGATCCAGTCAGTTCATAAGAACATAATAAGGTTACAAATGATAGGAGGCTATTCAGCCCATCCTGCTCACTTAAAACCTAAAGTTTTATGTAATAATGTGAAAGCTATAGTTTTGCATTTCCACAAAAATACTAAACATGTAGCTGCTTTATTGAAACTGTACCTTTTTAGGTGGTGAGTCATGCATCTTGACATTTGCAGAGGTTTTGTTGATGTGCTGTCTTGTGTTTGCAGGGTATGTTCAAGCATCGAAGCGGGATAAAAAGTTCTCAACATGTGCGCCAAACTATTCTTACGCTGCGCTGTGTGAGTGCTTGCGTCGAGTATTTATATACCGCCAGCCTTCCCCTGTGTCTACAGTGCTGTACAACAGGAAGCAAGGAAGACAAGTTGGACAGGTTGCTAAGCAACAGGTTGCAAGCCTGGATTCCAGTGATACTGTTCTGGGATTCAGAGCAACAAACGAGAGGTTATTTGTTTTAACATCCAAGAATCTGTTTGTGATCAAGGTTAATAATGAACAATAAATAGTGTATACACTACTGTTGGATTCCTTTTTCGAGTTTAAAAAAAAAAAGCAAATTAGAAATGTGTATACGTCAGGTGTAAATCTTTGTAATAGCCATAGATGTGTTTGATTGCAAAACAGTCAGATTGCATTTTTTTATCATGTTCCAAAGCTAAAATCAGTTATTTTAACACTGATGACATATACATGGCCTCTGGACATTGAAGCTAGGTGCTTCAATAGCTTTCAGAGTGTCTCTTATAATGAACCAAAACAATAATGTAAGTCTAATTGTGGGGAGAAAATATGGTTGAATAAAAATGATCAAACAGAACAGTACTTTCAGTGTGTTTCTTTCATATTTCTTCCATTAATTGTTTATTATATTTATGCAATTTGTTCGTCTCGATACAGCAGGAATAAAGCACTTTTTTTACCAGATACTATCACTACACGTTACACATCTGTATTCTACAGTTCCAAGAAAAAGTTGGTGAATCCACTAGGTTGGTCCACCTTCTCATATTTTAAACATAAAACCTTTATTTACGTCTGAATAAAAGATTAAGATGAACTGTTTAAACATAGGTCCATGGATGTATTTGGATTATTTTTGTAATTAAAACAAAAGTTCCAAGAGTAAATATCTTCATGTGAAGGTGTTTAAGTTAATGACGACAACTTTGAACAGCAAAGCCTACAGGTAGAAGTGTTTATTGTAATAGTTTCAGTTTCTCGCCATATATATTGTGTACTGAATATCCCAAGTACATCTATTTGTGAGTAATTTTAGCAAACATATTCAAACACAGAATACCTCTGATTTTTTTTCATCCCCATTGCTTGTATGCATATGTAGTTTTGTTACAGTTTTATCTCTTGGTTAAGCGCACGAATCTATGCAGCTGCATGTATTTGCCTTTCATGTACAAACTGGTATACATGGAAAATAGTGAATAAGTGATAGCATTCATTTGTTCAAAATTACAAGTGAAAAGCACGACATCCATGACTCAACGAAAATGCTTACTTAATATACTAATAACTCTGCACTGAAACTGAAAAATTAACTGTTCAGCTACTAAACTACCAACTCCACAGCAATGACGGATGTCAACCTAACTGCACGGCATAACATTGACTAAACTGAGTTTTGCCAACAGTGAATACTGCAGCTGGAGAACAGGAACGAAGTTGACGGATCATAATGGAGTCTTAACAGGGTTAGAAGAGGGTTTGATTTTATGAGTAATCTGGGAGACATTAACGAAAGGAATAATGATAAATCTGATCTATTGGGTGAAGCAAAGTAGAAGTGTCAGGGGTTTACAGTTGGTATTTTACTGATTTTATAAAGAGGGTATTGCAGATCAGGGCTTATATTGTACAGTACATAAACGTAAGAGCTAAATGGATGAGTTTGCACTGGTTAAATCGTATTTTGTTTTGGTGTTTTACTACTTTTAATATAATTAAGTCTACCATTGTTGTGATTTTCTTATCCTTGGGAAAAATAAGGGTTATTCACAGTTTTGAAGAAGTGAAGCAGTATCCTGTTGTGTACAGCGTAATTCACAAAAAAGCCTTCCCTTTTACAGTATGTACACATCTGGTGTAAATTTTGAAAGTTTTTTTCTCATAAAAACAGTGATACCATTAAACACTCAAGAAAAACAGAGGTATTGTTGTTGTCTTTGTTTTTGTTTTCTCATTTTCCCTTCATAATAATGGGATTATTAACTGCACGCCTTTTTTTTAATCAGATTTGCATGTCACGCCATAAAACTCTAAGCTGTGCTTTTTTCAAAGAGGATAAGTGGCATTGTCCTAAACTGATTAATGCATGGTTTGTGTTCAATGAAACATTTGCATAATGGAGCCGCTAATCCTGGGAATGTAGGTGTTTTTGTGTACTTTACTCGGTGTGCTTTCTAAATACATTTCTTACATATAATTTACTTAAGTAAACATCTTGCAAAATACTAGGTTTTTGCAAATTTGCCAAACTCCATGAAGCCTCCAATACAGAAGTCTCTTTATTGCAACAGCTTTTAGATTGTTCTGCAATGAAGGATGTAAGTAAGAAGGAGGAGAAAATATTAAATATATCCTGTAAGTTAAAAATGTGATAGT
Source organism: Lepisosteus platostomus (assembly GCF_059453375.1). Lineage (NCBI taxonomy): Eukaryota > Metazoa > Chordata > Actinopteri > Semionotiformes > Lepisosteidae > Lepisosteus > Lepisosteus platostomus. The sequence goes on along the minus strand of NC_142622.1, from coordinate 41,026,388 downwards.
GGTATACAGTAGTTGTACTATACATGTAGTTGACAAAAAAAAGTGTAAAGTCACTTGTTAGAGTGCTGGGCCACCATGTGCAATCAGTATGGCTTGTGTTTGCCATAAAGTTTACCAGTGCCTGGAATTTTGTAGGAGGTATAATAATAATAATAAACTTTATTTTATATAGCACCTTCTCAAAATGGATGCAGCACCATTCTTCCAGGAGACAGTCAATCAACTGCCACCTGTTTGATGGAAGTCTATAGTGCTGTCTCAGGCATTGCTCAAGAATATTCCACAAAAGCTCAACTGTGCTATGATCTGGTGACTCAACACCATAATATGTTTGTCAAACCACTGGGTAACCACACATGCTCTGTGGAAGCGGTAATCATCATCCTGGAAAACACCTCTCCGGGCAGGTATGAAACTCTGCAACATGGGGTGAAGATGATCCTTCAGTACCGTCACATAGTGTGATCTTGGAAAGAGTGCGTCCAATCCCTTCAGAAAACTGCAGCCCGCTACAGTACAGAACCACCAGACCACAGCCCTTCACTGCTTTGAGTCGACGTCACATGTGCTGCCACACCTTTGATGAGCACATGGTGAAATATAATTCATCTGATCATATCGCATTTCTTAACTGCTCAGTAGTCCACTGTCTGTGTTTTTTACGTTACAAACATGCATTGCAGGTGTTACTGAGAGATTCATGCACCGCAACCTGACATCACCTTAGACATATTTGCCTATGAAACATCAGTAAGTGGAGCTGTCTTGATCATTGAAGCTCCTGCCAAATGTGCTCCAACAATTACTCCTCTTTCTCTGTCACTGGGCTTTCCTCTAACAGTAATGCTAGCCATAATTTCCAAACATTTTCAGGATTTTTATACTAGACTGTAAGCTTGCTGGGTTGTGATTTCTTTAATTAATGAATGAACGACACCCCATGGTTGCTTTCAAATTTCATTATACCTTGTCATTGTCATTGTCCCTTGTTTATCTAGGTCTTTCCATTTGTTACCGCTTACCTGTACACAATAACATGAAATATTCTTCTCTTTTTCAAATTACCTTCATCAGATCTACCACCTCCTGACCCTCCATGGACACACAATCAAGAAAAAAATACTTTGACAAAGAAACTCTTAAAAGGATATTTTTTTTCCATTTAAAAAAAAACTTCAAAAACATTCTCCTAGTTTCAGATGATGTAATTTTCAAGGTCTCTTGTGTGCGTTTGAGTGCTACACATGATGGAAAAAAATACAAGTGCAAACCAAACAAGGTTTAACAAGGTCGGCATTAAAGGGGTTCTATGGCATTTTGGAGGAAGTTGTGTGGCACTCTTCTTTTTGCAAAGGTTTTTAAAGGTACACTTAGCTTAAATAAATGAATATCCCTGAAGGAAAATGAAACCCTTTGTAGCAGTGAAGAAAGGTTTAGAATTGTAACTGTTAATAGAAGCTAAAATACTTGGCGCAGTACTGTCTATCGGTCAATTTCTAATCTTTCAATGTCACAGGTCCCAGCTGCAATGTAACAGAAAAGGCTCAATGACCTTAGAGTGCTCACGACATTCATTTGCTGTTTTTCTCATCATGGGGCCAAATTGTACGTGCTGGCGTTCAGAACAGGGACCAGGTCCTTTGTGTGTCTTTTATTGGTTAAGTAACAACCCTGCAATATTTTTCTGTACTGTGTGCCTATCTAAAGAATACTCCCTACTTTGATAAATTATTACACAATCGGCAACCCCTCTCTGATTGTTTATTCATTCAACCTTTACTAATAAACACCTCTATAGCAGATGTAGTCACGCCTCTGTCATAAATGTATGCAACTGGAATACAGGTACAATATCTAGTACTTTTCACAAAGTGAAAAGAAATTAACATTATTAAGATTATGCGGAACAATGTAACAATACAATTCGAATACATACTTATGACATTTCCTCTACATTTATCCCTTTTCCTCTCTTCATATTCTCTCATTCACTTTTACCAAAGCAAGGATCATCCATTTGCTTATTTCAAATAGTTTCTCACTGGGAGAAATGTTAAAAACCACTTCCAGAAAGTACAAAAATAAAACACCTATTTTGCCAATGCTCACTGAAATCCATACAAGGCAGAAACAGTAATTATGGGTATCAAAGATCAATTCTGATGTCAAAGGTTAATAAATAATATCAATAATTGAATAGATAATGTACATACAGCAGCTGTATAGTAAAATGAAGTGACAGACCAACAGCAACAGAAATGATTTTTCTAACCTTACTGTTTAAAAGGCCCCCCAACCATACCCCATTCTGAGCAACAGAACTGGGAATCTGCCTTCCAAAGAAATGGGACCCCAACTAGAAATCTCTCATTTTCCAATTCCTTCCTCTTTTCAAACCCAAGAGCCAAAACATGAACATCTTCTCCCCCTCATCACATTCAAACACATCAAAGCAAAAAAATGATCTTTCATAAAAGAAAAACAATAAGAATACAGTCCCACCTTTAGAAATCCCTAAAACAAATTTCAAATGCACCCAGGATTGTAAGTTACATGTATTGAATGCAACAGTAAATGTAAAAGTTCCAAATAAGCGTGTTTCCTCCGTTTCTGTCTTTTGTACCTCAGTACAAAAGGCTGTTTTAACAAGGAAAAGCATACACAAAAGAAACAGTGGAGGTGACACATGTATGTCTGATCTTACCTATGTGCACAGCCATATTATCGAAAAAAACACTAGCATACTTGAAAGAGAAAAAGAAGATAAAAGTCTACTCTGTTAAAATTGGTGCAGCAATCCACTTCACTGTGATCTACTCCTCTGCCTCCTGTGGTGTGGTAGACAGATGCTATCCACCAGCATGGAGGATTTGATTTCACTGTGGGGTACAGCAGAAAAAAAAATGGATGCCTGCTTCACTCTTTGATCACCTCACTCTTGCGCACTGTATGTCGCTGTCACCACAAGACTACAAGGCTGTCACCAGGCTGAATTCTGGATAAAAAGGAAGCACGGATCTCTTTGTTAAGGAAATTGAGCAGGGTGGCCCATTTCCTTTTCTAAGGGGCTGTCCACTTCTGGACACAGGGCTTGCTGTGGCTTCCAGAAGTGTGGTCTCCATACAGTATATCTTGAGTGCAATAAATTCCCTCTGGCAAGCCAGCTATGTGGATATTATGATGCTGTGATCAGACGTTCCAATACTCTCTATGTGAGAATTCATTGTTTCTTTTTTCTTACATTGCTCATTTGAGACCATCTCCAGTATTTGAGAAGAACTGCTGAAAACTTGACATCTGACAGTTAGCAGCTATCATAGAAATCCCAGTTGTCACAAGCTCTGCCTGCTGTATAATGGAGTGCTCCAGTACAGCCAAAATCATAGCCAATGCAGGAGGATCAAACTTTTTTAGTTTCTTTGGTTTGCAGAAAAACGGGTAAAATATTTAACCTCTTCTGCACCCCTGTCCTCTCAGATGGATCATTAACACAAAATACAAAACAGATAACACAAATCAGAAAATAAGGTTTTACACGACACATTCATGCTACCATTCCAGCATTGTGATAAAGTGGTCTATTAGATGTTATGAACAATTAGAAAGCAAGTTTGTAATCCCTAATTTTAAAATGGCAAATAAATACTGTAAGACTATTCAATCCAGGGTCTCTCTTTCTATAGAAAATGCAATTTTACTAATAAAAGAAGGACATGAAGAGGAAAGTTTCTCAATGTGATTAGTGTTTTGTTCGCAATCAAATACTTGTACACATTGCAGCTTTAAAAGTGTTAATTAAAGGGAAACTTTAAGGGAAATCCAAAGTAAACAAAGATGTCCATACCAGCTTTGTTTAATTATTATTGCACTTTGCTTGATCCCTTATTTCAAAATAAAGCTAGGATGTGGCACAAAATGGGATGTATTTGCAGTGTTATTTTTTCTGTAATACATTTGAATCTCTGCAAAATATCACAAAATAGAAGCATCAGTAAGCTTTGAAAACACCAATAGATTCTCAGCAGATGCATAAGCTTTGATAATGGAAAAATGGACGTGCCACCTTCAAATAGAGCTTTTACTTTTCAAGATTATGCACATGGATTCCTGGGTTTAAAAGTGGTGCAAGGAGCAAAGCCATACAGAACACTCATTCCTAGTCATCCACTAGCGCTATAGCAATAAAGAAAGGATTTAAAGTCTCTGAATTGATCTTTATTTGCTTCTTATATAAGCTCTCAAGTTAAATATGCTTCACCACCACTTCGGTAGATGGATGAGTGAAATGTTGGCTGCTGTTATCAATGCAGAGTCTCTGGGGCTAGTAGCTTTTCATTTCTCGTTAGTTGAATCAGCTGAGGGTAAAATAAATAAAGCAGTGGTACCTTGATCCTGAGTCTTTAATTCCCAAAGGAGATCGGAGCTCCACAAGCTGTTCCATGGGCTGTAGATAGAAACACTTTTTTATTATTTGTCTGTAATTATATTTTTCCAGAATTATCCATTAAACCCATCTAGGCTGTTTTCTAAGTTAACTCAACCAGGAGACATGTTAATTGAACAGAAATACAAAGGAATACCCACTCATAACTACAGTTACTATCTGCAGAAAGGAGTAAAAGAAATATAATTTTGAACTCTGTTGCTAAGACACATTTATTTGAAATATGCCAGTAGGCATGGAGGCTTAATACATTATTTGAAATATTATGTGTTAAGTGTATGATTTAGTCCTAATATTTTTTGCTTTAAACCCTTTCATTTTTTTCACAATTAGGGATCTACATTAGGATTATCTATGAGCACATCATAAGAGGGCTATTTTATTTTTATTTATCATGGCATCGTTTCAACAGGCAGATCATCCAAACTGCCATGGACAGCAGCACAAGTTAAAATTAAAGCTATTGATTGTTGCATACAACTTATTTAACAAAAAAAAAAACATTTCTGCCTGTTCAATATCTGTGATTCCTTTTCTCAAAAGATATAGTTCCAATTTTTATTCCGTTCATGTTTTCCAGCGTGGCTCTGTCGCTTTGCCATTTTACCTCTCTCACTGCTGCGCTCATAGGAGAGAAGCAAAGACAGTCATATATTTTAGAGTTCAGGTGGGGAGCTGCGTCAGCATGCATAGGCTGCAAAGGAATAAGTAATAGGTTTATTCCATGCTGGAAAAAAAGAAGAAAGAAAACGCAACGTTTCGGCCGTGGAGGAGAAGGCTGAAGAAGGCTCCACGGCAGAAACGTTGTGTTTTCTTTCTTCTTTTTTTCAGCATGGAATAAACCTATCATATATTTTATGCCCAGTTCTGAGATTGTCAATGCCCTTTGCATTGCACTGTGGGATACGCCTGTGCTAGAATCTGACATGAATTCTGAAATATTTTATCATATCGACTTTTCTACGGCATGTGTAGGCAGCCCTGGTCCTAGAGTGCCCCGATCTCAGGTCTTAATGAATTAAATGAACTACATACAGGGATAAGAAGACAAATCAGCTGTGATTTCTGGGTCTTAAACAGGTGCTGACTGAAAGAAGATGCCTCTATATCACCCAGGGAGCCATGCCCCATGTTTGGGACTGCCTTTCTGTGGGAATGGTTTTTCATTTAAACGTAGAATGTTTTTTAAAATATTCTTCAAAATATGTCCAAAAATGGGTGCCCATACTGGCACTTCTTACAGTTTGTTAATGTAATTCAGTTTACACAGCTGATGTCCTTCAGGAGAAATTTAAGTACAAGATAAGGAGGTTGTACAAGTAAGGATAAGGTCAGGATTTGGGCATTAAGACACATTGTTCTCAGAAATCACTGACTTTTCTTATCTGTGTGCAGGCAGAATTATTTTTTGACATATTAAATGAATTGTTCTTCAGAATGTGCCTCATTTGTGATATAATGTCTTTGTGCTGAATTATACAAGGATGAAACAAGTCTTATCTGCAATAATTAATGAACTCAGAAGCTCAAGAGACTGGATGTTGCTTACTCCGTACCAGTGTTTCACAGAGAGGAAAATCCCAAAATAGATTTTTGTTTTGTTTCTGTGCTAGAGATAATTCATTTCTATCTTGGAAGTAAAAATATTAACAGGGTAAAATGAAGAAGATATGACAACTGAATATTTCTGTTGAATATTTATGCCTGATTTTTTATTAATTAAATCATTTATAAACATTTTTCTTATGTCAAATGAGCCACATTATAATACCTTATCTATCAACTATATTTATTACCTTGGTGCTCTGTCAAACTGTAATATACTGTAAATGGTCATAAAATGCTTTCATATTTTTCTAACCTCTAACTGTACTTCAGGTTAAACACTTTATCTTTGTTTGTATTGAGATTTATTCCTCTTTATACTCTTTTGACATTTTTGAATAGGTATTTGCAGACCTGAACTGCGGGACACCTTTTCTAATTCTACTCTTGTGTCCCCAGAACAAAAAATAGAAGTGCTTCCTTTGTCCTTCAGTTTCTTCATTTCCATCATTCCTCTTTCTCCTCCTTTAAGGTAGTGAGAGAAATGAGATACTCAAATGTCCAAACTCAACTTGAAACAGAAATGGATGGACATCAAATTATCCACTCTTGCTCTGCTGAATTAACATTTTTACTTTTGCAGCTTTGTTTTGCAATCAGTGTCCGTCTGGCTCCAACCTCAAACTCCTGAGTCTTAGTGTCCACTTGAAGAAATTCCAGTCTTTTGATTTGACCTATGTGATCGATCTATTTTAGTACTCCCCATAAACATTTGATATTGGATTCTGGATCCATAATTACGCAATTGATTATGACTTGACATCTGGTGGAAAGACACACACATTTTGGGCCAGCTCCCTGTTCAATTTTAAACAATCATAGATTCTTAACAGGGAATTCACATTCTATATACTGTATTTTGCTCATTCCAGGACTTCTAGCACATGTGAGGTTTGGAGTTCTGCAGATTAATGGGACACATCCGTCTTGCATGATTTCTCCATAGTACTGTAGCTACCTAATCTATGCCTGTGATTCCCTTAGGTGAAAAGAGCTTATGGAAAACCCTAAGAATAGAAGCTTTCGATAAAAGGGTGGGGTACCACCAATACCATGAGGGAGTTGCCTGTTATACCTTCTGTTCTCCTCTCTTTAAAAATGTTTAAACTAATAAAACTGGATTCGCAGAACATGAAGACACCCACAGAGCTCATCCCTGGAAAGCCAGAATATAAACAACTTTGATGAACAACCCATTCCACTCTCTACTAGTTATCCTATAACTCCTTCCTCAATCCTGCCTCCCACCAGTTGACTGTACATCATCTCCAGTGCCATCTCTCTGAGCCATCTTCATATCTGTTGCTTGAAACGCCCCTTTGGTGGTTACGGACAAAGCTAATTGCATCAAAGTGTTATTGGGAACACAAGTGCTTTGCTGGCCAGGACTGTCTGTACATCATGTAAGCCTTTGATCACTGGCATGGTTGCCAGAATGTTATGGAACATTTTAGGATATTTTTTTATATAGTGAAGGATCCAGTATTAATTTGAGAAAGGAGATAAGAGGGAGAATGGTGGGATGTGATTGAAGCTTTCATATGCACTTATGTTGCTTAGCTACAGGAAGCTGGCAGACTGAGATCCTCCTCACACACTTCTGTTAATTCGTTATCTTTGTTAATTACATTTTTTTCTTTTTTTTGTTGTTTTTGTAAGCAAATATGCTAATGTCACCTTGTTCACTATGAATGAGGTACTGTAACAATTCATAAACAAGGATTCAACGTATATGTATTTGAAGGCAGATGTTCTACAGGAAATCTTCCCTTTTTTGGCACTGTGCTCTTCTGGCTTGGGATCAAAATGACAATGAAAGCTTCTGTTGTAATTCCAGAAAAAAATCAAGAACAAGATAAACTGGTAAAGGAAATACTGTTCTAGAGCTGAATAGCCGAAATCGGTAGGTTAGCTTCCTATTATCATTACAGGTGTCAAGTTGGAATGCAAGCTTTTCCTCAGTTTCTTTCACACTAGAAAGCATAATCAGGATGGCTGAGCAGTCTTCTGGGCTGTGTATAGGTTGTGGTCTCCCCTGGAGGCTTGGGTTTGAATCACAATCCTGATTGCTCTTCCATCCTTGGGCTCCAGAGGCCATCTCCTTGTTTTCACCATGGGACAGGATATTGAGTGATGTAGAGTCAGTACTGACTGTCTATCCTGGAGCTGTTTCAGTTACTGTGAAAACATGTTCCTGCATCCTGCAGACTCTGCAGACTGCGCTCTGGCAAGCAGGTCCTGAATAGCAAGACAAGCAAATGAAAATGTACCACCTGGGATATCTCAATGTCAGCTCTGGCAGTCAAAGGTTGCTGCAGAATGAGACCTGCAATGGACTTGGTCTCCATGCCAGTGTGGGTTCACTCTCTCAAAAGGAACAGCTGAAAAAATTTATAGTTCAACAACAGGAAGATGCTCCTGAAGTATGGATGTCCTCCAAAATGTGCTGCCTTTGCTTGCTTCATGTCGATAGGCTTGTAGTTATCCTAATTAAAGTTATTGCCCTATAAGAGAGCCCTTTGAAGTCTCGGGCAGCCAGAAGGAAGAGCACATGCTGGAGTGCAGAATAATTACCAAATGGATGGAAACTTTTATCTGATTTTAATCATCTCTGTGGCCAAGGATCTGCACCTGTGGCTGGAAGGTTGCTGGTTCGTATCCCGCGGCCGGCAGAGGAATCCTACTCCTGTATGGCCCCGAAGCAAGGCCCTTAACCCCATCTGCTCCAGGGGCGCCGTATAAATGGCTGACCCTGCGCTCTGACCCCAAGCTTCTCTCCCTGTCTGTGTGTCTCATGGAGAGCAAGAATGCAAAAAGACAAATTCCTAATACAAGAAATTGTATATGGCCAATAAAGGGATCTTATTATCTTAACAGGATTCAACATATTTACTGAGGCAAACTGTATGAGAAGATTGGACATAGACGACGTTCAGGAGACCGAAGCTCTCCATCAGTAAGCACCAAAAGCAAACGCTATGAAGAAAGTAGATTACGTATCATACTTTGTGAGTTTTGTTTCGCAGATGACTGATATTGGCAAAGCATCCAGCTTTGCCAGACATCTGCAAAAGCAGCTTAAAACCAATATGATCGTCTGTCATTCAGTCATCATTCCCTCTGTATTTCATGAGGTTGGAAATGAAATTGTGATTTCATTACATAGCTATATTATATTCTGCTTGTATTATATTGTAGAACAAGTCGATAAATACTGTATTACTGTATTTATTTTAAATATTACAGACTAATTTCCCTGTGAGGTCCTTAGAGTCTCCCATTCAGCTAAAAGTATATAAGATTATCAAGATAAATGTTGTAGGATCATTTATAATTTCTTGTGTTTATATACCAATTTGAATATTTTCCCCAGGTTTGAATAATGTTTTATAATAATGTGCTGAATAATGTTAATGGACCTATTTATCTTTTCTTTGTCATTTATTAGCTATTGAAAACCAAACAAGCTAGATGGTTTGTATGGCCTGCTCTTGTTTGTAACCTTTATATTATTTCGTATTTGTACCACCATTTTAATATGGAATACTAATATTCTTAAAGGGAAAGAGGCATTTTATTGTGTAATGCTAAATGCAAATCCATAAAATAAGACTTCATGTTTTTCTATATTGTTGCATGAAAGAGATTTTTTACAGACCCATATGAAATTAAGTAAAGAGTGAAATGTATGATTTTATTATTTCAGAAGGCAGTGTGTATACACTCTGTAGAACTCAGATTTTTCTGAATATGTAATTTACGCCCTTCATGTAAAATGGGGGAAAATTAATGGTTCCAATTGCCAGGAAAACACAACAATAATTATAAATGTAAGAGAGTCATTCTTCCCATCTAGACCATCTCAAAGAAACAAGACTTTCTTGAAAGACTCTCAACAATTCTAAAAGAAGATAGGTTATCAGCTTCAACAACATGGTAGTGTCACTAGTCCCAAACACCTTCTATGTGAAGGAGGGCATCTTGCTCTCAGTTTAAAGTGCTCTTCAGTATAGTTTCCACTTGTGTCATACGGATCATGCTTCATTTTTTATTCTAAAGAAGTCTACTGGGTATGTCTTCAAGAGTTTTGATTAACTTGAGATACATTTCCTCAGAGTCTTCTCTGCTCAAGACTAAAAAAGCTTAATTTGTTACAAACATTAATTGACTTAACATTTTAAATTTACTAGAGGCAATGAGAGAGAACTTGAATTCCCATTTCCTGTATTGCTTGGTAACGTAGTCTTCTGCTAAACCAAAAGAGCAATGTATAGTTTGTAAGGATTGGCATTTTTTACAGTCATCTCAACCTGTGAATGGGTTCATTATTTAGATTCCAAGCAAATTAATTTAAATTGGTAACTACAATTAGTTAATTAGATTCTGAAAAAACATCATCCTTCTTGCTTTCCATAGATATTTTAAATATGTTTGTTTCTTTCATAATGTTTTGCTTAATTTCTAAAACTATTTTTGGGAAGTGCAGTTGAATTTGGAGCAAAAAGCTTTCAAAATCTCCAATTTATAACTCCAGGATATTCCTCTTACTACTATGAACTATATATTGCGAAGACTAATATGGTAGATAAGGACTCACAGATAATGACATCCGTCAAACTTATAGTTTATCTGTATTTGCATTAGGACTTTGCCTCTAGAAACAGACACATCACCATAAAATGTGAAAATAAAACTAAATGCAAAGCACAAATCATTTTTGTAGATACGTGTTATCCTTGGTGATATGCAGTACCGTTTTCATGGCACATTTGCTACTGATGAGGTTAAAGAAAATTGCATAAAGAGTGCAACTGATTCAGATTCTTTGAAGGGGCTTCTCTGCTCTAATCCCCAGTTTAAGATAATCAGCTATAGGTCAACATTTACCCTGGTCACCAAGGGCTTTACAAGACAAGCCACAACCATTTAAAAAGGATAACTACCTTGAAGATAGAAGTGCTTCAGAGATAAAATCAGACTTACTCCATCCTTGTTTTTTCTAGCTGTTCCGTCTAAAAAAAACATTTTATAGGAAATAGTATGTACAAGAGCCTTTCAAAAGACTGATATCCCATCTATGGAGAGAATACTTTTGTGCTCTGTGTCCAGCCTTACACCCTATGCTTCTAGTTGCTGTGACCCCCACCTGTGGACTTTCTAATACATGATATTCATCTAGAAATGATGTTTGTTTTGTTTGCCCTACAGCTACATCTTCTATATAACACCATAGCATGGCAAAGATTTTTCAAACCTGGACAGTTTTGTACAGTATGTACAACAGTGGTCCTACTGTGCCTTATAACTTTTCGCAGTAATGGTGGTCTGGGAAAAAAAAATAAAAATGAAGCTTTACCAGAAAGTCTATCCTTTCTATACATTGACAACAAATGGAGGCATCAATGAGGCTACGGAGGGTCATATCAATATTATTAGTCTTGCTGTCTAGCCCATTACTCTTTCCAGAGGTGTAGTTCAATTCGACACCATTCTCATTCTCACCTCAGGGCTTTGTGCTCCTGCCAGATCAATGTGTCTCGCTGCAACGTCCCGCTACGAGGAAGTGCTTGTTCAGGTTAGTATCAGTCCATTTGAGCCCACAAATTATGCAGCAGAGGTTTCCTGAATCAGCCCAAAGACATTTTCAGACTTTTCTACATTTTCACTACAGCAGGGCGCAACGCTGTGAATTAAAAATCTATTACAATAAGCGTGTTGTTAACACGGGCTCAGATGTCAAAAAGGGCACCATAGCAACTATATACTGAAGGCATAGAGGAAAAAACATTGAGGTTTATCTGTGACTTTCAGTCATTTCAAAATTTCCCTTCTCGGTGAATTCTGATAGGCTTTTATGATGTTTATGGCGTTTTTTCCAAGATGTGACCCTGCACCTTGTATCTGTTGAATTGGGCTCTATCACCCCAAAGCTCTAGAGGATAAAGTGACTGTGATTAATGGATACATGGATGTGTGCTCTGTTACCAGTTAGGGAGATTTATAAAAACAGGAAAAAGCATACAGTAAATCAGGAACATTTCCAAAGTGAAAAAAAATGTTGTGCTTTTTCTGCTCATAAAGTGAAACAAGTCATTAATTTATTTAAATGCAACTTGGTTGTCACAGTTTATATATTCTGGAGGGTATATTGAATGCAGGCTTTGCATATCTACATATCTGCATGGAAAAGGCCAATGTTCCTTGTGACTTAATGAAGCACCACTTTTTCAACATACATGTTTATGTTTTTTATATGCACAGGCAGCTTACTTTATAGTTATGGAGGTGCAATACAAATGCTATACAAATCAAACACCTCAAACCATAACACAAAATAACATTTACACACATTTAACTCATAATAAACATGATGTAACCTACCTCTACATCAACATTAGGAGACAAGACCTAATGGGAAACTGATTTTATCACAAAAGGTGCACAGAAGTTTGTTCACTTTTTCACATTAAGGCAATAATCATCTTTTATTGTTCATTGAGTATTTCAGATTTACTTTCTCCAGTTTCAAAGATTATTACATTAATAATCAACTTTGCCAAGTATTGAGCTGGCTGCCATTTGTCACAATGCAAAATCCAGAAAATCAGTGAGCTTAAGTGCTAATTTGGAGAAAAGACATGACTTGTGGCTACAATGACTGTTGCCTGACTAACTGTAATGATTTTGTCCAATCTAATCAGTGCCTTCACTGCACTGCGAGGCAGGAATCTAAACTCAAAGTTGAAATCTCTTTATACCAAACATAATGAAAAAATGCAATAAGTTACAGCCTTGCATAATATTTCCAAAGAGACTCTAATAAAACAATGATTAAGTTTGTGAACGTGAATCAAAAAGGTCAGATTAAACAATAATATTGTTTCTGTTTTGTAAAAGAAATTCCCGACACCTTCCACGGTGACCATGAAATATTTCATGATTAGACTTTCATCGATTGGAATCTTAGAAGCTTATATATAGAATTATCTAAATTAATTGAAAAAGATACATCCAGTAGATATGCTTGCTGTTTAAATCACTAAGTTGAAACACTACGTTAATACCCTCCCAACCAATTTTCCAACAAAATATATTCCAAACAATTAGATTGGCTTTAAAGTTAAGATGTGGAATGTGGAACAACACAAACCAATTAACTTTACTCGTAACCCTTAGGACGCCGAAAGACCCTGAAAAAGCAGGTCACCAACTGACTTATTTAATGCTGGGAACCGAATATCATCCTGTCATTCTGACTTTAGGCATCTCACTGTAAAATTATTGCCTTGCTGAAGCCTTCAGTGAAGGTTACGAGAGACATCTGCCTGTTTTCTGGGATCAGGTCACCTTTTTAGTCTCGACCTTCATTCCAGAGGCTTCCTATCTGATAAATTGCTGTTTACTTTCAGTTAGACGAGCTTTCTGAGCTCCAGTTTGAAGAAATGAAATGCATAAACTGTCCGTATACTTCAAGCACTGTGACATTGTATTCAATTCCAGAAGCAAGGCCGAAGGACTTGTCTGTCCTTCTTTTCAACGGTCATTACAATATTCATATTTGTATGTGTATATAAACCAGCTGTCGGAGCTACGGGTTCTCCTCAACAATCAAAGTGAAATACAATCAGACAGGTTGGTTCAGCATAGGTTATTGATTTATACAAGAACTGATTAACCTCCTGAAAAGAAAATGTAATTGTTATTCAGTCATCTAAAGCTACATTTTTCTGACGAAACAAACACAGCTCATTAGCAAATATAGTTACACATATTCAAGGCACTCTGTAATGCATTTGTAGCAGTTCAGTACATCACATTCTGCTGTCCATTGATTTACCTGAGCATTTGGGAAGTGGTTGCAGTCTTCATTTTTATTTTGCTATGAAACTCTGTAGGGGTAAGCCCTGGTGCCCTGTGACACAACTGCACCATTTCAAAGTTTCAAAGACACTTTGCTCCATTCCTTTATAATTCAAGTCATTTAGGTCTAGTCTTCATTTTGGGTTATCATGAGAAAAACAATCCATCAGCCTACACATTGTCTTTTGGGAGCTGCGAGATGATGTTGTTGAATCGAATTATTCCATTTTTTTTTTTACTGCTGTGATCCAGCAAAGCATCCTTTTAATAGGGGTAAATGTTATTCATACTGATGCCAATTTCAACCACAGCCCCTAATAGGTGTCCTGTGTTATACGTATGACACAGGTGCTCATTTTGTTCTGGCAGGTCGCTGGAGATGGACCACATGACTTCAAGTTTGTGACTTTATGGATGTTCATAGGTAATACACTCCTGGCTGCATGGAAAGACTCTTTGGTTTGTCTCAGGTATCAGACAGGTGCCAAACGCAGATCCCTGTATTACTACTTTGACATCAGTACACCTTTGCTGCACTGCACGTGTGTGGAATTAATTATTTCACTACATAAATATGTTTAATGTGTTGCATCTAAACACTTAAAAATTATGTTTGAACATAGAATAAATATCCAATCTATCAACCCTAGTGTTTAAGTGAAATAATTTCACATTACTTAATTCATAAAAAGCACCATTTATACAGACATTTGTTAAAAATGAAGGCTATCATAATCACGTTTTTTGCTAAAGAATGAATGATAATGCATTCAACAAAACCTCGTCATTGAAGTACCATATTTGTTTTGTGACATGCTTATTTTAATTTAAATAAAAATAGGACAAAACTAACATAAAGTATTGCACATTGCACATTTGTACAACACATCTATTATTCTTGTGTTTTGACATAATTCAATGTCACAAAAAAATTCACTGCACGGTGAGCTATTAAAGGAAATGCCATTTTCTGCCCTCAAAAAGATGTTTTTTTTAATGAAAAAGAGATTTATTATGTGCCCTAAAGTACTTTCTTCCTTCCTTTGTATCACTTATTCATGCATAAAAGGCTGAATAAAGGGTTAAATGTTTAACAGGGAGGCTTAAAATCTTAAATTGAAAGCAAACACAAATATTTGAGACCCAAATGTAGAAAAGGTTGGTTATTAGGTTTTGCGCAGCCACATGATAACACCCTGATTACAAATGAAGTACAAACCGGACTGTCCAATACAATCAGGGTATTAAATGGTAAAAGGCCTCACAAGCTAGCTTTTGAATAAATTTAGAATCATCCTATAGCGTGGTTTTCTCATTTCACTAAGTAAGCTTAAACATATTCATTGGCACTGCATTGTCTGCCTGTAGCAATCTGTATGTCCCTGTAGAGTAAGGAGCCCATGAACAAACAGTGTGATTTTTTTCTCCTTCACTTAAAATTAGAATTAGCATGAGTGCAGTTTGCTCTATTTCCTGTGGCACAAATTGTACAGCATGTTGAAACACCGAAAAATAAATGAAAGTGAATCTGGGTCTCCTTTTTTCCTGTAGGACTCTTTTTCTAGGATAAAGAACACAGTGTTTTGTCAGTTCTTTTTTAAATGCACATTACATTTTATTACCTGACAGTCCTGGTCTGAAAGGTATAAACGATGAAGACATAACGTGTAAAATGTTATGTCTCAATCAATTTTGAATAGAATCTTTTTAGCTGAAGAGTATCTTATCTTACATTCTCACATTTAATCTCTGCATTTGGCAAATGACAGTTCTATTGTGCACAGTATTCTAAAGACCAGGCTGCAAACTGTGATACAGAGCATTATAAGCTTATACACCAAGGTGATGTCACACCTTATCTCAATTAAAGTGTAATTCTAAGTCATTGACTGTTTTTAATATCAACAGACAGGATTTTTGGATTTGTCTTTTATTGTGTTTTAATTTTTTCATTGTTACTATTCCCTAGTAAGCCTCTGAGTCAGTCATCAAAGATATTTACAGTAATACTGAAAAAATAAAAACATTGTAAATGTGAAGTACTGTATTAAATAGACGCAGAACAAAGATACAGAAATCCATGAGATGTTGTGCAATGAAAATATAACTTTTTGAAAAATCAGAATCAGGAGACCCAGCACTGTTTTACGTCCTAGGGACTATTTATTTTCTTGGAGCTACAAATTTACAAAAAGGAAAAAAAAAACTCTTCCCAGTATTCTGAGACTCCACTCACTCTCAGACTTTTTGTAGCAGTTGTTTTAGGGTTTTCCTTTACAGTTCTGATAATTGTTCAGTCATTAACTACTGTTGATTAAAAGGTAATTATACTTGTGGTTTCTTCTTACTTCTGTAGATTTCAAATTGTTGGTTTGGGGTGCCAAATTTCTGTGCATGCGGTTTTGATTTTTTTCTTTCAGCTTTCAAATGGCCTTTGTTTCATAAAAAGAAATGTCTTTGGTTTTCATTTGACTTCCAATTAGACTCTGAACTCAAAGTAAAGCAAGGTTACTTTGGGTAATATGTTCGCAGGTCTTTTTTGAAGACCCAATTACCTAAAAACAAGCACCTGACTAACAAGAGACACCCGACAGGTGATTGGCTCCATACCTTTGCTCCTTCAAGTTTCACAAGTGCTGGTTTGCCTTAAAAGACAGCACAGTGACACAGTGGTTAGCACTGTTGTCTTGCGTTGCTGGTGTCCTGGGTTCAATTCTGGAGGTGAAGTGCTCTCTGTCTAGAGCTTCAGAAATGCTCAAATTTCCTCCCACAGTCCAAAGACATACTGGTATGTTAATATGCTTCTAGGAAAATTAGCCCTTGGGCGAGTGTGTGCATGTGTTTTGACAGTGTGTGCCCAGTGATGGACTGGTGTACCGTCCAGAGTATATCTTGCTTTGCCCTTGTTTTTTTGAGGAGATAGGATCCAATTCCCTGTGATCCTGAACTGGATAAAGCAGTTAGAAAATGGGTGGATAATTTAATTGACTGAAGAAGGTAGAGGTTAACTGCCTTTGTTAAAAATAGAACACGTGTGAGCTGCACATAACACTCCTATTTTTTTATGGAAAATTTTTAGAGTACTTACCGAAAAACTGAAGTTTAGACTTCATAGTCCCATATGATTTTTCTAAATAATTAGAAAAATGAAAGCCATGGAGTTAATTAAATGATTAGACAGGCAAAGTAATTGAGCTCAGGTGGGGGGGAAAGCAGACCTTAGTCCTTCAGGAAAAGATTTTATGATCTTCTGTTGATGAGAACATTGATAATTAATTGTGGTGGAGATTTAAAGTAGGAACTGTTTGGGGGAAAATGATGGACCTGAAGGGAAAAAAGCTGACTATAGAGTGAACCAGGATTATATTCATTAATTAAATTTTGTTTTGGTTGTCTTGGCATTGGCTTACATAGACTTGTAGCTGTTTCACTGCATATACCATTTTTAGATTTTCTTTGTCCAGTGCAATTATTCCATTTTAAAAATAATATCTCCTTTTCCCTTTAACAGTCATACTTACTACCAGTTTTGCCTAAAAATATGATTTATTTCTATACAATCAGTTACAACAAAAGCTCCAGAACAAGCAGAACAATTTTATTACAGGGGAATTACAAAATTCTGTAACAGAATAAACCAAAGAATACAACACAACAAATCAGTTTAAAACTTCAGCTAAATGTATTTGTGCATTAGAAGAGCCTTATATTTAACACATATCATCGATGATAATAAAACACAACACATTTAAGAATAACCCCATAAAAACGTTTGCTTTTGCAGAGACCACATAGTACTGTACTGTAATATCAACCACACAGCAACAGGAAATACTGAATTCAGCACAATTATGTCTTCCTTGGTCAAATTATGGAAGAAAAAAGGAACTGCATAACACTATTCACATCAAACACATCTCAGTTTCTTAACAGGATGCCACTAAATGAAAATATGATGTCAAATACATTTTCTACACATTACTCACAAACAAAAAAGATGAATAATTTTATTCAATTTCATACATAAATAATAAAAAGAAAATGAAAGCCCATTTAAGGTCAAAACAGAATTACAAGCTGCCTGTGAATCAGGCAGGTAATTTAATTGTTTGCTAGAGGCTTCTTTTTAGTACTGATTGGAAACCTTTCATCAAGAAATGGGTTTTAAAATTTGGGATGGCTGGGCAGAGATACATTTTGATTTAATTTAGACTTTCACTTTTGCACGAACGGTTGTTCTGCAACTATGACCTTCTGGTTTAAGATGTGAGGTAAAAACTGTGAGACATTTAACTTTAATCAAGACTGATAATACATTTACTAGCATGTTTCCCTAAAATTATATGCAAGAAACTCTGATTACTGTAGATAAGATATTTGGTGATGAATCTGTGTAATTATTGTTCACAGCTGTTTTTTGAGTTTGTTAAAGCATAAAAAGTCTACTTTTTAAAGAATGAGAATTAAGCATCGGTGTATTTTGGATGTAAATGTACTCCCCTGCTCAGGAATTAATTTTCTACAGTAAGGTATTAAAATCATCTAAGCTTGACTTTTTGAATACATATACAGCTACGTCTACTAAATGTACTACATATCTACCGATTTAAATCAGTAGATATTTAGAATATTAAGTTTTAATATTCTGTTATGATCAGTCATTTCACTTCCAGTTCTTTGCAGAACTACAGAGGTGGATGATGGATACTAAGATACCCACAATAATCCTAGAATTGTATTGTCTACAAAACATGACAATCAAAGTAGCAGGTACTGTATACTGTATTTATGGTTACATACTTACTGGCTTTGATAAAACACGGATTGGAAGGATTTCTAGATTTAAAACAGGCTTTGTTTTCTCTCTGCAACCTAATTCTGACAATGCTAGCAAACAGCTCTCTGATTTCTCCAAAGAGAAATGCCCACATGGTGAGTATTTGCAAACATGTAAAGAACAGACTCCTTTGTAAAACAACTACCACTTTTACAAAAAAGGAACTATTAAACACTCGTTTCACTCATCCACTCTGCTGCAAAACATCCAAAGCAATAAAAATTGAGTATTTGCTAAGGCATTAAAAAGTTCTGCATATGCTGTCCCTGCAACCATTGTAAAAGTATTCAATATGTCAGTTTGTTATCATAGTGTTATCACAATATTTTAAACAATCTAGTAAATGTTTTTTTCCAGCTATGCAACACTTTAAATTCACCATTAGCACTAACAATCAGTGTTTCTGTTTCTTTTTTCCACAAGAAGCACATTTGCAGTATCTCTTGTCATTACAGAATGTCCTGTGGCCAAAAAACCCATTAAGTGGTAAGTACAGTTAAAAAAAAAAACAACAACAAAATGATGGCTTCTGGCAGTAGGAGATCTCAATCCTGTTGTTATATACAATAGGTATTGCAGAATTTATGTGGAGAGATCAGCCAGATTTCTTATGAATATTAACTTTTCTAATGCAAAGCAGAAATTGCTTCTTTCCTCTCTCCCTGTACAATACTTGGTCAAATGATGACACTAAACACATCAATGATCATATTTACTTTCCTGTTGTTTTTTTGTTTTTCCTGTAAATAATTACAAGAATGATCTGTTAAAAATACTATTAATTTATGAATTAAACATTAAATATAACATTGCACCAGTATGTATTCCCAGCAATCAAACTTGGCTCAAGATTATTTTTTATGCTGTGTGAGGTATTGGGTCTAAAATTAAATACAAAATGTAAATAAGAGCTGCCCCAGTACCTGTCTCGGTTAATTGAAAAAAATGTTAATTAAACTGTTCAATTCGAGCTGTGTAAATGTTCAATTTTCAAACTTTGTAAATAACACAACAGGTTAGACTACTTTATGAAGTTGCCTCTAAGAAACTGATAACTAATACCTAACTGATAACTAATTCCTAAAATGTAATTAAGAAGTAATAATATCAAAGTAAATTAAAGTGTAAATCCAAGAATGTCCAAGTTTCTGTCCACAAAACAAGAGGTCCACTTTGAAGTCTACCATGTTTTATATTAAAACTGGCACCAAGGGAAAAATAAAATGTGTAGTATTAGAATACTAATGACAGATTAGACTAGTGACAGATGGAAATGTGTGTTGGTAGCAAAGGAACAAGTAAAAGGTTTGTTCCATGCTGAAAAGAGAAGAAAGAAAACAATGTTTCGCCTGTTTCCGGGTGCCGGATGTTGGTATATGCCATAATTATCACTCTCTGCATTGTTAAGAAAGCATAAAAATTGGATATTTACAGATAATGTGAAGTTCATTTAGCATGCAAAATAATATCCTTGATTCAACAGAATGTTGCTTCTTCCTATTAAATGTAACAGCAACCCAGATGTCAGAAGTATAGGGCGCAAGGTAGGACAAGCCCCTAGACAGGATTCCAGTATAACACATATAGACAATACTGTATACAGGCAAAAAAAAAAACATTGTCTTAAGAAGGTAGGAAAAAAACAAAGACTATTGTGAAAACACACAAACCCTGGAATTGAGCCAAGACTCACCTGTGGAGCAGCACTTTTAACAACACCATTGCTCCTACAAGCTTTAAAAAACTAGTTTTCAGTTCATGTTATTGCTCAAACAATAAATACTGGATCTACAATGTTACCTGATCCCTATTATATACTGTACATATTTACTGTATTCTGTACATACAGTATGTCAGACAACAGAGCACAATGAAACTTATTAGTGTCCTGTATTTTTCCGTTTTCGCCTGTTTTGCAGGATGTTTTTAAGCTAACACACGTTGATTTTTCACATTTAAGGTCCTTCAGTTTTCCAAGTGTAGGGTGTTCTGTTGGGAGACCTTTCAACAAACCTAATTTGTTTGGGATGGACATAATTTAAAAAGAGGAGAGGTGTTATATCATATGAATGATGTATTTTGTATCTCTCGTCATCTGTGTGCTTGATTAGCTGCTGTCAAATCAAGAATTAAAGAAGATTTATTGTGACAAAAAGAGTGGGTGGTTTTCTTTAATTTCAGCTTCCTTCTTTTCTTGCAATGCTACCAGAAGAAAACTAAGAGGGATTAATTTATCCTTTTCATCTAAAGGCTACAGAGCAGGTAGATTTAAAATGACCACACATTGATTTCCATCTAATTGTACTAAAGGACTTTTCACTGTGTTGTTCTGTCCAGATTATAATCCTCATATCCATTTAAAAACCTCTTCCCAGTCTAGACAGCTTAACACTTATTCATTTTACTTCTTGAAATGCATTGAGGGACGCTGATCAATGAACTTCATGTTATCTCCCTGTGGGCCTGGATCCTCTTTACACTTGACAAATCGGATATGCAGAGGTGACTAGGCTATTGAGTCCTGTGTGATCATCCTTTAGAAGAGGAATTAATCTCAGATGTTGTCAACTTCCTTCCCAACTGGGAATACAAACACCGGCCCATGATTATTAAATTTCAGTTAAGGCTAGTAACTCAAACTGTTTCTTCACACTTATGGCTCCCCTAGTGCTAAAAGAACACTGCGCTGTCCTAGTTTGGGTTGTCAAGCTTTCTTTTTCATTATCGCTACAAAGAAAAAAGCAAAACCTTCATCTGATGCAAAAAGTAAAGGGAAAAGTATTCAGTGTCTTAAAATAAGCAACAAAATGGTGTTTCAGTGTGCTGATCAGTATATCTGCAATTTGACTCAATGAATGAATGAATACTTGAAGTTTTTTCTTAGATATAACAGATTAAACCTTAATTCGTGAAAGTCAGAGTAAAATTGTCCTCACTGTCTTAAATTCAAATGCAACAAAAATATTTAGTCACAAATCTGTTTAGTGTTGTGCTTTAGTGTTGTGTTAAGTATACCACACAAATGAACATTTCAGAACAGCAAAGATGCTGATGTGATACAGTTATAAGCCCACTTAGTAAATAATGTCAAACTCCTTTTGCAGAGCTCTTTGTATTGTGGTGCAAAGGCATCACCATAACGGATACTTCGGCATGTTTTGAAAGACGGAAAAAAGCTAGACCAAATCCTGTGAAAATTAATTAAATCTGAAGTGAACACCCATGAAAAGAACACAGCACTTAGTTAGTAGTACACACTGTAGACGTATTCTTCCTTCATGAAAATCTATTTTTGAGATGTTCATGAACACTTTCTTGGATTGCTTTCCATTGTTTCAACATGGAGTACTTTGTGATGTTTAAGGTAAGGAACTATCTTGCTAGCAACAGAGAAAAACGTAATGGGTTGTCTTTGACCTACTGACTGGTATTATTGTATTAGTGAGTATTTGTATGCTTAAACAAAAAAAGTCTCAACAGCTGTGAAATGTTCCTAGGTGTGGGAACCCTCCACAGAAATCAGTCTTTTGGAGAAAGGCTAGAAACGGTGCAATTGAATCTACAGGAGGTTGTACTATGCTCTAATGGAGTCCACAAATCACCAATTCCCAGGTGTAACAGAAAAAAAAAACCAGACCATCACTAGGATTTAAGTGTGCTGGGTTAAAACCACAACTTGAGGAACTGTCACAGTTTGGGCAGCCTAGAGATCAGGGATAATATAAGCCTGTCTTCCACCTGCCTCTTTAAACGCTATTGATTCCACTCAAAATACACAGTAAGAACAGACCAAGCTAACAGGGCATGGCTAAATAACCACCCCCTTTCACTTTCTGGGAAAATCAATGAGTACAAGGGCCTGCTTGACATCTGACAGCTAGGATTTAACTGTTCAGGAGCACAACCTGAAAGAAATTCTGGGCACGGCATGTTGTGTGGTTTTTATTGTATCCAGAACAAATGATGCCTAGAACGTAAAATATTTAGTAATTAAATAAATAAATGCAAACCAATAAACATATTCCCTAGAGAAAGTGAATTCAAAAATCGAATTTCTGATGTGTCATGTTTCTTTCATGTATTATGTGATATTTCCCCTAGCATAACATATACAGTACACAATGACTTTTTGAAAGGTACGTTTAACTGTTTCAAAGGCTACAGCAACAGCAACACGAAAATGGCACGTATTTTACATTACTGTACAGAATCTCACTGGATAGGAGAGATCGTGCAGAGCCAACAATCGTTTATAGCTAAGCATATTTCGTTGACACTGAAAAACACATCAGTACACAGGAAAAATACTGTATGACCCACAAAATCCTTTACCTTATGAATTCTGAAGTTAAGCTTTGCTGAAGGTGACCTTACTAGACAAACAGGTGTCATCAAATGATAATTTCTTGCTGGGAAGAAACTCTGTGGTCACGGTCATGTCGTCTAGCTCAGTGGTGAAGTGATCTGGACTCTCTCCATTGGACATGTCTTTTATTACGCTGTAATTGAGAGCCATGCTGTAGGTAGCTGGCTTCTCAGAATGCGGCTGCTGGCATTTGCAAAGCTTCTTAAAGGCGGCTCTGAATTTCTGAGACATCGCATTGTAGATAATCGGATTGATGGCACTGTTAAGGTAAATGCAGATTCGGCAGAACAAGACAAACCAGGTATCTAAATATGCCTGAGTCAGAAAAGAATTCACCACCACTAACGTTCGATAGGGCATCCACAACAGTGCAAACAGAACGACCACCACTGCCAGCATCTTTGTCACCTAGAGCAGAAGGAAATAGACAAAGTCACATTAAAAAGATATTGTTTTACTCGAGTTACATGATGACAGATATTTATTACTGAAGCTTGGGTTACTTAAGGAAGCTAAGCTCTAACTGAAAGAAAATGAAATTCCTAAAAACCTGTGAAATATCTTAGCCAGAATACTTCTTTGAATAATGTTCAATTACAACTGCTAGTACTTTTAACACAAACAATCACAAGAATAAGATTGCCAAACTTTGACAAAGATAACAAAAATCTTATTTCATGCATTATTAATATATTTGAAGAAAAAAATATCTTTGGTCTAGATTAAAATATAGATAATATAAGATAAAGATATTCATTGGTTAAGCAAGAGTTACACTAATATGAAATGTACACATAGTAAACCTCATAATACAAGCAGGTAAGCCACGTCAAAATGTGATAAAGGGATATTTATATATTTTATACATTATATATATTTAAAATTATTATTTTTGTATGGAAACGAACTTGTCATAACAATAATAAGACAGATTCGGAAGATCTGGAGAGAATCACGGTTATAATACAAAACCGCGTTTTTTGAGGAAGTTCATTTTGTGATAGAATGACGGTTTTCTGCTCTGAAGAATATCAGAAGTGCAGTGGAATAAAATTAACATTTTTTCAGTATGGATAATTTACAAAAAATGATACATGAAAATGAAAGCTGGAAAAATAAGAAAATTCAAATATTGATAAATGCCAATACGGTATACTACATAAATAACTAGTACAAAGCACCTCAGCAACAACTTCCCAGTGATACGGCATATTTCTTGATTTAGAAGAGCAATTTCCCTTGTAAACTACAATATTCTACAACGAATCGAGTTTCTGGTTTTTCATTTGCGATAAAACAATACTTTTGCCTTGTTTTCAACTGTTTAGGAAGGACATGAATCTTAATCTCATTGCAACACCAGCAGAAGTCTGGTATAATGTTTATCAGCAGTAAACCTAAGAGACTTCAATGCTGTGCCAAGAAGTGGCTGCAATAACGTAGCGCAGTGCTTTCGATGCTGACCGCACGGTGCGTAACCGAGCCTCCTGCCGTGCGTAAATTAAGGGGAAGGAAAGGTATTAGTCTCATTCATATTTTGTAGCAGGTAGGTGGGGTTTCAGAATAAGTAATGCCTTTTAAGCTGGTTTGACTTTTAAGTGTATTTTACTTCCCTGTAAAATTAGGTATCCTTTCTTTATGTCATACTTTATATGCATCTGATATATTAACACAAGACCTTACCTGTCTCCGTGAAGACGCGGTACTGCTTGAACAGCGACTTGAGCTTTTGGAGTTAAAGATCGTGTTGTCGTGACTGGATTCGTTTTTCCACTTTTTGTTTTTTTCTTTGGGATCTGCGGGAATGGGGTTTAGGAACAGGATTCTTGCGATCAGTCCGTACAGAATAGTGGCTAACGTTAAGGGCACCACATAAAATATGGCAAAGTCCAAAAAGTAGATCGGCAGATAAAGATTTCTGGACACTTTGTAGGCACAAGTCACCACAGTCACATCTGCGTAGTGTATTTCTTTAGTGTCCGACAGGTAAAACCACATAACGCAGTAGAAAGAGGTAAATGCCCAAACAACCACGATGATCTTCTTGGCTCTTGAAAGGGTACAGAGAAATTGGGCTTTAATAGGATGGCAGATAGCGATGTACCTCTCGATGGTAAAAGCAGTTATTGAGCAAGAGGAGGCATTGATGCCCAAATACTGGAGATAAGTGATACAAAGGCATCCAGCGTAGCCATAAACCCAGGACCCATAGATGCTGTCGGTGATGTTTGGCAGACCGGCAGCTGTAAGAACCATTAAGTCTGCGACAGCCAGACTCACCAGGTAGCAGTTGGTCGGCGTCCGCATGTGCTTGGTTGTGAGGACAACCAAGACCACCATGATGTTGCCCACAATACCAATTCCGCAGATGACCAAAACCAAAACCGTGCTCACCACCTTGTATTCGATACTAGGTTCGGTCCAGTTTCCGACAGTCTGGTTGTCTTGAAACAGCGTCACGTTCTCCATCTTCGTTTTCCTAAAACTCTGGGGTACTGTAGCTACCAGTTTATGAAGGATCCCAGTATCTCCTTTTAGCTGAAAAACAACAATTTAGTTATATCAGATGTATCAGTCTTTCTATCCTGGTTTTAACGACTAACTTCTATCGACGAACAACTCTTTGTTTTACCGGTCAAGGCTGTTAATGAAATGTCAATGAAGTAGAAGTGACATAAACCCCTGTTGGTCCAAAGAGAAAGACTGGTCTTGTAATACAACAGCATACAGTATATGCTCCCTTTACACTGCTAATTTATTTAAGCTTTCTTTTGATAGAGCACAAGTTGGAACTCTCAATTGCAAGCTCTTAAAAGAGCGACGAGAAAATTGTACTTACATTAACGTCGAGCACGAAGTACCGGTTTCCTGCACAACTCTTCTTTTTCCGAACATTTTTGCCTTGTCTAGTCGGATAAAGTTCAACGCCCAATTCCAGAGCAAAAAGTAAAAAAAAAAAATGTACTGATCTCAGCGAGTATTAGTTATTAACTTCCACAACAGTTTGTTTCACCCCCAAAAACCTTGATACGTTTTCACTGTCATACACAATATGAAATTACCTGGACCAAGCGAGAGAGCTACTGTACGTTTCTTTTGCCTTTTCCCCCCACACCTCAAAAGCGTCTGCAAGTTTCTACGCCGTGTGAAAAGACGCAGTAAAACCGTCTGTTGGTTTATGAAGTTCGCTGAACAGCACAGGCATCGATCTGACTGCCTGCGAGTCTCGGTGGATATTGTCCTATAAGGGAACGAGCCTCAGCGCACAGTGAGAAGCGAAACCGCACTGAAATTAGGCGATCCCACGGCAAGTCATCAGTCATGGGGGCTGCGATTCAGCTGCCTCAAAGACCAAACGTAAACACGCCGAGGAGGTGGTACCTATACAGTACATTATTATTGACAATTAATTACAAAATTGTTATCATATGATTGTAAAAAATAATAATGATTATAGCACTGATATAAATGACATATTAGATAAGTCATATAAACCTGATATTTTAAATCTGCCTCAAAAGACAAATATTCAGCATAAGCAAGGTGTTTCTTTTTTGTCTTATCCACTCTTAATTCTATGTCAAAAATTCTAATATACCCAGCTGTAACGGTAAAAAAAAAAAAAATCTAAATGAAGCATGCTCCGTGTAAGGAATAATTCTTCACTAGGAGAGAAATGGGAGTTTCAGAACGAAACGGGGCTTGTGTTAATCCCTAAAACGAATGTGTAAACTCCTGTTCTTCTGATTGAAACCAGTTTCACCTTTATAACCTGAGGTGTATACAGTATATGTACAGAGAGAGAGCAGCTACAGCTATATCTCAACTGAGCTAATCTAGCTGCAAGTGTAACAACTGAAGTTCTGTCTCATGGGTTGGCCACGGACAATGGGAATACACAATGACCTTCAAAGCTATTACACCAAACCAAAATGTGCCTTAGATAAAAAAAAAAAATAGGGAAATCTAACTGCATATATAACAACTGTTGCTCTTAACTTCCAGCTCAACCTGGAAAGGTACTGTATTTCTTTTAACACATTGCTTTGGAAAAAGTACTCACCCCCTGTTAATACTATAGCATTTCATTGTATATCATTTCTTATTCAAATGAACTTTTTTTATATTGAAAACTGTAATGGTTAAAGTGAACAGTTTTATATTTGCATGAGGATGATTGTAAGCAAAGCCTTCAAGAAAGACACTCATACTATATCTGAAAGCAATTACTGTGGTCAGTATTTTGACTCTCTACCAGCTTCGCTCTTTGGGATGGTGTAATGTTCTCAATTCTTCCTGGGATAATTGCTCCAGTTCTGACAAGTTTGTTGAGGATAGTTGATGGATCATCAAGCCCCACAATGTTGTCCATTGGATTCAAATTAGGACTCAGACAGGACATTCACTCTCCTCTTGACAGACCACTGCAGTGTGGATATGACCTTGTGCTTCAGGTTATTGTCCTAATTTGAATATTTGACCCAGGTTTGGATTTTTGGCTGACTCAAGCAGGGTTTACTGTAAGATTCACCTTTACTTTACACATTTCCATTTTCTGCTGATGTAATGTATCAACATAACAAGATGCTGCCACCACCAGGATTTGCATTTAGACAATGTTTTCTAAACTTTTTTGGAACTCACCCAGGCAGACCAGCTTTGTACAGTATGTTGGGCTTTGCATGTTGTTATTGCAGCAAAGGTGACTCCTATTTCAGACTTTTAACTTTGCAGATCTTTCCATATCAGTTTTCGCTTCACAATGGCAGCATTAACCAGTTTCCTACTTGCTGCTCAGTTTGCAAGGGCAGCCTGATCTACTGTATATAGTAGATCAGCCTCTTCATGATGTGCTTCACTGATCTTAAAGGGATAATTATATTAATGTCGTAACCCCTAAAACTATTTCTTTCTACATGATCTGATTTAAGGTTTCTGGAGCAAGGGGATTGAATACTTAAGCAAACAGGAATGTTTTAATTAAAAAAAAAGTCATATTCTCTACAATAAGCATTTTTACTTTTATCGGTATGGAGAAGACTCTAAATATACAGTAGACTGCCTTGCAAAATATTCATCCCCTTCCAATGTTGTTCAATTTTGCTGAATTACATATTGTGTTTACACATTTTTAATGTGATTCTGTTCTGCAGGTTTTGCTGACAATTCACTTTCACCACAAAGGTGTCCATTTTGAATGTTCAAGCCTTGATACAAAGTGTTCACTTAAAAAAATACTATGGATTCTGGACATAAATGAATGCACGCATTTTCTTTGGGCAGGGTCAAAGTCAAGTACCAGAGGGAAGAAATGTGGAAAGTCACCTTATAAAATGGAGTTACTGACAATTCCCACAAAACAGTGAATGCACAGATTGGGAGAAGCACTTGATTTTGTAATACTTATAAAGAATACAATTATAACATTAGCTACCAAGTCAATGCTCTACTAATTAGAAAAATATTGATAGATGACTTAGAGGATTCTTCTCAGAAAGACCCTTTGTTCAGCAGGTTGCATTAGATCAGTCTGTGATCTAATGCGGCCTGTTCATTGTGTAATTCAGGCCCAGAGAATCACATGCTGTTTTTGAATGTGTTCTGTTTCATAGTTCTTTTTTCAAATCTTGTTTTCGTTCCAATGGACAATAGCTACAGCGAGCACTGCTGGCATTTGTAAACAACACATTTCTAGTAAAGTCAGTACAGTATATGCCTTGGCCTTGGTGTAGTTGATGAATCAGTCAGTACAGTATGCATACAGTAGTATCCCATCCTCTGTTTTTCCAGGAATGAAATGTGATTCACTACTCGCAACCAAATTATCTAGGTGGGCTAAAGGGTTTCCTTTTGTCTGCATTTGGGTTTTCCTCTTGTGTCCTTTGGTTCACGTTTCCTTGTTGATTCTCACAAAATCCATCAGATTGGCTTTGTCAAAGTCTTTGAGAATTTTGAATGCTTGGCATGTACCCCTATAATCTTCCCTGTTCAAGAGAAGAACCTAAGAAACGGTCATTTATTTTACCTTACCTGTTTTGGACATTCCTCTATGTCCTGGAACACGCCTGGTCACTTTTTCTAGGTCAGCAATATTCTTTTGTAATGTAGTAGCTGACATTTTACACAAAAAGTTAAATGTAATGTTCAGTGATATACAGTAAATTATACACATTTCTACGCCTCTGCATTTTTATATCATCACATTGTTTTTATCGATTTGCACTATTATTTAGAAGAGGGAAATGAAAGCAACATGAAAACTTTATGAATCACTGGATCCTTTTCAAGCAGTGTTTTCTACCTTACATTTCGAGGGTTAGTCAAAATGTTGTCAACAAGTATAAATGACAATTATTTTACTAAAGTTTTGCTATCACCTCCACAGATGGCGCTGCAGTCCCACAGTTTCCCCAATGGCATCACCTGTGGAGAAATCATTTTGTGTTCTCTGTTATCATGAAACACAATCAAGTGTTTCCGTGTGGCGGAAGAGAGTTGTCGACAGGATTTGTGACTAACCCTGTATATCCTGAGTGGCATTAAAACATTTTATTTGGTTCTAATACTAATTAATTACCTTTTTTATACCTCCCAGCTTAATTCATGTTTTTGCTATCAGGATGTACCACTCTGCACTCATCCACATTGAATACCAAGAGTTTATACAGGATTTAGAAATCGAATTTCAACTCTGGATCTCAGGTATTACTATGGATAAGATGAAAGGTATGTTTTTTTTTTAATTTGTAAGAGCAAATTTAAAATGATAAAGAGATAATGCAATAAATAGGTCTAATGGAATATTGTTTTTTTATGTAATGTTTAATATACATGAGCTTCCGTTGATCCATTTTGTAGCTGCTTCTTCCAATTCGGGGCTGCGGGAGAGCCAAAGCCTATTCTGGGAAACAATTTGTGCAAGTAAGGGTACAACACAGACACTCACACCTATGACCTAATATGTTTTTGGTCTGCGATAGGAAACTGGAGCACCAGAAGGAAACCAACATGAACACAGGGAGAACATACAAACTCAATACATAGAACAATACATACCTTTGGTATACTATCAAACTGTCATTTGCAAATGATATTTTCCACATAGTGTTCAGAAAAACAAATATCAGTTAATATTTTTAGATCTAGGCTGTTTAAAAATTGGCAAAACTGTGATTACTAGGAGCCCTGTCATTTCACTTATATAATAATGACACTATACATTTATTGTACATAGATGGGTACCTTCTCTAGCACCTAGAGGCCTCGTGGTAAAGTTTAAAGACAAAACATATTCATTGGATGAGACAGAAATAAAACAGCTCCTCACTTTGGGGGCTGCAGGGACTAGGACTGACAGTACAGTACTGTTCAGATATTGTATTCCTGTTTGTTAATGTTGGAGTCTGTCTTAATGCTGTTTCCCCTGTGTTGTGACCCCCTCTCCTCAGTGTTAGAGTTTGCGTGTTTGTCAGCCTGCCTTGACTGGACTCTGTAGCTTGGAGAGGAGCAGGTGGGTGTTTTGCGTGTGTGTGTAGGTGGGCGGCAAGTGCTATCTGCTTCCTGCAGTGCCATATTCTGCAGTAAATGGCGTATTATTTCTCCTTGTAGGCACAGTGACTCACTGCTACTTCCTGGGCAAAAAAATCCATTTAGTCCTGAAGAGCTTAGAAAACCTCTAAATAGTACACTGGTTAAGAGTTAATTAGGTATGAGGACTCATCTTCGGCTGGAAGAGCACAGTCAGCGCGGAGCATCAGGGAACTCTTTGCCTTGAAGGTGGCGGATCTGGTGATTGCTTGAGTTACCAATATGCACAACATACACACACAAACAGCACACCACAGCCTGCAGATTAGGACACAGCACTTGGCAAGAAAGGAGACCGATTCATCATACTTTATATGCTGAATCTGCACCTCCAGAAAGATGAGAGAGTGAGAGAGAGAGCCTTCCTTAACCTTTGACTACTGACATAGGGCTGGATGGCTCTGACATACTGTACCACCACATATGAGAAGAAGGACAACTGGAACTCTTAGCAGGCAGCTGTATTACCTTTAAAGGGATGTGGAAATGATATAGGAACACCTTTTCACCGTCCCTGAATACAGAGTTGGATACTTTCCTGTTGTCTGGATCCCTCCTTACATATGCAACCCCCGTGATGGGGCTTTGGAGTTTAAAAGGTATAAGACAAAGTTTAAAAGCTTTGGCAACCAGTCTCTTGTTAGTCTGGACCTACTGTTCCTGGCTCAGGCATGGCTGGACCTCTCCACCCCAGCAAGGGGTGCCCACCAGTTAAAACACCATGGATGCACCTCAATGGGGATCTCAAATGTACCCGAAACGGCGGGCCACAACGTGCTCTAGATGCACAATTGACGCAATGGCTTAAAGATCACCCCATGAGCCTGACAGCAATGGCAGACACTAGGATCACAATGGAGGAATTCAATGGGCTGCTGGTGGGTGACAGTAACAGGATAAACCCTGCCAGATGTGTCCAGCACAAGGAACCCTACTTTGATGTCAGTAGAGCAGTGGGGGGACTTTGAGATGCCCATCAAAGAGAAGCTGACCAAATGTAAATGGAGACAGTTTCAAGACACTACTGGACTCCACTTATAGTGATTGATGGCATCCTGAATGCAAAGAACTACTTTTATTAACAAATCAAGTTGTACAGTATATAGCTTATTTCTTTTAGTGCCTTTTATTCTTAAATATTCTTCTTTTGCCATGTTGGGTTGCAAAGATTTGTGCTTAGTAATATTAAAATGTAGAATCTGAACACCTCTGGTATATAAGTACATACAGTATGTATGTTATTAATTGAAACCATATAAAAGTGAACTGAATCAGGATTAGTATTTCCTATGTGACATTCTTTTGCAAATAATGCCTAATGCTTGTTAGTGACCTCAATGTGATTGGGTCCTCTTCGGTGTGGTTGATTTGATTAGTTCATTGGCCTTTTGATTGGGACAGTAGCATCACTGCCAACATATCTGGGTTAATACCTGTCAGGTCGTTTTTCAAGGACAAAAGCCCTCACAGAAAAGAATATTTCAAAACCTTTGTTTTTAGTAATATTTTTAACTTGCCAGGGGGGAAGGCTTTATTAAAAAGGACGCTATATGAATGTAGCAGAGCATGTGTTGGAAACGCGAGTGAATGACCAAGAGGCGTGGTCATCTCATTTAGGCAAGACGCATTCTTCAAATTCTCAGGAGGAAATCACTGAATTGGCTTCACCTGGAAATTCTAGCTTCCTATAAAAGCAGTTTCTCAGGGAGTTGGAGGTTGTCTTTATCCACATTATTTTGAGAATAGTAAGCATTTATCGAGAGCTCTTGGGCCACATATTGCGGAAGGGTTATAGCTGGGTAATATCGATAGCAGCCTCGGTCGTTTTCCGGGTCGGGACGCCGGTAAATAAGAAGACGGTTAATGAGCGCACCCGGCCAACCGGATTCGACCGAGAGAGGCTCTTGCCACTGCTGTCCGAGGGATTGTACAATTACGGTTTATATGGGGGAAAACCCCTCGCCACGTTAGCAGAAAGGGGATCTTTCGCCATGCAATGGTGTACGCATAGTTATGCGTATAAAGTCCTTTTTAATAGTTTTCTAATGCTACTATAGGCTAGTAATCGGGGGGGGGGAGTGGTTACATTATCCTCCAGTATGACTGGGGAACATGCACTGATCAGAATTAATCACATTAATTATCAAAATAGTATTTTTTTGTTGAATGTTCCTATTTACAACTCTGTGTTTCAAAAGATTTGGAATGCAGTCTCGGGCAAGAAAATTCTGGTGCATGTTGAAGATGGCTATTCTGAGATTTTTTTAACCTATAGTTCTACTGTTAATGAGCTGTGCCTGCCAAAACCAGCTCTGTGCAGACAGCATTCCTAGGGACATGCATGCAGTAGATGGCTGTCTACCTGCTTATTGGCAGATTTTAAAACTCATCCTCTCAATAGTTATTGTAGGCGTTGTATTTAACTATGTGATGTCTTGACCTCCTGAATACTATTTTCTGAAAGCAGTGTTTGGACACTACTTCTACAATATAGAACAAGCTCACATAATTGCATATCAGTTGAGGCCATCGGTCCTGATTTTATGCAAGATGGTCATACTTTGAAAAATATTGTCCTTGCATTGTTTTATTTTTAAAGTCTTACTAGATGATAAGAATTTTTTCTTTCAGGTGACTGTTTTTTTTGCTAGCTTAAATCTTTCTTGGATTGTAAGACATGATACTTGTCTATTGGCCTCAGATGGCTTTTTTGGTATAGGGTGGTACGCAGCTGTGGTGTCTGTTTCCATTTATCCTCACAAGCTGTGATATTGTAGTTTGACTGAAACTTGCTTATGGAATTCCTAGTGTATGTGAGAAAGTTGTTGTAGATGTGCTAAATACTTTGTCACTTGAAAAAGGTATTTGCAAATATTGGGCTCATCTTCTCCTTGAAGTATCTTCTAAAATAAAGTTACATTCTGAATATTAAGGCATTTGAACTTCAAAGACACTTCCATGCATTTTTAGTATGTGTATAGGGAGTAGGCTGCTTTGTTCAATCCATCAGGCAAAAGTTCTACAGGATAATCTTTTTTGCAATATGGATTTAAAAATATCTAATTTCTGTTGAACTGTGCAGTAATTGAATTACTATAGATCTTTGGATGCCCCAGAAACATCTGGATGCACAATTCTAAGTAATGTCTCATAAATATCAAATTAAAAATTATACCAGAATTTTCTCTGAAGGCCAAAGCTGGTTTATATTTTAATAAGCCTTATCCAATGCTGAAAAATGACACGATATATCTAAATTGTAAGTACCAGAACTCTGAATTCTCTTGAATCCAACACATGACTGAGCATCAAAAGAAGGTCTTGCTTCTAACTACAACAAATTCACAATTCTATCAAGAAAATTACAACACTTTCTGTAGCAGATGCAAAAACATTTTATTGAACAGGCATGACTTAGTTAAATTCTCTTTGCAGTTTAACATTTGTCATCAACTTGTGGTCTACTGTGAGAGGCTCGGGCCAGTAGCATACAGTATATGGCCAACATTGGAAGCAATAGGATCTGTGCACAGTGTCTGCAACAATGCACCCTGTGGTCATAATGCAGTGAGTAGAGAATTGTTGCACTAGAATACCAAAAAGTGCATTTGCTCAGCCTGGCCTGTCTCACAGGCAGCCATCTTGGACTTCAGGCTCTTACTCTGCTACTTGTTTGCCTGCATGGTTCCCTTCTTTTCCCTCATCTTGCAGGCCGACAAGGGGCATTTTCCAACCACAGCCATTTGCACACAACCCTATGCTGATCTCACAGCTGCTCATGCAAGTGCCAAACCCTAGTAAACAGCTGCTGCACCACTATCATTTGGTCCCAGCAGCTGGAGGCCATGTGTGCCTGCAGAGCTGTAATCTCCTGGTCAAGGAAGCTCAGCTGCTCCTTTGGCTGGAATAGGCTTCAACCTGGGTATTTTCCATTCCGGTCTCTTTTTCTCCCTAAGTGGCGCTCATCTTGCCTGAGCCCGGGGCACACAAGATGAGTCTCTGCATCACTCATTCAACTGACCAGGAATGAGGTCCCAATAACCTCTAATGCATTGTCGCACTAAGGTGTTAATGCCAGATTGATGCAGGGATATACTGTACTTTCAATATAAATCTCAATGGTTCTCAACTTTATAAATACCTTCATCTGTATTTGTAAAAGTTAGAAAAAAAAAGTATAAAACACTTAAGAGCAGAAAGGAATGGTAACAGATTGAGGGATGATTACCTGTTTGTTGTCCATGATTTAACAGAGTTTAATGTGGGGTTCTTCAGTGCTGATACGGATGTATTGGAGACGCATCTTAAAGCTACTGTATTCATACAAACTGAAATGGGCTTTCGGTAGTTTAATTGTGTTAGCTCGTTTAAGTGAGTCACAGTTTAAAAGAAAACAGGCCTAAAGTAATGAACGCTGAGGAATCCGGAATGATATTCATCTTCATTAAACTAACATGTCAAATGCCTCTGCTTTCCTTCATAAACTAAATCAAGATCTATTGTAGTATTAAATGATAACACAGTCATCCACTCATCATCAAAATGTAGGTTTTAAAACATCAGTCAGTATTCTGCCAGACATGCACATTCTCCCTGTAAAATACTTCTGCGAAGCCACAATCCTGCAGATCGCTGTTTCTAGCTCACTGACTGCCTTTCGTAGTTCCTCATGAAACAAAACATAATTATCTGCACATTATGCTAGTCTAATGACAACAGCGAAGTTTCATTATCTCCAGTCATCTTTCCAAATTTGTTTCTCTTTGTGAAAGTTAGATGTTTTATCTAACTACTGTATACTGTAGCTCACTGTGTCGTCTGTGTAGGCATTACCAGCTGGTTATTGCACATGACCATGAGCAGGCTTAATATACTGTATGGGTGTAAATCATGACAAGATGAAGCTGATACAAGATATTTCAAAGAGCTTCAATTCGTCGAGGCAGAGGGGAAACGGTTATCTATACCAATGCACAAGGAATGATCTAGTTGCGTATCCACCTCTCTGACACAATGTCATTAACCATTACATAACATTCAATATATTATCTGTTAAAACTGCTTCCCTGTGGGTGTGGGTGTAATCCATCTCTGTGTTAGAAATGGGGTCCCTCCCAGAGCAAGTCCAAGTTGTCAATAAAGTCTATGGAGTGCTCCACACACAACTTTCTTAGCCACCCGTTTAATGCAAATAATCTGCTGAAAGATTAATTTCCTGTGTAACGTGTAAATGATCTTGCTCGTGTTCCTCTGCAAGACCCACCATGCTGACATTTCTCTGCTGGAGTCTTCCAGTTCAGAAATTGCACGTTGAAAACTCGGTTTCACTGCATGAGCACCGTGGTGCAATGCAGGGAGTGTCTGGTTGGGGTGGCGGAGTCCCAGATTAAGGGAGACGCGTTGCCGTGCAAACCACACCTGGCGTGAATAAGTGAATGAACGGCAGGTGTTGAAGTGGTTTAAAACTAGCCCGAATACTTCCTGGAAGGGGGAAATCTAGCAGGACCTCAGTTTTGCTGATGTCGCTGAGGTGGTGAGAGGACACATGCGGAGGCTCTGCTGTGAGAGTACCGGGCTGAAGCATGACAGTAACGGGTGTGAGACGCTACTAGTCGGGGCAGTTGTTAGAAAAGCCTGCGTGAGTGAACAAAGACTTGATCAAAGCCGCTGTAGCAACCCCGTGAGAGGGTGAAGAAGAACGGCAATCCCGGAGGGGATTGTGAGAGGAATAGCCAGCGAGGAAAACAAAGAAAACGTCAGTCTGCGAGGAGACTGACGGAAGAAACGGGGCTTTATGTGGTCATCGAAAGAGTTAAAGGGACCGCATCCCGCTAAGGTGTGAGAGCAGGGCCATAGGTGTCCGGTGTAAGAATGAGTTGTGAGTTGATTAATGAGTTAAGCGTGTGTGGACCAGAGCGGGTTATGTGGTAGAGGGACCCTCCCTCCTGGGGAAGCGAGTGGGGTCTGTGTAACAACACCCTCTGGGAGATAGTGCAGTGGTGGCTGGGCACAGTGAGGGGCGCTGGCAGCTGTGAATTCACACCCTAAGGCTGTGAGTGAGATGCCAGAAAGTGTACGTCTGCGTGTTGGAGAGGGACAGTGTGTTGGGTCTCGGCACAGTGTGTAGTGCCAAAGAGACTCGGTAATGTAGGTAGTGTGTTTGTGTAACCCAACCTGGATGTCGGGGCTGGAGGTGGACCTGGGAGTCCGAGGCACTAATGGAGTAGGAGCAGAAGGCTCCTTGAGGGTGTCTGAGAGCAGGAGGTTTCCTAGCAGTGAGGGCAACAGGTTGAACTTGGTGGACCTTAGACTCTGAAGTTAAAGGGCCCAGAAGTAACGGAATGGGGAGTCATGTATACTGTTACCCCGATGAGGGGGTCAGTGTGATCACCACTCTTGGAGGAGATTAAAAAAAAAAAGGAACCTAAAAGAGCTCATAAAGGGGTGTGACAGGGGAGAATGGGAGCCTGTCCACGCCCAATACGGTGTCAACTACCCCCATGACGCAGCATCACTCGGAATGTCATGAATCTCAGGCCAAGTCTAGTTTCGAGAGCGGCTGCTAAATTGTCAACATCTAAGATCTGAGAGAGACTGCAGCACAGCTACATCAGGTTTTTAAAGAAACCCAACATTACCAGCTGTTCTGCTCTCTGCAGAAGTACATTGGTCATTTTTGCTAGTTCAAGTGAGTGGAAGTACTTTAATTTCTTTGTAGCTATTGAAGAAATTCTTTACATGATGATTCCTTGCTGGATCATTATCTCTTGTATGTCTCCGTTACCTTTTGGTATGCTGTATGTGTCTGTCATTACATTTTTTTTTAAAGATGTTTCAGGAGAATCTATTATAAATCCATTATGATCAGGTATGCATCTGATGTTACAGCATTTTCCGGTGTGAATAACCAAATCCTATACTTATACTTGTTTCTCAGTGATGATTTGTGACAGATGGGTGTAAGATGTACATCAGTTAGGATACTGGGTGTATTATAGGAAGGTTTGTGGCTAGTCTTAGTTGCATTGCTGACTCATTTTGCAATGAAGAATCTGCTTCACATCTTTGACATTCATTCCTGGTTTTGGAAGGTACAGAATGTAGCATTTTGACTCATAAAGCTCTGTACATATTGCCTGCAAGATGAAAAAGGGGAGCCCACACAAAAAGGATGATTTTTAAGCTTTCCACAAACTGGGCTTTACTCGGAGTGCGAATGTTTTACAACTTTCACAGCATGTAACAGACTCCTAGCTTTCATTTAAAGAAGTCATATCCTATAGATTTTGAAAAAGTGAATATAGTGGATTGCTTACCCGTTTTTGTTAAATCGGCTCTGAGCTACTGGAAATCCCAATTTAATCCCACCCTCTAAAACCTATTCCAAGACTGAAACCATATGAGTAAAATACTGTATGTCTTGCAGCATGAGAAAAAGAAAAGTTGATCCCCAGAAATCAGTAGCAGAAGGCCATTGTGATACTTTATTTCCCATGCACATGAATACAAAAATGTCCATTTGTAGACCACTTAAACCAGTGGTTTGGATGAATAAACCCGTCATTAAGAAGTGGATTTAGGATTTGTGAGAGATGGTGAATTACCCCCAAGACTAATATTTACACTATTAATGGATATGTTTGTGTAGACTAAACCATATTTAAAAAAATTCAAAATATCAAGGTGGAACGCACAGTGTAAGATGAAATAAAAGTGGAAAAGAGAAACCCCATTCTGGCTATTCTCAATACAGTTAAAATCTGTAAGTTTTCCTCATATGATCAAAACAGTAATTGTCTTTATTACACTTTTTGTGCGAAGAAAATGAGCCTTGAACTGTCAACAGAGTAGTGCAACATTGCCATACCATTCAAGTTGAAACTTAAGAAATTTCAGTCAGAAGTGTTTCAAAGTCATTACATTTTCCACCTTTTGCCCTGACTAAAGATGAGTAGTCTACAATCTTCTCTGTGAATGATCCAAGTGTAGAAGATAGTGATAACACCTGTGCTTTTACCTCTCATGGTCTCATTTAGACTCTTCACATTATTACAGCTTTAATGGCAAGGTATAAAGACTCATCCTCATTCATTTTCCTTCAGGTTGTAGAGCTCTGGTTTTTAACTAGCTCTTAAGCTCAGACAGCCTCAAATGATGACAAAAAAAAAACACAATTGGGTTGGAGGAGATGTAAACAGAAAGGCATGTGTGCATTTAATTGAATAATCACCTGTAATCCTATTACACATCTCATTATAAAATATGTTGATAGCCTCTTTCTCCTGAAATATCCTTCTCAAAGGGCAATTACTAAGTTTCCCAGAAGCAAACTCATCAAGTGCAAATCAAGCAAGGTGCAAAAGGGGAACATTTGGGCTTTCATAGTCAGGAGCAGCACCATGAGGTACTTGCAGGGCTCATATAGTATGTGAGGAACACTGACACCTGGTGAAATAACAGAGCTTTTAAAGTAGGATTTGAAAGAGCACCTGAATTGAATAAAATTAACAACATGCACAGAATGTTTGGCTAATTGTTGTTATTGATATTTAAGAACTTATGTTACAGGCAGCATTTTCAACATAAAATACTTTCAAAAATATTTTTTTTTTTGCAATGCTTTCAACAATTTAAATGTTCTATAAGTCAGTTTTATTAATACGCTGTAGCTCCAGGTCCCACACCCTCATTTCACAGGTCCCAGTCAGGGGATCACACCTTCAAGCTAGTTCTTCACTGGGTCCAATCAAGAGAGGGAATCAGTTTAATTTTTTAAATTTCTTTCTTTCTTTCTTATGTCCATTATTTTCTGAATATATAACATAGGCAAATAGCACATATATTCAGTCTTAGGCGAACTGACGCATGGTTTTGTGATTTTTCTTTTACCTTAGCAGTAAATCGAATGATTGTCTCAGTTGTTCATGCGATTGGTCTATATTACCTTTGTCCCCCTTCCCTGGATACTGTAGATTTTACTTGTAAAATCCACAGGGCTACAACTGTCCATGAAGGAGGAATGAGTATCTTTGTAACAGACATTGGAAAGATTAACACTAGCTGTACACAAGTACTGTAATTCACTAAGAGCAAAATGAATTACAGAGTATTTAGGTAGAGTAATGTTTTCAGCCAAAGAGACTGAGGTAAGCTCAGCCACCACTCTTTTTTTAACTGTTTCTATAGAAAAAGTTTAAAATTACATTTGTATTTAATAATAGAATTTAGGCAAATGTTAAAACTGCAAACACACCCCTACTCTCTAGAATTGGGTGTTGCCTATGAACAGTAACTACAGAACCTTCTTTTTGTTGGTTTCTGAAAAGGTCATCTGTAAAATAATGTTAGTGAAGCTGAACACCTCACATCTGTAAATTAATAGCATACATGCAACTGGTTTATTTCTAAACAATGTGGAGTTAAATAACCTTGATAAAAGTTTGTCGATGTGCATGGTGTTCAGCTGCATCCACTTCATAGTAACAAAGCTCTAGAGCAGACATGGAATCTTTCTGCCACCTAGCGGTTGCATTTTGAATAGTTTGCACATACAGTATTACATCTGTTCTTAAGGTTTACAGCTTGACAGTTCGATTAAAAGCCTGAATCGCGCGGAAGATATATTTTCTTTTATTGTTTAATTCCCTCCTGCATTAGCTCTTAGAAGAGGTTGTCCTCATCATTTGAAATTGAATTATTTCTATTCTGTCATTTATATTTTAATCAAACTACACAGTCCGCAGCACTAATTTAACAATATTTTATCTCCTTTTATCATTGTAAGCGAGTGTATTTCTGAGAGAAGATAATACTAATTGCATGATTTCTGTTCAACTCCATTTTTCTTTTCTTCTGTGAACCTTATTTTATCAGCTTCAACTTAACTGACCCAGCAGCTGCTTTTGAAATGAAGTAATACCATTAGTCGGTGCTGCATTTAAGTTATTAAGGCAGTTTTTCAAAGTGGAAGCATTACCTTGTTTTAAAGCTGTTGCATTTAAAAAAAAGCAAAGTATTCTGAAACCGACGTGAGATGTGTAGATTTAAAGCACTGAAAATAGTGTCAGAACTGAAAACCATACCCTTAATTATTATTGGTTTCAATAATCTCCATCACAAAATGGAGAGATACAAAAAGGACATTTTGATATACTGACAAGTGTACATATCATATGTGTGTTATTTAACTTAATTGACATTGCTGCAAGAAATGCTAATTTATAGTGATTAATCTTTACTAGAAATAACTTCACCAAATTAAAACATTTTTAAACATTAGCTCTGTGTGTGATAACTGTAAGATCTCACGTCATTGCTATAATTGGTGTGTAAATGAATGCTTAAGTTTATATTGTGACTTATTTTGGAAAAAGAGAGATTCGAGTTGTTGATTATCGAGTTGAAGATGACATTGCAGTCAATAGCCATGATTGTCCCTTGTCTGTTACTGCTTAATCAGGTAAGAAGGCTGTCCAGAGAAGTTCTCACCTAGCAACAAATCGAAAGAGCAAAGAAAATCTTCAGTAGATGGAATGACAACACATTTGCTACGACAACAGATCTGGTGTACTGGTGGATTCAGGAGCTGGGAAGAGTCCTGGGATGGTTGGATTCCCTGATTGACTGACTGAGTTTGGCCAAATAAAAACAACTGAATAATGAGTGTAATGAGATTGCAAGTGGTGAATGTAGTTTCAGCAGAGATGCCACAGAATGTAGTACTAGTAGCAGTGCTGTGAGCCACGATTCTGTCAGCTGCACATACAGCAAAGAGTTTGAAAGGATGACCCAACCTCTGGTAGGCACTCATTGCAGATGATGTTTGAAGAGTTATGGAGATGTGGGACTGGGGAAAAGACACTCACAGTATTGCTGCCAGCAGTCAGCCCTTAATCTCTCATCCTAACCTGAGGTCGGTGGGCATTTCTTGCAATATTACAACAGTACATGGGCCGCACATGGAAAACTAATTTGTTTCCTAGCACAGCAGGAAGGGAGAAGGAAAAGAGAGATAAAACTGTACTCCATGTGTTTGTGAATTAAAGTGGTGATAGATCTCCAGGAAAAATATAATGACAGTGTTGGAACTGTTGAGCTCTATCCAAACTGGCCAATCATCACTAG
The DNA here is from genome assembly GCF_059453375.1 of Lepisosteus platostomus. Taxonomy (NCBI): domain Eukaryota; kingdom Metazoa; phylum Chordata; class Actinopteri; order Semionotiformes; family Lepisosteidae; genus Lepisosteus; species Lepisosteus platostomus. Next base: position 40,984,565 of record NC_142622.1, on the reverse strand, counting down.
ATATCAGAGGAGAAAGAAGTGAGCCTGGGCAAATCAGTTTCCTTATCAGATGAGTTACTACTCAAGACAACTATGAGATGATGTACTGTAGAGTAAATGGAGTCCTTTCTAATGAATAATTATTTTCTGAATTTGCTCAAAATGGTCTTTTAGCTTAATCAGGGCTACCTTTCCAACCACTCTTTTATTCAATGAAGGCAACTGAAAAACAATTTAAAGAATATTTTAGACATTGTAATTATGCATACAGGCGTGTGGATTGGTGCCGCTGTCTCACAGCTCCGGGGTTTGATTCCACTGTGAAACATTCTGTCTGTTCTTTCTGTTTGTTTGGGTTTTCCCCTGGTGCTCCTGTTTGAACCTACAGTACCTTTGTAAAGACATTCAGGTTAGATTTGATTGGCGGCTCTACATTTTCCCCAAGGGAGAACTTGGAGATTTATCACGGAGTGTCACACATGTTATAAGCAAGAAGAATATTGCACACATTGTAGGATTGCAATGAATAAAAATCACCTCACCCACAGACCTAATACATTATCCCATCCCTACGCACGTAATTTGCACATCCAAACTGTATCTGACCTCTCAAGGCTGGATAAACAGCGGTATCGTAGCAACAAAGAAATAAGATGAGACCTAATGAGAGCCCATCTCCCATAATTTCTGTTTTATAGTCGGGACGCATTTTTATGAGCTTTGAGTCAGAAATTTCATAAGTTGATAAAGGGGATATAACAGGACCTCAAGGCCATGAGCAATGAAAGAAATGTCTTTGTTTCAGAGAAGAGGTTTCAAGGTCCTGTCGTTAATGGCCACTCATTGAAATATTTCAAAGTATTTGATGTCTGATAACTAAGTTGAAGGTACATACAGTATCTAAAACAAATAAGGTTGGTAGTGATTAATCCATCCCAGACCACATGTTGCAAGTGGGATTTAAAAGAAATAAAAATTAAGAAACAAATGCCACAAAAAGTTACTGTACATTAAGCAACCCAGAATGACCCTGATATTTGGGGTGTTCGTGTGTGACCTTACGAGTAACACACTAACAGGCATCAAGACACCATTGGAAAGATCAAAAACCTGAAAAAAGGCCCCACAATAACTGGAAAAATGGCCAACACTTCTGCCAGGTCCACGCTCAGAAGAGTCAGTGGACTTTGCAGCCTGAGTCCCAAAAAAAGATATATTAATGGTTATTCCCAACCTGATGTGTCTCAAGGCAAATTCAGTATTCCGCGGTTGTCCAAACAAATTGTAAAGCTTTTATAAAGTGCATAAAACAGAGGACAAAGAGGTGCTTAAATAGGGGTACTTCATGTGAATTGATTAATAGATGAATTGATATTCCACGGGCTTGCTTCATTAACTGAGTGCTGGAATGAGACATTAGAAAAACTAAGAGATGATCGGCATTAGAGACAGAAATATCTAAGATGTTAACTATGAGAGGAAATTAAATTTAGAGGACGTGACATGAATTCATGAAAACAACGAAGAATGCTAAAGTTGATATGGTGTGAATTGTAATGAAAGGGATGTATTTTAGCCAATGAGCTTGATGCAAAACAAAGTAATTCTAATTTTACACTATTTATATAATGAGAACACACCACAATTTTGTATATTACCACAGTTCTACATTAAACAGGAATACTAGGAGGCACAGGAAGCCTATACCACAACTATTTCGTTTCTCAAATATATCACACTGACATTTGAAGGGTTATGCTGAAATATTCCTTTATGAAGTGCACAGCTATACTGATTTTATATTTAAATTGAAAAGCTGGATTTTCTGAAAAGACCACAAACCTTCCTCCAGGCAGTAATACTAAACCATTTGTCTTCTCGGACATGTGGTATTTAATGCATGCAGGCTTGATAATTATGAATACCCCTTCAACAAAGTCCCCAAAAACTTGAAATGCATTTTAAACAGGAAGCTGAAAACTCACATTTACACAGACAGCTTGTCAAAACTGTGTTTTGTTTATGCTCGTTCAGGCAAAAGCAAAAGGCCCATATTCTTGATGGGAGTTTATTTCTCCTGACTGATATTTAATTAAAACTTCAAATAATTGGCATTTTCAAATCATAATATTATTCTTTGAAAAATGACTGCACAATTATATTAACTGTGTATATATATATCATTGGAACAACATGTGAGTAGCTCAGGCAGTGTTTGATATTTCTTAGTATTGCAATTTGTCATATAGTGTATCTCATAGAGACACAGGTTTCCCATTAAAAAATATGGCCACCAAAATGATCCATCACCTCATAACGAAGAGTTAGTAACCAAGTTCATTTTTCATGCACTACAAAGAAAAGTACTTTGCAAATACAGTACAAACAGACTGTATGCTGTACGTACAGTATATGGTTTTAGTATGTACTGTACGTGCACTGACAGGGCAAATGAAGATAGAACATAGCTGTTAAGAGACAGATTCTGGAATCTAAGGAACAAACTACCAATGAGAGTTGACTGAGCTGATCCAACTCTTGCAATGAAGTTAAATTGCTAGGCTGTGATAAAAATGTTGAGAAGCTACCTCAGTGTTGGAGCAAGGACACGTTTTCAGGTGACCTACTGTAAAGGAGATCACTCATCTCTGATTTTCCTTTGACTTCCTTCAAAAGATGGGTATCTATAGAGTGCTCCATGAAGCTTCAGCACCTAATGCTACTCATCTTGTACAGGGATGTCTCCTAGGTAGAGTTACATTATGAGTCTTGTGGAAATAGCTGCTGTCTGTCTTGAGATGTTCTCAAATCCCCAGAGAAAACCATCACTGCAATTTGCCACAAGCAGGCAGATCAAAGATACAATATGGTTTAATCCTGGAACCCATCTCTTCTAGCTTTCATTTCAATCTTTACTTAGGCGAATCAAATGCTTTAATTAATTTGCTTGCTTTTAATTAGTCCTTTTTTTTCTACATTTTATAATTAAAAGATCTTGACAAGATTATAAAAGTAAGCAGTTCCATCCCATTTCCCTTGAAGCTGTAGGCTTCAGAAAACCCTTTTTTATGTACCTTTATATTATCACACATGCAACGCTTTTATAAACTAATAGAGTACAACACACTTAACATCAACTCAACAGACTGTTGAATGATGTTTGCATAGTTTGGTTTCTGAATCAAGGAGAACTAACAGTAGCACACACATATGGAGTAGTGCACAAAATTAAGATTGTTTTTGTAGTATCCCCTTTACAAAAGTAATATACAGTATTTGAAGTCTTCTTTTGAAATCTTCAGTTGAAATTGCTTGCATTACTAACCGAAACATACACAATCGAAAAACACCCGAAGAAGGCTCCACAGCAGAGACGCTATGCTTTTCTTTTTCCTTTCAGCATGGAATAAACTTTTACCTGTTCCGTAGATACACAGTCAACGAAGAAGTAATTGAAAGTCTAGATGTATTCTAAATCTTTTTTTCCTAAACAAACCAACTCGGCTGACATTTCACAGAACTATTCACCTTACAGAAAGGATTAAAGATGGGTTCAATCCCTGGGTTGCTATCTGCGTGGAGTTTGTATATTTGAATGGATTTCCTCTGGGTGCTCCAGTTTCCTCCCACAGCCCAAAGATATACAGTACTGGAGGTTAATTGGTTTCTGGGAAAAGTGTGTGTGTGTGCCCTATAATGGACTGGCATCCTGGTACCCTGCATTGTGCCTAATTCCTACTGGGACAGAATCCAGCTTTCCCACAATATTCTGAGTTGGATAAGGTGGTTAGAAAAAGGATTGATGGACAAAAGCATGAGAGGGCTGGTTTACAGCACAGATGTACTGTATAGTTAAACCGAAGCTGCATTATGAACTAAGACGGGTAACCAAAGTCAACTGAAACAGTACAATTAGGTAAATTAGGTCAAAACTGTGTTAAAAAAACACTTGGCATTGTGACTGATGATTTGGTTTGGAGGCATTATAATTCATGTTTCACATTCTGTCAGGTTTAAAATATCTTATTCTTCAGTTTGATTATTTGCATAACAACTGTAAAATTGACATTTAACACTTTGATTTTAAACATTTATAATCCTCTAAATATTATGGACCTATAAATATGTATCCAATGCTCATTTAACAGTAAGCTGAATGTGAAGTACACAAAGGCTTTATTGACCCAATTTCCTTTAAATGGCTTTCAAAGTTATTTAACAGATAACTGAACAGTACTGTAGTACTGTTGAGTACTATTGAGCATGATTAGTAATGTAACATTTGCCACTCAGAACAGTAATGCCTTCTGCTGACATACAGACCCAGATTCCCATCTATAAAAAAAGTAGAAAAAAATATTTTAAAATTTGAATGAAAGAAAAAAATTAATATGAATGCACAAAACGTTTGAGCAGAAAAGTTAACAAAAATCGTCTTTTAACTTGTCATTGAAGCTACATTGAAAAGGCCGGTCTAAAAGAGCGTAAAGGGTGACTTGTTTCTCTGACTTCAGATACAGAGCAGGCAAATTTTGAAGGTGCTGTTTGTGATGTGCATGAGGTGGGGAAAAAAAAGACTACTTCTCTTTCTGCAGTGCAAGGCAACACCAATTCTGAAGCGAGAAAGTATCGTTGCATTTCTCCAGAAATCACTTAATGATTTTATTCAGCACATTATGGTTCACGCAGTGATGAGCGAAGCAGAAACTGAGCATGTGAGAAAAATAAAGTGTGAAGTGAGGTTTCGGATTGGAATGGAAGACGGAAACGTTTCGTATATTCAACATGTGGTACATGTATATACTCTATTTGTAACCGCGACCATCGGGACTACGATTCCCACAATTCTTTTGATTTTTTTTTTCCTTTACTGTACAGAATCCTGTGCTGGTCTGTAGCTCCCCAAGGGTATGTACAGAACTCAGTTCAGCACCACAGCGAGGCAGACAAAGCCTGGCGTGGGAGGGACTGGCAAAAACCTTTTCTTTTCAATCTCACAGGGAAGAACAGCCGGAGATGCCAGAGCGCAGAAATAATAAAAAAAGGTATTTAAATAAGTCTTACTTTATGCTACTGCAAAAATCGAACACGTTGATCTGCATGTTCCAATATATTATTTTTCCCCCCCAAATCCTTTTGTGATATTTTGAAATGCTCTTTATCAGTTATCTGCTCCTATTGTACAAACTATGAAAGGGTGATGTTTCAAACGACTTCTGTTTGATGTCTTTAAAACAGCAGGTTCAGAAAGTCTTATTTGAAATGATTATTTTTTCTTTTCTAAAATGTCGTGCCATAGATCATTGACTTGAGAGTAAGGATTTGCTTTGCTAACATATTTTCATCCCTTGGGCTATCGTGTTACCGTTGGAGACGTGCTCTACTCAAAACATTTTAAAGTAGCATTTCAATGTTCGTTTGGTCTTGTGTAGGCACAGTTTTGATTTTGCATGTCACATTTTTCTTGCGCCATAAGATTTATTGTTAGCCTTTAAAAGGCTTTAATAATAGAGACTACGTTTTAAAAGACTTAGGATTATCTGTCTTTATGCGGATTTCTTTCCTAATAGGATACTGATGACTAATCATCCCTTTTAATCGCCTTTTTATTTAGGGAAAATGTTAAGCTGCCATGTATGATACTTTTAGAGGAATTTTACTTAGCGTGGCTTTTTGAATTTGACTTTTAAGTTGCCGGTGCTTAAAAAAATAGAGTGCTGGAAAAGTCGTCGCGTTGCTTTATTAATAATTGCTATAGTTCTTTTGGTATTTGATAGTATGTGACAGCTAATGTATATCTGTTTTAATTTGTTAATAGGTATCCTGGCTATGCCCTAACGTGCTGAAAAAAGAGACAATCAAATGGCTTCCCTGGAGCTTCTTTACATAGATAAAGATGGCAAGCAATCCGATCCTCCAAGCAGCGTTGATTGTGGTTTGAGTCCACTGCATATTCATAAGTCGAGCACTTCTGCTGGAAATGCAATTTCCAGAACACTTCAGTGCAATTCAGCTCAAAGGGCATCTGTCAGTGAAGGACAATGTAATTCAGCACCAAGGACAGTTCCCTTGAAAGGGGGGTTGTTTGGCAAACAGAATCCTCAGGGACTGCCAAAAGAGGCAAAGGTGTGCTGTGATGAGGAATTGGAAACATCCTTTACTTACATCGACGAAAATGTCAATCTCCAACGCGCCAGTCCTCAGCTGTCTGCTAAAAGCCCCTATGGACAGTCGACTCAAAGCCCCGGCAGTGAGAACCAGCAGGAGGCTTTGCAAGAACTGTCACAGATGTCGCAGGATGAAAGTTCCTCAGAGGCTCAGGGGAAATCGGTGGATTACGGCTTCATCAGCGCGGTTACGTTTCTCGTCAGCGGGATCACACTGGTGGTCATCTCCTACGCCATCCCGCGGGACGTCAACGTGGACAAAGACAGTGTCTCAGCCCGGGAGATGGAGCGGCTGGAGAACGAAAGTGCGAGAATCGGTGCCCATTTAGACCGCTGTGTGATCGCCGGGCTGTGTCTCCTCACTCTGGGTGGAGTTGTGCTTTCCACGCTGCTCATGATCTCTATGTGGAAGGGAGAGATGTACAGGAGGAAGGCCTTCGCATATTCAAAGCAGTCAGCAAAATTGTATGGCTCAATTAATTTAAGAGCAGGAGCGAGTCCCACTGGAACTACAGCACACTTGTCTGTGTTGGAGGATGATGTGATAACCCTTAACTAAAAATATATATATTTTGACACAACAAAAATATCCAGTCTTATCAACAAAAGACATACATGCATATTGGTAGCTTGACTGATATTTTTCTCTTTCGAATATTCGATATAACTATCTTTGAACTTGAGATTTGAAAAACAGTGAAATATGCAAATTTGATTGATAGTATAGATAGGGATCTTCTCTTTGGGGGGGAAATATACTATAAATGATTATAAAAGCCATCCAATACAAATGCATATGAAGACATAGTCATCAATGAACAACCATTGCAAGACGATTGACAATTACATAGTTTATGCTTGTCTTTAAAACCAGTATTATTGACAGGAGATGAGAAGACTGCTAAGGAGGACATACTGTAACATGCAGCTGTGTATCTGCATCGAAAAACATTAGTAATTGTTTTTTTCACATGAAGACAAAATACTTCTGCTCAATATAATCAATTATATTGATCCAAAAGCTGTTGTTTTGCTTTATTAATCATTATATTTATATCCTTTTTAGTGTTTTGGTGGCACTTATGGTTATGACTTCATAGACTAGTGAAAAAGTTAGGTGAGTGAGTAACAAAATAAAAGGCACATAGTGGCTTCACTCTCAGTTTAAAAGCCTGCTTGAGAATTATCATTATTCTTATATAATAATCATTATTCTTATGGTATAATAGTGTTTTAGGAGAGTTTTGTGTTCTATTTAAAAAACACTCCATCCAACCCTAGGCCTTAGTGTCTCATGATGTTCTTGGAAAGGCTGCGTGTGTTCATAATCCTGCTTAATTTGGCATATGTTCCTATATGTCTGTTTCATTTACAGTATTAAGCTGTGATTCTTCAAAAGAACAAACTATGGAGTAGAATTTGAATGTTTCTGAACTGGCAGATATCTGCTAGACCTGGGTTGTGCACTAGCACCCCACCTCATTCATCTGGGTGTTCTCAGGTGATGTTCAACAGGTGCCTTGAAGGGAAAAACATTCCTCTCAGCTCTATAGCTGACTGTCAAGCCTTCGTATATGGGCTACAGAGGTCCAAGTTGGCATTGTTAAAAATCAGAACACCATGAACAAGAAATGTTCAGAACAATCAAAGCCTAATGCTGAATAAAAAGGATAATGTGACTGTTAAAAGATTGAAATTATTATTGCTTCTCAAATATTAATATTTTCCACTTTCCAAGTGCAAGACCAAAGTCATATTTGTAGATCCTCCAAGCAGCAGTGATCTGTGCTATATATAAATATCATCCACCTCATAGTATTGTTTTTGTCTTGGACCTAACACAATTATAAGGACATGAACTGTACAGTATATGCTATTGGAGTTAATGTTAATATGATCATTTCATTATCTAGCTCCCTGTAATGAGACACATTGTCAGACACAAGATTAAATTACCTGCTTGCACAGAAGGTTGAACTCACAATATGACATTGCATTTTGGAATAAAATGAGTGTATTTATTAAAAATGAACTTGTTCACTCCTTTACCTTGGGTTTTCACAAAGTTAATACCAAGAAGAAGAAAAAAGTCATAGTATATCACGACGGTATGATATCAAGAATAACATTATACATCTGAAGGCATTTCCTGTATAAATTGGAATCCCTGTTTCTGAATCGGTGTTCATTGTGCACATAAAAGAAACAAACTCCCATTACTTCAAAGTTCATATCCTTGAACCAACAATCATACTGCACAACTGGATTACGGGGAAAGGCTGGAAGATGCAAAGATGTTTTTCAGCAGCTTTCAGGATGTTGTGTTTTTTTCCTGCTGAGTTTTCTGGGGGGCTCAGATTAGAATCCAAAAAAAACAATTGGAGCCATCTCATCTGAGGGAGGGTAGGGAATGAGCAAGAGCTGTTGTAGAGCTGAGGCGTGGCTGGAGATCTATGAAACAAAACATCCATGATGCCAGAATGCCTAGATGGAGCTTTTGTTTCATCACTCTCCAACGTTTAATACTAAATACGTGTGCCTCATGAAAGGATTGCGTTGGAAAGCTTTAACTTGAAAGACGTGGTCTAGTTCCCTTGCCTTTTCACGTTGAATATCAGATACTTTATCAAAAAAGGAGTTAGTCAGCCAAATAATTCCATCTTAATTCACCTCGTATTCCCATTGGTTTATATGGGGTTTCATGGGCTACATGCAGATTAAAATCTTAAACTGCAAGCCTTGTGTTTAGCAGGAATATGTCAGTCTTGAATCTCACGTGGTATCATGAAATGTTTTGTTCCATAATCCAGTGATAAATGATTTCATCCTTTTTCTTAAGGAAACTTGGAATATGAGATGTTCTTCAAATTGTACAAAGCTTTTTGTGTATTAATGTCATACAGCATTTACTAAGGCCTTATTTAAACTATTATGGTATCTGATTGCAACCTATGCATAACTGCGGCAGAAAATAAATTGTTAATTTATACATGATGCTGGTGTGTCTGTCTTTTTCCAGATTAGATTGCCAATGCAATGCCAGGATATGCATCGTTAATTAGCTTTTTTTTGCAAAACCTGGATTAGAGCAGATTGGGGGTCAGATACTGTACATCCTTTCATACAGCATTTACTTACTTTGAAAGACATATGTAAAATGGCAGATATATATATATATCCCTCATTTCCTAATTTCCTCTACGTTTCAGTTTGCAGCTGCTCTGCATCTAAGCTTTGTGTATTCTGTTCTTTTATCAACACATAATTGACTTTTCACTTTCACAATTTCTGATCCACTTCTTTCTCACTACAAGTGTTTATTACATGTAATTACAAAATCTTAGATTTGTTTTAAAGTGGCAAAGTTTTGTATTTATACCCATCCGTTTTTAACTGGACCAGTTGTGCAAATTTCTATCTTCTGTCTGTCGCCGTTGTATACACTATAAGGATAACACAATTAATGTTACTGTGAGCCCAAAGTGTGAACAGAGAGCATGTAGCCATGTGTATTCTGGTTTATCTTCATGAGTGCAGACTATCTTAAATAACAAGAGTCTTACAAAACCGAAAGCACCTTATTTCTTTCTCAGATGAAATTGGATTAAACTAAAGCATTTGACAGCTACATGTACCTATACCAGATAGTCACATTTCCAGACTAATGGGCACTTGGTTAATTGGTTTTCCATCTGATAGATTCTATCCAGAAAGCAAATGCGATGTACTTTTAAAAGCCTCTGGGCACAAATCTTCTCCATAGTAGCTATGCAAATAAAACTCTTCAGCCGTAGTCCCGTACATTTGGTTTGACATAAAATTTTGACATAATATCAGACGTCAAGAAGCATGCTCACAGTGGAATGAACACAACAATGGAAGTAACAGTTTATTTCCCCTTCCTACTCCAACTGAATTCTCCCAGGACTCTTGATTGCTAAAAACGCATGCAATAACATTAAAAGAGCATGGCTGATGAATTCCTTCTTCATAATGAAAATGGAAATAAGCATCATGGTCAGTCTGGTTCCATTAACAGATTGGTTACTGATCAGCCAAGCTCAAATAATTATTTTACTGCACATTGATGTGTGAAGTAGGATACAGTGACATTAGAGCTTTGCAATTTCTAAAGAGCAAACAGTGAGGTTTGAAAAATATAGCATCTCTCATATGGAGCTACAGCTGTTCGATTAACATAGAACATCACTTTCCAACAATAACACTGTCAAAATGATGTTCCATTTGTCTTCCAGAAACAATACCATATAAAAAGTACTTTTCTAACCTGCTTAAATGTATAACTTATTTTCCATGAATTTTATATGCCCAAACATACATCGAATCCAAAAGCAAATCCTGAAACAATATGATATTCCTACCCATTTAGTATTGTAGTACATTAAGGTTACCCATACCTACATTAACTAGGTTTAATGATTTCTATTTATTTTATAGAAAGAAAACAGAACCTCCTTTTTATACTTTTTGATTGAAATTTAGATTAAATTGCAAATATTGATGGAAAGCCACTAAATAATCTTCTCTGCATAGTATTAGATAGAAATCATGTTTGTATAAATGCATATGTACATCGCACATAATCGACCAGATTCTGGAATTCTGTAATTTTTCCAGGAGAAAGTCAAGTCAGTTCACATTCGGTTGATGGAGGTGGAAAATGCCGTCTTCAGTGTCATTCAAAAATATCCCATAAATGTTTTGGGTTCTATATCGCTTGACATACAGTATGATTAATATCAGTGTCGTGATCATCCAATCATTGGGTGACCACATGTGCTCTATGGATGAAGGAATTGTCCTCCTGGAAGATGTTTCCTCAAGATGATTGAGACGAATCCTCAAGCAGCAGAGCACATCTGGAGAAACACTGCTGGTATAGAGTCAGGATTAATCAGCTAGGGATCTCTTAACTCTCAACAAACTTCCTAAGTGCCCGCAGGCTTGAGGTGACGTCAGTGGGAGACTCTCAGCTTCTCCAGTCAGCACTAAGACGTTTTTATAGCATGTGAAAAGATTAACAGCTGAGCTGTTCATGCATGTACAGTACCTCATGCAGTACAGGAATCTTTGCTGCTGTGAGCCAAGACTTACAGTGACAACTGGTGATAACACATTGTTAAAAACATGTCTTTGAATTTTGTGCAATTTCCTGTAACTTTAAAAGTTAGTTGCATTCCCATCTCTACATGACTATTCTGTCACTGTGATTTTCCACTCTGTCAGGTTGGTATGCAAAAAAAAAAACATTGTCTTGAACCGTTTCTATTTATCTTGTCCAAGTATTTTATCCTTAAGCTCTTTATCCCCTATTTTGCTGCAGTTCAAATGCACAGGCTGATCTAAGCAGGACAGGGTAAGACAGATAAAGTTAGCAACCTTTTACAGAAATAAATTAGATACCTGTATGCCATCATTTATGTCATCAATAATTTAGCAAGAGAAAGTACAAGATTTAGGCAGTTTTACTTACAGTGGCCTTGATTTATGAAATAATTATACACTTTGTGCCTTCTCCATCTTAACAAAAGTACTTCTGTAAGAACACTGAAGATTTTCCATTTTTTATTGATTGCACTTAAGAATACGCAAACAAAACCCTCAAGAGATTCCAAGTTATCTCTTACATCTTTAAGAAGGGGAGCATTTTGGCTTTTCATATACCTGGATGTACAATATAAAGGCTTGTAAAATGCTATTTACAGTAGCTAACTGCTTGCAGTGCAAATCTACTCATTTTGGAATTTAGAGAAATGTCTGAAGATTAAGCAGATGCTTCTGTGTAAGTAACATATTTTTGTTTCATGTAATTAATCATTTATACAATGTACATTTAAAAGGCTGAAACTGTATCCAGATTAGGCTAGCACACAATGCTCTACACCACTGGTGGAGAGGATCTCTACTATACCACTGGTATACAGTAGTATACATGAAATTAGCAGAAAGAAATAAACGGTTTATATTCAGAAAACCATACAAGACTTTTTACTTACTACATTCCTCCATCTTTTTTAAAATAACATCTACAGGATCCACAACATTTAACACACCATTCAATTCCTAGTCCAACACCTTATACTATCTGGATTTAACATCTGTTGCTCTCTCTTTGCTGATCATCAACCCAGTCTTTTCAACTCATCTACATTTTTGCTGTTTCCTTAGGATTCCCTTTTCCTCACTTTCCTGTTCAATCCCTATTCTGCCCAGACTTCACTGGCTGCCTATTTCTTAACACATTATTTAAAATCATTGTTCTTATCAAAATCACTACTCTTCCTTTTGTTCCCAACTGAACATATTAGATGCAATTTGATGCAAGTGCATAAACTATACAGCAAGCGGCATGAAAAGGCAATTTTAATAACACCTAAAGAAAATATAGTGGATTACAGGAGTGCTCATTTCTTTTCTTTTTCCTATAGGAATTGCCAGGCCTACTTTATAGCACACAATACCAGTTCATTGCCCTGCGTTTGATGTCATAAAGCAGAAACACATTGACTTTATATAATTGGAAATGGAATTGTGCATTACCATGACCTGCATTAGTTTTCCAAACAGTGTGCACGTTTCTTTTTAATCATGGCTGTGGCTGACTTTATTTGAATAATGGATGCCACTATGCCCAGCTGCTCTGAGGTTTTGAAGACAGGTAATTGCTCTGAAGCAGATCCTTTTCCTTGCAGCTTATTCTCTGCGAGATTTTAATAACATCTCCAGTAGACAGTATGCTTAAACGTAATGACAAAGCAAAATGCTTCTTTACATATCAATTAATAAATGCAACATAACACATTAGTGCCTTTAGGGGGGAAAAAAAGTCTGAAAAGCATAACACTCATTGAAGTTGATACCAAGTTTATTCATATAATCATTGTTTTTCTGACGAGATGCCGCATACAAAAAGTGAGTGGTTCTGTCATGGAGGAAGCAGAGATGCTATTTCTCTGTCTCCCTGGGTGGGTCCTGAGTTTGTTGTTTGAGGCATCTGACAGTAAGTAGCAAAAAGCAACACCAAACATGTGGCCACAGATGATAACGAAAATAGAATAATAAACAGTAACAGAAAAACCATCATACCATCTTACCATAAGATAGTACATGCAGTACAAACTGTGCTTATTGAGTTGTGAAATCTTGTTGTATGAGATGGTAGTTTTTAATCTTATTATAAAGGTATCGTCATACCATTGTATGAATTGTAACCATAGGAACCCATGCTATTGTTATCCACCACGGCACCTCGTCAGAATGAGGATTTGTTTGATATCTTTTGCCTCTTTGAACACCCACACAGGAAATTACAAGACAGACAATAAAAAGTACAACTTTAGGTACTCTGCTTACTTCTTTTTAATGTCATAACTGTATTGAATATATACCATATATTGTTAAATCTAATGTCAAATTCCAATACATTTGTCTCTGAAAGTAAAAACAGTGCTAGGCCCCATATCAGATTTCAAATTATCAAAAGTCTATAACGCCTCCCTGTGGTGTCCATTTTGTGAAATTATAAATATTTTAATTCAACTCCTAAATGCTGTTCTGAAGTATTCTAAGAGTAACATTACCATACATGCCAGCACAAACCAAAAAGGAAAAAACAGAAATATGTTGAGGGCATAACCATTCAGACTCATTAATTCAATATTTGGTGGAATCACCTTTGGCAGGAATTGTAGCTGTGAATCTCTTAGGTTAAGTATCTACCAACTTTGCAAACAGGCTTGGTGCAGTTTAGCCCATTCTTCTTGGTACATTTGGTACTTGGTACATTGGACTTTAGTTGGGCGACCCAAGGACGTTTTCTTATTCCTAAATAATTTATTCCAGTGTAGCTTTGATCTTATGCTTTGAATCATTGTCCTATTGAAAGATGTCATTTCACCCCAGTTTTGGGTCTCTAGCAGACTGGATCAGGTTTTCTTCTAGTCTTTGCCTGTTTTTTCCATACATTTTTCCTTCAGTCCTAACAAGCTTTCCAGTCCCTGCTGAGGAAGAGAAGATTCCCCATTGCATGATGCTGCCACCACCATGCCTGATATACTGTAGGAATGGTGTTGACTGGGTGATGCACAGTGTTGTACCAAAACCCCCAATTTTGTCTCGTCTGACCACAAAGCATTTGCAACAATTTGCAGTATCACTTAAATACTTTGTTGCAAACAACATGCAAGATTAAAGTTGTTTGCCACTCTGCTATACAGGTTCGATTTATGGAGTGACTGGGATATCTTCTCCAGCTGTTTTTCCCATTAAACTCTGCAGGATCATTCAGATCTAGGCAGTGTCTGCATGATACAGTTTACTTTCTATTTCTCACAGAACAATTCAGAGACCTTGCTTGTTGTGTACCCTTCACCTGATCTGTGCCTTTCCACAACTTTATTCCTGAGTTTTTTTTAAACCTCCTTGTTCTTCACAGTTCAATCATTGCTTGAAATTAACTCGCTTTTTGAGGGACCCTACAGAGATAGGTGTATTTATGATGAAATCACACAAGACACTCAAATAATTGTGGGGCTTGTTAAGATAATTTGTGAGGCTTAATTATTTCGGATTTTCCACAGCTTGAGGTTTGAAAGAGTACTCGATGATGTTTCCATTTTTCTTTCATATTAATTGTTTAGGTCTTTCTTTTTTGCTGAAAATGTATGGAATTTCATGTGAATATAAAAAAGCATTAATTACTACATCAAAGTATTTTGACAGCAAGCCTTAAACAAAATATGAAAAATGTGCTGGAGTTTAAATACTTCTGCATGGTACTGTATAATATACAGTACTGTACGTTTACACCATCGACCAGTCAATGGGTTTTTTCACCTTTGTCTACAGCTCCATCAATTTCTAATGAGACTTTTTATTACTAAAGAAGAAATAATGCTCTGAATGACCATTTCACTTATCAGGGCCATTGTAAACAATTATTTAGCTTTCCTTGTTGTACACCAAACTGATTGAAAGGATTTAATGGCCAGTACAGTCTCTTGTTTTCTGAGAACTTTCCTTCTTAACTGCAATTAAATATGTCATTTCTAAATTCGGTCATCGCTGAGAGAGTTTGAGTTGGTCTTGAACTGAGTGCCTCCTAAGTGGCTTCAGCACAGGTGGAAACAATTGCTCCCACAGATTGTCTGTTTCCCACACAATATATTTCTCGCTGCATTTACAAAGTACTTTGCAAAGATTACAGACAAGTCGGAAACAAACATTCCCTGTGAGCTGAAAGGAGACAATTAAGATACGTGTAGAGGCCTCCATTTGTGTGACTCCACATGGTCATTCTGGCAGAGGGAAGGAACTCCATTAGCGTAAATGGATACAAAATCAGAGCTGTTTAGATTGGTGAAGTAGGTTTCTGCAAAATGATACAGCTTGTAAATGAGGTCTGATCAGATGGTTTCAAATAATACAAGCCCCTGTGATTTCAAAGCTGACTGTCTCAGTGTGTCTCATTTCAAAGCTGTATTGTATATCGCAAATTAGAGGTTCGCCCCCCCCCACCCCACCCCCCAAAAAAAGTCCAAAGTTAAAAAATGTTCTAAATCCCAAAATGAATGCCAGGAGCCAGCTTGGCATAGAAATGGGAGTACTGTGGGGAACTGTGACTTCCTAGTTTTTCTGTTTGCCAGTCCTCTTGCCAGTCTTTGCCCAAAGGCAAACAGGTAATAGCTCATACCGGAGCTCACATCTTCTCGTGTATTTTATTTTGGCAGTAGAATTCAAATAACGTCATGAAGATCCTTATTATAACAGGTTCAGTCCATGCAGGTTAAATAGCATATCCTTTCAATCGATGAGAAGGTATAAAAAAAATCCAGAATAATAGTACATGTTGTTAATGAGACGTATAAATGAACCGTTTCAATTGCTCAGCATAATTACAGCAACTCCAGATTCACAGTCGGTAATTTCACAGCTCTCGACTGATTACAATTTAAAATTGTGATCCTTCTCTTTCTGTCACCTGGTAACCAAAGAGGCACTTATAATTCTGCAGACACCACTTGACATTATTCATTGCAACAGTCTGTACTTTTATGGATGCCTGCAAAGCAAGCATTTACCAGAGAGTGGGCTTATGTCAGCTATGGAAAGCATCAGATTGTCATTTACAGACGAAGTAGGGCGGTGTCTCTGCATTGTGTAATTGCAATGCAGTTACAATTGCATGGCCTTGTATGCATACTTTCCAGATGGCACAGTGAAGATTTCTTTCATCATATTAGGGAACCTAATCCATGATTTTAAAATACATGGATACCAAAATAGTTGTATTTTAACAGAGATTTGAAATCAGACCTGTGTGCTATGCTCTTATAGGGGGATAATACGATGTTAAGTGGGTGGGATGGTGGCACAGTGAGTCGCATTGCTGCCTTGCAACGCTGGGGCCCTGGCTTCAATTTTGATCCTGGGGTGTCTCTGTATGGAGTTCTTGTATGTTCTCCCCATATTTGCGTGGCTTTTCCTCTGGGTGCTCCCGTTTCCTCCCACAGCCCAAAGACATACTGGTAGGTTAATTGGCTTCTGGGAAAACTGGCCCTGGTGTGAGTGTGAGCATGTTTGTGTCTGTGTGTGCCCTGCGATGGACTGCTGTCCTGTCCAGAGTGTAACCTGTCTTGTGCCTGTTGCCTGCTGGGATAGGTTCCCATTCCCCTGTAGCCCCATCCTCGATAAAGTGGTTTAGAAAATGGATGGATGTATAATATTGTAACGCTTACGGCCGACAGGCACTGTGTAAGAGCTGGCTTACCAGAGCAGGTGACGTCGCCGCCCTTCCCTGTGATAGCAGGACTACAGCCACTGGGCTGTAGAGAGATCTCTCTTTGGCTCACCGGGCTGGGACCCTGCTGAGTGACGCGGGAGTCCCGGGTTCGAGCCCCCGACGGTGGGGGGCCGACCTAATGCGGCAAGGGCTCCCGCCTGAACCCCCGTTGTGTTACAATATTATGTCGAGTCACCTTTAGTAAGGCAGCAATGTGCTTCTGCTTTCTGAAGACTGAGGCCTTCTCGGACCTGTAACTAGCTGTGTCGATAGACATCACGTGCTCACTGCCTGACAGGAATTGTCTACTCGAGTATCCATGGATAACTATTTGCTTCTTAACATCGCTGACATGCGCCTTCAAATTAAATTAACACTTCCCTCCCCTAAAACCCTTATGTTCTTAAATGTGTTTCCATCCTCACACTAGAAGTGTAGCTTCAAAATGCTCCAGTTACAGATATAATCACATAGAATTTATAATGTTACCTGATTATATAATAAGTTCACTTTTATATCTTAAAATTAATGGATTTAGATAAGAACTGTGCTTTTAATAAAACTACTTTACACAGAAAATCAAGAAACAGAAAACAAGGATTTCAAGGACGCGTTTGGGTAGCTTAAATAGTAGTTCTTTAAACCTCGGTATAGTTATTATTACTGAACCACTGTAACAATATAAATTGGATTTAGTACACAAAACAAATTTGCTAATTATTTGAAGCATCGACTTTTTTTTTGTTTTGCTAAGGGACGTCTTTCAATAAATGAATTTTAAACCCCAAAACCTTAGATAAGTTGGTAATTTATTCATTTTCAATTATAATGATATTTTATAAAACTGATTTTTTTTTCTTTTGTTGATTATCCTATTTAATACACCTGACTAAAAATCTGATTTTTTATGTTATGGACTGAGCAAGGAAATACGTGATATCAATTTCTGTTTCTCTGGCAAAATAAAAACATGTTTATGCCCTTAAAAGGACCAGAACAAACTTTTGAAGCCTCTACGTTTTTAAGAAAAAGCTTTAACACAGAAAGGGCAAGGAATCCAGAAGGTGGCAGTAGTGAGCCATGTTCTACAAACTCTTACAGTACATCTGACATGAAGATTGAAATGTTTTCTTTTCTAACATTGGGTCAACAAAGTATTCAATACAGGTGACACAGAGCTCATGTCGCTCATGTAAATATGCCACTGGTTTCGAAATTATTTGACCTTCCAAGTGACTTTACATGACTTCACGAGGAACAACGACATCCAAGAATCAGATGCTTTGTGAATGTTTAATAGTTATTTTAAGTATAACAAGTTTTTGGTTAAGGAGTAAGTCTCCTGCCTATAGGACAGGGAGTATTGGGTTGGTAACGTTAGATTGGCGTTAAATACCCGAGACGGTGTTCGCATGTGATTATATACAGTACAGAGCTAATATCGGTGGCGATTAGAATTTAAAACTGCCGAGTGAAATTGGCTTGTTTGTAGTTGTGCCTCCCGAACTTCACTCAAGAACTTCCATTCAGAAATCTCTGAAATCACATTTATAGATTTACCCACAAAAGTCATCACACATTCAGCATTAAGTATATGAAAGAAAATACATAGAATTAGATTTGTAATAATAATTCTGCCAAAGTTCACATTAGTCTTTATTAAGTATTAAAGGACAAACTGGCATTCATTTAGACGAGTTTCCTTACAGACAAGCTTCAAAAATGGTTTCAGTATAACAGCATCCATTCTCAGTTTTTTTGTTAAAATGACAACTCTTTTTGCATTGTATTCTTTAGCTCAGTTATTTACATTGTTGTCATTTTATATTGTTCAAACTAAAGATCTTCATGAAATTGAGTAGTGCTCAGAGTTGAGTTCCTTTCTTCTCTAGAGAATGTGTTGTACAAATTTATGCTTTTAAGTTTTATGTCATGCAAGTTGCCAGTCTTCTCACTGTATACAGTATGTACCCAGTAATTAACTTACGGATGTTTACGTCTGAAATTTTGGCAGAACTGCATAAAATGCAAATTAAACGAGGCTGATCAAATAATATAAAATGTTCTGATTAAAAAGATGCTTTTGAAATTAGATCCAATGATTGATACAGCTTCAGTGTTTCAAAAGGCCAGCATCAAATATTGCTGATATTAAAATTTAGTAGATAGTAGGCTTTGTACAAACTTATGCAAAGTGTTGTTTCTTCCATTTTACCAGGATGCACTGTTTCCACACAAAGTGCTGTGTAAGGATCCTTCTGGAAAGAAACTAGGATTTTATTAATTTATGAATTTAGCTTGTTTTCACGAGGGTATATATTTCGTATGATGTAATACCATGAAAAATTAATTTTTTTATGTTTCTTATTGATTTTGCCTCCTGTTTAAAGTATGGTATTTGCTGAAGTAATGAAGTTAGTCATTTGCTATCCTAATTTAATAAAGTCATCCTGATACCCAATAGTAAGAGTAGCTCTTTGCGGGAAATACCACAGCACTGCAGTAGCTCATCAGAGCTAAAGTTTCACCGTAAATTGCACAGAGTGTTGCAGCCATATAGTTAGCCCCTAGCACTTTAATATGCACTCACCAAATGGAACAGTTGAGCTTTTCATAAGTCCATATGTTTCATTGTATCTTCCACTTTATGCAAAACTGACAGTGATCCTACTCAATGTAACTGCATTCCAGACAAGCTTTGTTCTTAGTGATTTATGACTTGTCTTGCTCTTGTTACCACACTTTGTAATTTGATGGAGTGATAGTATGTGATCAGTGTATGGTTAATTGTCTGAATATCTTTTTTTGTGATTCATTTTGGGGGAAAAAAAGCATTGAAGATCCCGCTTAAATCAGGAATTCATATCCTCTGTTGTCTTATTAAATTTGTTCTTACATTTGTATGGAACTTCAAACTTTTTTTTCATTTACAGTGCTATCTAGGATCAAGTATGTTATATATGCTGACATAAATTTGGTACATAATCTCTAAAAACCTAGACATTTGAGTGATAAGCAATTTAGAAGATGCCTTAGGTCTTGCATCACAAATTACCTTCTACATTACCAGCTGAGCAGGATACTGTATACACTGTTGAATGCATTACACTCGTTATCCTCATCTCCATATCGATAAAACCACACTGTCATTTTTTCTTTCTTTTTATATACACCCAAAATGTTACTATACTGCATACAAATAGACTATCAATGTCATTTAATGCCAGGCAAATGTATATGTTTTTAAATTACTCTTCTGTTTCCTGGGTTTTGCATTATTTACTATAAGAAACCACTTGATGCAACACACACAGACTTTAAGATATACAGTAGATACCAGGCTCTGCATCTTTAGGTGGGCAGAGATTGGAGCTTGTTTAGTATTCAGTAAGACTCCCTTTCTCCACAGCAATGTTTTAAAACAATGGATGACTCATCTTTAAAAGGCGGAGGATGAGGTCAGTACCCCTAACCCTGTGCTCATTAGATTAATGCCAAATCTCTCTCTGTTTATTGATACATATAAAATGTCTGCCTTCAGTTTGATAACAACACCAAAAAGTTGTTTTTTTTTTCAGAGCTCAAGGTTAGAACACTGTCAGCAGAGAGAAACTAAACAATCTCCTGTCCTGCAGCGTACCCTAGTTCCAATGTTTGTCTCGGGTGACGTGATTCTTTTATTTTACCCAATAAAGATAGTGGCAATGAAATCTGGAAATGTACGTGCTGTCAAACTCAATAAGGTAATGTTCTCTTTTAATCAACCAAATTGTATTATATGTCACAGCAAGGTTTTCAGATGCAAGCAAATGAAAGCGTGGCTGAGCAAAGAAGTTTCCAGGCTTTTATGATATTAGATGGGAAGGAGAAATTTGGGAAAAATTCAAATGTATACAGCCAGAGCCATGATTAATGTCCCTCTAGATCCTGAGATGAATGGTGGGCCTGCAGGTTCTTGACATACTGATGCGATGCTTTTGTTATCAGTGACTTTGAAATGAGCTTTGAAATTTAAGCAACTTTAAATAACGGCTTTGTAGGCATTAAACGCTTTAAATACCATCTCCTCAGAGATGCAGATCTGGATAACTGAATAGAAGTGTCCTCTCTATAATCTTTACTTCCAAAGCTGGCACTATACAGAAGTGACGTACTGCTGTTCTGCATCTGAAAGCTAAGAAATCTTACAACCGTATTTTGATATGAAGTGATTACAATCACCTAACCTGACAAAAGCATGCTTCCAAACTTGAAATATTTATTTCGGATTTGAATACTTTCAGATTTCATGGTTTATAATTAAGAAGGAGCACATCGTTTCTGTATTACATAATTACTTTGATTTTTTTGGGGGGGCTGTACAAAAATCATTGTGAGTCCCTTTGAAAGTGAACTCTTTGGTTTAAACATTAATGATAAAATTTAAAAATATTAAAATGCTCACCAGTATCATCATTCCTAGGGGATACATTTTTCAAGGTATGGTTTCTGAGATCTATAATTAGTTTATGTGTACATTTATTAATGATTGTAGACAATGTAAACTGAAAAATATTCTTTCAAGTAAGTGAGGGACTCTCTCTGATAAAGACAGCAAATCATTCTTCTAAGATTATCTTCATTCATTTGTAATAGTTTATTGTGTTAGTGATGTTCAACTCACCACATCGTCTGGTATATGGAACAATATGTCACAACGAAAACAAACTTGCTGGGTTTAGAAGGAAATTACTTCAACTGCAAAGTCACTTTGACACAGTAAATCTGGCATCAGGTAACGGGATCAGGCTTCATTAGGTGATTTCAGGCTGTTCTCAGCAATCATCAATCTGGCAGACTGCCACATATGCAGGCTGCACAAATAGACATTGATTTTTCAATAAGCCAAGAACCCTAAGCCAACATCACTTTGGTGATATCTTGTCTCCTGAGACCTGATTTCTCGCTCATGTCTGGCACCTGATCACATCTTCTCTGTTGCCATGGTTTCGCATGAGTACTGTAGAATTTGGCTCATCATCGGATAATATACATAGTTCATAGCCATATTTGCCACCATGTGTTTCATTTGCTGTCCCATAAGCGCAGACTTTGAACTGTGTAGTAACCAGCCTTCTGGTTTAAAATTAAAAACCATCGTAGTAAACAAAGTGGTTTGATTGTCGTTGAGCCGCTAAACACTTTGGCTGGAATCCTAAAAACTGTTTATTTTTCCATTGTAATATTTTTATTATATATTTGGAAGTTTAATGCTCTCCAGTTATTTGGATGGTTATGCATTGGGTAAAACTTGCAGCTGAAACTAGTACATTCTATCAATAGATATTGTTGGGTTAGTTCTGAAGCAGTACCACGTGAAAGAGGTTGTTTGGGGATACCAGACAGTAGCCCATCACTCCCTGTAAAACCTCGATAAATTACTAGTTACTCAGATATGATGACAAAATTACAGCCCAGAAGGTGTCCAGGGACTGAACATTGGATGGACCACACTTTTTGAAGTTACACTGAAAAAGAACAGCATATCCCTATTAACATCAAAGTACTTGAGGCTCTTCAGATGCTCATTGCTTTATTTTCTCCATTTACAGGATACAATTCCACCCTAGATGATTCTAGAGAGATCCCAGATTGTCTTAAAACAGTTTTCCTACTGTTTTGTACACGTATTTTCTAAATTGATGTTTTCCTGGATGAAATGAGATTAATCCCTCCTGGAGTCAAAATTATTTATTCTATATTTTAAAGACATCAGTCAGATCTGCTCTCAGTCATAGATTACATTTTTGCAATCTGTCGTCACGACCAGTACTCTACAGCCCTGAAGTAAATCTGGATATCCTTTATTTGTACTTCTGTACAGTATGTCATTATTGTGATGTAGCGACCAAAAATTAATTCAACCCTCCAAATGAAGTACTCCTCATAACCTCTGTGGACTTGAAACCTTCTGCGCTCTCTCACATACTGTACACTAATAAGAGCGTCAGTTCAGTCCACACATTCGGCCCATGTTGCTTGGTACTTTGAGAGCTAGGTGAGTCAGAAATGTATTCCAGCCATCTAGAATCAGAGCCTCAGCCACCTAAGGCTATTTCAAATACCTACAGATTTGTGTAATGAAAACTTTCCTATCCACCTTCCTAAATGAATTCCATTTTATTTTCGCAGTCCAAAAAAAGTGAAACATTAATTTGAAAAATGGAAAAGAAGTGGTTGCAGAAGTATTCAAACCCTTTGTTGTGGTTAATTAATGTTCTAATTTTGTCATATTCTTTGTGATCATGCTACTCAAAACTCAACACAATATTCTAAATAATGTCTTACTTGTGCATTTAAATTTTGTTACACTTTTCACCACACACTCAAGCATTTTGTGACAGGGTTCTACCAGGGATCACAGTCAAAATTGTTTATAATAATGAGGAATAGCAATGGAGCCAAAATGGATCTTTACAGAACAGGGATCAATAAAGGTACTTTTTTTGGTGAGAACTAAACATGACCAGGGTGCCGTTTTTCTCATCTTCCTTAATGTTATCAATAACATAAACAACTAAATCTAAGCTGCAAGATGTCCTTGCTTTGTGAGGGAAAAACTGTTCCATTATTTAATGTTCTGATCCAAGCATGACTCTTATTTTTCAAAATTGTAGAATAAGTTCTACAAGAAGGTTGAGATTTAAAAATGTCTTTGTTAAAGCATTGCTTATTAAACTAATCACACACTAGAGAAAAAGACTACAGTCTTGCATTGATGAACCAAAACAAATGTATTTCATTACTCTGCTTTCTTTTTCTTTTGATGTACCTTTTCTTCCTTTAATAGAGATAAAAATGAAATAACAAAAATGATGTGATGATAAAGATTATTATGATGGGTAGAACTGGATGGATAGATGGATAAATGCTTTTATACAGTATGTTCACATGTCTACTGTTTCATCTTTTTAACAAAAGTTCCCTTTCATAATGAAACATTAAGGTAGCTTAAAGACTCGCTGGTTGAAACACAAATAGTCCATTGGTTTTGTTTAATGGCATAAAGTATCTGTCAAATCTAAAATCAATCAGAAAGGGTGAAGTGGGGCTTTGTACAAAAGTGACTGCTCTGATCCTATTTTCAATATTCTATGTGATACTTAAAGAGTTCACTGTACACAACACAATTGCTGATCAGTTTTCAATTTTTCTTCCAGATACGAGGTCTGCAAGGAGAAATACTGTATGTCTGCAAGAAATGTTGAGGATATAAATATTTGCACAGGGAAAGAAACTTTGATCATAGTTCATTACATTGTTATTTTCAAAATCAGGAATGGCCACCAACAGTACAGAATTTCAGTTGTTGATGTTATGTGGAATTAAATGAAATGTTAGAAATGATATTGCATGTGCAATATCCAGATTTATTACACACACTTCACAAATAACCTTTATGCAGACTTATCATGTTACATAAAAGATTTACTGTTATCTTTAAGATATAAGATATGCATTCTTTTGCAACTGAAGACCTGCAATCTATATTCAGACAGCCTCTTACTTGCACTTTTTTCAGCAATCAATTATGCTAAAAGCAAAAGAGAAATGGTCTTTTTTTATTTATGCATAGTATGAGGTAAAAGCCATCAAGAGCACAATAAAACTTAGATAATGCTTAATGCCAAGTCATTAGAAAGCCAGGGTAGTTGTCGACAACTATGAGGTCATTTTGACTGAAAAAGAGATTATCATAAAACAAAAAACTTGTCAGCAGCCTTCACACGGGGCAACAAAATAATCATAATAATGTAGCAGAGTAGCAATGAGGTCTGGACTGTCATTTCCCCTTGACAGAGTACTGTGCTCTAAAACTATGAACTTCACTGAGAGTCTGTAATTAATTGTGATTGCACACCAGTCTCAGACTCAGAGGACTGTGGCACAGTTTGATGCAATTCTAACTTGTGGCACAGTTTGATGCAATTCTAACTTGTGGCACAGTTTGAAGTAATTTTAGATCTTGAATGAATTTATGAAGGATGTGGGGTAGGGGGTAGCTTCCAAGAAAGTGTGTTCAAGAGTGAAGGGACTACAACCTGGAATGAACAAACCATCTGCCATATACTTCATATATTTCTGCCACGTATGTATGTATGACTGGTAGAAATGAATTGCAGTTTGGAATATGCCCTGACTGGTTCTCTGGGGTAGTATCATGGTGAAGATTCCATCTGGGGTTTAAAAGCCAAACCCTGTATGCAAATGTTTTCATTATGTACACGAAGGCCATCATTTGTGTGCTGATCTGGTTGAATGTTATAGGTACTGTATTTATTTAGGTACTGTGTGATTATGAAGATATTAAAAAATTATTGGGCCAACAAATGATCCAGCACTCCCCACCATTAGTAGGGCTAACAAAATGTTGCACATCGGTCTAATGATGGCCCAGCACCGTGGGTCAATGTATCATGCTGCTATCAGGCTACTATAGAATTTCATGTACAAAAACATATGTGATTATGGAAATACACCATGGGTCCAATCCTCTGACTCCACTGCAAATGTTTATGTCTAAAATACATTACATACAACTTATCTTTAAATCACCCTCGAAACCTCTTTGCTGTTTAATGTATTAATCCCAACATTAATGCATATAAAAAAGAACAGACTCAAAAAGAGACCTACAGTAATTAGCCTGTCCATCGAAAACGGACTTTTCATAGTATCCAAAAATTATATGATGCAGGTCAGCAATGAGCCCTTGTTGGCACAGCAGCAGCTCCACAACTGTATTCAATTTCCAACCTGAAAGACTTGCTGCCATTTTTGATTCGCTGTTTGCTGGCTATCTGTGGGGAATGGTTATGGTTTTCTGCAGATACAATGCAAAAAAAATGGATCAGGTAGAACAGATAATAAAAATACGAATCCTGTGACTGGTACAAAACACACAAGGCAGCCATAACAGGGAATATTGTGGTCATGATTTAATAAGCCTGAAACAGCTCGGCCACATTTTCATATCTTGTTAAAATATAACTTCTGGGACATATATTTGTTTTCGTTTTTAAAGCGCACTTTGTAATATAATTGGCTCCACCAGCACCTGAGCTCTAGCACCCAGATGGTGGAAATTCAAGGCTGGGACATGTTGGTAGCCAACTGATTGTGACTGCGGCTGCCCAGACAGTGACACCCAATCAGCACAGCATGGCCAAGGTTCTAATGGGCTGCCCAGGGTTTTCTCAGTCCTCAGAGAATAAGCAACTCCTGTGTCTTTATGAGACACACTCTGCTCGTGCAATCAATGCTAAAACCTTCTATACGATATTGTGGTGATTGGACCATGTCAAGAGAGAAATTAATTAATGGATAGATGGGTGGGAAAAGCTTGTCTGGCCATCCTCTTCCTCCCCTTCCAGTACAGACAGTCAGTACTCTGAATTGAGATTTAAAGTACTGTAGGTCATGAGTTACAGTAAGGATCATTACATTTAGGCTTAAGTTATTTAGAGATCTTACTAATAGTTTGAAGACAGGGGCGTTTATAATGGAATCGGGGAAAAAATAAAAATATGGTTGATTGCTACATATTTAGTTTAACATTTAATATGCTTTAACATGGTAAGGTTAAAAAAGGAAACACTTTTGATTATTCTTCTACACATCAGTAGGTGTGACAGAAGGTACTTCATAAAGAAGGCACGCCGACAGAAAATGAGAGCTGTTCTCTCAGTTCTGCACTGGTCAGTTCCTGTCTTGTTTCAGGAGGGCAGGGGATTCCCTGATTGGGGCTAAATTTAATGGACCAAACATCAGGATGGCATAAAACAAATGAATTGGAAAATATGAACCTCCTTTCTTTGTGACATTTCCTTTTTTCAATTGATTACTGGTTTTGGGTTCATTTCAACACAAGGATTAATTTGGAGCACTATGCTAATATTATCCAACCCTTGCATGTGGGCACCAGATCATTTTCCAACACCAGGACAATTACAGATAGACCCAAATGTATTTATTGAGACGTCTGCACAAAACTTAGAATTTTTTAAAAACATATTTCAGTGTCTCTACTATTTTGAAAGACAAAGCGAATTTCTATGTGTGTTTTTTAGACAATTTGATCAACCTGCATGGTGTTTACACTATGTATACATATCCAATACTCATCTCTACAAAGTTGTGACTGCCAATAGCGCTCACTTCCAGTTATTTGCCCTTTCGGAGGAATAAACCACTTTTGTTGGGCACTTTAATTCAGAACCAGATCATCTTGCATAGCTAAATGTACTTTCCACACCTGTCAACTCCAATTATCTTTGCTTGATGCCACAGCTAGATGATTCCCTCATATTTACCACTTTTTACTATTAGTAGTATTATTATTTTCATTCAACATGTGAATATGAGTAGCACTCTGTCTGAATTGTCACAGGAGTTGCTATTTGAAACATAGGAGACCAACACCCATTGGATTGAATTGCAACTTGTCTTGTTTGATTGCCCACAGACTTTCCAACAGATTTCCAACTGTCTAGATTCTTGCAGCAATTAAAATATTTCTTTCATTCCCCGTTTCTTTCTTCTTGGTCCTCTGGCACACAGAATAACCAAGCTGGTCAAGTCAGCTCAGGGCACATGAGCCCATAATGACAAAATCAATTTCAGAAGGCAATGTTGATTTAACAAACAAAAGAACAGATTATTATGAAGGGGACATGGATAGTTCAGATGTAGTGAGAAATCTCATAGGGTGTGCCACTGACTGTTAACCGCCAGCTATATTCAGAAAAACATTGCATTTTTTAACAGAAAACTAAATGTCTTATTCAGTGTTTAACAAAAAAAAATAGTTCTAGGTCTTGAATTAATTTGTGAAGGATGTGGTGTAGGGTGTACCTTGCAAGAAAGTGTGTTCAAGAGTGAAGAGGATACAACCTAGAATGAAAAAACAGATATATATTACCATCTGCCTTACACAGTATTTCATATACAGTATTTCTGCCACATACTGTATATGTAGCTATGCCACCGTTATAGCTATTTCTGAAGCACCTCTGTTTGGCATAACAGTGTCCACTGGTGTGCTACACAAGAAATTAATACATTAAACTTTAAGGACTTTGAAACTTTCATGTAATTTTATACAGTATGTCAGCAATTTTTTAGTCTGCTGATTTCAGGTGTGCGCTATAAATCCACCTGTATTTGGAGTTTACAATCAACATTAGGGAGCGATAACAGTAGGCACAGTCAATTGACATCAGTTGTCCGAAATTGTAATGATTCCTGATGTAATTTCCTCAAGTTTGAAACCTATTAATACTATAGATAAGGTCTTTCACTCCTTTACCTTCATCTTTTGCATCCCTTCTCCACGGATTCTCCATGTTTGCAGCTACAGTACCCCTAGGTCAGTCCTTACTCTGCATGGAGGTCCCTTCTTCCTCGTCCTCTGGCCAGGAGGTTTTATACTTTTCTGAGAATGAAGAATGAAATCACAGTTTATCTGGTCCTATGCAAATGTGTGAATCATATTATACTCATATATAAGTTATGTAAGTATACTTATAAATAAGTACTTACAGTATAAAAAATGAATAATGTTTTAAAAAATAATTGCATATTTCTGTCACACTTCCAATTTCCAGACTGCACTTAGTACGGGGGCCTCTGTCCCAATATATTGAGTTAAGATTAATCTTCCTATTGATAGCTAGTTGGTTAAGGCTGAATAATAGTGATTTAACCTTTAAAATGTCCTTTAAAAAGAAGGCAGAAGAAAAGCAGATACAAACAAATGTTTAACTGATGTTCTTAAAGAGTTGGGTATTTTGACCTCTACCTGAACAGAGTGAAAGTAATGAGATATATGAAAAAGACACACTTTGTCAATAACGTCTGTGTCTATTAGTCAGGAGATCCAGGAAAGGGAGAGCAATGGTAATACATATGGGTTATGTCATACACTTTTTAATATTGTTAACTGTGTCCTTTTCTGTCAGCTGAAGACAGGAGGGCATGGAAGAAAAGGAAAGCCTGCACAATACAGATGGGAACTTGAGGATTCGTATTTCCAATGGTTATTTAAGGCAGGCACAGCTTTTTTCTAGTTCTCTTTGATCCTCTCTCAATGACAGCTAAACAACAAGTATAGTATTGATTCATTCTGATTTTTTACTTATAGTAGGACTGCCATCACGATTGAAAACAATATTTTAAAAATATTTTAATGTAACAAATACAAGTGCATACTTGGTCCAAAACTCCAACTTAAATTACTAAAATATCTGTCCTTCATAATTAAGTTATAAAATCATGCATTCTTTCACATTTTCCTTTGGTTATAAAACCTATAAAAAAAGTTGTTTTTCTCCATAGTTTTCAGACTTTACTGACTGGTCTATTTTTCATATTAATACTGTTCATAGCATACAGTACTTCCCATGCAAGGAAAAAATTATAAAATGTATTTATTAATCAAAACAATGAATGAATACAGCCTTTATTGTACAGAAACCAGTATTCCCTCATAAAACTGCTGTGTCCTGTACAGTAGTGAGAGGACTGAGAGGACAACTGAAAGAAGTTTCTTACAGAAAGTAGATGATGAAAAAGAGGTAAAATGGGAAACTACCAACTTGGAGAGATCTTTAATAATCACTGCTCTGTTCCCCATTTTTTGATGTTTCTTATGTCCCCAATTTATCTCTAACTGTGTCTGTCTTTTCACTTGGTGTATTGATAAACTAATGTCTTTTTTTAAATCTTTCCAAGTATGTATAGATGTTGGGTATTCTTCTCCCAGACTACAATTTCTCCAGACACACTTCCTCAGCTTTCATTGTATTATTGATGTCAAATAGGAAAACCTGAAATTAGAATTCATCATTATTTGCTGTCTTTGTTAATGAAGGTATCATAAGAACATGTACAGTTAAGTCTTACTTGTTTAAATATTTAATACGCATTTTCTTACAAAAATAACTTTGGATTTACTCTTAAATGCACTCTTAAGTTACTGATTAAATGAAAGGTATGGAGAATGTGGTATTTTGGTATACATTTATGTAAGTACTTAAGTCTCTCCTCTTCAATCATAAAGGTAACTTTGTTTGACCTCTAAAGTAAATATGAACACTGTGAC
The DNA here is from genome assembly GCF_059453375.1 of Lepisosteus platostomus. Lineage (NCBI taxonomy): Eukaryota > Metazoa > Chordata > Actinopteri > Semionotiformes > Lepisosteidae > Lepisosteus > Lepisosteus platostomus. The sequence continues at coordinate 40,954,477 of NC_142622.1, read as the reverse complement.
TCTTACCAGGAAAGTGGTCAAAAAATGGATTATTGGATGAGTGGAAGTAAGGATAAAATCTGGACCCAACTCCTAAGTTTTAAAACATACAGAGTAATTTAGAAAAAAAATCATGACAAAGATGAGGTATATTTTGAATAGGTGATTTTCTTATTGGAATTACTTGCCTTGTTAAGGAGAATGAAAAGCCAAACGGAAGAACCAGCCTCTTCCCACTTCAGAGAGGAAGCTGCTGTAAAGGAGAAGATGAGGTGGAGGGAAAGATATGAAATGAAAAGCAAATGTGAGGAACTTAGAAATGCAATATTTATTTGTAGGTAGTCGGAAGTGGGGGGGAATATAAACTCCTCCCAAACCTTGCCTGAATTAAATTTAACCTCTAACCTTGTAGATCATTACAATATGTTGATAGTACATTTGCAACACATGGCCTGTTCTGTGTATTGTGTGCTATTTTGCTTATTTCCCAGTTACTGATGTAAATTATTGTGTTATTCTGTCATAATACCTTCTTAAATGGGATGTAAAACAACATTTAACAGGACAAAAGTATCAGGAAAAAAAGATCTACAATCAGACAGACTGTAGGGTGTGGGGTGTAATACTCTGAAGAATATTGTTTTAAACAAGGCTGATGAAGGGGTAGCTGGTGTCACGCCCTCTGCAGCCAGAGGGCGCTCCTTCTCTGTCCTGTCCCTAGTTTCCGGTCTGCTGTCCTTCCTGTCCCTCTCTTTCCCTTGGGCTATATATTTCCGGGTCTTGCACTCTGTCCTCGCTCAGCATTGACGTTCGGATGTCCTGAGACCCGCCTAGCACCAGGGCGCCCCACGTCCGCTCCCTGAGGGCATAGGTTTCTATACGGCATTCCTGAACTCTTTGCACTATGAGCCCGGGCCTTTTTCCCGTCTCGCCGCTACGCATATGGGTCTTTTTCTGCTCTCCTGCTCCCGACGGTTAGTCCCTTTGGACGTCCGTGACAGCTGGAGTATAACGTGCGAGCAAGGTGTCAGCGTTCATACTTAATCTCTTCCAGAGTTTGGCTCCAAAGATCCCACCCTAAAAATGATTCTATTGATGCAGATCACAAAGTGCTTCTGAGAGTCCACAAAGGGAATTGATGATATCTCAGCCAAGAGGCTGCAAGACCTTTCTTCTGCAGCTGGGTTTCTCGGGGAATGGGAAGACGGGTGGAGGCAACGGGTGGAAAATGATGGTAGAGAAAGGCAGGGGACAGCACCATGCCAGATAGGAGACCAGCAATAAAAGAAAGGGAGGCCGACCAGTTGCATAAAAGGTGGAGAAGGGAAGGGAAAGAAAACACAGAAGACTTTGCTATGACCACAGGTGGGTAGGATGCCCACGATGAAGATGGGACTGGAAAGGGAAAACAGGAAAAGGGAAAGAGTGAACCAAGTGGGAGCCCCAGAAGAGCCAAGAGAAAGTTAAGGAGGGAGCAAAAGGAAGGGCGTAGAGGATGCAATACAAGGTGGCCCTAGAAGCACTGTTGCACTGGAGTTCCATGAAGGGGCAACATTCTCGGAACGGGCTTATGGAGAAAGAACGATGTCATGGTGACTGTGGGGCACATATTGCTCTCCACGACATGTGAAGAGGTCTGAGAGGTGTGGCTGGTTTGGAGGATCAACACAGCACCAAAGACAAATACTGATACTACAATATTGGTCAATGCAGTATCACCCTGGTTTCATGGTCATCCGTTTCTCCATCTCCCACATCCTGACCCTTCGTCGTGCCCCCTCTCTAGCCAGAGCCACTGGTCCTCCCTCTTCCTTCCTCCTTTCCTCTATCTCCTCCGTCCCACTGGTCTTTCACTATCTATCAATCTGTCCATGACTAAGCTAATCACAGAGTTGTACGTAAATATAGCTGACTTGACAGTGTAGAGCTGCACAATCTATACTGCCCAATAATTTCTAATGAGAGATATTGGATTTCTGAAAATACTCTATCCTAGTTACTCCCCAGATTTGGGAAAATTATGTGATGTTTGATTATTAAGATAGAATAAATACCCCAAATGGGACTTTTATATTTATATTACACCACTGCTATGATGAAAAATAATAGAGCTATTGTGACTGCTGAAACAGATCTTTAAGAATCTAGAAACAATGGGTAACACCTGGCCTGTGAAACCATTTCCAAGATGTTGTGAGCATCAAAGCAAGGAGATGTTAACTGAGATGTACTGTAAGGTTGGGATATTAAGTGATCAAAGCAATCGTAAAGTTTTCCTTGGTTTACGTTAGTTAATTTAGTCCTTGGTAAAGTATTAAAACTGTCATCAACAGTCTAGGAACACAGCATAAAAACAAGCAGGTACAGAAACACACAGAGGAGACAGAAGGACACAGAAAATAAAGTGTGTGTCGGGCAATTGGGTGCATTTATTGAATAGGGAGATGGGTTTCCCGTTAATTTTTGGAGCATCTTTGTAGCATCCAGATTTGTAGAGAGAGATTTAATTGTAGGTCATAGTTTGTTTAGTTTAGGTGTCAGCTTTATCTTATTTTGGCCTTTGTAGGCGTTATAAGAGTTGAATACTTGGTAGCAGCCTGGCTATTTTCTGGGTGGTCAGGATGTAGACCTCTGGAACGCCTTGTCTGTAAGCTTGTAAACAGTATAACATGTATGTTGTATGTTTATGTTGTTGTTTGGTGTGTCATTGTTATTGTTATCACCCAGTGTGCCCAAATTATTACTCTTTTCACAAAAGCTGTGCCAGAGAACAAAGAACTCAGGACAGTATATTAACCACTCTAGTATATTCTTAGTAGAATCTTTACAATGTGGGGGTTTTAATTATTTAATTGACTTATTAATCCATTTGGTCATTTTCTGATATTCACCATTTTCGTAACCCCTATATGTTACAGTTTTTATACTGTTTGAATTTTACTGGTAGCTCATTTTCTTATCATACTTTTTGACAAATGGTACTGGAGCTTGTAAATATCAAAATGTATAGGTGTATCATGTCAAGGTACTGCTCAAAAATAATCTTGCAGTTTCATTGTTAATCAACTTTTTAATATCCATGAGGACTTTTCCATAGTTTAATGTATTCCTGTTTTTCAAAAATGTTTTTTGCTAAATCATTTGTCTGGTTTACAGTTAAGTGGAGGGGTTTAAAAGCACTATAAGGAGTTAAACATTGCCAATAACAATAACAATTCACCACAGCCTAGTCAATATAGTTTAAAAGTTATAAAGCTTTAAGTGAATGTAAAGATTCCATTATGTCTCTTGATGGCCACAAAAGTACAAAATGCTGATATGCAACCAACAATTAAAAAAAAAACAACTTTGGCTTCATGTCAATATTCTACTAATAACAGTAACAATCATTCCTCTATCATTTTTATCGTATATAGGATGTAATCATTTATCATGTTCCAAATTGTATGTGACCAATTTTGGCCTACATATTTCTAATTTAGTAATGGTGAGAGCACTTTCCAAACACATCTCCACACATTTAGTCCATCAGCTCTGCCTTTATACAGAAGCCAGTATCTGATTGTGCATGTCCAAGCTGTCAGAATTTGACAAAAACTGATGTAGAAGGCATACGCACATTGAGGCTAGATATTTTCTTGGAAACTCAGTTTGACTAATGCCCTCAGTTCTTGCTGGCTAGGATAATACCTCATAATACTGCATTTTGAAAGATATGCATTCCCTTTCCAGATGTGTCTGTACTACTAATGATGTACACGAGACCTTTGAGGGCATGGAACAGGGGTTGTGAATATATTTTTTCCTGTATCCTTTACACAGATCCTATTCTTTCGTTGAAAACACACCCCTCTTTTAGTTAAAAACATGTCTAATCATAGCAGACGTACAGTATATCCTAACTAAGAATTTGCTATAGAAGCAAGGCTGATAGATTGAAGGGAAAAAAAAGATGTTCTAACTGGAGATTCTGTAGGCGTGACCAATCAAAATGGAATAATTTGCACAGCTGGCTTACCAGGAACGCTACACAGTTTTTTGCTCTGAGTGCCTGATTTGACAATGTCATCCCAAGTGTCTAAAGCTATTAAAGTAAAATAAAACAAAAACACAGGAGCTACAGAAAGCCCTGTTTAAACATTCCTGCAACTCCATTGCATGCTGTAATTTGACTGAAGGCATAAATTGTTTCCATTGTGGCGTATTTATACAGGTTTACACTCAGTGCTGAGGATTTCTTTTTACTGAAACTCTTTAATAAATGGACATATCGGACATCAAGTAAAATAGTTAGATAACTGTTGCAGCTTCTGTTAATATAATATCAATAATATTCAACATATATTAATCGTTCAGGTGAGTAGCTGCATCAGCATGCGTGGTCTGCAAAGGTTGTTTATTCCATGGTGAAAAGAGAAGAGAGTAAAAATGTTTTGGCTGTGAAGCCTTCTTCAGGTGTGAGGGATATATATATACAGATATTCACTGTGTTTAATAAAGAGACATGGGGGTGCAAAAACTCAAACACAGAAGCTCCCTTTTCCCTCCTTTCAATGCCTACACGTGTTTCCTGTAACAGAGAATTACCTTGTATGTTCTATTTATGATAAACTATAAAATTATAAAAAAACAACAAAAACTTAGCTTGTTTGGTTTATAGTGCTAAATTGATCTCAGCATTTTATCTACCTGTTTCCTGGAAGAGAGAAATTTATGTACTTTCTTCTTATCATGCACTATATAATATATATATATAAATGTGAAATCCTACATAAGGCATGTCTCCAAAATCATATTGCAATACAAATAATGCTCAGCCCAAGATAAACCAGCAATTAGGCCTTTGATTTCTTTTTCCTTTGTTTTGCCTTCCTAATGTGGTTTAGATCGAGTTCTTTCACCTTGTATTCTAGTCTGCCTTTTATGGGATAAAGTTAGGATTTGAGTTGTACTCATAAAGGTGAAATCAGGTTAGCTTATTTATTTTTAGACCATGTTGTATGTTCAGCAAAGAAAATTCTGTTGCATTTGCCAGGGTTATGAAGCCAGGGGTAAAACAAAGAAGTCACAAGTTTCTTTCTCAGTTTTTCTTTTTACAACTGGAACATTTTCAGCAAACCGGGATAGGCTTTCTGAATTTCTTGAGGTCTGGAATTAGTGCTAAAATGGCCATAGACTATTACATTGTTGTAGACAGCATTTTAACATCTTAAAATGCTAACGTTATATTAACATAATTATATTTCTGCAATATGCCTGCTGAAGCATATTCATTCAATATATAATTTAACATCTATCACATACTTCAGATATGCAATATGTTTAAGGTTAGAAAGTTAAATATTTATATGTTCTCAATTTTATATTGATGTGATTAGTCCTACAAAGCAACATTGTTTTTCCTATGTTAACTAAAAGACTACAGCTGCCCCACAGCCACATTTCCCCTTTGAAAGATATATCAAACTAACCATAAATGCACCACACTCTATGCTCTGTGTTGTGTGTTGAAAGAACAAATTGGTAAGGCAAGAGCTACATGTTCTAATTTCATGTTGACTATTCCCTGGAATATTATTTCCATATACTGTAGGTGATCCTCTAGTTTAGTTCCATTGAGATGGAAAAAGGGAAAGGCAGTATCTGTAATTGTGGGCAAGGCCACAATTTTATCAAGAGGCCAGATTACATTTAATAAAGCCTGTCTTATTGTGGTAAATTTGGTCATATGAACCTCTAGCTGCAAACAGCTTAGTTCCAGACCAAAAGACAGGAAGATATGGAGTCTATGTAGTGAAGTGTTATTCAACAAACACCTATAAAACAGAAGTATTAACAGGTCTATGAAAAGGGCTTTGCTCATCAGTCCTATATACAGTATAATGTCAAGCAAGAGAACCTAACTAGAGCTAAAAAATATGGTCAAATTCTGGACAGACCAAGAGCTTCACCCTTTATCTCCTGCATTTACTGTTATAGCTTAAAGTAGGTGCCTATAATAGGTGCTTTTACAACTCTAATGACAGAAATATGAGCAAAATGTTCATTTCTGCAGCATCTCTGAACTATTAAATGTTTGGGTGGACTGTGTTTATAGGACTGTCTATAGGAAATTCTGAATAATTGTTTTTACTGAGTTCATTTCCAATGCTGTGGGCTCAGAAAGCACGAGTTGTTATATAGCATTCTATAGGAAAAAGCCAACTCTGTTTCCCAATGAGCAATTCCAATAAGACGAGACATAGACAATTATCAGGCAAACACGGAATTTGTCTTTAATGAAGTCTTTGACTGCTTCCCATAAAATGTGATGGTCATTGACGTAGCCATGGACATTCCTCCAAATTAGCTTGAAAGTGCACCTAAAACATCTCATTTTGTAGCAGTGTAGTAAAATACAAACAGAATCCAGTCAATCTGGGAGTATAAATTTAAGTCCACAAGCAAAAAGTAAGCACTTTGGTTAAGTACAACAGTACATCCAGATCATATATGCACTTTCTCAGAGCTGTAGGTGGTTCAGAAGATGGGGGTGAAATATTCCCCTCACAATGTACTGTAGATAGCAGAATATATACTGCTATGGTAGAATTACATGTAAAATATTCGTAAAATAGTAATGAACCAAAGCATTAAAATGTCCTTCACTGTCACCAAATTTAATTTGTGTTGGTCTGCACATTTGTAAGTTTAACCACCAGCTACTTATTTGCTACGACTCTAAACTAGTTACAATATATACAATTAATGTTAGCAGCTGGAGATTGTGTGCCACACAACCTTGTCAAAAACGGACATGTTCCTTAATAATATGAGAAAAGAACCACAGGAAAGTCCTAAGTAGTCCAAAGAAAGTGCAAAGCATTAAAAAAGTCACAGTGATGATTGCTTGCAGTTAAGATGTAGAATCTTGGATATTGAGGATATACAGACTCTCTAATGTGTATTTTGTCTTGAGGAGCCAATTAATGGGTCACCCCATCATTTTCAAAACCACACTAGGAAATTAAGCACTCATTGGGAAACCAGTTGCATATTTCAAAAACAAGGTTAGCAAATTTTAAACGACAGCAGTAGATTATGACTCATTGCATACTACTCGGCCAAAGTGCTATGAAGGATTTAATCTTGTGTCACTAAATGTAAGAAACCACACACTTTTTAGGGAAACTTTGATTTTCCCTGCTGCTGTGGACATTCATGAAGTAATGTTTGGCAATGAGCAAGCACATAAAGTCAAATGTGTCCCATTCTCCAACAGCACAGTTTCAAGATTGATTTATAAAATATCATTTGATGTCAAGACACAACTAATTGAGAAATAGGAAAATGGTTAATAATACACTTCTGGCTGACAAATCTGTGGACATGGGGAATCAAGCTGAACTGTTAGTTTGCACTGTCTTTGGGAAAAACAATTGACTATTTTTTGTTTGTCTTAAGATAAAAAAATCATCAACTGTAGGAGCAATTTGTGAATTATTCAATCAAGTACTTTTTGTGGGAGAACTGTATCCGCATTTGCACCAGTGAGGTGAAGGCTATGATGGGCAGCAGAGTGGATTAGTAGCTAGGATCAAGCAGGTTGCATCTAATGTAGTGTCACCTTATTGTGCTCTGAACAGAGAAGCTCTCACATTAAATGAATTGTGTCCAGATTTACATGATGTGTGCTTGTAGTGCAACAATCTAGCATGAAAATTGTGAATTTCATGAAGATGAGGCCTTTGAACACATCCAGTCTTACAGCTGTTTGTACTGGAATACATACACACTGTCATGGATTTCTCCTTCACACCAACAAAGCAACAACAAAATCATTAGTTGGTGCCTCGGGTTAATTCTGGAGTTTGCAGAGGCAGAGTTATCGGAGACATTACAGTCTCCCGTTATACATGAGGTATTCATCTCTGTGTCTTCAAACTGTCAGTATATGTTTTGTTACAGAGAATAAAACTGAATAAAAAAATTAAAGTTTTTTTAACTGAAATACTACTTAAGCTTTCAGATATGTGAATCCCCCAGGAGGCTGATAAAATGCATACTTATTAGTATATTTACAAAACTATAAGTAGATTTATTTACTTACATTTAGTATGTTTACTCCTATATTATATATAATATATATCTCCTATATTATATCATCACTTCTCCTTCACAGCAAATTAAAACAACTAGAATGATTGAGAATTTACCCACATATATGTAAAAACAGGAACAAGAATCCAGAGAAAATACCCCCCGAGTCCCACTGGGAGTCCCTATTCCACCCAGAATATGCCTGTCAGCATGTGGGGCACACCAGGAAAGACTTGCTCATTTCTGCAGAGGTGTGTTTGTGTTGGGCTGTGGCTAGACAGTAAATACAGCTGGAGGCAGGATAACACAAATCATTCACTGGGCAATTATGAATGGACAGCCTGATTTCATTGAAAAAATCTATGTTTTTCTTGAGAAACTGGAAGTTAAATACCTGGGGCTTGAGGAATCAGGGCCAGATTACCGGTTTGGTTTCAAAAGTAATTGTCTATCACAGAGGTTTAAGAATAAACTTTTGGGGCCTTGTTGCTGCCTCCAGAAGAGCAACCTCCATATTGTGTGTTCTTTATCCAACCTCTAATTTCAATGTGCCAGAGTTGGAAACTACATACTGATTTCTTTATTTTTTTATTCGACTGGATTATCTCATTCACTTTCCTTGCCAACCACACTATGCAGGGCTTGTAATGCTGGAGCAGTCTACTTGCTTTACCACCTAGTATTTCACTATTCCGGGCCTTTCTTTGCACAAATCTAAGTCTTGATTCGAGAATAGTTTCTGAATAGTCGACATGTGAGTTTCTAAAACCCACATTAGCAAATTGTTCATTCTTGGGACTCAACCTCTGTCAAACCCTTGGTAATATAGTTTGCAGTACAATTAAAGAAAAAGAATTGATCCAATGAATCCAAAAATATGAGGTGGCACAGTAACACACACATAAGGGAAAACTACAAACATGCAACAAAGACTGCAGGCAACAAGAGCTCTACCTCTGATCTACCATTCCAGATACTGATCCCATGATTTCATCAAGCAATTTCTTGAAGAGTTTTAGAGTTTATTCCATAAATACTCCATATTTTTGCATATAAAAACCTTTGTATTAGAAAATATATATATATATTTTTTCCTTAGAATTATGCAGCATAAACTAAATAGGTCTAAGCAAAAAAACTTGATCATTCATCTTTTGTCCCTGATTCAGCGCTTTAGGAAAGGGACTTGATTGAGTCACATTTTTACAAAAAAGTAAATTCACTGAGTTAACAGAGCAGAAATACTATTTTTAATTCAATCTCTAATTGACAGTGCACGTCATTAATTTATCATTAAAAAATTGTCCTCACGTTATTATTGCCTTAAAAAATATTTTCCCAAAATGTTATCATCTCCCTAAAGTATAATTAGTCATGTATCGAGATTCTCTATGGGTAACCCACAGCAAAGAGGAGCAAATTAGCCATGTTCAATTACACCTGTTTCTAATCCCTATGGCAGAATTATAACAATTATATACTGAATCAAAGAATGGTTCTTAGAAGCACATGACGTTGTTTATGTAAAATGCCCATCAATTAAGGGGAATATATACAAAGCTACTTTTTCATCCCAAGACAGCCATTGCTGTAAAAAACCTAAGTCTATTCTTAAAACTGGATAAATACATTATTAGACTGGAGACCATTACTAATGAATGATCTCCATTATCATATCATTAAACTAGTACTCCAATGCCCCCAGTCTGTTCATTTACTCTTGCTCACATCCCTGAAAGTAAAGTCCTCACTTCAAATGAAATTATAAGAGTGATGCAAAGGATTAATAATGAGTAGCTAGCAGCTGTTCTTTCTAACGAATACAGTGCTTAATGAGAATATTTCCTGCACTGTTTACCTCAAATGTCCAGATGAGGTATGCCGACAATTGTCTGAATGCCAAGTATGTTCATTTTTGGATGGGAACAAATGTTCAATTAATATAATAAAGAGATTGAAAATGAATGACCGATTAAATATTGATTCAATATCTTAGGTGAAGATGTAGTAAAGATAGTCCCAACATGACTTCCATATCTGTATTACTAACACTGTTTCATGTACCGGAATTATCCCAATGGATTGTATTATTAATGCACAGTAAGGCTGTTTTTACAGCGATGGTGAGCCATAATGTAAATTTATGTAGTTCGGTCTTATTATGAAGGCATATTAAATTAAATTGCCTTAAGAGAATCAACAAAAGGGAACAGTTAAACTACAGTTCCAACATTCCAGTTTAAACTCACTAAAGAGATCAAACTATCCATAACCAGACATAAGACTGCTCAAGAAACTTTAAATAAACCAGTTCCATCACTAGCAAAGACCACAAAAGATGTAAAAAAAAACGAAATGGGGGCATTTAAATTGTATTTATAATGAGATTACATGAAAATATATTCAAAATTATCAAGAGATGCAGGAAAAGCGGACTGGACTGGACTCTTTGATAGTTAAAGTGTGAAGGTGTTTTTAAAGGGTATAAAGCCATAAACAGCTTGTGTTGTTGTGACACCACAGCCACAAGAAAAGATTAACATTGAGGATTGAGTGTAATTAGACAAATTAATGTATGTAAGTTTAAAATACCGAGTATCATAAATCTCTTATGACATTGTAACAAAGAGGTACTATTTTCCTGTTCGATCATAATATTTTTCAAGGTTTTGCATGCAGGAGTTGAAACCTGTGCAGTTTTTATAAGTAGGACATAAGTCGAGTTTTTAACTTTAAGAGGAAAAGAAATTGTAATCTAATCCTTGTGCTTTTGCACAAAAATATTTCCACACGCCCAGTATCTTTCACAGCATCTTTTCTTGTATTTGGAATTTTGATCACGTCTTTCAGTGTTACTAGACAGCTAGACGTTTTCCTCAATCAGATGAATTAACACCAAATATTATAGTATAAGTATTCTAACCAATTATATTCATTACCTCATCACAATAATGCGACTTTGACCAAACTACTGAATTGTCCCACAGGTCAGTTTGGGCAAAAGAAAACAATATGATAAGGTTGCTAAACTATCTTTGGTTAAAGGTCAAGTGATTTTAAAAGCTTTCATAAACTTGTTAAGGTTAAAGTCTTTGTAGTTTTTCATGAAGAAAATTTGATCTGACATATGTTAAAGCCGAGGATTTTCACTTGGCCATTCAGTATCGATGGTTGTTTCCAAAGCTGCTGTCCAAACATTATTGGATCAGGATTGGGTTCAGTCTTAAGTGAACTGACAACAACAGTTTTCAAAGAAGCTACACCAAGTAGTTGGTTAACTTGTTGTCATTGTGAACCAAATGTCTGCTCCAATCAATGTCAACTCCCCTGTAGAGCTGTTGGGCACAGCACACTGTAAAATGACAAAATAAAATAATAAAAATAAAGTAAAATAATGCAAGGAAAATGTGTAGGAAAATGTGCTCTGCCCACATGCCAGACTCCGTGCTAATATGAGGTTTGTATGTAAAATTAACATTTGGTCATTCCGAATTTGGTAAGTGCAAAAAAGAAAAATGATAGCACTTCCATTACTTGTTCGAAGTTGAAGGTGGAATCGGGATTCTTTGTTAGGTAACCATATCTGATACAGATAAAGTAAGTGAAGTTTATCTGATTGAATGAAAGCCTGGTAAATGAGAAACAGACCAGAAGGCAGACCACTGCCAAGCTGTCTAAAGATGCTGGAGAGCAAGAGCATTAAGTTCAACCCAGTCTTTCTTTGAGTCTGTACGTAAATTCCAGTATGACAACAATCTTTAAAGTTTGATGCTAGACCATACGAATACCAATCACGGGCTATGTTTGTTTTACTATACCACTATGAACAGCATTATATTGTTTATGGTCTAAGTACATTTTGAAGATGGTGGACTAAAACATTTCACCAGGCTCATAACAAAACGTTCATTGAGATAAAATGCTAAAATGCAGTTTTGAGAGAAAATTTGACAGTTTATGGAACGAAACAAAAGGGAAAAGAGCCATCTGCCCGGGAATATAAGCAAAACCTGGAAGACAATTCTGGAATGTGATTGGAGGAGAAACCTTTATAATTTGGAAAGAAATTTAAAAAGTGGTTGTGCCAGATGAAAACAATGTCGTCTTTTGCTAAAGTCACACTTTGCACTAGTTTTTTGACAAAAAGGAAATGTCATGTTTTAAAGCAATGAGAACTAGCTCCCAATAGGACTAATGAGGGCTAATGCTAAGCTTTGTAGAGGGTCTTAACCTTTAAAAACAATTTACATCATTTGTGCTGATTGCTTTTAAAGGTGCCGTGTGAAATGTATATTTGAATGGAATTCCACTATTCTGTAAACTTTGGCTTTGAGAACTACTATACAGTATATACTTAGCCTCCCTTTATTATACCAACACTGCCTCTCTTTCAACTACAGTATGCTTTTCCACAGCTAAAAATAATAAGATATGTATTATTATTGTTGATGTTTTTAATTTCATAAAATAATTTAACATTTATTACATATACCCTCATTTATAATAAAACCTAATTTAATGTGACTGTTTATGAAGTAACAAATTATTTCTCATGCAATATACATGGATGTGCATTAGGTGTAAGACTATTTTCATTGTAATTTCTTCCCATTATTTCCCATATAATGCATGGATTACAGCTACGTATACTAACCGTACATGCTAGTCTTATGTGAAATGCCCTTGTGTTGCAACATTATTTCCTGAATATATCACTTCAGCTCAAGGGAAAGTCCACTACAGAAGCACAAGGATAGCAAAATAGATCCGACAGAGCAAGCACAAAAGTCAAACTAAATGATCATGTATTGATGGATTATTCCCAAAATTTAAAAACTAAAGTGATCGAAAATAATACTTTTTAGATTAAAAGCTCACGCTTATTTAAATATTATTTGCTTTGGTAAACTCCTTACTCTGACATGCACACACATACTGTAGCATCTCACAGGGGTTTCCAGATATTTTGTTCTATCCGTTCCTCTATTTTTCAGATGACTCCCTGCTGAAATGAAGAAAACGTGTAGACGTATAGACAGCAAACCCTGGAATTAAATTAATTCTTTGCTCTTTCAGTTCTCACATCACTTTAACTGCCTATGCAGTATGAGGGATGAGAATTTTTCTTTTCCTGCAGAGGCTGTTCCATGAAATCCTGAATCCTCTTCATGTGAAAATAAAATAAAGCAAGTCACCTTTCATTAGTGGAAAAACAATATTCTCCTTTAGAACATCCAGTACAAATCGGATATATTTAGCAAGGAACCAGGTTGTTTGCTGCTGCTCCCATTAAGCTTTTCTTGCAAAATGTTTATTTCGATGTTTTCTACAATTTCCAAAACGGTTCTATAGTGTCATCTGATAGAATATAAAACATCTGCCATTTTTTTTCTCTCTCCTGTGTAATGCTTTTGTTTTTAATGGAATGTGAGTGGATACTGTACTGTTACTGTCCTGGGTGCTAGATTTAGATTTCAAACTGGTGCATCTTCTGTAGGGAGCTTATACATTTTACCTTGTGGGTATTTTGTAAGGGTGGTGATTTTCTTTCACCATCCAAAGACGTGATGGTTTCAATCACAGTGTAAGTGTGTGCATGCCCTGTGAAAGACTGGCTTTCCATCAAGAGCATAGTTCCGTCTTTAATGATAGACTTTGAGTTGCCACAGCCCTTACCATGACTAAGAAGCTTTATGATAATACATGGAGGATATGTACTGCATGTAAATCATATTGCAAGGCTCACAGAGAAAATAAATCATATCACTGGAAAAAGTACATCAGATCATTTAAGAGATTCTGTGAGCTAAATGACCTCTCTCTTTTTTGTGAGAATAGTTTCATGGTGAATATTTCACATACTCCGAAGATAACACTGCCCAATTGTAAAAGTCATGGTCGCTGCAGTGTCTTGGCATTTGTTGTTGGAAAACAGATGGAAGTGATTGTGATACAGCGCTCTATGGCAAGTATACAAGCCATTTTGTCAGTGTTTGGAGCTGCCAAGCAGGTGCGAGTTAAGCAGAAGCAATGCTGATCAAAGTAAATAAATTAATAACTGACATTTAAAGGCAAACCGAGAAACCAAGTCTTTGCAGTAGTTTGGAAGTCTTTGCTGGTTTGGACGGCTTCGCTAAAAACATGGTACATTATGTGTCTGAAGTGATAATTGCCTGAAGATGAAGATGTGAGCTACTATATACTTTAAAAAAATACTTTATTTTTCAGTGTTTGTAAAAAAAACACATTCAATCTCTGTCAGAATGCAATTTGTCTAACAAAGTGTTAGTATATTATTAACTGCTGCTATCCTTTAGATTGAGAATATAAATTACATAGAAGTAATGTTTAAATGTGACAAAAAGCCCATATTTCCTGAACATATATCATAAAGGCATTTTTTCAGATGTGGTCTCCACAGCTTTCCTAATAACAAGGACATGCCGAGGTGCCAGAACACTTAAAAAATAATGTTGAAGATGTTTTGAAGTCAGGTGGAGTCTCCTTAGGCCTGCAAAAACGTGAGAAATGAACAACTTGTGCTTACTCCCCGTTTTGCTCATTTTAACCACTGCTTCCACCCTTTTTAACCTGTTGTGTGTAAATCATGGGAGACCGGCCACACCGTCTGGTTTTGTAAGAAGCTGATAAGGCAGACGGTTGAGGTGGTCAGATGGAATGAGGGAGAGCCGAGAAACTGGCACAGGAGAGCTGGTCTATCCTCCCCCTCCATCTGCTCACACCCGAAAAACCTCCTTTTAGGAAAGACAATGTTTCTGATCACTGGGTCGCCATCTTCAGGGGGGGCAGAACGTTTTTTTTCCTCCCATTTTAATTACCCCAATACTCCCAAAGTGTTTCAGTCAAAAACAACTGGAGGTTTGAAAGCCATCGCTGAGGTTTGAGCTCAAAGGGAATATGAAACGTAAGATTGCAATGAGCCCAGATGTGCTTTGGGAGAGGATTACCATTGTATTTATAAAAAGCTGGACGTGCTGCTATAGTTGTGTGACAGAACTAATGTTCTTATCAAATAGAGGATGACAATGAGAGAAGAGCATCAGGGCTGTTTAGCTTGTTTGGTTGCTGGTAGATGATTGAGTCAAAGATTCCAGAATTACACTTGGTGTAAAGAAATGGCTCAGTGCAATATTTCAATGCTGTTAAATTCCAGCAAAACCTTTTGATTTGCATTTTATATTGCGTTACATTTTTTTCTGTTTAATAATTTTAATATAATGTTATATTATAATATGATGTTTTTTAAGATACTCATTTTTTCCTTTTGCTTAAGTTTGTCTAACTGTGCCCATGATGTTCTTTTCTGTGTGTGTTTATGTTTTGTTAGGAATTATTGTTGTAAACTAAGATCGCCACTTGTAATAAATCAGAGGAGCTTTTGTTAAATGTAAAAACTAAAACTCCTGACACCAATTTAAAACACCCCCTGCAGTCAGGATTAGAAACCAACCAAGCGTATCATGTGGTTTCCCTTTTGTTTCTTTGGTTCTGTGTGATGAGGAGACACAAACTTAAAAGGCAACATAATGACCCTGGTTACTGGCTTGTATTGGAAAATGGTACAGAATGTTGAATTGCAATCACAATCTATATTTGTAGAATTAATATACCCCCACAGCATGCAACAATATGTCATCTCCAAACAATACCATCGCTCAATAAGAAAATCCAATTAAAAATGTTTATTAAGGAGTACAGGCTTAACCCAGCTGGCTGAGGGCCACGCATCTGGCCACAGGACGTGGGCAACCATACCCCCATACAAAGAGAAATGTTAACCAGGGGTAACTGCAAAGGTGGACACAGGGTGGAGGAGAGAAACAGAAAGATAAATGAGATGGAAGCTCACATTAATATTAAATGTTTTTAAGAAGTGATGTGATGAAGAATCACACATTAGAATAGCACAGGTCATCTGCCTCATACTTGTGTTGAAAAACTCCATGTAAAAGGCAATGCCTTCCAAAAGTATTCAGCCCACTTTTCCTATTTTGTGGCTTGAAAGATTTGCATGACACTTGGAAGTGTTTGTATAATCAACTTACTCCCCATATCCAAATAAGAAAAGCAAGAAACGAAGTCAAAAAGTAATATGAATGAAAAACGGAAAAGTTCTGACTGCACAAGTATTCAAACCCTTTGTTGTGGCAAACCTGAATTAATTTTGGGGCACAAAATTACCTTAACACTCCACACAATTAATTGAGTGAAATAATATTGGTTCACATGATTTCAAAATACTTGCAACTATTTCTGTAAGGTCTGTCAGTCAGGTAATGAACCCAGCTGCCCAGCAAGGAGGAAACTGGTTAGGCCAGCTGTGAGACAAGCAGTGACTTGGAAAGTACTACAGTTTTTAATGGCTTAGAAGGGAGAAAATGTGCATGAGTCAACAAGATCCCAGTCACTCCACGAAGCTGGTTTGTATGGCACAGTGGAAAACCCATTTCAGACCTTGCATGCAGCTTTCAACAAAGCATTTAAGGGATACGGCAAACATGTGGTGAAATGTTCTGTGGTCAGACGAAACAAAATTAGAATCTTTGGGTTTTAATGCAATGCATTACATCTGACTCAAACCGAAAACACTGCAGCACTCAGTCAACACCAACTCATTGTCAAGCATGGAGGTGTCAGCATCGTTACGCCTCTGCTTCTCATCAGCAAAGAAAGCTTGTCGAGGCGGGTAGGAGCATAGATGGAGAACATTATTGCTAATCTTTGAGAGAAAACCTTCTTCAGATAAAAAACTTGGACAAAACTTCACTTTTCAGTAGCGCAATAGCCCAAAACACAAGGCCAAAGCTATTCTGGAGTTCTTTAAAAATAAAAATAAAACGTCAGTGGCCTTGACTGCTGTCAAACATGCTTCCACCAGATATTGAGTTCATGGACCTGAATCCTCATGTAATCACCATATTTCAGATTTTCTATATTTTGGCTGATATTAACTAAAAACATGAGCATACAGGTTTTGAATATTGTATTAAGCCTAAAAAATGGGTATGCATCATTTTATAATTTCACACAAAATGAACACCATAGGAAGAGTCTGAATACTTTTTCAAGGGACTACATGTGAACAAGAGATATACGCAACCACTTCGTATGTTGAACATGTTTTCGAACAGTGTACTACACATGTCCTGCTTTGTCTTAACAAACTAAAGCATGTAAAACGCTGTACTGTGTCACAACCTCTGAAACTCACCTTATTCATTCACCCATTCACCTCCAATGTTTTGCACGAGCTGATTATAGCTTCTGCTAGCACCCGTGTTTGCATTCAAAAATAATGAAAATTGGGGGAGGATGAAAAAAAATAGTAAGACAGGAGTATAAATTCCTCAAGACCATTCATATACACTAGACGTGCAAAATGAACTACAATGTTGTCTATTGGTTTTAATCGAGTATTTTTTTGAGCATGGATACCAACCAAAAGCTAACAGAATGTGAAGACAAATACACAATCACGACTCTTATCAAAGAATCATGATTAGTGTTCAGTATAAAATGTGGCACTTTGGTACATAAACCTGAGCAGGCTGCTGTGGGATGTTCCTCTATTCTTCCTGTGCAGCTGCGGCCAACTGGCAAAGCTTGGCTGACTGTGGTTGTCCCCTGTTGAAGGCATGTCCTGCAGATGTTCAGTTGGATTCAAGACAGAACTAAAAAAAAAAAAAACTTGATGTGGCGAGAGTCTGGTATTGTTTTCTTGAAGTCGTTCCACTGTAATCCTTGCACCATGCGTAGTGCCGTTTTGCACAGCATTGTAATGCTGACACTTCCGAAATCGGAGTGCAGAAATGGAAAAACCGCTGGCTCCAGAACTTCGGCAGTGTACTGTGTCGCTGAGCTGTAACCTTGCTCTTGTGGTGACGCACCACAGCCGTTGTTGTGTAAAAGGAGGCTTGAACAAAGCAACAGTCGGCAATGACATCTCCGCCCTCCTTCAATATAATAGTCCTTCCACAAAATATATGTTAAATATATGGATACATAATGAAACTCTCCATTTAATCCAATAGATCATTGGTGCAGCGTGGACATTATCACCCTCCATAGGCCACAATTTTGAAGCAGATTCAAGAAGCAGCTGGGTGGGGTCTTTGGATCAATAGGCAACTAGCAAACAGTCAAGGTTTCTTTTGTTTTCAACTTCTCTTACACTTTGCGTGTCATGACCGACAAAGCCATTTTCCAGATTTTTCAGATTGGTGGTGCAGATGAATATTTTTCATAAGAAAAGTGAACTCCTATGAACCGGATAGACTGCTTCTAAAACCTGATCAAACCCACACATGAAGAGATGGAGGGATAGTATAATTGTACTATATAGTTCCCTTCATTAGTGCTACTCTATATGCTGTGCGTAACTACGGTTACAATAAGTTTTTTTTGTTCAACCTAAAAAAATATTTATTGTTTTATCTAAATCAAATGGTTCTTCAGTTGCTCTAAATTACTGCTTTTTTACAAGTGTAGATAGTTTTTTGAGGGAGTCTCTGCAAGGGGTGTCATGACAATATCTTGTGAATATGCTGTAACTCCTGTCACGGACGTCCAAAGGGACTAACCGTGGGGAGCAGGAGAGCGGAAAAAGACCCATATGCGTAGCGGCGAGATGGGAAAAAGGCCCGGGCTCGTTCGTGCAAAGAGTTCGGGAATGCCGTATAGAAACCTATGCCCTCAGGGAGCGGACGTGGGGCGCCCTGGTGCTAGGCGGGTCTCAGGACATCCGAACGTCAATGCTGAGCCCCGACAGAGTGCAAGACCCGGAAATATATAGCCCAAGGGAAAGAGAGGGACCGGAAGGACAGCAGGCAGGAAACTAGGGACAGGACATGAACATGAGTCATTGATATGCCAGTAATATCCCTCTAATATCTAATAAGATATCTCTAAAATCTAATTTCATATGTACTTCTAATAGATATTAGATATTCTAATAAGATTAGAAATAAGAGTCTAATTCATGATGTATTGCTTTTATTAATATGCAGTTGTTGTGATTTGCATTACTAGCCAAATACTTAGAATAATCAATTTTAACTTAGTAAGATTCCTGTTGGCAAGAAATCTTTATTCCTGGATTTTTTCCACATCTTTTTAGATTTTTTTGTTTTGACTCCTTTCTCAGTTATGAAGCTTATTATCATCTGTTATGGTAAAAATGTACTGGGCTGAATCTAAGCATTCAGATGATTTCTCTCACACTTAAGAACAGTATTCGTGCAGATAGTAATCTGTCCTCAGCTTCACAATAACCTGCCTCCTGCTGTTCTGTTTCTGCTAAAGTAATTGTTTCATGGCCATGTCATTGTTTGGAAATTCAATCCATTCCTCTTCATCCAATACTTCTTGAGTGCCAGACTTCACTGGCCAATAAACTGTGGAAAAAAACAGTTTGTGAAGATTCCCCTGGATTCATGCATCTCCTGATGATTTAAAACTGACAATAAAAGAGTAAAAGTATAGCTAAATTTAAAAAAAATCCTAATTGAAGATAATGATTATTTGAACTGTGTTTAGGACCCAAGATGATTAGTCTAGGAATCACAATATGGAAGGAGATTTAGGGGGATAATACTGGTGTTAGGTTAGCATTGCTACCTTGTAGCACTGGGGTCCTGGGTTCAATTCTGGAACTGGGGTGCTGTCTGAGTGGATTTCCTTTGGGTGCTCTGGTTTCCTCTCATAGTCTACAAACATAGTGGTAGGGCAATTGGCTTCTGGGAGAATTGGCCATAGGTGTGAGTGTGTGTGTGTGTTTGTGAGTTTGTGTGTCAGCCCTGTAAGGGACTGGAGCCCTGTCCAGAGTATACCCTGTCTTGTGCCCGTTGCTTGCTGGGATAGGCTCTGGCTCTGCAGGGATCCTGAATTGGAAGAAGGAATGAGAAAATTGATGGATGGGTGGTATTGATGTTATGCAATAATATAGTTAGAAAGGGTCTTGGGTTTTATTTTTGCTACTCAGACAATGTTCCAATTATTTATTTCCTGCAGGGAAATTGAAAAGGAAATCTGACAATGATCTTTTTCTTGTTTTATAATTAACGAAAGGATTTATTAAGAGCGCACGTTGATGAAGTTAGGAATGTTGATTATATCACAGCATCTTGCAGAATTGTACATGTTGTTCATGTACTGTGGGAATTCAGTAACAGAAACATAGACGGACATTCAGAGATAAATGCTATGTTATGATGGCTTGGCCTAGAACGTATTTAATAATGGATATATGGTACAAATGTATACTTTATAGTATACGATCATTTTACTCGCTAATGGACATTCATACCCAGGGTCAGCCTGCGACCTTATACAACACATACTGTAACAATAGTCGATTTATTTATAATAAAGTTAAGCATTCACTCTCTACATGTGTACAGAGAATATCTTGGCATGTAGTATATTTATGCTTGATAAAAAAGAGGCCCATAAGGAATGGACTGGCCAAGTCCAAGACAGCCTGTCCAAGTTCAAATTCAAGTTTCTGTTCTCTGCAGAGCTACTGTATTCTTCAGCCAAGTCCCTGCCTTTACTGCCAAATTGACATTCTGTTCTATACACCCTGCAGAAAAATATTTCCGAATTTTGTCTTTGTTTTACATAATTGTTTCTTTCGATAAAACACCAGACAATAAAGTCAAGTGCAAAGGAAAAATAGTGAGGCGTCCAGTGTAAACTGAAATACAAACAAGCAGTTGTTGAATTTGGGAAAAGTCATTGTCTCGGGTTTTAGCTTTGTTCTCTGTCTCTAATGGAGGGAATGCAATACCATTGGAATGCATAATTCCTCTTGCCCCCTTGATACTAAGAGATTGTACAAACTTCTTTGTCCCTCTCAATGATAATTGACTCTCCCTCCAACAGTAAAACTAGTGCACCACACCCCCCATAGCTAGAAAATATCTAAAAATAAATTCAGAGGTGATAAACATTATTTCACTGGTAATTCACTGAACTAAAACTAACTTACAATACTGTATCTCAACTCCTTTTGTGACCAGTGCAGAAAAAAAACCATTGAATGCAGAACTGACTTGATATTACTCCTGTATTCTAAAGTGTAGTATCATGTGCAACTAATCAAAAAACATTTATTAAAATGTTTACATATTTTAAATTGTGGTTTGAAACGTAAGACATTGTTTTCAATTCTTGTCCAAACCAGACCACTTGTAAGCCACGACTATTCAAATGGGTAGTCTTCATGTAACGGAAGTTTCATTGGACCATGCAGAATTTGAAACATGTAAGGATAATATAATCTTTTCCTTTTCTTATCCTCTCTTCAACAAACAAACAACACATAAACACGGAACTTAATCAAGCAAATCCTTTTGTTGACTAATGTGGTAACGTCTTCATTCCATGAGATTTGCTGAATATACTAGTTCCATATATAGAATTGTTTTACACAAATAATTTTATCTGTAGGCAGTACAAAAATTTTACTCACAAATACTGTATGACATTACTAAATTAAATTTTAATTTTGTATGATTCATAGGGATTTATTTTGATCATATTTCATGCTTAAAGGATAGCTTAAAGGGGCACAAAAACTATAAAGTTATAAGCATAATAGAGTGATCTGCACGAAATTGTCTAGAACAATTACACATTACATTGGTTCAAACATTATGCTAATAACACAGTATTGTAAGGAGAATGAATAAGGAGCTGGTTTGAATTTGAAATGAAAAAGTGTTTGTTATCCTTGTAACTGAATGAAAAAGGGATGCTATACATTTTTCCAGAATCTCTGGCAGATGTGAACATCTGCCTAATTTACATTATCTGGGAAAGATTTAATTCAATCAAATTAAATATGTTTTGCATATTTAGCTGTCATCTAGTCCAAAAGTCTCACGCAGACATTAAACTACAGTAAATGCTATGATATAAACACAATGAATGCAGTTAGGAAGTGGGTAGTGAATATTTGGAGTTCATCTAAAAAACAATGTATTTCAGAACTGAACTTTTATGTTAAGTTCAGAAAACTAGCACCCACTGTTTTATAACTGTGAGATCATTAGTTGTTATTGTACCATGACAGTAATAGAAAAATTCTATAAATGCAGCATCATTAAATCCATTCTTAGCTGTTAATAATTTTATCATGGCTATCTAAGCTGAGCTCCTCATTTCACTCTGGTAAAAACATCCAAATATGACATTGGTTTTTGGAGTGGAATTGAGTATAATTTTAAAATTCCCTTTCTAATGCAATAGGAAGCAAACATACTGCTTAAACCTGGTATGAGGCAATGTTTATGAGAAATTCAAAGGTGCTAACACATTTCCTCAAAATTGCAATCCAGAGAAAGTGTGATAAACTGTCACCCGTACTCGAGTTTAGTGGAATAATGTGTTTTTACCTTAACATATGGCAAATATGGCATTCTTTCCAGCGTTAGGCTGTGAGTCTGTCTACTGTTGAGTGGTTACTACCTGCCTCCCAGCTGTCAGAAACAATAAGAGGTATTTCTGACAAAGTGCTTGTTTCAACAAGATCATGCTGCAATACCATAAAGATCTCTCAGATTACCCAAGAAATATTTCAAAATCTCAGCCAGTGTCTCGGGAAGATACCGAAATGCTCTTCCACACACTTCCGTTCAACTGCAAGTAACTGTAGCTCTTCATTTTGTTCCTGAATTTAACAGTTGTTCTCTCAAGATTAAGTTTAACTACTTCAAAATTCAGCAGCAACAGTTTTCAGCAGGGGGTGAATGAAGTATATCATCTTCTGCCCTGAAGTATTTTTAAAGAGCTCTGGTGAAGCCTTGCATTTACTTCAAAATTCATCTGTTGGCGTGAAAATCTTTGCACAGTCTGGTCTCTTCCTGACTGTCTAACGCTAATTTTCAAGACCACACCACGTACTGTACTTGTCTAGTGCTCGTCATGCACAGGAGGCTTTACACGTCCACCTTGAATTACTGTTCTGCAGGCCCCTGCTGCAGTTTTGCTGATGGTTGAAATGTCTTCCCTAAAAAAAAGACACGTTTGGAGTTGCTTTTTCAGCTTGATGTATGGGACCTGAACAAAGAGCATTATTTCACAAGAAGGAAGTTTGAAAGTATAATATACATTAATCGATTAACAAAGAAAAATCATTATGTTGATTATTAACAGTTATAGATATTTTTGACTAAATGATTAAGGACATATTATTGGCAGCTCCAGTTTTGAACTCCTACGTGATATGCATTTTCCTCATATATGAAGCTTATGTTATTTCATTCTTCTGGATATTCTGTTCTGTTGTGTAGCTGTCATCTTGTCCAAAGGTCTTGACTTAGTATGAGTGGAATTTTGACAGGAGTCAAAGGGTTGTGGGATCAGAATATTAGCTGGTTTTAGCAATTGTTTTTCCATTTGAAAAACTCTGACATGGACACAACTGGGCTTTGAATTAAAAAAACAATTAGCCTGATGGAAGTGCCTGGGAATTGCCTCATTTTTAAAATTATTTAATTATATCACCAGTTGTTTGCACTGCACTCAGTCAATGTCTAAAAATTAAAGCATTACAGATGGAATAAATTGATAGTACGTGTAATAGATCCACAGTTTCTCTCTAGTTGGTGTTGCAGCATGCCAAAAAGTGACATAGTAGCGTACATTCTGTACGTTAATTGGACTAATGGGATTCCAGTTCCCAGACGTCAAGAACACATATACCTACATTAAATTAATGTAATGCCCAGAGCAGACTGGTGGAATAGTTAGTCACACTGGTTTTCTTCAATGCACGCCAAAGGGAAACTATTGTTATGTTATTGGATACTGTTCTGAGGTTCGGGGACTGCCATAAAAGAGGGTAGTCAGTGTTGTGGTTGTGGAGGAAACAGGAACTTAGTACAAGTCATGAGAGTAAAACATGGGCCGGGTGAGGCAGTGTACAAGCAAATAAACAGCCTCTATGGTCAGAAAACACAGTGGTTAGCGTTGACGTCTCTCAGCGATGAGGCATTGGGTACAATTCTGGACCTGGGGTGTTACTGTGTTGAGTTTGTTTGTTCCATTTTCTCTAAGTGCTCCGGCTTCCTCCATCCTTTTTCTAACGGCTTTATCCAATACATAGTCTGCAAGGGAGCCAGAGCCTATCCCAGGAGCAACAGGCACAAAGAAAGATACACCCTGGATGGGACGCCTGTTCATCACGGGGCACACGCACAGTACACACATTCACACCAGGGCCAAATTTCCCTGAAGCCAATTAACCAACCAGCATATCGTATTTTGTTGAAATATGTCAATTTAATATGTTGGTTTTCCTAGATTCTTAAATGCTGCTGATTTAATCTTTTATTGGACTGTTTCAGTTTTACTGGGAACTTTCCAACACATCAACATGACCGTGTAATAGACTTAATCAGTTCTTGAGGTGCTGACATTACCTCCTCCAGTCATGACAACCAATGAATTTTCGCTGTTTTCTTAATTTGTGTTTTATTCAATGTACTGCTGTTCATCCTGCCTGTGCACATTAGCAGAGTTAGTTGCAAAATTGAAATCTATTACATATTACTATATCAGGAGCATTCTGAGCCCTATTCCTATGCCCTTAGTAAAAGCTAGCTTCCAGCTAAATCCCTAACACTAAATCCCTAGATCTCTAAAGCCCCCTGTACCTCACTTACACTCACAATGGATTGCTAAAGATGTCCATTTTCCAGAACCAAATCAACATGCAACAGGGAGATGTACTGTGGGAATGGATATCCTTAAGACTCAGTGTTTCCAAGAGGATTCTTAAAATAATGCTTATAAAAACATATTTGCAGACAACAGTTCATAAAGTTACTGTAAATGATAATCACTGGGAGTTCCTTTTTTCTACTGTTCCCCATGGTTGGTTCACTTTAGGTAAAAGTACAACAAAGCAGATGTTGTAATTAAACTAGACTAGACATAATTATATTTTTTTTCTTTCCTGTTTTAAAAATAAACCCATTTCGTTTTAGCCACTGATGATTATGGACAATTCCATGGAAAAAAAGTTCATTGATGTTATTTTTCATTTGAGGCTGTGGAACTGTGCTATTTATGTATTTCTCTGTTTGATCACTGTCAATCTTAATGGAAATATTCAAGTTTAGTGAAAGAAAGTGGGGTGATGGAGAGGCAGTACCAATATCCAACCAATATTGAACAACACTGGCATTGCAGCAATGACTGTTACAGTATCTTTAGGTTTATCACATTCTTTTCTCTTTAAAATAGAGGCTTTTATACATTTTAAATAAAACTGAACTATAGACGCCTATGTAAAAACAAGCAAACTGGCAAAGCTTTCTGTGATTTCTTAGTGATTCTTTTAAGCGACGGGTATTGTCGACTTACATAATGGATTTTTCACTTTCTTGCACCAAGCAGAATTGCATGTAACAAATGTGAACGCATTGCCTCAACAAGCAGTACCAATTACTGCTGGCATCGCAAGAACAATACTTCACTGTCACATGAAACATACAGTAGACATCTTCACATTCTCCTTCAAAGTGTGTCCCCTGAGAACACCCCCCCCCCCCCCCTTTTTGCTCTACACATTGTTTCTTTGTTACCTTGTTAGTGGGGGGTTTCCTACAGGCCCAATTAACTTTATGTCACACACAGACTTTACCTTAATTCTTTATCTTTTGTATTCATTTTCAAATACATCAACTATGTGTGATTCTTTGTCTTCCAGTATAATGTTGCTTTGTGCTGCAAACTGTCCTTGATCTGGAAGGCTTCCATGTGTTGTTATGTCTTGCAGACATGAAAAAACATAGACGTTCAGCTCAAGAATCTGAATGTTACAGAAAGGTGGTTCAAATGCACATAAGTTAAAAGAAGTTTATAATTGAATGTACAGTATATTGGTGTTTTGATTGGGTTCAGTATCTCTTCTTGTTTTTATTTTTCAGAATGAAAATTACAGAGATCCAAGAAACTCTAATGAGATTTCTTTGCGTCGTAACTCACAAAAGAAATTCCATTTATTTCCATGAAAAAGTAGTACTATCATATATTGTACCCTTTGCCTATAACATAAATAAGTTTGGATAATCTAGAGTTTCCTCACATACATACAGTATAAGGTAAAAATACATATATTTGATCAAATATATAAAAATATATAGTACAATCACACCAGCCTTTAAAATATAAGAATAAAATAGTGTGATTTTGTTGCTTGTAAGATGAGTGACAATAGGAGGCATAGAATTCAGTCATTAAAAAGAAAACTTGTTGAAAATCAGATCTGTTGTACATAGCTGCAATATCATATGGACCAATTACAGATTTGAAAAAATGTATGTGTGGGTCCTGAGCACAGATAATGACATTATCAGCTAAACCCCAAGTTGAAAAAAAAAAAGGATTAAACACAAAGAAATGCCACTGAAACAGAGGATGTTGTTGCTGGCTGAATAACTGACATTTCTTTGTCTTTTCAACAGAATGACAACATTGTTACTGTAAGAACAAAAAAAGGGTCTCCACAGTGGAATGCGATCACCATCGTCGGGTTTGAAAAAGTAAACACACGGGGAAAAAACCAAAAAAAACGGCAGAAAAGATGGCTCTTGGCATGTAAAAGCTTGAGTGCCATTCATAAAGTTTCAAAGTCGAGTGGGAGGTTACCAAAGTCCTTGTTCAAAATCCTGACGGAACCAGCCTGAGTAAAAAATATCCTTTGTGGTTGCCAATGATGCTCACCCAGGAAGCTCAATCAGTAGCCATTCCCTGCTTTGTGTAATTAGGTTTCAGGCCTTGTGTGGGGTAAGCCACATGCCTCCTGGCCGCGAAGATGATCTGCAAAGGGATTTGTGGTTTCCGAAAGTAGGGTAGAAAAACAACCATCTATTGAAGTTGGTAACTTGCTTTTCATCCCAGCTTGCTCCCCCCTATAATTTGACACACGCCATATTACAAGTGAAGAGGCAGACAGGATGCTGCTTCACTGAGAGACTTGTTGCCACAGTCAAACGCCAAAGCACAACCATCCTCACTCAGTCTTGCACTTGGACCCGGAAGCTGCTTGATTCGAGGGCTGATGAAGCCAAACGCTTTTTTGCCTAATTGCCTGGACTACGGCCCCGTTCGAAGTAATTGACCACTTCCTGGTTGGGTACGCTTGGCGCTGTCAGTGTTCGCTCACGTCCTGGGTCAGCACTTCTGTGCAGGAAGCCGCGTCGTGTGACCTTCCAAAACGGCTTTGTTCACTATTCCATGTGTTCGGTAATCTTGCTTTGCCACATTTTAATCTACCAGCCCTTCCACAAAAACGGAATTCACAACTAAACCTCACAAATGACTTGGGAACGATGTAAGTGCTGCGGTGTTTTAAAGCTCCATTATATTTTTACAGCTCTCCCTTGAGTGAAAAAGCATAAACAAAACAAATACTTTGCTTCACAATACCTCTCTAGGTTTCATGTTGTTTTTTTCCAGTAAAAATATAGTTCTTAACTACACTTTACACTGTTTTAACATGATTTTGGTTAAAATGAGGTATAAAAAGGGGAAAATAAGAATGCAGTTAAGTTATACAGTGCAGGTTTGAAAGCAAGATTGTAAATGATGAAAAATGCCACAGAACCAGTGACCCAGAGCTTGCTTCTACACTATAGACAGGACTAAGAGAAGCTGAGTATCCTTCACGCCCAACAGGCTCCCCTTGGATGAACTTAAAAAGTAAGAGAATGAAAAACAGCTGTTGGAATACCTTAACAGTTTGTGGAACTCCTTTATAGTACCTTGAGAATAGTAGTTCTGGACTTTAAAATATGGAGCACAATTGTTGAAGCCAAAGGGAGTTTTACGATGAAAGCATTAGACTGACCTTTTGAAAGTATAATAAAGTTAGATGGCTTTTCTATGTTATTAGTCATTTAAAATTCATGTTGAACGAGCCACATCCACCTACTTTACTGCTATTGAAAACATATAATTTACTGTAATTGATGATTTACAGTTTTTCAGACTTTCACACTTGAACCATGTTTTATATTGAGGTTGAGAATTCAAACAGTATTATTTTTACATAAAGAAGTATGCAGAAGCTGAAATATTATCATTATTCATATTCCAAGTAGCCTCCCTTCTTTAGGCGATACAGTATATAAGGTTCTTCTTAGTTTTTTACACAGATTTTAATTCAGAAAAGTCCAAGCAAAATCTGAATCCTACATACTTTTTTTTTTTTCCTTTTCAAGTGATGTTCAGTGCAGGAGATACATGTCTAGACCATTTGTGCCTTCATGATAGTACTGCATTCTCATTCAAACTTCTCCTTCAAGTTCAAAATTCTCTAGCTTCAGTGGACAGGCACCAAAAGAACTGACTCAGATATTTCTGTACCGAATTTCCTCAGCAGTAGGTATAATTCATTCCTCCATCACTATGACCTCAGGGTCTAGATTCAATATGCTCTTCGACACACCGTCCGACTATGGAATTAGTGTCAACCAATAAGCAGCAAGGGATTTTGCTGTCTCAGATGATTTCCAGGTCATTTTTACTTCCTTTCTCAGGGATAACCACCATTCAGGTCTGCTAGACATTAATGAGTTACCTTAAGGGCAAATTGAAGCAGCGGAATAATGTGGTGAAAGTATACAAGGGCAGAATATGTTTAAACGCTGTATTGATTTCTCATTTCATTACTTTGTTTTTGTTAATCAAATGAGTACTCCGTGCTAAGGTATGTTTTGGCCTGTGGCGTCTGTTTTTCTCCGATTCCAATGTTTTGTCAATTTTGCTTTGAACCTAATCATGCCCAGACCCAGACTAAAATAATCCTTCATCAAGGAGTTTTTCAACTTACAATTTATCTTTACTTTCCAATAACAGCAGTAACTGAGGTGTCCGTTTTTCGCCACTTCCATTCAAAACAACATACAGTATAGTGATTAATTCATTGGGATCAACCACAGTCCAGCAGTTTATACAGGTTTCTTTAAATTATCAATAGCTTATGACTGAGGTCATGATAAATTATAATTGATCTATACCTTCTCCAAAGTGTAGAAGTGTTCATAAGACAACAATGCCTTATAGTAGAAAAAACAGATTATTGCTGGACCAGACTTTTCAGAAAGAAAAACAGTCTGACACTGCACTGTACAAAGTGCCATTCTTAAGAGGAGATGTTACACCGAGGTCCTGACTACTTTTCTTTTTACTTTTTGAAAATCAAAATAATTTACTCTGATTTGTCCAGTTTAAAGGTAGAAGCAGGGGAAGAGGCATTAGGTCATAATATTAGCTCATACCAGACTTTCTTCATCTTGTTTTTGTTGAACATAAATCTTTTAACATGTATTTTCTTCATGTGCTAAATTTGCACAAAGTCATGTTTTCTATGAGTAACAGGAGTCTGAGGACAACCATCTGCTGTGGAACTTTTAATTGTTATATTTTAATATGGTGTATTTTTAGAGCTTGTAAAAGGTGCTGGACAAATATCACAGGAGTAACAAACATCATCTGCCTTTTTTTCTAGCTAATTCGCTTTATGTTCCATGTTCTAATGTGTTTTAGAGGTTCTCTGGTTTTATTTTTTTTTTTACTTTTCATGTGAAGCTTCTCAGACTATCACTTTCTCTTCTAGAAAATCCTTCCTTTTCAAGAGTTTTATTGTTAAGAAAACTAATAAATTGTCCAGGGATTCACAGATTTATTTTGTTAAAAAGGGAAACATAATCTTTTAAAACTGTGATGGCAGAGTGTGCAGATGAGAGATGATGTGATTCATAACAACATTTTTCCTTTTTATGTAACTGCTGAGTATTACAAGATATATAAAAAATCATGCACAAATATTATCTTTCTCTCACCTTTAGTTCATTTGAGTATGTATGGGTTCATATTTCTTGAACCACGGAGCCATAGTAGAATTGCAAACTACATTAGGTCAGCTTGTATGATTAGTTGTATTTGTGACTATCTATCTTTTCTTGGATGAAGGAACTGAACCATTTTAGTCTTGAAAAAAAAAGTCTAGAAAGGGATGTGATCAAAATATTCAAAATTTGGAAAGACACTGACAAAGTCAACCCACTGTAGTTCTTCAGAATGATCAGCAAATCACAAACTTGAGGCATTTAATCATAATCCCACAGACAGTAGCTTCACACCATTGGCTCCTCAGCTGAACATAAACACTTGTGTATGAACTTGAGGTTCCTCTCGTACGGAGCCATGTTGTCGATGGCGATACTACTTTCAAGAAACAGCCAGATTAGATTGAATATTGGATTAATTAACGTCTAGCTTCCAAAGAGGCTTATTAGAAGGCTTATTAGGCTGAATCGCCTCTTCTGGTTCATATCTTTTTTTTGTTGGAATATTTAAGGGAAATTCTGATATTTTAAAATCAAATTTCTCACAAATGTGCAAAAGGACCATATCAGAGAGTGGATACTTTTGCATTCACTGTGTACAGCTAGCATCATTATTTTGTTTAACCATTTACTACTTGAAAGTTAAAATTCTGAAATTTAACTGACCTGTATCCTAGATTTCCCTCAACCTCTTACCTTTGGTGCACAATTTGAACTGCTGCCTAAAACTGTCCTAAAAACTCTTTTTCTCTGTGAAAAGACCAGCATTCCACTGCTAGGTGTCAGGCGTGGTTTAAGTAATCCGTTATCATTCTCAGTGTCCCATTCCAAGAAAGAAATGAGCTTGCTTTGGTTATAATACAAACACTACCCAATCACTTCATCATTTAACGAAGTCTTGACTCAGCGGATAGATTTGAACACTTCAGACGTGTTTATGGTTCAGGTTTGCCTTACACTACTGGTTGTGTATCATTTTTTAAACAAGCATGGAGAGATCATTTCACTTCATCTGGGCAATCTCTCTACCTAAGAATTGAAAATATATTTGCACAGGAGGCACCAAGAGTTGACCCATGAGCCCCTTTCATCCAGAGAATCACATAGTTTCTTCATTCTTTCATTTAGTATATTTTTCAGGACTAAACTAGAGTTAGAATAGTGCTATTTTCATGAACCATTCATTTTTGCTGAATCATTTTCTGCTTACCCCCTTAATCTGCAGTATTTTACTAAATGTATTTTACTATCATGTTTAAATGAGACATTTAGTATTTTTGGTGTTATGCTGGTGAGAATTAAAAGGTGCAGGAATGTACTGTCATCGAGGAAATCAGATGTTAGTGTCCAGTAATTCCTCCTAGAACAAGAGCAGAAATGAAAACTTCCAGTAAAACTCAAAGAGACTTGCTACGATGGCCTGTTCCTTTTGAGAAGCTTGCTTTGAACTTTTCCAGAAGCATTGTGGTGATCATGTGGTAGTTACTATATTTACAATGGTAAATTTATAGCAAAGCCAATGAGAATGCAATTATGAATAGCTGTGCTATTTAAAGCGTTCAGGATATCAATATGTCACATTATTAGGAAATAGATAAATTTGATATTAGTGGTGAATCAGACATGAGCAGTGGTTTAGACTGTTAAACAATGAACATATACTAGGTTCATTTCTGCAAACATTTCTTTTTCCATGTTTTTAATTCATAAATATTAAAGAACAAAGTGGGTGAAATGTTTATGATGTGGATAGGATGTTACAAAACACATTTTTTTTTAATTTTGCACATTTCTTTCTCATGTTTCATTGGTTTGGTGTTTTCAGTCACAGTTAACTTACTCCCCCAAACCCAAATGCTGTTTCAACTGCATTTTCCCCGAGAACACTGCATATCAAGGTTTGTCTAATTTTTAGTTTATTTTTATCTGTGTAAAACCCAGCTGTGTGAAACAGTTTTTTAGCATATTAGGTTCTTTCACGCTTCCTGTTTTTATGCTGGCACGCTTTTCCTGACTCTTCTAAGTCTGTATTCCAAAGGAGCTGTATTCCAAAGTTAGGGCAGCCCGGTGGTGAGGTTTTTAGTGGTTGTTGCCTCACAACACTGGGGCCCTGGGTTCAATTCCAAACCTGGGGTGCTATCAGCTTGGGTGTGTGTGTTGTCCCTGTGTTTGTGTTGGTTTCCTCTGGGTTCTTCTGTTTCCTCCCACAGGCCAAAGACATAGTGGTAGGATAATTGGCTTCTGGGAAAATTGTCCCTAGGGTGTGAGTGTTTGTGTGTGTGTTCACTGCAATGGACTAGTGCGTTGTCCAGAGTGTACCCTGTCTCGGGCTCCAGCTCCCTATGTATTTAGACAAGAAAAGTCGTTTGTTGGACGCGACGGCTAGAGAGTTTCACTTCACAGGAGGCCTGCTGAATCACATGGACAATTTTAGGTTTTCCACAGAATTACTCACATTAGCAAACATGACCTCTTTTTGGTCTAGTGGGTCATTTCCTGATGTAAAGAACTTTGTATGGTTTTCTTTGAAACAAAAGTTTTTTTTTAACAAAAGGGGAAAAAAACATATAACCTTTTCGGTTAGGGAACAATTTCACAATTAGCACTTTTTCTACACTATTTCTAAGATAAATCTGCTTTGAAAGATGCTTAAGTGCATTTCCTTGTAGAAGTGATTGGGCAGATTTTTAAGATGCTTAATTGTTTCCTGAAAACTGAAGCAAAAGTTATATTTATATAGATTTATTTTTATAGTTCCAAAACTCCATCCTGAGATGACATTTTAATTTCCTGGGTTCTTTTGTTTCCTAAAAATACCAGTGTCTGTTTAGTTTTACAATGCTTAGTTCTTTGGAAGGAACACATTTTCATTATTTGCCACCATTTGAAAATCTACACCTTTACAATCGGTTGAAAGAAGAAAATCAGTTAATTTAGCTCATAATGAAATTATAATGATAATGTCAATGCTAAACAGTGATAATGATCCAGATAATGAATCCATGAAGAAAAAACATGTAATATGTGTATTTGATGGGGTTTTTTTATGATGAAGAATTCAGGTTACTCTTCTAATACGAATATAGACACTTTTTCTTTATGGTCAGATAAACAGTGACAAAATATTGTTTTTGAAGCAAAAAGGCAGTAGAAAGTGACACCTCAGGGTGTCATCTCTGGGACAGTTAGCTCCTAGCCACTCCACAGACTAGATGAGCCAAAGAGCTTTATATCTTTTGTTAACTTTTTTACGCTCATGGAATGGATGCATTAAATATTTCTGAACGAGCAACTATAGTAGGTTGGTTAAAATTTTAAAAAACAGGAACGCCCCCTTGATACATCAGTGTACTTACAAAAGTCTAATTCTTTTATTTATTTTATTTCTCTGTTCATTTAATTGAGAAATAAACTCAAAGGAAAATGTCTTCCTCTTACTGTTTTTTTTATTTAAATGACCAAAATGCAAAACAGGAGATGAATGGTAATCTTGTTAACTTGTTTATAAGTGCCAATTGTTTTTGTTATACACATTAAATTTAGAATGACTAATTGGGTGTTTTTCATGTTTTGCAACTACGTGCCCAGTGAGTACACATGGAGGAGAGTTGGGGGGGTGTAGGCACACTCCTCTAACCCACCCACTGTCAAACCTCATCACTGACGAGACAGCCTCGTCCAGAAGGTTCAACACCAACTGCACCAAGTCAGCCGGTTGGGAGCCTCCTTAAATCCACTTTTAAACAGTGCTGGACCACAAAGTCAGAGAGGAAGCAATCATTTAGTGTAGGATGCAGAACCACAGAGGTAGGCCTCTTCTTGGGCTGTACAGGGGCGGCACGGTGGCTCTGTGGCTGGGAGGTTGCCAGTTCGTATCCCGCGGCTGGCGGAGGAATCCTACTCCGTTGGGCCCCTTAGCAAGGCCCTTAACCCCAACTGGGGTGAAAGATGAAAACCCATTTTATAAATATTGTGGCATTATGTAATTAGAGGAAATCATATCTGTGCAAAACATTAACACCTATAAGCCCATCTAAGGCAGTGACATGCAAAATTCAGCGCTACAAGTTGTATTTTTGTATTTGAAAAATATATACATTCAAATGTGAATGGCCATCTTATTTTCCTTTCAAAGAGCCCAGCTATCACTTAAAAGCTCTTTTGTAATTGTTGCCCAGTACAGTTCCTGGCTTAAATTAGATGCTAATTCTCAAAGAAGGCTGACTTCAGTAAAAACTGTTTGGGTAGGAGAGATTACAGGCTGGACTAATAACTAATCCACCACACTTTGTGTTGAACTTTTTTCTGTTCTTCTTTTTCCAGCTCAGAGGTTTGTGGAAACTTCTGCCAATTGTGTTTGGAATTTGATTCTATTACCTTAAACTAAATTTTATTTTAATCTTCAAAAAGATGAACACTTTTGACAAATAGGGAGTAAAAGCAAAGAAGAAGAAACAGATGTACACACAGAATGGTGTCACAAAAGCTAAGCATGGTTAATTTGGCCTATCTTGCTGATTGTGTTACTAGTAGTTCATTGAGGATCTTATCCTTGAATTTCTTGAAGAACAGCTGGAAATGAACTTTAACATCTTGACTGGACAGTAACGTTTTGAAGGTGACTTGAATAAACATATACTGTATTGCAAAATGATTCAGACCCTTACTTATCGTACCTCCTTCTGTAAAATTACAAAATAATGCATACACATTATTTTAAGCTTAATATTTTAATTCAAATCCCGGATGATCAAACTCAAGACCTCTAGACTTCTTCTGGGGTAAGAACATCACAGTAAATGTCAGAATCTTCAAAAAATTCAAAAACTGAAATATGTGGAAATAAGTCTTCAGACCTGTGGAACTCAATATTTTGAAAGCAGAAACTTTGGCAGCAATAACATCTGCAAGTGTCTTTTGGTAAGTGGTAAATCTCTAACAGCTTTGCCCACTGTCTTTGTCCACTCCAGTATAGCTTTGATCTTATACTTTGGACGATTGTCCTGCTGAAAAGTGAAATTGTGTCCCAGGTTTTCCTCTAAGATTTGCCAGTGCTCTGAGCCTTCTGTTACCAGCAGCTCTGATAAGCTTCCTGGTCTCTGTTGGTAAGAAACAAAACTATATCATAATATTTCCTCTACCGTGTTTGAGAATAGGGACAGTGGACAGTTCACTGAGTTATATACTATGTTGGGATTGCATGAAATGCAAAGCTTCCAGATCAAAAAGTTCCAATTGTGTTTTATTTGACTACAAAACATTTTGCCACATTTTAAATTAGGAGCTTTGTTCAAAGCCCATGTGGGATTTGAGTTTTATTTAGTCCCATACAAGCCCTTTTGGAGTAATTGGGATATTGTTGACCCACAGACATTTTCTCCCATCTCAGCCACTGAACTCTGTATCTCTTTGAAAATTGCCATTGGCCTCACAGTTGAATCCCTAAAAAGTTTCCTAATTGCCTGACTGCTCTGTTTGGAGAGACAGCCTGATCTAGGCAGTGTCTGGGTGTCTTCCAGTTCTTAACGATGGATTTCACCATGCTAAGATTTTAAGGGTCTTTGAAATGTCACACAGGGTTTTTATACCCTGTGTGTACAGTGCACTTATACAACTTCTCCATAGTTACATCTTTGCTTAAAATGCACCACCTTATTCCAGGACCTTTCAGAAATAGGTGTATTTATTTGAGCCACTATTATTACACAAAGATTCAATTCAGCTACTAGTGTCATTTGTTAAGGTAACTTTGTCCACCTAAAGAACTGTAGGTTTGTCACCACAAACTGTTTGAACACTTATGCTATTGCAATTTAAACTTTTTCTTTCATATTCTATTTACTGCTATCTTTGTGTTTTTTTGCTTTGAGTATTCCTACTTTAAAGTGTCGTGACTAATATGACTAAAATATGAAAAATGTGAAGTATTTGAAAACTTTTGCAAGGCTAGACACTTGAATTGGTGTCTGTTACTAATCCCACAACATGAAGTAGCTTTTGAGCCATTTTGAGACAGAAGACGTGCAAGAAATTGTGGTTGTTTGATTCCAGAAAGAGTTTAAATACACCTGTTAAAAAGGTCTACTTAGAAGTAGTAAACTTTCAGAATACTGATATTTTTTAGATTTGCAGTCCTGTTGTATTTATGACTCATCATTGCTACTAGATCAAGCCACATCAACTAAAAATAATGATACAGAAAAGAAGTGATAAATCCACTTAAAGATACTATGCAAACTACTTCAGCTTTCAAGTTTGATAGGGATTTAATATCTAGCTGCTTTTGATGAGAAAACATATTTGGCTCCACAGGTCGTGAGGTATTCTTGACATTTCTTGACTTGAGAAGCACCAGCATTCTTCTTAACATTTTTTGTCATTGTCATTTTCGGAAATCTCACAACTCTAAGTACACTATATCTATATCTTTTTAATGTTATTAACCTGCAATTAATGACAGGATGGGCTGAAACAGAAAAAGAAAGGACTTAACTGTAATTGCATGGTTTATAAACTTAAATTTACCAGCTGCTAAAGCTGATTAAATTTGTTCTCCACCTGATGAACAGTATATCATTATTTATGGTTCTGAGCCGATTTTTTGTTTGAAAGTGCATTGTATTGCCTAAACATATATTTATATTATTTAGTTTGCACTGCGCCGGTTTTGCA
The DNA here is from genome assembly GCF_059453375.1 of Lepisosteus platostomus. Taxonomy (NCBI): domain Eukaryota; kingdom Metazoa; phylum Chordata; class Actinopteri; order Semionotiformes; family Lepisosteidae; genus Lepisosteus; species Lepisosteus platostomus. The sequence goes on along the minus strand of NC_142622.1, from coordinate 40,917,866 downwards.
ATCGAACCTCATCTAATTTATCACTTAAACAGTAATGTTTGCATTCAAATGTGAAAATGAAATTTTCATTTCCCATGAAACAGAGCTGATAGCTGAAACATTGGTAATGCATTGGGTTTTCTCTTCACTGTCTGTCTAATAAAGAATATTGAAGTGAAAATAATTGACCGTTTGATGAAAGGCCAAGAAGTGTGTTGCTTTATATATAGACCGCACTACAAATGAAGTGGAGTGCAGAACTCCCAAATTAGACAGCAAGAGCTTGCAAAAAACACGGCAATGAACCTTAATGAAGAACAGCCATCTTTGGTTTTTCACGTCAGCTTTTCTTCTGGGTATATTTAGTCCTGCAAAATTAAAACATGAGAACTGACTGTTTCTCACTTCCAACCACAAAGCGCAGATGCTGTCAAACAATGCTTTAAATGTGTGGCCTAACTCCAGCTTTGAAGTCTGACGCTGTGTCCAATGGTCTATTTTAATCGAAAAGTTACAATTGTTTTTTTCCCCCCATGTATGATTCTTATGGACACACCTTGCAACTTGGAATGATGAAGAGGAGTTTGAATAAGCAAAAGTGCTACCTATGAACTACAGATGGCACTATTGTATCAGGTTGAAACAGCGATTAAACATGAGTGAGAGGCAGGCTGTTGTAACACAGCATCTGCAAGCAAGTAATAATCTTTACAAACTGCGCACTTTGATTTGTTTGACTGAGGGGCCACAAATTACCTCTCAAATCAAACCTCTTGCATTCTCCAAAGATTTGGTTTGGTGGCTCCTATTCACATAACACAAGCTGTCAGTCACTAAGCAAAACACGTTGGTTCATACCAGCACCTCCGTGAAAAACAGATGCCTGCAAACCATTTCATTACAAGCAGCAATTAAATTGGTTTTCCCTTATTTAAAACAAATCACATTTTTCCCCAAAATCCATATGTTCAGCCATCAGAATTTCTCACTGAAGTGTAACAGCAGTAAAAAAAAAAAATTAACCAACATGACTGGACCCAATAAACAAACCCAATGGATCTAACAGCTCTTGTGAGAGTGCAAATGATATAGGATGTTAATTAGACATACTAATTATACAATGAGATATAATACAGTAAGAAACCAGACATTTCTTTTGGTTACCATTTTTTGCTTCTAATGAGTGGCAATATGCTATTCATTACTAACTAAACTTAAATTACAGACCTTTCCTCATTCATGTAAAATGTATTTGATACAACTTTATTTTTTTAATTGAAGGGTGTGACTTAAAGCTGGAAACTGTGTGAAGAGGACTTTTATATGCTGGCTGGATATCTGTGTTTTAATGAGACTTTTTTTTCTTCCGAATTATTTAAGCAGATTCTGTTTCTGCCCATTTAGAGTAGCTGAGTGGCAGTTACATTGGTTCATATGTGGAACAAACTGAAGAGAAATTTCCAACTTGCTTATGGAAGAATAAGATGACTGGAAATCTACCCAGAGCTCAGTGATCAGAACCTTCTTCCCTTTGAAAACACATAGGCCTATAGAACTATACTTTATATATAAACTCCAAGTGGGTGCTCTCTTGAAGCACAGCTCGAGACCCATATCCTCGATTTCTCTTGTTATATTGCATTAGGTGACTAACCAAGTCTGTATTGCCTAGCTGTTTATTGGAACTAAAAATGCATTTCTCAAGTGTTCACTAGATTTTAGAGTACCTGATATTTCTGAAAAAGGCTTTCACACAGTCCTGAAGATATTTAGTTTCCATTGTGCTGGGGTTTCCAAAATCTGGACCTCAAAGTCCAAAATCCAGCAGGTTTTCTACATCTTTAAACAAACAACTTAAAGCTGAGAAGGAATAAACTGGTCTAATTAAAACTTAAGTGGATTAATTTAACTCAAGTTCCCAGTGAAAAGCTGTCTACATGCAGAAAGACAGAGAAAACCTGTTGACTTACAGACTTCCAGGATTTGCATTGGGAACCCATTGTGAGTCCTTACATAAGTGCCTGATACATCATGCCCAGCAGGTTAAGAAAAAAAGACTAAGGTCTTTTAAAAACGCGAATGATAATAAGGTTCCACAGACAGACAGACAGACCTCACAACTGTGATGGGGGAACCTGGGATAGGTGGCTGCCCTGTACTTTTCATATAAAAAAGGGCACCTCCCTAATCGGTCATGTGCTTCCGCGGCTGGGTTTGCTGAAATCGACATACCTTTCCCCAGCTGACGGTACAACACCGACTGTGCGGATCTACTCAGTGTGTTAGTTTACAGTGACGCCAGGAAAATGCTTGCTTGTCCTTCGATCTTTGGTAACGTTCCCATAAAACCCTGGGGTTATACAGCATGCCATACAGCAAACAGCTCTGAAGAGCAATATTGGAAGCAATAGCGGTATAGGGGCTGATGTAGTACAGTATGTTACATGTACGTATGTGTAGACGTGTCTATCAAATTGCTTATTCCAACTGCATTGAAAATAGAAGGCTGAAGGACTCCCTTTGGACGTTAACAATGTGTTAATTTATTGTTATATCTGCAACAAAACATAAATTAATTCACAAATATACTCAATGTCAAGTCTAGAAGCAGCTCCAAGAGGACAACATTGAGTCGAGAACGGAACAAAGGCAGATACAGTCTACATGCTGTTCACACAAATGCATTCTGATCTATGGTCTTTTTTCCATTTAGTTTTCATTATTAAAAAAAAAATAGAAACATTACGACGACAACAATGAGCCGACGTAGCTCCGAAAAGAAAAGACATTGGGTACGATCCTGAAGCTGGAGTCCAGCTCTTCATGCTTGTGAAGAGTCTGATGGGGCTTTAGGATTGTGTAATCTGCATGGTTTCCAGCATCTCCTCCACCGCCTTCAGAGAACACTTGGTCTCCTTTGTTCCTCGTCCCGCCAACTGAAAAGAGGGAAAAAAAAACTTTAACAGGGCCAAGACCTTCATAAACGTCTCTTGGTAGTGGATTTCCGTTTTGACACGTTCATTCCTAAGGGAAAATGAGATGACACTGTCGTATGGTCAGAACATGAGAACAATCGAGTGTTCTTGCTGGACCTTCACTGGGGATCCTGTTTGAATTTTAAGTACCAAAGACAAACGGATAAACCAAGATCAATTTCAGTTTTCTTTTGAATGCTCAAAAAATGTACAATGCTGTGGAAATGCTCATTTCAATAGTATTTCAATAGCGTTTTTCAATGACATTTTCAATAGAACTGCCTTACGTAAGATGTGATACATTAAAGAGCATTGTAGGAAATATTAAACACCCCTTTATTTTCATTTATAAGTGCACCCACTGTAATACTCCCCTTTTTGAGTTTAACAGACAGCATTCAAAAATGTCTTTCAGAAGCAGTCTTCAAATAAACTTCCAGCCTGTTCCAGTCTTTCATTTATGGTAATTATACTTGATAAAATTAAACAACATGAACATAATACATGACAATTTGCATAGTGTATGAGGATATTTAAACGTACAACACAAAATGTTTTTTATAAGGAAACACAAACTTCTAAAACTGGTTTAAAATAATGGCATACTTATACCAGAAATTCACAATTTGTACAATCAATATCTTTTCCCTTTATAGAGCTTTAAAGAGTCATTTTCAACTGGAATATTATGGAAGATGTTATCCAGGGTTAAAGATTCTGTTGCCTACACCTTTCTGGTAGCTTAGAGTTTATTCCATTCATGCACACCAGTGAAAAAAACCAAACACTACACTCCTGGATATAAATGTTTCCATATTTTAATCTTGTTTTAATTATTTCTTTAAACAAGCTTTTTCACAATGTGCATGGAAGCTTCACGAAGCTCGGAATAATAGAGTGGGAGGACTGGGAGGTCACTGCAGTCTCTGTAGCCCAGAACAGAACTCAAATCAAATACGAAGAGAAGGGAAGCTATTCTGCACATCAGAAGAAATAAGTTTTAGGCAACACAAAGATGGTAAGAAAAGAACCTGATTATGCATCGGCTAATTAAATGCGGTACAATAATCTTTGTAAAAGAGCCTAGTCCAAATGAGTCACCGCATAAAGTCTTGGCCTTCCACCACATGCTCTGGGCTCAGTCCCAGCTCCTTTGCTTTCCATCTCAGTAGCTCGCTTTCCGCCTCTGTCCAGATAGAGGGTGTGACGCACTTTGACTATGCCTTCAAGACAGGGCTCAATTAAAGCACCCATTTACAATGAAATCCAATCCCCTCAGTCCCTCGATCTCTACCAGGGCTACTTTGAACCGAGTAAACTGGAGATCAACAGAAGATATCTGAACAATTGATTTTTCGAGCTAGGCTAGAACTTGGCTAGAACTTTTTCTCCCCTGAAAGGGAACCTGACATTAGCCTGGAAAATATGTCATGCAAATGGCAGTCAAGTCGGTTGTGATTACCGTTTCACCACGACAGCTTTTGGGTAGGTGGAGTGTTTAACTCCATCAGATTGAAGGATGGCCAATTGTAACATGTGCATCAAAAGAGGCATCTGCACTTAAGTAAAAGAAAGCACTTTGTATCTTGAAATTGATTTTAGCATAATAAATTAATACACTGAGAAAAGAGGATTAGAACCTGAAACTACAAAAACCAAATATTCACGTAGTGAACTATGGGTTTCTGGCACTCCAAAGGGGGAATTTATGAACATTCTTCCACAGAAAAGTCCTTTAAACCCTTTGGTTTCCATAACTGAATTGCCATCTTGAGTTAGAATCACAAGTGATATGTAATTTTTTTTTGTTATGTGAGGTTTATTGTTCCTATTTCACCAGGGACAAGTAATAAATGTATATTTGGGAGCTCTTTTCTCTGTACTATCTCTCAAACCTACCTCTACTAAACACCTAAGAACAATAGGGAAGGTTACCCACATCAAGAGGCCCATTTAACCCATCTACTTCATTTCATTATTTTTACCTCCTTGATCCAAGGATCTCATCTGGCTGTTCCTTGAAAGAAGTCAAGGTATCAGCTTCAACATCATGGCTGGCTTAGCTTGTTCAACTCCCCTAACCCTTTAAGCAAAAGCAGTAAGTACCTCCTGTTCTGTTTTTAAATGCACAAATGCAGTCCTGTAAAATGGTCTACATTTTAAACTGTAGAGTCTGAAGATGATCACTGAGTTGACATCGTCAGTAACTTTTGAGAATGTCTGAATCAGATCGTCCTGTAGCATTCACTGTGCAGGAATAAAAGAACATCTCAAATCTTTTAGCCTGTCAGAGTAGGACATTCCTTTGAGTCCAGAAAGGTATCATGCCGTTTTTCCTGAGTAGCGATATGTTTTTCGTAACGTGCAAACCAAACTATTCTAATTGAGGTCCTATAAGTGTTGGTGTTAAATGACAAGTAGGGATGTGAAAGGGAGTTGAATACCTATCAGCATACTACAAATAGATTGGTAGTTAGTTCCCTGCTACAACCTGCAGGACATGTATCCTATGTCACCATATGGAATCATCGGGAAATGATTAAACCTTTGAAATAAGAGATCCCATGTGGGCTCCTTCTCAGCTCATAGCTGTTGCACTGCACCATAACCATTGAAACCAGCAGGTCTAGGGGACGGGACAGGACGTGCAGGACAGCACAAACGGGGACAACTCAGTGACTGGTGATACAGAAACACTATAGAATGTCTCCCATTTGGTTTATGGAAGATGTAGTTCGCACAGGTAGTGAAACGTCTCCGAGTCAACTTAACCTATACCAGGCAGTTTTCTGAACCCAGCTCTCTGAAATGTACGTAAATTGGTGCGCCGAGGCAGACAGTGTATAGGAACAACTATTGCCTGCTAAGTGACAATCACTAGGAAAGAGTAACACCAGCAGATCAGACATTTTTAACATGACATCGCTTTGTGATGTCTTGACTACTTTGTCTAGTTTGCTAACTACATAAGTACCTAGGACACTGATAAAAGTTAAGCAGAACAGTAGTTGAAATACAGATCCCTGTGGTACATCACTGATTACACAGCCCCAATCTGAACATTCATACTTATTTCTGTTTTTGATGACTCAAAACTTCCTTCATCTTAACTGTGACAAGACTGAAGTCATGCTTATTGGTACCCCCCATCAACTTCGTAAAGCCAGTCCTGTAACCCTGTCTGTAGATGGCTCTGTACTTGAGCTCCAATCAAAATTGAAAAACCTTGGGGTTATATTCGATTCTGGCTTAACATTCGACCCACATGTACAGCATACTGTCAAAACATCTTTTTTTTCACCTTAGAAATATCGCAAGACTACGCCCTATGCTATCATTAACTGTGGCTGAAAAGCTGATCAACATATTTGTATTCTCTCGAATTGACTACTGCAATGCTCTGCTCCCTGGGGTATCTAAATCTACTCTGAACAAGCTGCAGTATGTCCAAAATTCAGCAGCCAGAATCCTGACCAGGTCTAGTGCAAGTGTTCACATTACTCCTATCCTGGAGTCCTTGCACTGGCTTCCGGTCAAATTCCACGTAGACTTTAAAATCCTCATGCTCACCTACAAGGCTTTACATGGCTTGGCACCTCAATACCTGTCTGAACTTTTATCGCCCTACTCCCCACCTCGCAACCTCCGCTCTTCAAATTCTGCCCTCCTTACTGTCCCCAAAGCCCGTCTACATTGTATGGGCGACAGGGCCTTCTCCTGCTATGCCCCCAAGCTCTGGAACTCTTTGCCCAAGGATATTAGAGAGTCACCTTCTCTAAACTCCTTCAAATCCAGACTCAAAACCTTCTTCTTCAGAAAAGCCTTTACTTAACTGGTTCCATTCTTCACCCCTCTGCTCTTCTTAATCCTCTTACATCTTCCACGTAGTTTGCATGTCAACTAAAAGTACTTTACATCTCCACATAACTCCAATTCTTTATAGTACCTCTACATTACAAAACATCCAAGTGAAATTTAGAGGTAACTTCATGGAGATTTTAAAAACACCTGCACATTTTTAAGACATGGCCGAGCACCAGATTACTTTAAGGATTTACTGCATGAATACAGCCCAACACTTAACCTAAGATTTCCTGATTTAGACCTTCATACTATGTAATAAAATTGTATTATTTATACTGGAGATGAATCTGTTCTGTGCATCAAGCAGAATTTCTTAAAAATTCTACCCATCATTCTCTACCGATTTCACATCTATGCCATTATCCTCTTAAAATTTCACAATTCTAGGAAAGTAGAGTATTGATATGTAAGACAAACTGCACAATTTCCAATCATACCGTATAATGATCCCCATTCCCTAATAACTCTCTCATGTTGGTTTTCCTCATTCATTCTTGATTGTCGGAAAATGACAAGATCAATACAAGCTTTGCCTTTATTAAGGTTATCGGACGACCTGAATAAGGTACTAAAAGTAAGCCAGGTCAGTCATTTCAGGTTCAGCTGCGGACACCCCTGAAGGCTTTCCTCAATCCATACAAGGCAAATGAAATTGTCCCACAACTACCAATTCTTTCTTCATGCACACATTCCTGATTTTGTTCAATAAGACTTATTATTGATAACTGAATTTGATGGTCTGTAGCATAAACTACGCAGGCTGAATTCCACTGTGGATTTTTCTGGCCTTCCAAAAATTCTTAATGTGGGCTCCCTCCTCTATATTGAATGCTTTGTAATTTTTTGATAAAATGTACCTTATGCATGCAAGGGATTACTAATCATTATGATCAGCAATCAGTCGAATCAAGCAGTTCATAGGTTCTTTAAATAGTTTGTTCCACCAACACAACATGCAATATGACACACTGAACACTTTATTCATTTTACTGTCCAAAATGATTCTGCAACAATTTGGTAATTTTGTACTTGCATGATTTAAAATGAAGAAGTATCTATTCATAAGACCCAGGATCTAATCAGGAAGCACTGAAGTTTAATTTTCCATCCTCTCTTCTTTACTTGCTTAGCAAAAGGAAAGCGTGTTCTGGGTCTGTGACTGATCCCTACAATGCTGCACCATCCGTTGCTTTAGTATAATTTTAAATGAAAGATGTATACGCACATATGTGAACATGCTATATATTTTCATCTTGTTGCTATGGCTATAACTGTATACGGTTGTTTTTAATAAGGAATTTCCTACAGCCTTAGTGAAAGTAAATGGCTGGCAGCATAATTATAGTATGTGATTCATCCACACCATTAAAGGATGATAGGCACTGTATTTCTGACTCCTGCTGTAAGCACATTTTTATGTAATTATTTAATCTGCCCTAGGCAGGCATGATCAAGTTATTTTAGACTTGTGTAATACATCAATTGGCCTGTCTCAAAATCACTAAATGGTTGAGAAAGGCATTGATAAATTCAAGAACATTTAAAAATGTTCTAATGTACAAACAGATTCTATTGAGAATCAAACTTGAGACAATTATAATTCAGATTTTTTCAAAAACTGTTGATTTTTATTTTGGAAAATATAAAAATGTTTAATTAGTAAGTTTCCTGGCTAGATTCTACATGGCTGTTGTGCTATAGTTTATCTTCAGAAACGAGCCAAAAATAAATCAAACTTATTATTGAGATTCATATTAAGTCAAGTATACAGATACTAAATGAGGAAGTTGTACCAGTCAATGGTGACTGTGCTGAGGCATGAAAAAAGACGCGATCAAGAATTAATAGTCCATTCTTATGGTAGGGAGGAACAAAAGAACTGAAGCTAGAAAAGCAAAAGTATGCAACCATTTCAACACTAGATAACATTCTTTTCTGATGTCCACCTAGGGTCTTTCAATGACAAGGTGACGCAAGGTTTGAATGACAAGACATGCCACAACAAATAACTTTCCATACCTGTTTGAAATCCAGGCACCGTAGTGCCAAAGATCCTCGCTTTCACAGCTCTGTTAAGAGAGTAAACAACTCCTTCCATTATAGTGCTGATCTGTATTTATACCCTGAAGGCAATGTCTTTCAAGCAACGTAGCACACAATGTCATACCTCAAAATACAATAGCATATGTATTAATGTAAATAATTACACACAACAGAAATGATACCACTTTTTTCAAGCAAGGCCTTCTATGGCTGTTTGGTATTCAGTGGTATATAAGTTAGATGTAGTGTAATGAACCCCAGGACTTAAGATACAAACGTCATACGATCCCTCAAGAATTTAAGTATCTCATCAGAAGGAAACCACCAAAAGACAGCTAAATGAGACCAAATAACACAGACCTGTATGCCTCAAGCCTGTGGTCATCTTGACAAGTTTGTATTAAAGACTTTCCCAAGCAGCTATGACCTCTGCCTGACCTCTGTGCGCAGACCTATCCACTCCTGCTTAGCATACAATTTTTCTCACATTAAGGTATGATAACCACCAGGTACTGCAATGCAATAAAGTTAAGTACTGGGAAACTGCTACCTTTAATGTTAAACATCAATCAGTAAAATATCCCAAAGCAACAAGTTGTCCTGAGCACAAAATTTGTACAATGGTACTTGCTTAAAGCCTAGAGGCACCAAGATCATACCCTTTAATTTAAAAAAAAAAATTTAACCAGAAGGTATAATCTATCTACCTTTTCAGGCACACAGTAGGTTCCCATAACTGCCTGTTGTGATTAACAAAAAAAAAGGTAAAACAAACAAAAAAGCTCAACATCTTTTAAGCAGTAGCAGAGACTACTTATTACTTCCTTTCCCCAGCTGATAAAGAAAGTTATGCCTGTGACTTGAAGGGAACAGAAGGTCTTTTCTTTTATGGTCCTTATTCCCAGGCACACAGAAATGGTCCTAATCAGATGTTTAGGGAGTTCCAATTCCTCAAGAATGAGCTTTGATGCAGGGGGAGCTTAAATTCCATTATGGTTCTTGGGAACCTCAAGATAAAAATCACCGAAGCTTGAAAACACAGAGGTCAAACGTCCTTGCCTTAACAGCTAAAAGTGAGAACTTACTACTTAAAAAATTAAGGTTTACCTTGTAAAATATTAGCTAGGTGAGAGAGAATGCATGAAAAACAAAACAGCAAGCTAAACTCTGCCCAGACTACCCTGGAACATGCTGACTGATTCTCAATATTCACTGTATTTTTCTTCCCTTACATCACAATACCATACTGTATTGTAACCGCTGTGAATATATGTAAAATCCGACTCAGTCCATGTCTGGAGGCCCCATGCTTGCCTTTTCCTTAAAATAAAAAAAAAATAGACACCTATCGTCAATAAATAAGAATTTAAAAAATCCTGTATTTACATGTAAAACTAAAAAAAAAAGTTAAAAGATGTAGGCAATCGTTAAAAAGATGGGCTTTTTATGTGACATTTTTTAGAACACCTTTTTTAACTTTTCAGGAAGGAAACGGCAAGCAAACCATGAATCAACAAATACGGAAAAATACAAGTCAGCACGAACATTTTCCATAGATCCTCCAAAGACTGACAGAATTCTTAATTGAATGTGCCCTCTCATTAAAATTTTAAAACCGGTCTTAAAATAATTAAACCCGAGATCAAGCTCTTCCTATACACAGACCGAGTGGTGTACACACTCAGTGAAGACCGAGTAATGGAAACTTATCAGTTCCACATTTTGTTTGGCTTAAGCGCGAATTGGTGTGCTTATACACAAAGCCAGAAGTGCTCAGTGTGTGGCAAATCTCATCTGTTAAATGTTCTGATGGTTTGGTACAACGTTAAGAGCGCACTTGCTGAGTAAGGAACCACTTATTACATATTTAACTCTAAATGCCTAAATAAGCAATGTATATTCAATACTAGTAGTTAAGATTTCTATTAAATACTAATTTATGCCCAGCATGCCATAGCAACACTGTAAACTACTTTAGTGATACCATCTGAATATTGTTTCATTTTTTCCTCTTACTACCACATAGCAGTGGTAGATCTAAATAGTTTCCCCTTGGGATTTAATGAAACTTTTTTTCAACTACATGAATCATGAACTGATAGAACTGATAGAATTACATTAACATATAAACCATCTGTGTGAAACGCAACCTTTTCAACAAACAAAATAGCTTTGTGGAACTGAAATTCTACACTATTTTTCTAATAAATTAGTGTATTACCAATTAAGTGCAATGTTGTATCATTCCAAAATGTATTTATAGATCAAGCTATGTTACATTTTGCATTTGAACCTTTAAAAAGGTTCAAAGAGCAAGAAGGCTGCATTTTAACTTCCTTTTTTAAGTTCATTTATCTCACAAGCTCATGAGTAGTGGGTTAAAGTCATTTCTTAGTTTAAAATATTAAAATTATTAATCCAATCTAGAATATTTCTAGAGCATAGCAGCAAATGAAATAGCACTGAAATTGAAGCATGGCTCACACCAGACCCTACTCCAGAGCCTTAAATGTATGAAGCATTTATACAAAAAGGGTATAACATAAAAGCTACTGAGTGCATTGAAAAAGGTTTATTTTTTAAAGACAGATACTTCAGTTGACATGTTTGTCAAATTGAATGAGTTTTTTTATCTTCATGTTTAAGATATTGTTCTAGAAACCAGCAATCAATCTTATCACTGGGTGTGGTTTTTTTAAAACAACTTTTGTCTTCTAAATTAAATGTCAATTATCCCCAATCATTAAGAATTTTAATTTAGTAAAAGATAAAAGGGAACGACGCAAAGTAGAATTTCACTGTTCGCTTTTATGAAGCGAAATATAATTTTAAAACTCAAGGGTAAGGAATTAACTTGCATGTTAATTCAAGTAGACAAACTGATTTAAAATGCAGCAATACAGCCAACATAGTTCTTTGTAACTTTTTTGTCTAGCTATTACTGGTTAATTATTAGCAATTTTAATAGTGGTTATAATAAACAGACATTTCAGAGAATAGTATAGTTTGTTTTAAGCAAGTGTTCAATACATGTACTTCAGCCTCACTTGTATCTCTACGGCAATGAAGTAAAATCACATCCATCAATGTGAATATATTGCAAATATTAAAAACAGAGCGCTTGAAACAGATTTTTAATACAATAATGGAAGAGAACTAAAATTCAACCCAGATGAAGATGTTGCGATGACCATAATACACAGTAATTTAGTATTTTGCAAAATACGTGGAAGCACATATAAAACTAAGATCAGGAGGCACTTTTTTATACAAGGGGTTGTGGAAGTATGGAACAAGCTACCCAGCCACGCTGCTGAAGCCAAAACCCTGGCTTCTTTCAAGAAACAGCTGAAAGAAATTCCCCAAGCAATTAGCTACCAAGAACCGAACAGCCTAGATGGGCCAAATGGCCAGCTCTTCTTTTGCAACCTGTTAGGCTCTTATAAATTACAATCTAGTGAAAAACTAATCATGACTTTCATAAACACTTCAGGCACTGTGTAGAGCTGTGCATGTACGAGTTCACTGGCTCTTTTTCAAAAGAGCTTGATACTGGCTCCGGTGTGTTAGAGAAAAAAAAAATGTTTTTAGCACGGACTGCTTAAATGAATGAATATTCCAACTAATTCTGTCAGTGTTCCCAAACATGTTCTTATTTCGCCCCTCCTGCTTGCTCCTGATCAAAACTGAAATGTACATCGTGACCAGAAATATATAAAAAAGTAAAGAAGCACACCATTCGTTTTAACTACACCTTTAAAGGGTGTTGTAAGGAAAGGTGAACTCCCACTTCAGAACTATTATTTGGCAATTGGCCTAACGGCACAACAACAGCAAGGCTGCTTGCAGAGGTTATTGATATTGGAGAGACTACTGGCATTTATTATGTACACACTGTAACCATTACTTTAAAAAAATCATTTCTGGTTTTACTTGAATCACTGAAGGCCCAAGTGGAAAAATCTGCAAAAAATATTTTCCCAGTTTAAGAAGATCTTGCAACAGCGATAGACTGTAAGTGCAATAAATGTCTTAAGACAGGCCAAGCACAAAGATACCCAGGCAATGAAGCAGAAAGGTTCGCAAGAAAACATGGGGATGGGTTAGGGTCCTCAATACTAACCTGGTAGGCTCTGTTGATCTGGCTAGCAGCCCAGGCAGCATACTTCACATTGTCCTTTTTCACTTTTGCACTCACTTTAGGGTTAGCAGCAATATGGCTTGCAGACTGTAGAAAGAGATGGCACAGGGATTGAAACCAGTTTTTGAAAGTCAAATCAAGTTTATGCACACTTGGTTTACAAACGCGTGGACTGTCACTCCGGACAATTGGTTATGTAATGCAAACTGATGAACCGAAGAATGTAACGGCTCACATGAACTTTTCAGATGATCACATCTTGAGTAAAAAATGATAAAAGGTGTGGCAACAAACACATGGCACATGGGAGTCGACTTATCTGGTTCAATGACACTGCAGTGAAAAATAGGAAACATTTAGCTTAAACATCAGAAAATGAGGACATTAGGAAATTCAGTTTCTGTCTTCCAAAATAAATAGGCACTACTAATGAAGCCAACAGACAGGACCAGACCCTGTCAACCACATGAAAAGATTCAGAAAGGACTGTCTGAGGAACATTTTGACGCCGAAACAACTGCACCTAACTGCAGTTAACAAAATTAAGAGTCACGTAAGACACACAAACCCAATTTTCAATCAGAACATTCAGAAGTGCCCGTATCAAATAGAGACGCCCTTACAATATTAATCCCATGACTCAACATCGCCTGGCTGCACTACTGCACGTTGTGCAACAACATAGAGAACTCCTCCCAAGATGTTGGCAAAGATGGTGCATCCTGATGAATTCTGGTTCTGTCTCCCATTTGCCAGTGGTAAAGCCCATGTATACAGCAGAGGTAGGCAGAAGGTTTAATGGAACATTTTGGTAGTGGCAGTAAAATGGCGTGCCAGTTCAGCAAAGAAAACCTCCAGTGTTCTACATTGCAATTTCACTGCATAAAAGGTAGGTTAACAATGTGTGGCTGTTTTTTTAAACTGTTTCCTCACATTGGTCAGGCAGACTGGGTAGTCAGGGCTGGTAAAGGACTACGAAGTTTGCCTCCCTAAATAGCCCTGAAATATTTTTGGGTCCTTTTTTATTTGTAAACTTTTTAAATGACATCTAGGAATATTTATCGTGTTGTCAAATTAAATTCTTCTCAGCCATTTGATTTCCAGAGAAAAATGCATCATATAATAGTAGGTGCTTATCCTCTTCCTTAATTGAAGAAACATCCTAAGAATAACCCTTCATTTCAGATTTGGCTGAATTGTTATAATATTAAACAACTCTTTAGACAACTGTTCTAATGTCTGTTGTGACAATTTCTTATACTGTATATACTATTTTTTTATGATAGTAATACAAGTTTCCTTATTCATTGATTTACATTGCATTGGACAATTTCTTATGGGCGCAAAATGCAAGCCTGTTCTTGGGGATGTGTCTTGAAATGTTATATTAAATATCTGCGTTCCAAGAAATCCATCGTTTTTTTAATGTTTCATCATGCTCATGTGAAGTTTTCTCATCTGGAATTGAGTTTAATAACGGTTAACACAGAATACCAGTGGTTTTAAACAAAAACATTTCTGTTATTTTCAGTGGTTAAAGATTTTTTTATTTGATCACTAATTTTTGCGGAGTATTTAAAATACAAGATTAATATCATACAGGGAACACAAGATATATAAATATTTTCTTGAATTAATATGATTTTTTCCAAAGTAGAACTGATTTATGATAATGGCAGTAAAGAGCAATATTTACTCTAACAATCTGACAAGAAATAGGACCCGACTTAATTTGCTATATGGTGAAAATTAAGGACTGTGCAATGTTTGGCTGCTTCTGCTAGTTCCAGCAGTGTATGGAGACGACACTGCTAAACACAGAACCACAGCGAGTCATTTCCTTCTCTGCATGTTCCCGAACGTAAGGACATGAGGTTTTCTTCACGGCATGCACTTCAGCTGCTGGGTGTTGTGGTGCAGACTGTTTATTTTTCCTGACTTCCCTCTGAAACAGCAGCAGTCAGATCTGCACATGTAACTCCCACCTACTGGTATATCCAGCCTTTAGTTTGTGTTGCTTTTATGAGACATTCTGCTCTGGATAAATCTGGACTGCAGGGGGACAAAGGATTTCAGAAGAGCCTACAAACACAAGCTGTGTTGCTGTGCTAGAAAATTCTCTCAGAGATGGTATTAAGCACAGAAAAACTACTGGGGAAACATAACTGATTCTAGTATGGAGTATAGGTTGAAAAGAAATGCCTGAAACAGGTGCTCTTCTTAGGACTGATTTTGCTATGGTTTGATTTGCAGGACTGCGTAGTTATAGTAAAATAAATCAGTATATGCAAAATATGCATACGTTCCTTTTATCACTTCAGCTCATAATCATATACAGTCAGCAGAGCTCCAATTTATTAGTAGTTTTGCCATGACTTAGTTGAGGCCCTAACTACAAAGGAACATACCCTCAATGGTTTGTAACGGTACAGTCAGATCATAATACTTGTAATTATTAGCAACAACACTGCATGATCTCATAATGTACTGGCTATACAGCTGCTTTGAAAAGTTTGTGTTGTACAGGAGAAGGCTTATCACCACTTGATGTGCTTTAATTTACAAAACACTACAGATACCAACTGCTGACAAGCTTGACAATTCCTAAAAAACGTGTGGTGAAAGGAGAAAAATGTGAATCATACTCTTCAGCCACAGAACAGCTACACTCTTAACCACAAATCCTATGTCTTTTATATGTTATTGCCATCATCTCTAAGACACAAACCCCAGAAAACTGAAATGGGCAGAACATTAAAGATTTTTCTATGTATCTGCTGAAATATTAAATACAGTAGCATGGCTTTTCCTTTTCTTGCTTCTGGATTTTAGAATAAAAGTTAATTTTTTTCTATTCCCTCACTCTGATGACATTTTGCTGAATAGGGATTCTCATTAGATGTCAGGAAATAGAAATACAATAGGTGTAAACAAAGCAGGCACACTACAGCAGCACACATTCACTTAAAAAAAAAAGAAATATTAAAGAAAATCAAACAATTACAATTGAACTTTCTAGCACAACAACAAACGTTTAAATTCTGGATCTTTGACCTATTATTTGCACTACATGTCTTCTAAAGTTATGACTTACAAATTAAAAAAAAATATAGAGAGAGAGAAATTTGCATTTTAATTATATCCAAAAAGTAAAAAATATAGGGTGTCAATATTATGGTGTTCTAATTAAGCATATGCGATAAAACTATGTATTTATAAGATGTCCAATGTCTCTTCTTCACTTTTACCTCCATTCCTAAATGGACTGAAAATATCTCCACACGCAATAGCCAGCAGATTAGAATAAAACTGTTAACTTGATCAGAACTAATGTTTCAGAGAAGACACTGTGACTTATATTTGAACTCACCATATAAAGGCCAAACAAAGCTCTCACATTTCTATTGTTTAGCTTCAGCGCCTGCGCAAAATATTTCCGAGATAGTTCCAAATTTTCAATTCCACCTTGAGTGTACTTAACCTAGAAAACAAACAATGAAGAGTTACAATCCACGTTCCCTTAAAAACATACTCTAATACATTCATATGCAAATTGTTGAATATTCGACAAAAATCATCTGCTACTTTTTATGTTCGGAGCGGTGGCTCTGTGGCTAAGGATCTGCGCCCCAACTGCTCCAGGGGCGCTGTACAATGGCAGACCCTGCGCTCTGACCCCAGGCTCTCTCCCTATCTGTGTGTCTGTGTGTCTCATGGAGAGCAAGCTGGGGTATGCGAAAAGACAACTTCCTAATGCAAGAAATTGTAAAGGGTTAATAAAGTGATATTATTATTATTATTCTCTCAGAAAAGGTCCTCTATCACAATGTGTCAATTTTTGGAACGTTTGTGTGGCATAAACTTAGCACTCGGTTAAAGATTAACAAAAACATAAATAATATCCTGCAGGGTTTTTTTTTTCAATCTTAAATAACATTTCAGAGGTAAAGGACTTTTTTCAAATACGCACCTCTGCATACTGTTCACAGTATAAGTGATTGTGAGGATTTGTCATCATCAGCTCCTCCAAGCAAAATGCAGCTTTCGCATAGCTTGAGCACACACAAAAAAAAACGTTAATGTTATTAATTTTTTCAGTTAGAAACGATCCTACTTTTTTACTGTGCAGTGAGAAAGCACAACTAACAGCACAATAACAGTGACACTGATTTTCAAAAATTTTTCAATAAAACATCATCCATCCATTTTACTACCATCACCCCTTACAGTTTTTATATGGATATTTTGTTTTCCCAAATTGCTCCTAAAGGTCTTTCTAGTACAACTCCCTAAGGAAACTATAATCTGAAGTGCAGAATTTCAGTTGAGGCTATTTAGAGGTGCCAGGAAAGTCAGTGTTAGTTGACAAGTATAGATGTAGGAAGGAGAAGCCCATTGTGTTTTCATATTCACATGCCATTCCACTGAACGCAGGAATCAGTCATATTAAAGAACTTCAGTCCATATTTGAATTATTATAGCCCACAACTGTAGAACATAACTGCGTTGTAACTATCAACTACTGTAGTGTTAAAATTCAAGCAAGTATTCTTAGGCATTTGCATTTAAATAACGCAAAAACATAAATCATTCGAATAACCCGAAAAGTTTATAACTACTGTAATTTAACACAGAACATGATGTTAACACCAAGAAACTACTGTAGCTTTAGAAGAAGATGAAAAAGACAAAACTGGTATGTCAAATTGTACTTCATAAACCCTCTCTTAACCACAATCATTGTGCAAGTATTTAAGTACTGTGTACAAGGTGCATGCAACTCAAATTTTACACAGATAGAGTACCTGCATATTGCCAGTTCTTATGTGACCTCACATACATGTGAATTTCTAAAACTAAAATGGGACTCAAATATGCAAAGCTAATCCATGTGTAATCTTATCACCGGGCAGTGAAAATTTCAATCCAATGCCCAAGCACTTCAGCAGAACATGAATGTAGACATTATGCTACATGAAATGCAGTGGCTATTAGTCCACTTAATGTCTATTTAACAGACTTCAAAGTTAAGATTGGTTCAAGGGAGCTGATCAGCTCTGACGACTCTGAAGGTCGCAGCCTGCTTACAATTATGGCTTCCTTCTCATAAATACTTTCATATGTTCTCCTGCAGCAGTTTTAGTTGCTCAAAGCTGCTTATCTGTGAAACACCACAGCCAGTGCTGTGCATATTGTCAGGACACTGTACAAATAAAACTTGATATACTAACAGCTTTGTATACTCCAAACTGGTACGTACTAAAAAAGGTAACTCTTTTAACTTGAAGTAAAGCTAACACCACATTTGATGCCACTTAAATACAGTAAAAAGATCATGTATGGTGTTTCAACATACTCTTTCAAGTTAATTTGCAGGCAATCAAATACTGGAGGAAATAAAGTGTCTATGTGATATAAAAGTGCACAGTATAAACCTTTCATTTAAACTATGTTTAAAACATTCCGATACATTCAGTCCCTTGCACTATTTTACATCATAGCAACACTGTACAATCTTACCATAACTGTTCCTTCACAGTATTTAAAGACATATTTTATGGTAAATTTAACAGGAGTACAAACAAATCATTTTAATTTATTTTCCTTGCTTCCTATAAAACAACTTTTAAATCCTGTTTAACGGTTCAATTATAGCAGACTATAAATAGGGACAAGTTTATATTTAGCATCCTATGATCTTTTTGCAAGAGTTGACTATTTGTTTCTGTTCTTTCCTTCTCAGCCAGTTTTTTTTTCTGGTTTGGAAAGGGCCTCCACCTTCTCTTGGGAATCTTGCCTGGGCTATTCTCTCCATGGAAAAGGGAGGCAATAATGTGATACAATCTAGAGCAGGAAAGTAAAGATTGCGACACACAAAAAAAAATTGACACGCCTTTAGATAGGAGCTGGAATTAATACTGTGATATTAGAAAACCTGAACTAAGCTCTGAGCTAATCCTCTCACACTGGGATTTCCTCCTGCCACTACAGCAATAAAAACCTCTGACAAAAACATTAAATATCCAATAATCAGCTCCTTACTGCAGTCAACATTCCTGGAGTTGTCACTTCCCTACCTGGGTGACCGACTAGGCAGTGCTGAAGGCCTTAAATACTAATTCTTAGCTCTAAACAATTATAAGGGATAAAAAGTGACACATACGAAATGATTTTCTTACCATGCTTGCCTCACAGACAATTCCCCTAGCAACTCAGTTATCAGCAGGACTACAGGAAGTTCTTTCTTACCCTACAAGTATGAGGGGCTTAAACTGAAATCCTATTAAACTCTGATTCCACGAAACAAACACGGACAATCCTCAATATGACTCCAGCAGAGCTTGGCATTTCATGGCCTATTGTGATGTCTAACAACCCGCTTGGATCAAGCTGTTGACCACTGTAGTGGGGTTCAGAAAACAACCTGTAAAAGAAAACTAAGCCATTTTTATGGCTACTTATCTTAAAGTAGGCCTTGCACTACGCTAATCAAAACCCATATTGTTATCGGAGACATAACAAAACAAAGACAACTGAAATAACTGAGAATTTTATACAAATGTTCTCGGTATTATCATGTAACAAAATAAAATGAAGTGGGGGCAGAACCGGTTTGTTATTTTATATTTGTGAAATAGTGTAACATCATAAAGACACAATCTGAAATTTTCACTGCAAGCCCAACATATGAATCATATGGGGGAAAAAAAAATAAGTACTCGTGCTCATTGATGTAAAGTTCTGCAAGTTCGTGCCATGCCTCCTGGTCTCCAACAAACCTGCAAGAGAGAAAAAAATATGTCATACATAAACGAAGGGAGGAGGTGGTGGGGGGGGGGGGAGGGGATTATAAATAAAATGCAAATTTCATTTTAATTAAAAAAGGTTTATCAGAAATACACAGCTCAATCCTCTTGTAAAACACTCACTGCTCCAGATACTCATTCAACTCCCGGATGGCTTCTGTGCTTCTCCCTTGTGCTTTGAGAATGGCAATCTTGCGTTTTCTAGCAGCCTGTGGATTGACATTAGTCGAGGATTAAGGTCTCAATTCCTCAAGTGTTTGTTAAAGAGGGGTAAAAAGAAGGTAATTTGACTGAGCAAATTATTATCTCAATGTTAGTGGAATTCCACGGCTTGGGTTTAGAAGCATTTCCCCATGACATCCCTCAGAGTCAGAAAATCTCCCATCTGCAATCATGTTACATGTGCTATGCCTTCGATGCAAACGCTGCATGCATCACTTCATCCTCATAAATGATCTCTCAGATTCCAATAATTAGAAAGCAGCAGGGGGGCCTAATCTTTATCCATCCCCAATGTCTTTCAGTCACTCACAAGGCCTACATCTCTGGGACAGTGCCCGGGGATTAAAATAATTCACTCTTTCTCGCGGCACAAATTAAAACTCTTTTTGCACTTCGAAGTCAATCTTCACAAATCTGACTTGTATCCAAAATAGGTTCTTCTAATAAAAATCTAAATAAGTATTTTTCCTATTTGCAACTACAGTTAAAACATTTTAAATAATCAATTTATATAGTTAAATTTAATTTGGTCTAATAATCTAATTTAAAAGAAAGAAAAATGTTGACTTCTGACAGAAGAGAGGTGTTTTACTTTGAATTCCAATATTTAGAAGCTTAAACATGTACACATTTCATTAACAGCAACAAATGGGTAAAAATAAATATTATATTTAAAATAACAACTATACAATATTCTCTCAGTATAGTTGGAAGCAAACCAACAGATTCCTACCCCCCCCCCCAAAAAAAAAACAGTACAATATATTTTTAGTGAAGCAAAAATTGCATTATAAACATTTAAATTGCAAAACTTAAAAAAACTGAAGACATGGCATACAGTATATTGCAATCTTCTAAACTGTCATTCTCTAAAGAGACATGATAAATAAAAAGTCAAAGGTTTTGTGACAAATACAAATTCATTAAATAAGTATGACAATATATTGCACACAATCAAGAGAAATAATTCCAAATGACAAATTTACTGCGTTAAAGCTCTAGCCTAATCTTGGAATGGTCTAGTTCCAGGTTCAGTCTCTTTTTTTGGACTTGTGTGTACCTGAGTACACAGTAAATACACATGAATTAATGGTGATAATTACTGCATACTAATTAACAAGTAATTATACAGAGACTTGAACTTGAACAGTATATTCCTGATGTATTCACAAGTAGTCAGTAGCTGTGTGAAATAAAGACCAAATCTCTTTCAGCTTCCTACAGATTCATTGTTTCCTTTCCCAACCCATCAATGAGAATCTTTACAGGTTGCTAGGGAACCTAGTTAAACATAAACAGCATGGGAAACGAACCCAATGACTTTGTGGTGGGAAAAAAATGTAAAGCTTAAAGTTTAAATTGTAAAGTTAACATGATACACTCCACAAAACTGAACTTAACACCTCAAAATTAATATAAATACTTGGTTTCGACGGGGCAAATTAATGCATGTGTAGTTAAAAAAAACAGCAGTACTAATGGCAATAAACCATTGTAAAAAACATCAGCCGACAGAATTTTTAACCTTAATTTTTCCAACCATTAGTGCATTTCAAAGCTGACTGACTTATAAGATGTGTATGCACAACTGATTAGGAGGTAACAGGCTCAAATTTCAGTGCAGATGACATCAGAAACATATAGATAATGGAACATTACTGAAACATTCCACAGAGAATTTGGAAAAGGGTATGACAGGTTAAAGGCAAAGACTACTTCTTTGTATACCTACAGGACAGTTTTCTCCATGGACTTTGGAGACTGTGCAGTCAGAACAGAACCCATGCTTAAACGTAATATTTAGGCCGTTTATAAAACTATGCCTAACTTGCTCTCTTTCTAGGTAATAATTCAGAACAAATGACATATTTTGAATTAAAAGACATATCTTTAGAAAATAAAAGCATTTGTTAGATCAAAAAAGCTTCAATGTCAGAAGCTGATTATTTAAAAGACAATGCCACAGATGTTACTAAAAGATTAAAGCAGACTACCTCCCAAAATCTGGGAAAACAGTAAAGTAATAGTAAGCAGGTTACCAAGTGTAATTTAAAGCAGTTCAGGAGTTGGTATTTTATTGGACTTAAAATTCAACATTTTTTTTCAAATGCATTTCCATCAGCATCTGCTAATTTAAACCACACAAACATTCAGGTGCTAAAGCCAAGCTGCTCATTTTCTTGGATGACATCACAGAAACCATTTTCCACTGTTACTTCCACCTCCTCGGCATCTCTTCAGACTTTTAAGTCTTTTTTTTTCACTGGTCTGCATGACAATTTTAAGACTTAGTGTGAAGGTTAAAAGACCAGAGAACAGCTGTTTGATTTTCTTTTAGATCCGGCCAAGCAAGTTACATTCAAGAGGGGTTTTCACCAGGAATGATTTATGAGATATATATATATATGATGTTAGTTATATAGGAGCTTGTGTCTCCTCCAATTAACATTTATATTCTTTAAATAGGGATGTTATGTATAAGACTGCTGAACTTCTTAATGAGAAAGTCACATTAAGGGTAAAAAAAAAAAACCTATGAACATCAATATATATTCTGCTTTTTATTTTTATGACAGCCCAATGCAAGACATTTTTAGGATTATAGCTTCCTTTATCAAAACATATTGAAAGCTGTTGTGATTTGCCCTTTAAACAGCTTCCAATCAAAGTTAAAAAGATAATCGAGCATATACAGCTAAATGCAAATGATTCTACCTCCATCTCAGAAAGTGAAAAAAGCATAAACCGTAAACACAAACCTGAAGAAGTAGGCAAGTAGTATCAAGACTATGTCATACTAGTAGTATCAAGACAAGAACCTTTAAAATCAAGATCAATTTCCAAAACATAAAAAACACAGATTTTCATTCTAAACATTACCTACAGCACAAAACGTTCATTTTTTCTAACAACTCATCTTACATTACTACTTTATTCCAAGGGGATTTGAAACTGTGAGAGCCACTGTGAATTAATAATCACTTCACTCCAAATTCTGAACATGTGGATATCCTTGCCTGCACTACAAAAACGTTACAACATATTTCAAATGCACATCTTCCTCTTGGGTTTTAAGAATCACTTGGGTCTTTCACAAACATATGGAAGTAGGTAGTTCAGAATGTCACACAGTACTTTATTAAATACTGAACCCTTCCAAACCACTTCTTTTTAAACTTATGATCCAAAGCCTGGCAGACAGACTAATACGCCGGTTGTCATGATTCTTTTTTAATTAGCATTCAGGGAGCTTATTGTGAAAATCTGAATGCTTGCATCACTCCTGGTTCTCATTAGAAAGACATGGCAGCACTGTCCTTGGATTATCCCAATACCTCTCATTTCCATCGACACAATGAAACATCACGTTTGCAATCAACACAGCCATGCAACTGAGATTCGGAGGCTATTCAGATCAAACTCAGCTGCACAAATCACTGGCTGACATCCACTCACATTTCCGTTTTCATTTCTTTCCGGATGATAAAAACAGACGATGAAGGATGTCAAATCAATTGTCATCAACTTTCTTTGTACAATGCTATGTGTTGGGATCCTTGACATTTAAGAACATAGCAAAGGTTAAAAAATAAGAGGTTCACACCTACCCTGATCTTTAAATAAGTCAGGGCATCAGCGTCAACAACATGGTGGGGTATTCCTTTCAATTTTCCCCACCAGCACACTTTGGGGTAAGGAAGTGCCTTCACAGACAGCCAGTTCTACTTGTATTTCACTCTTATTCAAATACCTCAAAGATGTGGACAATTTGTTTCAGGTCCCCTCATTAATTACTCTGTCAAGATTTAAAAGGCTTAAGCCCAATACCGATTCTGGTTGCTCATCTCTGGACTGATTCCTGATCAGCAATATTTTTCAAAAACGTACATAACATTCAAAGTGAGGTCTTTATAGTGCATTATACGATTTTAAGGTATCGTCCCTTCATTAAACATCTATGCTTTACAACGTTTTCTGGGCCTTTTAAATGCTTCCCCACATTGTTTGGAGATGTAAATGATGTGTCAGCAGCCTTTTCAATTTAGCAGTTTCCCCATTTGGTATTTATAGTTTATGTTTGTCACCTGTAAGCCAATCCCTACACTTGTCTACATTAAATGTCATCTGCTAGATCTATGCCCAGTCTTGAATTTTATCTATATATTTTCAACTTCACTGGCTAATTCTGCAGTGTTTCCTAACCCTCTTAATTTATCATCTGGAGACTTATTAGAATCTAGATCATTGCTATAAATTACGAGGAACAGTGGTCCTAGTACAGATCACTATGTAATTTCCACTAATTTGATCACACCAATTCTAGTGTTCCACCCTTCCTTTTTTGAGAATAGGCAACCGAAGGCCCTATTATTTCAGGGAGTAATTACTCTTGACATTATTCTATAGAATGGACTCTATTCCAGGACATCAATGTCTGAAACAATGTTTTTCAACAAATTAGTAATGTTATCTGTATTGGTGTGCTTTGGAAATCCTTCGAGACCATAACAAAACACACCTGCACATTGGTGGGTTCCGTAAGCAGAGAAAGTCAAGGTGGGTCTCTGACCCTAGAAATGCAGGGGAAAGGTAAAACATATTTGAATGGTGTGGGCATTACCCTGTTCAGGTAGTGTGCTGAGGGAACCACACACACGAAATTGGCTGAAAACACACTGTACACAGCCTCATGCCTCAAATTTCTACACTGGCACCTGTTTTATTTTAATACACAGAAGATCTACTGCTGTGGCATGCTGAGGCTTTAACCAGTCTGTCTAGGAGTTGAAGATCAACTCTATACAACCAATGACCTACATGGCATTATTAATAAGTTTGAAAAGGCATAGCTCCCCTAGACATGTCTGTATGTGCTTAAATAATTAATATCTGATTTTGGCCTTTCTGGTGCCTTTTAAGCTGATTTGCCAGATATCCCCCACCCAGCTGCACTACATGGGAAGAAGCAATGCTTGCTGGAAAGGGTGTGGAAATTACCATACGCCTGTTCTGACCTGTGTACAACCTCAACTATATGGCTGGAGACCCGACAAAGCACAACATTATTCTGGCATTCACCTTCTTGTTCGAGTGCAGCCAAGTGATGCATGGTCTACAACCAAAGTCTGTGCCCCTGGGTAATAGCATAAAACCTCAGCAGCCTATGTTCCAGCCAAGCTTTCTCGTTTAACCATCAGGCAATTTTTCATCTATGGCACCAACAGTCTACCAAGAATAAAGATACAGTCAACTTCACCAGTTCCAAGAGGATGGCCCCAGTCCAAACTCAAAAGCATTGGTCTGCAGAAAGAATCACTTCAAAGGAAACGTTGGAGGCCAGACACACAGCAGTCTTTAAAACAGAAGACCAATGGATTGTGTTGAGGCCAACTTTCTGTAAGTCTCAGAAGGAACAGGTGGTAGCAGTCTAGTAGCTGCAGGTTAGTGTGGGGGCTAGGGCAGTCTTTTTCTTTGGCAGACGTGATTAATGTAATTTGCCAGTCGCCTTCTGTATGGTCAAGAGTGGGGAGACACTTGACTGTGCCAGGATGGTCAATGAGTTCATCTACCCACTGGCTACACGTCAAACATGGACACCTCTGTGAGGCACTGAAAATAGTTGCAATATCAGGACTAGCCCTGCGAGATTGGACTACTGCTTAAAATCTTTCCTCATGTACTCGTACCATGCACTAATTGTATTTCCATACTGCGTGTTTCTTGCCGAGATCGCTTCAGGGTATTTAAAGGCATAATCTACAGTAACCAAGATATGTTCATGTGCCCTAGGCATCCTGGACAAGATTTCTCCCAGACCCATGGAAATATGCTCAAAAAGAAGGTCAATTATTGGTAGAGCTGATATACAGGACAAGGCATGAAATATTTAGTTATCTCTGCTATTGTGCCAAACCACAAATTAGGCCATACTACACTTTCTATGGTTTTCCATTGCCAAGATGCCCCCAAGCAGATGGGAATGTGCCAGCAGTATCGTGGTGCCCTATCATGTTTGTGGAATTTGTTGCTGTGCTCCTTCTCTCCTGTACGCGGTTTACCCCAGTACAGGAGATCACCACTGAATTAATCCCATATTACCTCACGAACTATATTCTTCTTCAACCTCTCCTCCTCCTTTCCTCTGTACTTGCCATTATGTAAGGCTGCAAGAAACAAAAACAATAATGTATGTTTCTAAGATTTAGGCTAGAAAGACCCCTTTCACTTTCTCCCTGAAGACTTTTCCTCATTCTTTGTGAAGACTGCTAGTACAGAGAGCACTGCAATGATATATGAATGCAGACAATAGTACAGCTACTACTGAGAAAAGCGCTGGCACTTATAAACTCCCTCACAGTAAACACACATACTGAAACAAATAAATTATAATACTTGGTATATTTAGAAGTACTGTTTACTTATTAGTTACTTCACACAAAGATACAGTCGTGGTAACACAATACACAAGTGTACTGTATTATCATTAGCTCCCTGTACATACCCATACTAAAAAGATATACCCATGTTAATATCAAACAGGAAATCCAAACTGTGCAATGCTGTCTGAACTTATCAATAATGATAATTCACCAGTTTTTGTATACTATAACATTCTACCATACTTGTAAAAATAAATATTTTACATTATTTTTTCCATTCAATGTGCAATCCCCATTTGATGTGAATTTGAATTCTCATTTGCGTCTCTATTACATACATAAGACATAGTACAGAGTACAACTGTAGCCTGTACACTTTTCTAAATTCACATTTCAATCAGTAATTTCCAAACCTTGCTCACACCTGCAGAGCTGGAGAATACAAGTTTCTAAAGGGATAAAAAACAAAAAAACATTTGACATGGAGTCAAATGGAAATGTACTCTGGGTACTCCACGGGTGGATTTGATGAAAAGGACATGTGAACCTTCCAAATTACTCTTGACCTGTTTGTTTAACGCCTCACCATCTACAAGTGGTTTGCTTCAGACTGTCAAAGGAATTGATTCAAAATGACTTAGAGGCTGATTCCTATGATGCACCACTGGTTATTCAAAACAAATCACCGATGAGCTGCTCTTCAGCAACCTACGGTGAACTTTCAAAAAATCCCAGAGAGATTCAGATCTGGCAAACCCCCGGAGATTAAAAAATACTACGACGGACTTATCCGAGTATCTGCAGCTAAGCACTACCCATAATTGTCCCACTGTGGTGTACCACTTTTCATACTACAGTAGCCATTTTACACTGGGGCTACATTGGCATGACCGATAAAACCTCTATGTTTTCAATATTCCCAAGACAACACAATCCAACAGGTTAATCAAAATGGAGTCAGGAAGAAAATGTCGTGGTGTTAACAGTTAGGTGATAATGTGAAAAATTAATAGAAATGAATATCAACAGCTTGCCCAAGATGGAGAAAAGAGTGGCGCCAACCTCTATCCTCTGGTTCATGAAAGACGTAGCCATCTTCACTGTGGAACACCCCCAAATTTGCTGCATCTCTTGGGCTTGTACTAACCCTTTTCGGCGGCTTTTTGATACGTAGTTTCTAATAAAACGCACACAATATTTTCTCAAATTTTAGGGTTCACCTTTTTATTAAGTGAAAAATGTACTGCGTTCTTTGTTGGAAAGAATTGTTATACACAAGTTGACCGCAAAATAGGCAGATCATTGCTGTAGGTACTGGAACACAACAGCAGCTGAGAAGCGAAGAGTTTGAACATTTCTGGACACCACCGTGGCAAAAACCTTGAACATTTTTTGTTGATTCAACAATTTTGGTTAATGGGTACCACATATATTCTTCAGGCTATAATTACAACAGCTCAATTTCGAATCTCAACCAGGAATTCTGGGATGCCTCACCAGTCTTTCCTGTGGTCACCAACTTTCCAAGTTTTTATTTTCAATATAAAACCATATTAAATGAAGATAAGTGTCACTTAATTTCTGGGTAAAGACAGGTGGCCCAAATGATGTAATTCCAAACTGATGAAGGTGGTATTGGGGGGAAAAAGGACATTTCATTCACACACTGATGCGGTATAGTTTGTTCCATTAATCTTTGGTCATGAAACCCAGCCAAGGTCTCAAGGATGGCTATCCCTGTGGAAATCAGGAAACAGTAATCTCATCTGGTTACAGCAGAGACATGGGTAGTCCACACAGAACACCTCCTGTTTTCTTTACCTTTAAAGTAATCATTCAAGTGAACTGCCTCTGAGATTTAATTTACTGCTCACGATACAGCGACACAGCTTTGTTGTGTACTTCCATTTTAACTGTAAAACTGAAACCGTGAAAGAAAAGTCACACTACTATTTAATATTTGTGCTCCAGGATAGGATTGTTTTATATTTGGAGAGCTCTCAATGGCATTCACACTCAGTTACAATACACTTGGTTTACATATCATCCTTTTAAAAAACTTTAAAATGTTCTATAGTGGGCAGTTTTCATGAAAACAAACCAATACTGATTTTTTTTTTATTATTTTAGATTTAAGAAAAGAGAGATGTACCCTAAAAGATCATGAATTTTATGATACACAAGTTTTCAAAAAAATATTTTTTATAATCAACTAGATCGAGATCTTGTTTGTATCCTTACCTATACAAATGAGAAAAGTCAGATTTAGTTCTATTTATATTTTACAATTTAATATACACATATACGTGTTTAAATTAAGATGGAATTAAATTGCAGATTGCATTATATATACTGTATTTGTATACATGTATCTCAGATAAAGTGAATAGCAGGACAAGGTAATTTTTAAAAGAACAATAATTCAGATCATTTGACAGCATTGCTAACTTATTTACTGACACTTAGGTTCTTGTACACACCGCAATTTACTAGTAATTGAACTTGGGACAGAAAAATTAAAAGTTCTCATATGAGGTTCATTGCAAGCAAACAAATGATACACTTTTCCATCCCGTCAAAACTCAGAAGAATGTTTTAAAATATAGAAACAACAGCTCAACTAAATTATAACTATGCTAGTAAAATGTAAGGGTAAGTGAACTACACAATACCACAGCTGAATGTAATTCATAAGGAAGTTAATTTATCGCACTGGACAAGAAAGGAGGTGACTGTATTAGTGTGAACAAGAGTTTATTGACTTTGTCAGTAAGGTTCTATTTGTCTGAATCAGACAGCCAGTGCGATACGGAATTCTCACACGGGTTGCAAGAACAAACGTCTATGCCTCATTTATAGCACTTGCCAGCCTAGCTAAAATGTTTAATATTTTTAAGCAACTCCATGTGTCAGCGCAATAGAAGAAACTGTTGAATGTCTCCAGGAGTGCCAAAACAAATAAGGTCATGGTTTCTTTTTGAAACTCTTTAAACATTTATTTTTTTGCATGGCCACATGTCCTTATGGAAACAATTAGCAGCAGGTACCATATATTCGGGGGAAAACAAATACTTAAAGCACTGAATAAATTTGGAAATCACAAACATTTTGACTGGAATATGATACAGGTCAGGAACAGATCAGGAAAAAAGCAGCACAGCCAATTGAAGGAGTGTATCATTCTATAAAGAATATTACAAATAAACATTAACAGACTGCAGCCAAGTGGTTGTAACCTTGTGTAATTATAATTACCAACACTGACAAGTAGTTCATTGTAAAAACAACTACCAGCTGTTGTAAACAGTCCCTGTAACTGAAGTAAACAATATATATTGAAACATTCCCAGCAAGAAACACATTTTATCATGTAATTATTAAATGTTAATGATTAGTAACCAACCTAATTTGAGTATTATACTATGAGAGACTTGTTTAGACCATGTCTAAAAAATATCAGAAGTGTTTTGTGCTCATTACCTATTGAGAATGGTACAGTGACTATCAAAAGTATTCAGTATTCACCTCCCTTGGACTTGATTTACATTTTATTACAATACAACATAGAGTGTTGATAGGGGGTTTATTATGACTGATCGACACAAAGCACTTCATAATCTCAAAATGAAAACAAAATTCTGCAGATCATCCCATATTTATTGCTAACATAAAACAGATCTCTTGTGTTGATCAATAGCAAAAAATTCCAACTATAATACATTATGATTCCATTACTCTAACACAATAAAATGTGAAAAAGTCCAAAGGGGCTACAGCCACTGTAAGCGTATGTTTTTGCGAGTCTGCATGTTCCATGGTTATATAATAATAATAATAATTGCTTACACTTAAATAGAGTTTTTCTGGACACTCCACTCAAAGCGCTTTACAGGTAATGGGGATCCCCTCCACCACCACCAGTGTGCAGCCCCACCTGGATGATGCGACGGCAGCCATAGTGCGCCAGAATGCACAACACACATAAGCTATCAGCAAGGAGGAGAGCAGAGTAATGAGGCCAAATTTATTTATGGGGATTATTAGGAGGCCATGATTGGTAAGGGCCAATGGGAAATTTGGCCAGGACACCGGGGTGACACCTCTACTCTTTTCGAGAAACGCCCTGGGATTTTTAATGACCAGCAGATTTCCCTTCCAACTCGGTTCTTAATGATCTACATCAGTTAATTATTGGCTTAATTGGACCAATTTATCATTTCTTCCTCGGTCTTAAGGTGCTAGTGCTAACAAATCTGGCAATATACCAGCCCTCTAGGACGAAGACTGGACACCCCTGCACATATTCACAAATGTGACTTTTTAAGACCTGTGTACCACTCAGTATTACAGAACAATTAGCTTTTAATTTTTCAATAGAATTCTCTCTTTCAATGTGACATGAAATATACCGTATGATATTTATATAATGACATGTACATCATAATAGTTTCATTGTCATTAGGCAAATGCTGCAGTGATACAATTGTGATACACAATTAACAAAACATTAGTAAAATCCAATCATACATCCATCTGTTATCAGATATCCATTTAATCCAGATAAGGGTCACTGCACAATTCCTGATGCACAGAGCACAAGGGGGAGAACTACACCCGAGATGGACTGCAGACAATTGAATAAATATGTTTTCAATAAAATAAGGATTTCTTACTGTATTTGTTGGGTCATCTTGTAATATTGTGTCATATACTTTGCAGGCTTCATCATACCTGGGTAAAGAATTCAAATAATTACATGAAAACATGTCACATACACAGACGTACAATGCTAGAAGGGTGGGACAACACACAAAAATTAAATGAGAAGCGCTATGTATGCATATCTTAACCAATACCCTGTTATTATGAATAACTATGAAACACATTTCACTTTAGAGCAGATTTTCAGGGTTTGGAACTTGACAGTATGTAAGAGCACTGCACCAAATATTTTCTTATGCTTTCAATTATATCCTTCAATTTGATTAATTCGATTTACTTAACACCACTGTACACAGGTAAAAACTGTATACTTAAAACATCACCTGTATTTATCATCATCTAAAGACAATTTCTTACTTTGCTCATTTATGTCTCAAGACTGCTTCCTACCTTGTCTTAAAAGAGGCTGAAATTTGTATAGACTTATACATCTCTACTTGTTTTCAAACTTGTCTATATATAATCTCATATAACATCTACTACGAAAAGGATAGATTGTCTAATTTGATTTGAAAACTATTTGGATCTGCGTCAATAATTCAGATCCAAACTTGTGGAAATGTACTGTAACGGCCCTGAAGCAGTACAGCATTTGTCAGTAAGACGGGAAAAGTTATAAACTTTGAAAATCATGGTCCTAATTGTGAGCAAAACAAACGTGCTACTTGTTACATTAAATACACAAGTCAGGATGAATTCTAACTTGTTTTTATTGAAAGCAATCTGCAGCGCTTACGGTTTTACAGCCAAACAGTCCATGATCAAAAACTGTTCCGCCCGCAACCCACACAGAAGCACTCTGGTTCCCATTAACACTAAACACCAATGCTTACTATTACATTCCTCTTTCAAATTCATTTTATTACTTGACTACACATTTTGGATTTCTAATAGCATCAGGCACAAACACAGGAAGGGGATTTGATTTTTGTCATTTAGGGCCAGGAGGCAATCTCGTGTCCAGCCATTCAGTCATTCATCCGATCAGTCATTGAGCTGCCATTATGTATACATTACAGTACACACTACAGTACACAATGGCGAATAACTGTATAGATGCTACAAGACAGGTGTAAGTCTAAGGGCCTAACGATCCAAAGTAGTGTACAGTATCATTAATATTTTATGTATCGTGCTGCCAGTGTCAAAACTCTTCCACAGACTGTTTTTATGTCCGATCTTTCTGAAGTTCCATTAGGAAATGGACTAGACAGTATGATAATGCCAGTTACCTTTCCAAAGCCTCAAGCCTCATGCCTGCTAATCGTTTCACTCTGTGGCTACCTTGGAACTGCTTCCGCAATTCATGTAGACAGCTCTGCAAGAAAGAAATCAAGTATTAAACCTGGCATTAGAGCATAATTCCCTGTATAGCAAATTTGCTAGCTTCCTTCCCTGCTTCTTCTCAGGGAAAATCATCCTTATGTACACTGCTAGAATCCTGATCCTTCACATCTCCATGTAACGAAACGAGAGGCCCTCTCATGCAATTACTTAAGATGAAAAATAATCAGTGACATTCAAAGTTTGGGCTAGCCAAAAAAAGTCAAATATTAGTCAGCCACCCACCAATTAGAGAAAAGTGTAATGTTACTGTAACATAAACCAGTAGGGAAAAACTCCTCACTAAGGAATGCAGTCTGCCTGAGCTACAGCACAAGCCCAATAATAGTGAGGCATGCTCTTAATTATGGAGCTAAAATGTTCATGTGGGATTTTCATTCACTCTTTTCTTATGGCAGTTCTGGAATGATTTCAGGTGACTGTTCCTTGATGCAACACTTCTAACAAGAACATTCCCCGCATACTGAATAGGTTAATTCAGGTAACTATACGGACTCATCTATTCCGTACTCCCCAGGGAAATGTTCAACAACCTAGGATTTCACCTTTATCCTTAATTGAAACATGGATTAACAGATGCCAAGAACGCATTTGATTAATACGGCTTTCTTGTCCGTGAGTTACGTTGGTGAGGTAAGTGCAGAGTGCCTTTTGCAGACTACAGCTTTAAAATGGTGATGATCAAATGATCTATATATACACCATATGTAAATATCAAGAATCACTCTACAGACTAGGCTATAATTCACTGGTCAGGACGACAAAGCTCCACTGCTCGATGACATAAGCTGCAAGGTCAGCAGGTAACTCTTTCCACAGCCTCTAATAGTCTGGCTGCAAAAAGACACAATAACACACTGACTGGCACAGAGCCTTGCATAGCTCATTCTTGATTACCTATATAGAAACAGATCTTTCAGTGAATTCTATGTTTGTCCATTACAATCCCCTTCAGACGCTACCTGGAGATTTTGCCTTGATGAAAGGAGCACATTTCATACATCTGCCGCTGTGTTGTAGTGTACACAACATCGTCCTTTAAACCCTATACGCACACCTGTTGTTCATGAATATAAACGACACACAAGACATTAAAGCTTAAATCATAAATTAAATTAGAATTAAGTGAACTGATGTATTTTCAGATTCTTTAAGTCAGTACTGCAGTTAGATTTTAAATCTCTCTCTTAAAAATATAGGACACTTTCATCTAATGTTAAACTGTAATGAAAAGGCTACATAAATATCCCAATTTTGTGTAAATG
This sequence comes from Lepisosteus platostomus, assembly GCF_059453375.1. Lineage (NCBI taxonomy): Eukaryota > Metazoa > Chordata > Actinopteri > Semionotiformes > Lepisosteidae > Lepisosteus > Lepisosteus platostomus. Next base: position 40,884,125 of record NC_142622.1, on the reverse strand, counting down.
TGTTTACATCTGTTCCAGTGAGTTCTGAGCTAAACGTCATTTCCAAGAAAAGCAAGCAGAAGTTCACTATTAAGCATCACACCACCTGCTATAAACAGATTATATCCCATCCATCATTCTGAGCTAATGGTTAACATAAAAATAGCAGTTGCATTATACATGACAAAAATGAGACTTTCCATTGCTGTTGCGTGGGCATCTTCTATTCTACATTCTTGACTGTTAAAAGCACAGACAGGATGCTTCTTCAGAATTTTCCATTTTATTGTCTTAACAGTGAGCCCTAGGTTTTATTTTTCACAAATTTCTAATGGAACTATAATCATGTCAAATGCTTAATTCATCAAATTAAAATGAACACATTGCTGAAAATGGTAGAAAAATACCAAGAAAAAAGGGCAAATGCTCCTTCCACCAAATATTGAGTTCAAAGGTCTGAATACTTAAGCAATCAATATATTTCAGTATTGTGCAGAATTTACTGTACCTTATCTTACCCTTAGCCTTCAGTTTGAGCATACAGATTTTTAATAAAATACTAGGTAAAATAAAGGTGTATGCATCAGTTTTTAATCTCTCAAAATTGGACATGAAGAAATACAGAAAATGTGTCAAAGTTCTACTGGGAAAGAAATACTGATTACATTTTAAGCTAAGCTAGGACACCTAGATAAACATGAGTAATACTTTAATTCACTTACATTCTACAATGAATCACAACCAAGCAACTACTATTTATCTGGATCTTTTAGCCAACAAAGAGCATCACTTGGTTTATAAGTTAAACTGAAATTTCACAAACAAAAACATCCTTTTACATGCTGCTAGTTTCCAACTGAGATCTCTTGATGAGAACCTGTCTAATGTTTTAGGATATGCATAATTAGTCCCACCTTACAAAATCTAAAGAAGTAAAGGTATTAATACACAAAGAAGAAGGATGTGAAAACAGAGTGCAAAACAGGTCTTCACATTGCCTATAAATGACAAGCCGGAATATGAAAAAATAAGTTTGCAACAAGAAATACAGTAAATGGTGTAGTGAAATGAAAATAGGTATTTTGAGGTACTGTAATGTTTTGTCTATACAAGATTTTTTCTCTTTCTCTCATTACAGAAAGATCAAGGACCTGCCCTGTTGAGGAGTCTTGCCTGAAATTATGCATTTCTTTCCCAAAAAAGGCCATTACCCTAGTAGGAGATACACAGTTTGCTAATTTTAAAGTGAAATATTATTCAATTAGGCAACCATGCTGTTGGGATTCCACATATTGTTGGCTGAGGCAAAAATTTCAAAAAGTTTCAAAAACATAGCTTTCCAGTGTCATTTGATCTATGTTGGGAAAACTTGAAGGCATGCAAGATCTACAGTAGGTACTGTAGATGACCACAGAGATAACATCTTGTACCCATTTCATTTCAACAATGCCATATGATTAATGGTCTTAAACACACAGTTTAAAGCATAGTTAAACATCTCCATAGGGAAATGACTCTGACAGTTATCCAATTGTTCCTGACAAAAGGGATTCATAAACTTAATATAGCTACACCTCACTGCCTTAATGAGTAGGCAATGAATGCCCATATTTCTCTAAGTCTTCTGTTCAATTTGGCTTCACACACCAACCTTGATCTCTATTTCCACTGAATTGTGGCTCACAGAAGCTACCTGATTCCTACTATGAGTTCTGCTTGTTTTCTTTTGATATACAGTATGTCTAGCCATTATTGCATCTTTTTTCATTCCTTCTTATATTTGTAGTCTTTTTAAAGTTTAACAGAAATTAATATAAAATCATACCTTCCTTTGAATGATTTTAATTAAGATTCTTCTGTGTGAGTTTATGGCAATTTAGAATATTAATAGAGGTGTTTGTTATTTTTTATTTGTTATTTATTTTTAACTGTTCTTGACAACAGAACAGTTCCCCTGGTAAAAGCTGCATTGAAAGCACTTTACATCTGAACAACGCAAGGGTCTGTGTGGAACAGCATTCCATTAGATTTTAAGGATGAAAGTGCTGTAGCATTAAAAGCTTAATCAAGTCTCTTGTACATGATAAAAGTAGATGTTGAAACCTTTAGACTGACAGCAGTTAGAAGCTTGAAAAAATAATTGATGACCAAAAAATACCTAAAACAAACCACGCATTTATTTATATTTTTGAGCATTTTATATCGTGTGGCAGTCCAAAAGCAATGAAAAAGAAAACAAAATTGTAAGAGAAAAATGGTTAGGTAAAGCAGAAAGCTTAATCCTATAATAAAAAGCCTAAAGCTAGGAATAGCAAGATGTAAAACAGGAAAAAAAACTGTGGTCCTCTAACTCTGATAAAAATCAACATCAGGAAGTTTCCAGCATTTAAAGTTCTAAGAAAGAGTTGTGTTGCAAAACGTCCTGTGTCATGCTTTGTACGAACATGACTACAAAATAAAGGAACAGACCGCAAACATACAGAAAACAACTGAAAGAAAGCATAATTTTCAGATAGGACAATTAGATAAAATAGAGAAATTAAGAGTTGTTTTTCATTTGGAAAAATCTACGAACCTGCACCTAAGTTCATAAATACAAAGAGGGATTAAAGCAAATCTCTTAAGACTGCTTTGCCAGCATAAGGTTTTCCACAACTCAGATAAAGTGATATTTTTGGCAGGGTGCTTTGGACCAAAAATCAATCATGTGTCTCTTCTGGCAAATAATACAACAAAGTAGCAAGGGCCATTAAAGGGTTGTGGGGTTGGTGAGGGGTGGAATCGGTTGTAAAACTTACCAGGGCCAAGTCATCCCGACTGCAGTCCAAGGCAGCTATCATCACCTGCTCATAAATTATCCAAACTGGGCAACACACAAAAAAAGAGACGGTTTCAATATGTGTTCCATTTTAAATTCAAGCTCAGTATCAAACATGATGAATTTAAACAGTGCCTTTTTCTCCCCTGTAAGTAAACTATTAGACAAAGTGAGTTTTGTTTTAAGATCATATGGAAAAAATAAATGGTGCATTGAATAGGCTTAATCACTTAAAAGTATTATAAATTACCTCTCTTAAAATGAAGAGGTAGACAAGCATGCCAGGCTTACTAGTGGTAACTGTAATAGTACTGACACTTTGATAAATAAATCCACAGATGTCGTTTTCCTGTTAAAACCACAATGTAGGTCTATTCATTATTTTTTTCTGTTCTATGCACTGACAGTCAAAATTGAGATGATCACCATGAATATGAAAGTCAGAGAAAACATACATGAAGACTTAGCTGAACAAAATGCAGACCTGGGTTATTAACATATAAATTATGACATGAGCAACTGTAATTAAATAAAACATTATTAGATTTTTAATTGTTTAATTAAACCATCATCCTTTCTGGCAGATTCAAATTTCAAAAATGTATACCATTCACATTTCTTTGTGTTTAAACGTCTTGAATTCAGATCACTGCTAATCTTATTAAACAAATCTCATTACAGCAAAATACCATTCACAAATCCTTTTTCAGACCTTCAAAAAAAAAAAGATGAACGGGTTCTTTGCCCCAACGGGTACTGTTGTCACAGTAGTATGAAAATTTACATTGTTTTTTTTTTGCTTTCATTGCTCGGAATTTACTACGCTTACTTTTAAAATCATCCAACGGCAAGATCAAGTAAACACAAGCAAATAAAACAGGCCTTGTCTACTTCAAAATACATATGGGTTACTGCAAAGACAAAACCAAATTAAGAATCCACTGATATAGACGAGTTAATATATTGATTCTTCTTGCCTAGATTATCAGATAAATCTGAAGAATTCCTGAGCAGATAACCCACTGCTTTAAAAATAATCTGTCATTTAGCCATTTTTCTTGAGTGTTAATACTACAAATGAGAGGTGACCTGTCAGATCAACTTGCTCATTTGCTTCTTAGTAGCCTATTCTTCCATGAGTCTTGTCCAGTCATCCATTAAAGAAACAGAAACACTATATTTCCACTTGAGGCTGACTAGCTTGTCCCAGACATCCACAACTGTGCAAAGTAGTACTTCCTGGTTTCAATCCTAAATAAACTTCCTATAACTTTAAGTTCCTAGATCCTTATTTCATTGCTTATGATCCTTAGGCGGCCCACTGCCTACTACATTATTCATTTGTATAATTTATAATGTATTATGTATTTCAGCTTTTACTTCCTTGCCTTAATTTGTACATTGATGTGTAGTATCAAAATTTCAGCTGCTTCTCCACATTGTTTAGAGAAGGGGAAAGAGGAAAAACCAGTTTGTGTCCGGTGCCTTCCACCTTATTGTAATATTTTATTGAAATCTCAGCCTTTTTTCCTAAAAAAGCTTTATAAAGTAGTACAGCACCACATATTTTTAAGATTCTAATTTAAGACACCATATATTTATGTTACAAGTTTTTCTTGTAACATCCGAAAGTTCATTTCTTCCTTTACAAAAGAGTGCACAATATATTCACAATTAATGATAAAGGGCCTCATAGGTGTAATAGCTGCTACATATGTACTGCTTTTACAAGACTAGCTACAGGGCGCAACTGGAAAAGGTGTACATGCTGCATCATATACCATGTGTGAGTACTAGAACATTAAATATAGTCATGTAACGCTAAACAGCTATGACATTCTTTGAGTAAATTCAATTCAGATTTGCCACTGATTTCTAGAGCTGCAAATATCTGCACAGGTTATAAAGTGGACATGAGACAGACCCACTTCAAGACAGGATGTCTACTCTTTTTTACCTGTGGATTTTTGTCAATGGTTTAAGACAAACCTGGTGAAATAAGCTCTGATCATGTTTATTGATGATTCAAAAACCATTAACTGAAGGCTTTGATAGGTCATTTAGACAACTTAATGATTCGTTCAAGAAAGCCATTAAGAGATTGGGAGGAAATAACCAAAAGAATGGTACTTATGGCACTCCGGGTTCTGTGGGCGTTAGAACGTAATCTGGCATTTAAAAAAATCAAACAAATGATACCCAAGAAAATTCAAACTCGCTTAGAAGCATACATAGTTTAGTAGTTCTTTTTTTTTGAACCAGACACAGGCAGAAGAGTACTCTAATTGAAATCAGACAATGATTGTAAAGTCCTTGGGAACAGGGAAATGAGGAGCCTGAAATAAGAAGCAAAAATGAAAGCAAAACCAAATTAAACCCCACCATTTAGGGATTATGACAGAGCAGGAGAGGAATCCAAATTGAGTGCAGAGCTCAATTTGACAGAAATCCAGAGCACAATTGTTCTGATTTAATCACTCAGTTAAATCAGCCCAATATATTTGGATTACAACAACAGTAGACTTTGAGGAGGCCACCCAGATTCTCAGTCCCTGCTTTCACAAGTCACCTACTAGAACAGTCCTTTCCTTCAAATCTTCTGAAAGTCTTCTGAAATAATAATAAAATAATAATGAGCTAACTGCTCACTGTAATCTGTTAACCTAATGAATAGTCCGCCATCCCTACATCGATCTGTTTTTTGTACCACATAAATATATACGTCATTTGACACACATCCAAGAACGTTTCATTTGAACCTAAAATTTGTGCACTGCTAAATAGCTTAATTAATTGTGTAGTTGTAAATGCCTCAGAAACTATTTTAATAATCCTCTGGCTTGGCTTAATAACTGTTAAGTGTTAATTGAAAAATGACTATAAAATCCCACTGAACATATCTAATTTGCCAAAACAAACAGGCTAATGGCTTATGTTTTTCATCCACAGTTTTATGATTCCAGTTCTGCTCTGGTAATTGCCTGCTTGCTTCACAGCCAGTTCAAAAGCCGGATTAATAAAATCAGGCTGTACAATGCACTAGGTTTTAGAAGGCTAATTGTTATTCATATCATTATGAATGGATAGGGAAAAATAATCTACAGTGCCTTGCGAAAGTATTCGGCCCCCTTGAACTTTTCAACCTTTTGCCACATTTCAGGCTTCAAACATAAAGATATAAATTTTTTATTTTATGTGAAGAATCACCAACAAGTGGGACACAATTGTGAAGTGGAACGAAATCTATTGGATTTTTGAAACTTTTTTAACTAATAAAAAAATGAATAGTGGGGCGTGCAAAATTATTCGGCCCCTTTACTTTCAGTGCAGCAAACTCACTCCAGAAGTTCAGCGAGGATCTCTGAATGATCCAATGTTGTCCTAAATGACTGATGGTGATAAATAGAATCCACCTGTGTGTAATCAAGTCTCTGTATAAATGCACCTGCTCTTTATTCGGCCCCCTTGCGTTAATACTTTGTAGAGCCACCTTTTGCTGTGATTACAGTTGCAAGTCGCTTGGGGTATGTCTCTATCAGTTTTGCACATCGAGAGACTGAAATTCTTGCCCATTCTTCCTTGCAAAACAGCTCGAGCTCAGTGAGGTTGGATGGAGAGCGTTTGTGAACAGCAGTTTTCAGCTCTTTCCACAGATTCTCGATTGGATTCAGGTCTGGACTTTGACTTGGCCATTCAAACACCTGGATACGTTTATTTGTGAACCATTCCTTTGTAGATTTTGCTGTATGTTTGGGATCATTGTCTTGTTGGAAGATAAATCTCCGTCCCAGTTTCAGGTCTTTTGCAGACTCCAACAGGTTTTCATCCAGAATGGTCCTGTACTTGGCTGCATCCATCTTCCCCTCAATTTTAACCATCTTCCCTGTCCCTGCTGAAGAAAAGCAGGCCCAAACCATGATGCTGCCACCACCATGTTTGACAGTGGGGATGGTGTGTTGAGGGTGATGAGCTGTGTTGCTTTTACGCCAAACATATCGTTTTGCATTGTGGCCAAAAAGTTCGATTTTGGTTTCATCTGACCAGAGCACCTTCTTCCACATGTTTGGGGTGTCTCCCAGGTGGCTTGTGGCAAACTTTAGACGAGACTTTTTATGGATATCTTTGAGAAATGGCTTTCTTCTTGCCACTCTTCCATAAAGGCCAGATTTGTGCAGTGTAAGACTGATTGTTGTCCTATGGACAGACTCTCCCACCTCAGCTGTAGTTCTCTGCAGTTCATCCAGAGTGATCATGGGCCTCTTGGCTGCATCTGTGATCAGTCTTCTCCTTGTCTGAGCTGAAAGTTTAGAGGGACGGCCAGGTCTTGGTAGATTTGCAGTGGTCTGATACTCCTTCCATTTCAAGATGATCGCTTGCACAGTGCTCCTTGGGATGTTTGAAGCTTGGGAAATCTTTTTGTATCCAAATCCGGCTTTAAACTTCTCCACAACAGTATTACGGACCTGCCTGGTGTGTTCCTTGGTCTTCATGATGCTCTCTGCGCTTTCAACAGAACCTTGAGACTATCACAGAGCAGGTGCATTTATACAGAGACTTGATTACACACAGGTGGATTCTATTTATCACCATCAGTCATTTAGGACAACATTGGATCATTCAGAGATCCTCGCTGAACTTCTGGAGTGAGTTTGCTGCACTGAAAGTAAAGGGGCCGAATAATTTTGCACGCCCCACTATTCATTTTTTTATTAGTTAAAAAGTTTCAAAAATCCAATAGATTTCGTTCCACTTCACAATTGTGTCCCACTTGTTGGTGATTCTTCACATAAAATAAAAAAATTATATCTTTATGTTTGAAGCCTGAAATGTGGCAAAAGGTTGAAAAGTTCAAGGGGGCCGAATACTATCGCAAGGCAGTGTAGATGCTTAAAAGAGAGCTCCAAACCCTCAAACAAAAACTAGTCCACTGTCCACCTCATTAAGGAGAACAGACCAGCTTACAGGTCAGCATGAATACCAGTGCTGTTCTTTATGTTGAAAGATGTCAGCTCCATAGATAGGCAAAACTGCCCAATGAGGGAACCTCAAATTTAAGAATCCCATTGGCTCACACCGCCCCATAAACAATCTCAGAAAGTATAGGCATATAGGGAAGGCATAAGCAAACAAAAAATAGATATTTCATGGATGCAGTTAATCATTATCCACCTGGCATATTTCATTCTGACATAAAAAAGGAACAAAAAACAGAAACTGACAACAATCTATTTTTTAAGTTGCTGTGTTGCAGTAGTGGTGTCTTGTACCTTTCTATGCGCTCTGACACAGCTCTATTTGATAAAGAAGTATATATGATTTATTTTAGATTCTGCCATTTTTTGCAAATGTCGAGAGCCGTGCAGGTTTGGGGGTCTGAAACCACTCACCAATTGGAAATCTGTTACCTAGACAGATCTGAGTCACGGAAAACAAGATAGCAGTTTTCAGGGACATGGGAAGAGAAAACTGGAACAGAAGCTCCTCGGTCAGATATATTGAACCCATTGCCCTCTGACACGTGAAAGGTGGTCCATTGTGGAAAATTGCCAGATGAGAGGCGAATGGCTGGCTCACAAAGACCAAGAAAAAACATCAAGCTTTACTCATTCTCCCATCCTCAGGAACTGAAGAAGCAAGGCACTGCAGGTTAGCTACAACTTTACACGAACCAAACCTTGAGCAATTCAGGTCTGATCTTGAACGACTGAGCCTAATTTCTGGGCTCCGAGCAGACCACAAGTAAATTTAGGGTCAAAGGACAGTTTGTTAGATTTGAGTTCGGATTTCCTTTTAGTACCCACCAGACAGAGCATAAATCTCTGGAACACATTATCTGGTTTGCAGAAACATCTCTCCCTGTTTTGCATCACTGTTTTTGAGAGCACACTGTCCTTTGAATGGTCTTTTGTTGTAAACATACCAGCATTACTATCATAACCTGAGGTTTCGTGGTTATTTTTCACTAAGGTTGTTCCATATTTAAAGGGACGAGTTCAAGTAGTTTTGGGCTGCAGAAGGCTTGGTCTTGGGGACTCATGTTCTAAGAAACAGTAGCTTCCATTTTATTCATTCAGTACTGTTCTTATTTTAATGTAAAATAATATTTCAATGTTTCTGTGAAGATTCATGTTGTCTGTGCTCTTAAAAATACTTTGGAAGTGGGAGTTGTGGCTTGCTACTTTTGCAAACATTGTGGAAGAGAACTTTTACTTTTTCAGTGATGCAAAACACTCCACAATTTGGCACACTAAAACAATTGTACATTTAATGATGTTCTGAGACAATTTATTGTGCCGTCAATATAATTTCCAAGTGCCTGGAGTATAAAGAATCACTGTTGCCACAACTAAAGCTGCAAATTTGGTTCAGTCATCAGGTGTGAGATCATGCTGATTGAATTTGTGATAAACTTTTAGCCCTTAAAAAGTTTTGCATGCTTTTATAACAAATGCAGTCACATATTGGTCAGAGAAAATGTCTATAATAAAAGGAATAACTGAAAAATGTGGTTACAACATGTCTCTTAATTACTTCAAGACCACCTAAATTACATTGCCAATGGAAACTGATTCATTAACTGCTTGATTCACTCACAGTAAATTACAGAAAACGTTTTTATATTTCTTGTGCCAGTTTTCTATTGTCAGTTTTCTATTGTTTTAGTTGCCAAGTTATTGTAATAAATAAAGATTACAATATGCTAGACTAATCACTTTCTATTATACAATTGGCAGCAATAGTCTATAGTTGATTTGGAATGCAATAGGAGACTTGAGTAAGATAGGCGTTTTAAAATTACATTTAAAATTATAAAAAGTGGTAGGATTTTAAAACTATTCAGCATTAAACTTAGTATTACAATACAAATATGTATAGACAAACTGTTAGTCTTTTTAAGCTGTGCCCACATGCCTTTTAAAATTATACATTGACTTTCAATAATATAAATAACTAGCAGATCATTTTGGAACCTAATGACTTTTTTTTAGCAAACTGACAGAACTCAACTACAACTGAAACAAAATACAGAATTGTGCTACAGAATCAGGTGGCAGAATATCGCTTACATCCAGAAACAGATACTGTGCGCTGATGATGCAGGTAATTTTTTTCTCAAACTCTGTCATTGATTTACAATAATCAAAATATAAATATTAGTTGCAACTGACGAATACTGTAATGGTCTGCTCATAGATCTTATTCCTCTTGATACCTGAGCGGTGTTGACAAGACTATTCATTGATGTGAGGCCAAAGAAAATGAAGCTTCAAAGTTAGAAAGATCTTCCTTAGATAAAATATGGAAGTCAGGAGAACATAAAAACATTTGCAAAAGAGAGGAGGCCATTGAGTCCATCCAGCTTAATGGGGTTTTATGAACATATTTCTCCAGGGCAGCTTATTCTGAAAATTCAACACGGTAAAGGAGTGTGAAACACATTAACTGTCCAAAGCTATATAGGCAAAAACTAGTGCATTGTCTACAAATCTTTCCCCAACACCGTAATCTTTTATCTTTTTTTTCTGGTATGTATACAGGAAAGAATAATCAGATACATACAGAAATACACTGGACTCTGCTGTACTTTATAGGTTGGATACTTACTGTCATCGCCCAGCTTGGACATGTGCTCATGAATTAATTCTTCACCAACTTCCACTATTTGTTCACTGTTACGGTAATTTTCCTCTCTCCATTTCCTAAGCTTGTCCCGCATGTCTGTCAGAAAATAAAGAGTTAAAAGTTACAACATCCGAGATAAAACTAACAACCCTAGCTGATGAAGAACAGTAGAACTACAGGCTTGGTGAATACATTTCAATTTAGCCTCTTCTTCACAGCCTCCAGCCTCTACATACTAACCACAATCATGTACTTATAACTAGATTACCTATGTCTACTAATTTTACCCACAGAAACTTGTTTAAACAGTACTTAACAAATTAACCAGACTTATGCTGGATACTGTGGTATATCACGTTATAAAATGGCAATAGAGACAAATCTGAGCAAGATTTACCTAAAAATACCAAAGTTGTCCATTTAACACTGCAATGATTAATGGATACTACTTAATATTAAACAACTGGCCTTCTATATAGCAGAGGCATACCTCATGAAGTATTTTATCCAGAACTAAAACATCAGTAAAAACCGTCAGGAATATTTTGGCCACGTAAAATGATAAAAGGCAGCCTAAACACAGCTCAATGAAATCACACAGAATCTGAATGATCATGAATTACGTGAAAAGAGAAATGCTTGAGAACCATTCCTAAAATCCAAAAATTATACTACAAAACACATCGATGGACAAGTAGGTGGCACTCTCTCCTGTGGACCAGAGTTTCCAGCCCAGTGCCCCATCATGGTTACTGGTTATACTGTGCCATCATTCAATGAGATGTTAAACAGAGCTGAGGTCCCATGGCACTCTTCTCTGGGCTTAGACAATCTGATCTACCTAAACAGCCCTCCTCATTCAAGAAGTGAAGTTATCTCTTACTTACTGAGCTGCTGCAGGAGCATAATGTCTGCCGTGTTAATCACCTAATCTCACCCTACTTATGGGTAGCAGGTGAAGTGGATCCTATATGTGCAGTACTTCTGAATGACATGTTATGATTTATGAAAATGCAAGCTTTACATACAATAGGTAGCCATATTTTCCAAGGAGGAAACTTTCTAGATGAATCATTGCTGTGTAGGCACCTTCATACTTGAAATACACCTCATTTTGGTGCGATTTTGAAAATCTAGTAATTATATTAATACTGGCAGCTGCCCTAAGAGTGCATCTGTAAAGACAGCTAGGCCTTCTGCAGAATTCATTAAAAATATGACTATGTTAGTATTTCCATATAACTGGAGGACTTCGAAGTGTCGAGTAAAATAGGTAAACAGCAGCAGAACTTTATACAGAAATCCGTGTATATTAAATTATGAGCACATCTAGGCAATTTCAAATTGCCATATTTTCTACTTTAGATGGAACAACGTTTAAAAAGTCATTTTAAATATCATCAATATCCGTTTAAAGCATGTTAAATATGGCTACAAGTTTTTTTCCCCACAAACTGTTTGATTTGATACAGATTGATTGAGCTTTTTTGGAATTAAACTGCAGTTAAGACAGATGAGAGGAGGTATTTGGATTTTCTTACCCTACAAAGTATTCCAAAGAAACACACCCCTAAGCCATTTTATTTTTTCTATTTCATTACATAAAAATGTTTTTATTAGGTTCTAAAGTTTGGAACAACAGCTCACTATAACATGTGATAAACAACAGCTACTAGGATACACTAACAGAATACCATTTAAAATCAGTGACAGAATTCACAGATAAAGACATGAACAGGCACACAACAGGATAACAACCTTACACCATAACCTTTTGGTGTTGTGATACAATAGTTCCCAGGGCAAATTTACTATAAAATTCCAGGGAAAAGTAAATACAAAAATATTTTGATTAGTACAGAAACGTGATGTATAGACAAGCTGCAACATTGAAAGGTGGGCGTGAAATGCCATATTCGACTTCAGAAAAATCCAAAAAGACTTGTTAAATATCTTTAAACTGTAAGACAGGTATTCTAGCATTAAATACAAACCAAGAATAAAAAAATCATTTACTGAATTCACCGAAAAAAATGATATACAGTGCTCAACGCACAAATAAGGAAATAAAAAAGAATTCAAGAATACTTTGTCTTGCTTTTGGTCTGCTGTTGTTTTTTGATGAAAATCTAAAGCTCTGTTCCGATAATATCAAGGCATGCAAAATCAACAAAGGATGCGATTCAACCACAAATGCAATAACAAGTCTGACAACCAGCATCCTAGATTGAGTATAATATACCAAAATGTAGTAATGTCCGTTACATTTGTTCAGATTTTCTTTCTTTTCCAACAAACAAACTAATTTATTTTTACCTTCCCAGGTCACATCGTACAACTCTGAAACAGACGCCATGTTTATGCGCACACGTTATGACGTCATCAACGTGCGTATGCCGGGGGTCACGCAATGAGGGAGGTGATAACGTGGTCCTGCTGGGAAAGTTCTCTGTCTATGGAGCTATATGGGACAGCGACGTGTGATTACTTTTGTGTTTGAAAGATACAAATAAGTCGTTTTTGCTAAAATATATGGTTACCAATAGATACATTTGGAACCAGAGCTCCAAACACACATTGCAAGGCTATATCACAGCGCATTTCCATTTATAATACGTGATAGCATTATTAAAGCAGGAATTCAACAATTACCTTGTAGTGTATTTCCTCCTGCAGTGATTCTCTTTTTCTATCTTACTCATTTTAGTTTCTTCTTATTTTATTCCAAATACAGTATATATCATTCTACACTGCTTTTCCCTATTTGAAATGTCTGCTTCATTTTTGTATTTCAGGGTTCAGATTTCACTTTGAAATGCATCAGTTGAAAAATGTCCTTTAAGGAACAAAGTATTTTTCCATTTTAGAATTATACTTCACGCTCTAAAAGCTCCCCATCCCATTTTGTGTTTATTTTATTATAGACGGGATTAGCAGTTTATGATATTAATGGACACAAATACACTTAATTGGTTTATTATACTTATTGACACAGATACACTTAATTGTTTGTCATAAATTGACAGATTTTTTATGACTTATCTGCTTTTGATAGACTTTGCCTGGGCAGGACTTTGCTGATTTTTTTTTTAAATGTCTAATTTGGGAATAAAAGCCTCAATCAGAATACAGGGTGTGCCCTGTAGCCTTGTTGCCAGAGGTCATGTCACAACGCCACTGGCCAACCTCAGTCATGAGCTCAGAGGGAGCAGTGAAACATCAAAATGCTTCCTGTTTTTAAGGTTAAATTGCAAACTCTATATTCATGGAATTCCCATCATTCAAAGATGTTAAGCAGTGATGACTATGTCACTCTCCGTCCTATCTGGAAATATTTTGATGGTTGCTTGGCTAAAAAGAAGAGATTAACTGGACAATACAGTGTCAGCACATACAGTCATGCTGGACCTCCACAGTGAGGAAAGCTCTCAGGCACCTAAATATCTCAATTCCACTTTCTCCCATTACATGTATCCTTGGTGATTTCTCAAAGGTTAAAGTAGCTATTCAATATAAAAATACTTTTTTGACTCTTTGTATTATTGCGAAAACAGGTGGACTGTACAGGACCATGGTACAAAGAATGGAATAAAGAGGCTGTATCACAAGTTAAATTTGAAAAGATTTCATATAATTTACAGGGGAAACTTAACGAGTGTCTGGAATGTTTGGGGTCCGTTAGAGACATACTTGAATGGCACTGGATGTTAAGAATATTAGTAGGAAGCTTTTGAATTAATATTTTCTTTTTGTGAATGTAAGATTTTTTTTGTTCTTGTCTAATATGAACAAAAATGAGAGAGTGGGAAAAAAATAAAAATAAAGAAGTCCTCCGAAGTTGGGGGGAGGAGGTGGGTTAAAAAAAAACTTGACAATGCAGGAGCTTCCAGGGGGATGTACAAATGTTGTCTTAATCTCCCTGAGGCAAGAGCAAGGATTGTAAACTTCATGTCGATTCTAGATTTTAAAAATGAAAAAAAGATGTGAGATACATTTCTTTGGAGAGAGTATCATACATCTGAAAATAATAAGTATGTGCGTAGTGCTTCTGTTTCAGTGATGGCTCAGAAATCATTGTGCATTGCTGCGGATTTTGTCTGCACTGCTACTTTGTTACGTACAGTTGAGGTGCAGTCAGCATATTTACGACAGCAGCATTTTTGGGAGATGATGTCATCCAACTGGATGCATTTAGACGTTTAGTTTAAGTCTTTCAGTACATTCTCGATACACTGCGCATTTGAATTGTTAAAGTAGAATGGGTTTTCATATGCAAGTATCACTATGGCCTAAAACAGAATCTGCTTGTCAATGGCCGACTAAAAGTGCACATAAGGATTTGAAAATGTCATCATCTCTGTTAAGGCACAAAAAATACATTATGTGTGGTTCATCTTAAGTTAAGCTTCAGTGATCCATAAACTTGTAATTTTAAAGTTCGCAGATGGCAGTCAGTCGATATGTGGTCAGTCTTGTTGGAAAACCAAACAGTGTGGGAACCACATAAAAATAAGCAAACGCTGCCCTTTGGGTAATAGGCTTTCTTTAACTGCCAGGGATGATATGAAAGAATTATGCGGCTCAAAACCTGCTCTGCAGATCTGACTCAAAGAATCAAGTTCCTGATGGACATGACCTGGTTTCTGAGATTTCACAAGCTGTCTTTAGACATATTCAGATTGTGAACATATTTGCCCATTGTTTATCTTGGAAGCTCTTTCCCGTGAATCCTGTCATGATAAAAGAGAGTAAAAGCAGCCAAATGAAAACAAAGTATCGCTCTTTGACTGCTGCTTACGTAGGTTTCCAGTCTTGGGAAACCCATGCACAGTTTTTGTCTCTGTAGATTATTGTGAAAAGTGAAATAGGGCATCACTTTTAGATTCTGACCCACTTCATGAAAAAAATGAGCATTGATTAATGTGTTTCATTTCCTACAAACTAGAGGCAAAACTCTCATTTTCCATGATTTTAGCTTTTCATCTTTTGGCATGGCCTTTCCTTTGTGTTATTAAAAGTGGAGTGCCATATTGAATACATTTTTTTTAAAAATACAAATGAAGTTTATGCTCACTTCTCAGGATCTTCTAGTCTACTGAATGTGAATACTTGCACTTCTGGCGCTGCCTTCATGTTTGAGCAATGTTTTGCAGTTAATGTAGGTTTGATGAGCTATACGGTATACGAAGAAGTTCAGTCCAAATTCCCCTTAATTCCCTTACGTAGATATTACTGTGGTTAATGGTGGAACGTAACCATTCTGTTTCTACTCTGTATCGTGTAAGAATGCCAAAAACAATATGGATTCTCAAGGCATTTGTAAACAATGTTCCTCACTTGGGTCACGTTGTGGATATATTGCTCCCTGGATATCCTACATAGTGGTCAGATCTTTATTTATTTTTTTTCAGTGTATTGGCAGTAGTACTGCAGTAGGAACAGTTTTTCAATGGTTTGTGTTCTGCCTCATTAAAAACAATTTAAATAAGAAATCTAAGAAGAGTGATATATGCCATATGCATATGTGAGCTCCTAGACCAAAATAGACATGTTCAAGTTAACGCTATCACATAGTGGGCCTCTTGTATTTGACCTTACCTTGATGCTAATGATCCTCAACCCATTTCTGGAGAAGATAAGATTACGTCTTCTGTCCACGCAAAAGAACCTTCTGAAACTCACTATATGATAAAACATCATGCACATACAGCATCTAATTAATCAGCCTATACTGAAATCAAATATTAGTTAAAAATTCTGTGCTTCCTTAATCCATAAGCCGGAAATGTATATCTCAGAGCAAAGAAACTTGGGAAGTTGCTTTGAGAGCTTACTACATTTCATGCCATCATACCAAAACTCAAATTTAATGGGATTGGCCATGCAATTTTTTGGCCTGTGCGTTCGTAATGGTTTGCATCTATGAGGGAAGGTCACACAGAGGCCAGTGAAAGTTTATAAAGGGAGCAGATGAATTTATTTTGGTTGGCATGTGTGAACCATGATGACCGTATGAGCTATGTTATGTTATAAATAAGATATAGTCTCTTTTTCATTATTTGACTTTATGCTTCCAATGTAAAACATTTGGCTTCTCCATAACAGACTGAGGCCTGTTTATGAGTCTCCCTGGAGTGTCTTCTCTAACCACCAGTTTTCATCAGGCTTCTACCACTCATATGCTGACTCAGTCAGTCACAAAATGTGGATAGTTCACAGTCTTAGTGCTCAGGAGCCATGTTGCGTTTCATAACTAATTCCCTAATATGATATATCAATTATTCTAATAGCTGGACTGCAGTCAATGAGGAGCTTATTTCAGATTAATACCATAACATTACAAATATTTAAAAAAACAATAACAGTGCATTTATTCAAAAACAAATTAAACCAAGTATAGAGACAACCTCTGTTCTGTGTGTTGTTGTTCTGTAAAGCACTTTGAGAAGCAACCTTTAAAGGAGCTATTTAAAATAAAGTTTATTATTATATTACTAGTATTAGCTGTCATTTATCTGTATTTCAGAAATGTTTCTTCTTTAATGACTGTTTCTTTCTTCACTATAACATTTATGTTAAGAATTGAATATGACACAAAGCTATGGTTATATCTTTCATTTCTAGAAATCATTGCTTTCCTTTGTTTTTAAAAGTAATTTTTTCCTAACCGACTCTCCCCACGGTGATGTAATTATACAACTGCAATTATTCTAAAAATTAAAAAAATCGTTATGGAAAATTATATCCCCTGATTGGAAGCATTCGCTAAATAGTATGATCTCAAGTTATCAAGTTTCACCTTTCTTTTCCAGTTAGGATTCTCAAGACCACAAAATGGAAATAGTAATGCAAGGCAGTCTATGAAATAGCATCTCTGCTCAAAACAGTTGCAGGAAGTGAAGAACAGACTCGATAAAAAAAGAAAAACAATCGTAATTTTAAGAGAATTTTAGAAAAAAAGTTTTAGGGAGTTTACAAATTCAAATTTCTGAAAAACTTGGATTTCATGTAATGTTTTGTTTAACAGAAAATTAAACAATGTGAATAATGCCCTAGATGCTTTTGGCTAGGTTTTTTAAAATGTATTATTTTGGCTGAAGAAGTGGATGAAAGAATTTGAAACATTGGCTTTTATTCATATACAGTAGGTGTTGCCACAAATTTGTTATTACTGAAATTGAATTGGACTTACACACATCAGGGAGAAAGACAGACTCACATTCTTGGATGTTGCTCCTCGTCTGTATGTCTTTGTCTGTTTCGTGTTGTGGGCTTACTTTTAATAAGCATTTCATTGCACCTGTGCCTATGACAAATAAACAGAACTGAACTGGTGGCTTCCTTTATTTTGGTAGTAACCTGTACATTGGTTTATACTGTATATACAAATGCTGCTAATGTCACAGTATCAAAAAGAAAGTTTGAAACTTCCTGTACCTCTATTATTGCTCTAAGCTAGCAAAATGTGTTTAACCATTTTCAAGTTCATTGGATGGTTCTTTCAGTGTGAAGGAGTACACTAAAAAACTTAAATGGATGAATACATGCATGATCTGTGGGCAAAGTGTATTGTCATTTATTAAATCTGTATATTAAATCCATACCAAATATGCACAAGGCCACCCTATTCAAAACGCATCCTACAATGTCCCACAAATTATAATGATAAAAAGTAACAGTCAGTATTTTCCATGCATTCTTTTTCCCAGTTGAGTTGCACAACTTTTATGTGCTGATATTGATGTCTCAGTAAGAGCTCTCCATGACATACCTAATGGAAATACACAAAGCCATAAGAAATGGATAAAACATTCACTCTTTATTAAGATAAAAGAAAGACAAAACCTTTTCTTAAAGACTCTGAGGTGAGAGAACACTTTATATTCAAATTTCAAACATATAAGTTATGAACATGTGGTGTACAGATGTTTTAGTAGTTGAGGTCCCCTTTGTATTTCGCATTGTTTGTTGGCTCTGCTTTATTAATATTGCTATGGATTTATTTGACATTTAATATCAGCTGATGTCAGCGATATCCTTAGTTTACAAGCTTGATATCCAAATGGGTTATGTATGTGAGCAGCAGTCAGATACCGCATACGGAATGCCAATTTTGAAAAAGAATGCAATATCTAAGAGAATAATGTTTACATTCATTATTTTTTGCTGACATACTGTAAGTCTGATGAGATTTTGTACCATCTTGTATAGTTTGCAGCAGACATACAAATGAAGAAGACGTTGACATTGGCTGGTACCCTGGATTTATGCTTAACTTTAAATCAAAAGACCTTCAGTGGTGTGAAAGACAGGCTTTTCATAGAATTTAAGTATCACTTCCTGCTTGTCAATTAGGTTTTCATTAGTAGGTCTGTTACATTTAATCTTAGAGCCTTTTTCTGCATTTAGTGATTAAGATTTTTTTTTTTACTTTCTACACAGGCAATACTCCTCAAATGCTTTTGCTTGCTCTGAGCAACCTTTATACACCTTCATCTCCTCCATGCTCTGCATTCAGTAAATTACTGTTCTTATCTGCAAAAGGCTTTGTTAACAGCCAACTGGAATTAATGTAATTTCTTACTAGATTCCTCCTGCTCATCCTTGAACAATATAACCCTGGCATTTTAACCAATAAACCTCCTAGGATTGGAAATCTAAAGACAGAGCTTTTTCTTATATTTCCCTAGTTCCAAAGAGCTGATAGGCATACTGTGAAAACTGATCTATAATGAAATGGCTGTTTATTTACCTCAAGGTCCTACTGTACAGTAATGGATTAGTTTTATCTGGCATCTGCGGGAAGTATTTGCTATACAAGTTTATGAGCAAAAGCTATGTTTTTTTATTATAAAGATGGAACACATCTTTATGTCAAATAATATTTGGAATATCATGCTAATCAGGCCTATGTTTCTAACAGGAGATTGTAGAATTAGCTCTTAAGATCTTGTTAGGTAGCAATGGGTCCTACTGTAGCTCTAGCAGGGATTGCATTAGGTAGATTCTCAGTGTGTTGAAGCATAACAGCCACCCATGGTTATTCGTGTGCATTTGAAGTCCTCCAGCTGGTGTTGTCATCTCATCTCTGATGGCTCCTGTGGCCTACTGCTGTGTTTGTCTTCCTTTCTCTCAGGGCTGTAGAGTAAGACAGTAGCGAGCTGGACTGGAAAAAAAGTGGCATTTCTCAGCACTGGAAGAAATGAGGGAAACACACACTTACACATTCTTCATTTACATTTTGAATGAAACTTTCATTTTCCAGTAGCGTAAATTTTAGATACCTGGATTTTTTTCCTCCACAGAGGCTCTTTTTTCGAAAGCATGAAATAAATAACTTTGCAAATGTGTCTGGTTGTGGGTACCAGGGAAGTGTGGTTTTTTTCTATTATGACTAGTAATGCAGTTATTTTTCCTTTTTTTTTTTTTTGGTGGTGCCTGGAATATGTGAAGAAACCATGTGTAAAAGTGTATATTTTGGAATATGAAAATGTTTTTATTATGTCTAAGTGATTAGTTTTGAGCTTTCCTTTTGGCTGGGAGGGAAGGTATACTCTGTGGAACCATGCAATATTTAAACAAGCAAGCCGAAATAAACTCCATTCTTTCATATGTCCTGTGAATATTAGCCTTCTGCATGAGAGTCTATGTCAGACCCTGCAGGATATATAACAAATAAGGATATTGCTGCAGGCTATTTTAAGAGACTATTGAAGCGTCTTTAAGAATCTGGATACAATGGTCAACACCTGGCTAGGGTAAACATTTGGAGCTCATTTAAGTTATATAAGGAAATAAAAATGGTGTATACTTAGTTGTGGTGGGTGTGAGATATATTGATTAAAGAAATCGATGCTTTGCCTTTGTGAATTAAGTTCTAGGTAAAGTGTCAATCAACAGCCCAGGAACACAGCATAAAAACAGATATGAAGTCCAGAAGACAGGGGGACACAGGAAGAGACAGACTGAGGGTGGGAGCTCCTTGTCCAGATCACTCATAAAGACCAGATCTGAGTTAAGTATTTGAACTTTGGTAAGGAGAGCTTGCCATTCTGTTCTTTTTAGGAAACCTGGATTACCTGTGTAATCACAGGTTAAAAACGGCCTCTCCTGGTTAGTGAGTCCATTTGTTGAATAGGAAAGCAGGTTTCCATCCATTTCTGTAACATTTTACGGTTTACACACAGAGAGATTTAACTGCAGGACATATTCTGTTTAGTTTAGAGGGCAGCTTTATATTATTTTTTTCTGGATGGATAGGAGGTAGGTCTCCGGCCACCTTTTTTGTGTTTGTACATAGCGTAACATTTATTGTATTTGTTTAACCCCATGTAAACCCGAATTATTGCTCTTTTCACCAAAACTGTCAGAGAACAAAGAACTTAGGTGCCTCTAATTATATCAAAAGTTTGGGTATATTCTTGGCAAAATCCGTCAAATCTGGGGGTTACGATTATTTAATTTACTTTATTAAACCGCTCAGTTATCTTCTGAGATTACACTAGTTTTATAACCCCTCTTGGTAACAAACCAAATCATAATACATCTCAATACAGCAGAGAATACCATATACAATATATAGAACACATGAAATGTTAGTTTCACTGCATGCCCCATTTGTTCATTTTATTGTTGGGGTACAAAAACAAGATGTATTATTTTGCAGAAATACAATTTTCTTTCCACGGTTTAGTTTGTTTTTGAGATCGCAGGAGACATGTTTCCCAAATAGAAATTCAAGTCTCCATGTACCTGCCTAATAGGAGATTACTTCAGCTAGGGGTAAGGAAATTTTGCCACTCTGTTTTGCTCTGTTACTGAATTTTACTATTACTTACCATTTTAGTTTCTGACAACATGTTAAACTAAGCAGCAACATCTGATACTGAAAAACCTATATAAAATCTTTTCTAGTTATAAAAATATTAAAAACAATATGTAGCACACCTTCGAAATTCTATTTTTTTTTCCCTCTTTAATATTTGGCCATTTGAAGAATGCAAGCATCTTACTGAGTAATCTTTCACTCATGTTGTTCAGAATCTTTTTGATCAGCCAGTAAAGGTAAATACTGTATATACTGTTTAAGAGGTCAATATGAAGCATTGCTGCAGCTAATCCATCACTTACACCAATCAAATCTAACTGAGTCATTATAAGGTACTTCTCATTGTTAACAAAATTCCTCCCCTTTACATCCATAAAGCTAAAGATTACTTTTCATATTGCAAAAGACAGAATTATCACTCTTAACAATCAGTGTAAACAACATCACTACAAGTTCTGTAGAAAACCAGCACAGAATTGTATCTCTGCATAAAAAAGGATAAATGTGTTCTTAATCTACTCTGAATACTCCAAATAAGACACCAGGTCTGGTATTACAGACTTGTCCTCCTTCTGCAACAGTTGTGTAAGTCTTTCCTTCAGGATGCGCATCACTGGAACATGGATGTGTTCATCACTTTTACCTTTCAGT
Organism: Lepisosteus platostomus; assembly: GCF_059453375.1. Classification (NCBI taxonomy): domain Eukaryota; kingdom Metazoa; phylum Chordata; class Actinopteri; order Semionotiformes; family Lepisosteidae; genus Lepisosteus; species Lepisosteus platostomus. Next base: position 40,862,226 of record NC_142622.1, on the reverse strand, counting down.
TTCCCCACAAGAAGAGTGAGCCACAATTAGCCACATTTCACAGTTAAAGATTTTAAAATAAAATGTTGTAGTAAAAATGGATTAGTGGGAAATCCATAATACTTGGAACTCATCATTTCCTTGTGTTTTACCTTACCTGCAATGTTACTTAAATTCAAAAAGGCAGAATTATTCTTCTACCATAAAATACGCAGCCAGTCTGGATACCAAGTGCAAGGATCATTAAGCACACCAAAAACAGTAAAACGTTTCTGGTGCAGTTTCTTTTAATGGTAGCAACCGTTTCCAAAATACTCGACTTTGCTGCAATCAATGAATTGTTTGTGTCTCGACACGTTTTTTTTTGTTTTGTCACTATAGTTATAAACAGTACATCTTTTAAAGCTCCTACCAGGGGTTTTCAGCCTGTCATTCTGGAATCTAAACAGACTCATCCTGAGGCACAGCCAATGATAAAGCTATTTTAGCCCCATGGTTTGAAGAAAATACTTAATGAAGTCTTAATGAATGGCCAAGTGACTGCTGGCGAAGGGAAAATATCTCTTGAATGTCTCGGTGAGGAGACACATCCAGGAAAAACAAATGATAGACTCTTCACAAATAAGGAGAAATTGTAGAAACGGTGGTACATCATTTAAAAAAAACGTATTAACTTTTTAACCATTGCCAGGCTCCAAGTAGCAGCTCCATGGATTGACTTTTAAATGCCTGGCATCCACTTTTTTGTATATTCATTTAGAAATGTCAATTATTTTTTATTATATACCCACATAAATTGGATTCTTTAATTGCGTCTTTACCACTCGAATCACAACAGTGGTCCCGCCCCTGGTCTATACTCAGAAAGCTCACAAAGGGGGAAGAAACAATTAATTACACTTAATTAATTAAAACATTTGCTTATACTTCTAGAGTGCTTTTCTGGACTCTCCCCTAAAAGCGCTGTACAGGTAATGGGGACTCCCCTCCACCACCAATGTGCACACTCTTGGAGAGTGGAAGCCAAGTTTTACTTGTTTTCCGTCTCATTTTTTCAGATGTGTCATGAAAAAGGAACTGTGCACTTTGCTAACATAAGTGTTTCGGGCAAAAAAATCCTCTACTGTTGTACATTATACAGCTCCACATTATACAGCTGCATTCTTGAGATTTTAGTGTAGCAGTCTCCAGAGCAGCTTTATTACATCTTTTTCTATAAATTGTATACCTGTGACATTTTGATTTGTCTGAATCATGTGTATACTACTGTGACTCATCCAAGATCACACAATGTCAGAGCCCTCTTTTGAGATGAAGGTGCATATTATTCAAGAGGGCAGAAAGCCGTGTTGGAGGAGTAAGCATCATATTCAGACATATAAGTTCCTGTTTTAAGATGTTAAAATAAATGCTTTCTCTTGGTGGTCTTCTGTCCTTATTTTTTTATATCAATTTCTTTTGTGTTGTACTAAGTGTAGCTGGCCTTCTGGGCCAGGAATAATAATAATAATTGCTTACATTTATATAGCCCTTTTCTGGACACTCCACTCAAAGCGCTTTACAGGTAATGGGGATCCCCTCCTCCACCCCCACCGGTGTGCAGCCCCACCTGGATGATGTGACAGCAGCCAGAGTGCACCAGTACGCTCCCCACACACCAGCTCTCAGTGGGGAGGAGAGCAGAGTGATGAAGCCAGTTCAGATATGGGGATTATTAGGAGGCCATGATTGGAAAAGGTCAATGAGATATTTGGCCAGGAACGCAGGGGTGAAACCCTTACCTTTTCAAGAAACGCCCCGGGATTTTTAATGCCCACTGAGAGTCAGAATCTCAGTTTTCCGTCTCAACCAAAGGATGGTGCCTTTTTACAGTATAGTGTCCCCGTCACTATAGTGGGGCATTAGGACCCACACAGACCACAGAGTGAGTGCCCCTACTGGCCCCACTTACACCTCTTCCAGCAGCAACCTTACAGTAGCTTTTCCCAGGAGGTCTCCCATCCTTGTACTGGCCAGGCTCACCCGCACTGTGTGATGTCCCTGCAAGCCAACAGATTCCTGGGGAGTTGAAGAGGTCTCTGTTTCACTAAGGGTGTTGAGAGAGCCCATTTGTACCTCTCCCACTGCTTGAGGAATCCTGGTCACAGCTGGCTGATGACATGACCCAGATTCAGACTCGTTATGTCTGGATTATAGCGCTCAATCTATGCACTTTTACCATTTGAGCCACTTGAGAGCCATTTTTGGCATGTATTTTCTATATTTTTCATATCTTATGGTATTTGTAAATTGCATTTTAGGATGTTTTTAAGTAAGATGCAATAAAATGTGTTTCATGCATTCCACATGTGACCAGCAGCTCTTTTTTTTTTGGCAATGGGTACAAAACAAACATCTCCCAATTTCTACCCAATATTTAAGAACCCAAAATGTTAAGAAAGGTACGAAATGGAGAGAGGCCACCTACCCTGTCAAACCCTTATCTGTAATCTCTGCTTTCTATCCAGTAGCCATTTATAATCTAAATAGACACATTTTACCGGTCATTAGAAGCTAAGTGATTTCAGGATATCCTCCATCCAGTTCTTGATAGAAGACAGGGTTTGGCCTTCAACAAGGTGGTTGGGTAGCCTGTTCCATACTCCCACAACCCTCTATGAGAAGAAGTGTCTCCTGTTCCTAGATTAAAATGCACTTCCATGTAGTTTTCACTTGCAGCCTCTAGTTCCTGTTTCATTGTGGATACTGAAGAAGTTCACTGGGCTGACTTTGTCAATGGCTTTTTGAGGATTTTGAATACTTGTATCACCGTCTTCTCAGTTTGAGGAAAAAAAAACCGTTGAGCTCTTTTAGCTTGTCAGCAGAGGACATTCCCTTCAGCCCAGGAATGCCTCTGGTTGCTCTTCTCTGGACTGATTCCAGAGCCGCAGTATCTTATTTGTAACATTGTGACCAAAATTCCAGTTGAGGTTTTACTAATGCTTTGACGATTTTAACACAACATTCCTTGCAATCTACACGTTTAACTATATAGTCTAACATTTTATTTTGCCTTTTAATTGTCAACCCGCACTATCTAGAAGATATAAATAATGTGTCAAAATCAATGACAAAAAACCCTTTTCATAAGTAACCTTTTCAAGCTCAGCATTTTTTAATTTTATGGTTTAGATTTAACTACCCTACCTGCATCCAAACGCCCTGGAGATGTGTTTCACCACTAAAAATACTTTCTAAATCTAGTTTAATATAATACGCTGCTTCCACAGTTTTCGTAAACTTAATTAGTTCACTAACTATACCAGAATCTAGAGCACTGGGAAATAAAATATAGATCTGGAAGAGAAGTAGCAGTTATATAGTACATCCCCCATGTTACTCTGCTAATTACATCACCCCAGTTTGAACTTTCTCTCATTGTCTGAGCTCTCTGCTCTCTATCCATTAACCAATTCATAATCTAAACATTTCCTTGAATTCCTACCACCTGCTATCTAAGAATCACCCTTTATTTATGTACTCGAGGAAAAGCCTCAACACTACACTGCACTGAAAATTTACATTTAGAATATACATTTACATTTCTTAACAGGTTCTAGATTGTTCTTCTTTCTTACTTATATTCATCAAATACAGTGAGATGTTCCTAAAATGAACAGCTAAGGGAAAACACACTGAATTTACTGTCCACCCTGATTTTATACATTTACAAACAGTTGTGATATATAAGACAGCTAGCAAGTGTGACTCATTCAGGATTTGTGGGTTTCATTTATATGGAAAATATGCTGTCAATGTTATAGAAATTCCATGGAAAGGTGGAATATAGGGTTTTAAAAAACATTCATTAAAATCTTAAAATATTATTGGGACTTCTGATATGGTTTCATAAATACAGTCTGACATTTTTATTAAATATATAATTTTATATTCAACATATTATTGACTATATAGAGAAAGTTAAATATTTTATTTATTTAGAAACCCTAGATAATGGCAGACAACATTTTAACATTCTTCAAGAGTAAACAAGAAAGGCTTAAGCACTGTATGATTTTTTCCCCAGAAATGTAAAATTACATTGCGCATCGTAATGACAGTTTCATTGAAAGACATCTTTGTTACCTCCAGAATTTCAAAGTGAAATTCAATTAAAAGTTAAAAAAAACTTCTTCTTTTTTTGCTTTTTAAGAAAATAAAGCTTTCTGTGTTGTAGGAAAAATGTATTCCTGTATGTGGATTTTCCTACAATCTGATCCCAGGAGTTCCATCATTAAAAATGATTGGCTGGTTGAAATAGGAGAAACCCAAAGCAATTTGGCCTCCAAATCAGGATTTCAAATACAAGATTCTTTGTCAATTAGGATTGAGTTGCGGTGTTCAACCTATGGCTGTAATATATTTATTGGCTGCATTTTGTTAAGCTTTAATATTACTCTTTCCAACATGTTCTGCCAATTTGAGGCTGTTGTGTTTTGTCTTACTTTATATAAAAAAGCAAAGTTAAAAGGCAAACCTGCTATCTGTCAAATGTTTGATTCCATTTTAAAAGTAAAACAAATATATAACAGGAAAAACGATCGCGATATTTATTATATATTGTTGAATGTTAATGTTAATGTTCTATTAAACTTGTGAGGAATATGAAAAACGAAATTACTATAAAATAAGGGAAAATTAAATCCTCTGGAGAAATATGATATAACCATCATATGAATACTTAAAAAGGAAATACATCCCTAAAGATCACTAGTAAATTAAGTTTAATGTAACATGATGTTCTTAGTCACTGTGTGTATAATAAAAAGATGATCAATAATTTGATATTCCCATGCAGAGTAGGTATGGATGACATGCTCATTGTTTTTTTCCAAGAGACTGAAACACCAGCTGATTGAACACAAAGAAACCCTCAATAACAACAGCTGAATCTTTTTTTTATTGTGAATGTTTCAGAAGTACTGTCGTTGGCGTTGAGGCATGGATACATGCTATGTGACTTCTGAAAACAGTCTCATAGCTATGGGTTAAAAGTTAATGGTGTGCCATTATAAATGGGCAAATTATACAAATGGGTAAAAGTTACTTCAAAGTAGCTAAGGTAAGCATGTAATATCAGTACATTTAACCATCTGCACTGTAATTTGGTGCATTGGTTAGTACAGTATATTAACCTGCCTCTGTGTATAAAACTAAATATAAGAAAACAGAATGTACACTAATAGGTCTAAACCTGTTATCCAAAGCCTTCCAGCAGACAGCCTATGGAGAGCAAAGTATGAAGTACATTGGTGAAATGCTATGTATTGAAACCTGGGCAGAACTAATATGCTCTCTTCTTACATTTTTGAAAAACTGAGAAATACTGTATATAAAAAAACTATTCACAGAATCATATTGACAGTTTTAGTTATACAGATGAATAATTCCATATACTGTAGATAATCATAAATAGAGACAAAACTTGAAAATTAAGAAGATTACATTGGCTATCCCTTGTGGTTGAGAAAGATTATTGTCAGTTTATCCAAAGCTGTCTGATAAGGCCAACAGGGCATCTGTCTGACAAGTTGAACAAGTTGTCCTCGGAGATATCAGGTTGTGTACTGTGGTCTGATGTGTACTTCAGCTCTCTCATTTTGCTTCCTCATTCTGATATCACTGGCCTGAAAGTGCTGGCATCCTTTCCATCTACTCCAATCAAAGCTATCGGTCTTTGAAGAACTGATAGTGATGTTGTATTTCTTTATGTTTACTTCTGTCATTTGGTTGAAATGATTCCTCTGGCCTCCTCTGATTTCTTGGCTAAGTGGGGAGACGAAAAGCTTTTTTGGTCTGATCCTGGATTCTGATATTTGAATGACATGACCAACTCAACAAACTCAACTCAATCAACTCAGCTGATGGAGGATTTTCATAGTTTGGCATATTAGTGTTCTTGTTTAAGAGGCAGAAGTACCAATATACTAAGATATGAAATGTCTGGGTAAATGAATGTCAGGATAAAGCTGTCAGTATTAGCTTATGTTTTTGTTTAATCATTCGTCACTGCTACAGTATATCCTTGTCATTTGCACACAGGACTTACACAATACTGTTTGAAAACCTTTAAGAAAATAAGGTAAACATGAAACTCTGGTGGATGTGTGTAGTTAAGAATTGCAGTAATATAGCTTATTTTACTATTATCATTGGTTAGCAAACATGCCTTACTCTCATTATGGTTCAGGCAGTATGTGAAGTGAAGGATGCATGAAGGATGCTGAATATTATGTATTCCTACCAAAGTAAAGTGTGTGTAAAATTATGGTTGCCTTAAATTGAACTTTTAGGTTTTTAGGGAAAATGTTTTTATAACTGGTAGCAAAATTACCAAGTTTCAGTCATCCCCAGTACATTACTGTGGTAATGCCAAAGGAAATAAAGAAAAGCATCACTGAGGTTCAATGCAGAAAGTTAAAGAATCAAAATCCAATCAAATTAAAGAGAGAAAGAAGCAGCTGTTCTGGCCCCTGATTTAACATTTTTATGACTCTGCAATACAACACTAAAGAAACAATGTGGACTTCAGCTCCTGTCTCCAGGGTTGTATGGGTTTTCCTGTCACCAAGTGTGACGGCACACCGACCAGCAGCCAAAGCGCGCTGTGTTGTAACTCAGTGAAACAGAAAACTCCTCGGTGACTTGTGAGTGTATATGACTCACGTCTACCTGAAGTCAGATGCGCGATTTCATAATGACAAGGCTGAGACTGTTTCAGTTTCAGGAGAGCAAGCGGAGAGGATGGTGCCGTGGGGTTCTCACGAAAACTGGGGCTGGTGGAACCTGTTAGAAACGGACCATTTGGTAGCTGACATCGGCTCTCTGAGGGTCAGTATGGCCGGCACATGGGCAGCTTTCCAAAGCAGCTGTTGGATAAAACACTGGTCTGTGTTCACATGGGCAAAAGGACGGTCTTAAACTGGCATATAAAAGTTTTACAAGAGACTACATTTTGTTATATTTTATAAACTTAGGTAAAATTACATTTAACTTTATAAGTAATACAAAGGAGCAAGTAAAGGTTTATTCCATGCTGAAAAGAGAAGAAACGAAACACCGAAAGAAGGCTACACAGCCGAAACATGTTTCTTTTCTTCTCTTTTCAGCATGGAATAAACCTTTACTTGTTCCTTTGCAGCCTACGCCTGCTGACACAGCTACCTCCTTTAACTACTGAGTCATACATACAAATATGTTCTTATATGTTCTTATAAGTTCTTACACCTACTGTTAGTACATATTGTATTTTAATTCATTTTTAATTTAGCTTTTGTGCAAAAATTGAATGTCATAATATTGTATTATACTAACATGTTGTCAGCTGACCCTCCTGAAAAAGCCTCAATGTTTCACAAGGCCCACCACATTAATGTAGACTATGATTAAATCCAGCCATTTCAGAACAGCTTTATCCACTACAAGGTTGTGGGGGAGCCAGAGTCTATCCAGGTATGCACTTGGCACAAGGCTGGACACACCCTGCATGGGACACCAGTCCATCACAGGGCAGACAGGGAGACGCAATCCTGCACACACTCACATTCACACCAGGGCCGATTTTCCCAGAAGCCAATGAGCCCACGTGTTTGCCTTTGGGAATGAAAGGAATTCTTCAGTACTACACAACGTGGAGAGGGCGTCAAGAAATGGAGGAGAAAGTCCTTGCGGATCTGATAGCACCCAGTAATTAAACCCCGGTCCCCAGAGCTACAAGGCAGCAATACCAATCACTGCACCACCATGCTGCCTAATGATTCCATTTTAGAGGTCCAAACAGGCATTATGGCAGCTGGGAAGGAAATCTCGCCTTGAAGGAGGATGAAAATCAAAGCTTGACAGATCACAGCTTCACGTTTCATCTAATGCTGTGTGTAAGACACAGAGGGGACTCATGAAAGGGATACTGTGATACTGTGTGATAGGATGTCTGTGTGACACATGTCACACCAGGTAGCCCAATTGTAAGTACAGCTGTTGACATTTCTTCAACAATAGTCACATACACACTAGTTCAAAATAGGCTAAACTGGTGTGTAGCTGCTCAGAAACCTTTGGTAAGAATAGAAAAGAAAACAGGAAGGAGAAAGCAACCAATAACTGTAAAAAATGCCACTATAATACTGTTAGTTTTTTACACAAAGAAGAATATGCAGGTGCCTTTCAGATCGCAACAGGTTTTGTATTGGATATAACCTATACAGCTTTTTTGCATTGTGGATGTTTTGCTTCTTGTAAATTGACAATGCTTCGCGTAAATGTTTAAAAATGTGAAGTTCTTGGAACTGGATACAGTGTCTATCATTTGTTAGTTTCACATAATTTATTTCTTGGAAATGGTATTCTTGATTGTACTTTCCACATGCCTATTCTCTTGTACGTTTATTATCCCCTGCGGTAATCTGACTCTCTGCAAAGTGCTTTGAGATGATGCTCACTGCGAAAAGGTGAAAATAAAATTTGATCAACTCGATTGAAAAGTAACCTGAGTTATGTTATCAGGAAATACACGCACCCTCACAAGTTACACAACTTATAAAAGAAACAGACTGTCCTCAGAATTTACTTTTACTAGCTCAAAACCTTTGTTTTCTTAATGCCGCTCTTTGTAATCTTTTAAAAAAATGTAGAAAAATCAAAGGCAAAACAGACTTCAAGTACAACTGCACTGCATTGTTTTTTCACGATGCAGGGCAATTAACAAGAAATACCTTTTGAAATACATTACTCATATTAATTTCCATTCTATTTGAAAGAATATTGTCTTGTTCTTCATCTGGAGAAAATTCAGGACAACATAAAACAATTAAACAGTCTACAGGATGTGGAAGTCAATTTTACAGGGGCCACGAATGTCCTCCGCTTTAAAAACAAATGGAATGAATATGTCCTGTACATAGCAGCAGCCTGAGGCTTCCTCTGGCCAATACCAGGTATTGATAACATATTGATATTGATAGTGATGGCTGGTGTATGATATTGTGTAAATTATACTGTATATAATTAGACATGCCGGGCAATCGCCTTTTATGGGAGCCACGTAAAAGAAGTCCAATAACGAAATAATTATAGATCGATTCAATATAAACCACAAAAATATATAAAATCTGAAAATACAAGATGACTCAGCAATTTCCATGGATGGATATACTGAATATTTGCATAAACGTTTATTACAAACATAAGGCAATTACACAGACCTGTTTTGAAGCACTGTGCTTCAATAATGATACCATTATTGGATTTTTAATTTTGCTCAGATTTGTCTTACATAAGTCCTATCATTAAAGTACTGTATATATACTGATGGAAAAAAGAAACACAACACCTCCAACTCCACATTCTGGCCCTCCTGTCTGCGTGGAACAGGATGAAGAGTGACCCATCTGTGAAGAGGACCTGATGCCACTGCTGACGAGTCCGTCGCAGCCTCTGTCTGGCCCAAGCCAGTCGGGTGTGACGTCTAGGAGGTGTGAGCAGAGGGCCTCTGACTGGTCACCTTGCTCTAAGGCCAGCAGCATGGAGCCTCACTGTCCTGTCACTGATGCGGGCATTGTGTCTGCTGGCAGTTTCAGCAGCAGTACGGGGGGCAGATCTGAAACGATCTCTCAGGTGGACCAGTCTGATGTGTCGGTCCTGCTCTGGTGTGGTCACTCAAGGGATACCGGATCATGGACGGTCATCTGTCCTGCCGGTCTGCTGAAACCTTCTCTGCAGTGGGGACACAGTGGAGCAGCTCACTCCATAGTGTCTGGCAATGCTGGCACATGACATGCCTGCCTGCAGCATGCCAATGGCCCTCTCCCTTGATTCTGGTGACATTCAAGGCACTATGGGATGCACAGAAAACCGACTGTCTGGCCTTTTTCTTGCAGTGACCTAAGCTTTGAATTAAGGACTTTCAGGCATTGTTCCACCTGAACCTCGTTGGGTAAAAGTGCACCTAACGAGCTTCCGTGTGATTGGCAAGTTACAGTGCCTCACTGCACAAGCTGTATTGCTGGTCAGAGGGCTTAAAACAAGTTGACAACAGTTTGTGAAAGTACATAAGCTATGACTATAGTATTCTCAATTCAGAAAATGTTGCGTTTCTTTTTTCCATCAGTATATTTTGCTGAATACCCTGATATAACAGCAGTTTCCAGGTGAAATGAAAAACCATATAACAGCAATAGCAACAGTTAAAACATGTTTACCCTGAAGTCCCCAGTAAAACAGCAGGGTAAAACTAGTCTGTCATTGCTATTTTGACTGCTTGTTGATTTATGAAGTTAAAAACAGAACTGGATTGTGTGGTTTCATTTTTTTCTTGTTTTGTTAAGGAGGTTCTCAAAGGTTTATTGCTTTCAAGTTATGGAAGACTTTAAAATAAGCTGAAAATAATTGATTAGATGGATCTTCTTTAGATCTAATATTGTCTTACAGTGACATCAAGATACCTGCCAGAACAACTGTAACAGAATACCAAATTTTAGTTTGAAAATTAATCTGGATAGTATAGAAGATGTGGGAGTATAGAACTATTTACCCAGCCATGTTGCTAATGCCAATACTGTACTTCAGTTTCTTTCAAGTAACAGCTTGGGTGAGAGTCTTGAACCAATTAGCTACTAACTTATACATTAAGTTAGATGTAAATGCCTATTTAAATATACGGTAGAAAGCTGGGGCGACATGTTTTATAAACCACAAATTGTGAAAACCCTGATTATTTGACTAATTTTAGTTATTGCACATATGCTGTGTTAGAGATAACTGTTGCGCAACCTAACTTGTACCTTTGTCTCTGCGACGGTGCTAATAAAGCTTTTCTTTTTTGAATCCCCTTCCTTTCTGCTGCAAAGATGGCGGAGTACGATCTGACCACCAAGATCGCGCATTTTTTGGATCGCCATTTGGTGTTCCCTTTGCTGGAATTCTTGTCTGTTAAAGAGGTATTTACGTTTTTGTACAGTCCTATCGTTTTTTGTTACCGCTTGTTCTTTTCGGTTTGAGAAATGTTTCGGTAAAGCACATTAAAAGCCACGTGTAGTGTTGCCTATCTATTCAATGGAGCCGGCTATGGGACTAGGCCTCTAAATACGTTATAGATCTTTCGACTTAATTGTAAAAAAGCAGGTAGTCAAGAAATATTATGGAACACTCTATATAAATGATTAAAAGACCAAGCTTTCGGGATATCCCATTGGATTTTTTAAAATCACAATTGGTTTTTGGTAATAGTTCTGCAGCCTGCTTACCGGACTTATCAAAAAGGTTTTACACTTTACATTTTATACCGCTGTTTTAACAAAGTAAATATTTGTTTTATAACAAACAATGCAACAGAGTGACGTATGATATTTCACCTAAGCCTAGCTAATAAACATTTCATTTCGCTGAATTAAAGAAGCCGGTTTCTGTGTTGCTCTTGTTCTACTTATAATAAGGCTGTGAACTGGCTACAAATCTCAGGGAAGTGCCTGGGTATTTTCGGTTAAGACCACAGTAGTTTTCTATTTCAGAAAGCGACGTCATGTTGCAGTGAATTTCGCCTTGCGTATTGATAAAGCACGTTCACTTTGAATTATTGCCGCACCCTTAGTCGCTGATCACACTGGCTAAATGCAATGTGTTTTACCCCGTGAAACTAACGTAAATAACTAGTGCACCTCTCTTCCTTGATTCATTAAAATCGACCCTTGTGCGTTTCTAATGCTGTGATGTGTGGTGCATTGTACATCATTGTACTCGTGCTTGCCCTTTTATTTTCCGAATCTCGTTCGTTACCTTGTTGTGTTAAAGGTGATCCCTAAACAGTGCTGATGAAAAGATATGTTGTTCTTGGACAGTAAAATGTATATACAATTTAATGCTGGAAACCGAGAGTAGTCCCTGTAAGACCAGTCAGAATTCTGCTTATTCTGATAATAGGAAGGTCTTTATCTCCAGACTGATGCTCTAAAGCGGTTGTCTTATTTACTGTGCGAGCTCCGAAGCACAGGCTCTTCAGACTTCTATGTTGTTAAGTCACAATGATTTAGGTTTTTAAACTAAGACATTTGCGTGACAGTTTTATCTTTTGGGGGGTAATGCCACACTTTTTTGACGTCACGAGAACTGACCATAGATCTGAGGATTGCGTTGGCTCATTCCCCTCCTGTTATCATAGTAATCTTGGGAACAGGTAATAATAATTAATAATAATAATTGCTTACACTTATATAGCGCTTTTCCGGACACACCACTCAAAGCGCTTTACAGGTAATGGGGACCCCCCTCCACCACCACCAATGTGCAGCATCCACCTGGATGATGCGACGGCAGCCATAGTGCGCCAGAACGCACACATCAGCTGTCAGTGGGGAGGAGAGCAGAGCAATGTAGCCAATTCGTAGAGAGGGATTATTAGGAGGCCATGATTGGTAAGGGCCAATTTGGAAATTTGGCCAGGACACCGGGGTTACACCCCTACTCTTTTCGAGAAGCGCCCTGGGATTTTTAATGACCACAGAGAGTCATCATCCCCATCACTATACTGGGGCATTAGGACCCACATGGACCGCAGGGTGAGCGCCCCCTGCTGGCCCCACTAACACCTCTTCCAGCAGCAACCTTAGTTTTTCCCAGGAGGTCTCCCATCCAGGTACTGACCAGGCTCACACCTGCTTAGCTTCAGTGGGTTACCAGTTGTGAGTTGCAGGGTGATATGGCTGCTGATAATAGGTTTATTCCATGCTGAAATGAGAAGAAAGAAAACACAACGTTTGGCCGTGGAGCTGAAATGTTCTGATACCACACATAGTAATCTAAAATTGCTTAAATGTGTATCGTGTTTTATGTGTCTATGTATATATGGTATGTTTGTATGTGTACAGTGTATGAGCGACTCACAGAGTCAAATTCCTTGTAAGTGAAAACTTACTTGGCCAATAATCTATCTAACCACTGTAGAGTTGTGTTTTGGGCTCTGGACTCCCCACTAGAGAGAATGAGTTGTGGGTTCAAATTCCAGCTAGGTTACTTCTGTTGTACCCTAATGCAATGTACTTAACTCCGTTTGCCCCAGTAAATGTCCTTTTGTGTTAATACATACTCCCCAAGTTGTTCCACAGGACAGTTTGTTCTCACATTTGACTTACCTGGTAAAATGAAGGATGCATAATTTGAAGGATGAAGGATGCATAAATGTACTCCATTGCATTAAACACTTCATCCATTCATTATGTGACTGGGGAGGGAGAACCAACAGTTAGCAAGTTAAGTTACATGCCATCTCTAAATACTGGTGCAGATATTTTGTTGAGACCTAAATGTGTTTTGAATCATTCAAAAACAATGCCTCTTAACCCCCCTTCTGGGATTTGCAGGATTTTTGGTTGCTGAAATACTCAAGTTAAGTGCATTATTTCCAGTAACTTCAGAACTTCATGCAGTTTCTCTTCAGCTTGCGTTCTGAGAATTTGCTGCCTTTATTTATGACTGAACAGCTCTTAAGAGGTGATACATTTCATGTTGAACAGACACAGGTAGGAATGACACTATCAGTGTCGCTCTGATGCAGTGTCAAATAAACTCTTAGGGTGATTTTCCGCCTTCTAAGGTTTAATGGTGAAAAATCAGACTGTATTTTAGCTACCACACCAAAAATAAGGGCAGTTTAAGTTAAATTTACAATTTAGATAGCTAATTCAAACAGTCATCCCAATAAGAAATCTCATTCAACTTTTCAACAGCTGAAAGCAAATAAAAAAAAACCTCCAATAAAAAACGAAATAAAATGCTCGTGGTTAAGCACTTTGCTGGAATAAAAACCAGAAGAGAGGGGAGTTACCCGGAACTTGGACTGAGAACCACTGTACTAGGGTATTTTTTAAACCAAGGCCTGACTGCAGAAAAGCCTAAACCACCAAGCAGATCAATTGCTGTAATTAGCACTGGTGATTAAGGGCTGGAACAAAAGCTAGCAGAGACAGAGGTTCTTCAGGACCAGGTTCAAGAACTGCTGATTTAAGCAATCAGCAAATAAAAACATTAGTTCCTGGTACTTCTGGATTAAGTGATCAGACCACAGAATATATTGATCCAGAAGTTCTCCTTTATTGTGAAAAACAGCATGTTGGTGTCTTTTGTTACATACGTCTGGAATGCTCAATCTACCAAACGCTTAGAGAAGAGTGAACATCCTCTTTATTTTCTCATTTGCTGCAGTACTTTTCCAGGATGTGTCTAGCCAATCCCAGTTGAATACAGAAACTGGTCAGAGTGGGGAGGTCATGGCATGCCAGCCAAGCCTGAAAAGGGACATTTGGGTGTCTACCATGTGTGCTTGAAAGGTTTCTGGGGAGGCAGAAGCAGGGGCGCCGTATAAATGGCTGACCTTGCGTTCTGAATCCAAGCTTCTCTCCCCCTTGAAGAGACAAATTCCTAATGCAAGAAATTGTATATGACCAATAAAGCAATGTTATCTTTTTTTGCACACCTCCACTATTCCACCAATTGGTTCCAAGCAGTTAGAACAGTAATACTACATCCCTATACTTTATCTTCCAGCAGGTTGATCAAGGTTGGAATCTTCATTTTTGAGTACACTGCTTTAACACACTCTGCTGCCACCTTAGATCATCTGTGATCCACAGAAGATGGCGATTTTGTTACTCAAATGTCAGCATGTTACCCCAGAATGGCCTCCAAAGAAGCAGATAATTTCCATGCAGATAGTAAACTGCAGCTGTTCTGCTTGTGCACGGGTTATTTCTTCCTGGTGACCCCTGTTTTCTTGGACCTGGCCTGCCTCTCACAGAGCCAGTTGTCTGTGAACTAAAGAGTGCATAAAATAGTTTAGCACCATAACACGATTAAAGTATAAAATAATCTTGTATTTTTATGACTTTTTTGCATTTTTAAACTTGTGTTCTTATTTCACAAGACTGAAACGTGTTAAATTTGACTTAGGCAACAGTTTCTGGAGCCAAACTCATGTAAGTTGAGGGCTTTATATTTTTTAACTTTTGTTAGTTTCAATCTGGACTCGTGAAATAAATGTTAAGATGTATTTTCATGGAAATATACAGAAAAACAATTAGTACAGCTTTAAATCAAAGAATTTTCAAGGACTGAGAGCAGAAAAAACATCTACCCCCAAAATCAAAGAACTAGCTGAAGCGAATCATTGCATTTCGTTTGCGGTCCGTCTGGGGATCCTTAGTGGTGTGTCCTGTAATTTTTTTTTTTTCATCTGGATTATTGTTTTTCTTTTACAGATCTACAATGAGAAGGAACTTCTGCAAGGAAAGCTGGACCTGCTCAGCGACACCAACATGGTGGACTTCGCCATGGATGTTTACAAAAACCTGTACCCCGACAAGGAGATTCCCCACTGTGAGCACCTTGTCATCAATTTGCACTTAGCATTGCAAGCAGTTCAGGGCTTGCGTCCAAGCCTAAAGTGTTTTCTGTGAATTGGTGTGTCCTTCAGCCACACAGTAATTATATTAACTTCCAGCTTTTGCCTTGTGTATTCCTGGAAATTTGTATGGAACATTATCAGAGATGTTTGAACATTTGTGCTGAACAGTACTCAATTACAAATCGGAATCCTGCTGCAGAATACTTTCCAAGTGTTTGCAAAGGAGACAGAGAACTCGCCCGAGAGGAGTATAAAGCATGTCACCATTTTAGTGGTTTTTTTTTCCGGTCCTGTTCTCTGACCTTGAGAAAAACAGAGGAAAGATGCTGCATGCCCGTTGACAACAGAATTTAAAGCAGTCTCATGCCTAATTCTTTCAGCTGTAATCGGGAGTACAAACAATAAGAACTGTTGGTTCTGAAAGTAGGTGTTCATTATAGAAATGTCTGTAGGGGAATATTATCATGCGAAGTTAGTTTGTTTTGCTGTAGTAATTACAATCGTGGAAGTACTTTGATATAATTTGCACAGACAGTCATTAAGTAAGGATTCCCAAAACGTACAAAATTATTGCAAATCGTTAAATCATCAGCTTATTTTAGTAATTTTATGAGAAAACCGTTAGAAGAGGCACTAATATTCACACAAGATGCCCAGAGTGCGTATTTACTATTGCAAACCAGCCCCTATCTGATTATGTCCATCTTCTTAATGGGATGGTTTTGAGTTTTTTGAAAAGGAAAGCGTGTAAATCCAAAGGACATTGTTCCAAATTTCCCCTTTCCTTCTCATCTTTTCCCACCTCTTGATTTTTAGCCTTGAGGGAGAAGAGAACTACAGTTGTGGCGCAATTGAAGCAACTGCAGTCTGAAACAGAGCCCATTGTGAAAATGTTTGAAGATCCAGAAACCACCAGGCAGATGCAGTCCACGAGGTAAGGCTGCTTACATGTAAGCTGACTAACCTGAAGTTATATATTCACAAATCTGTCCCAGCTTGCCTCTTACTTAATGGTATGATTAAGTACAAGATACTCCAGCCATGACCCACAAGACATGTTTTCTAGACACAATGCGTTAGGTTCAGTCACCTTGCATTAGTTACCTGATAATATGTCTTGCATCCTTAACTTCAGCGTTAAAGTAATTTAGCAATTTGACTTGCTTTGTTAACATTACCATTCTGATTAGCAACAGCGCTAAAACATAGGAAGTAAAGATTGCGGTGATTAAAAACAAGAGTTAATATGCTTTCAAGTGGACAATGGGCATTTTACTGAGAATGACACATGGTCTCTTGAAGGTGTAAAATTTAAGCATAATGATCATCACTACAATGTATTTAATGGTAGAATGTTGGTATAGCTAGTTTGCAACACTGTCATTTTGAAGCAGAAGAATATGAATGATTGTGGATGGGTGGCTGATGTGAGAACGTGACGATTAAACCCAGTCGCTGCGGTTTGTGAATATTTTACGTTTCTTAGTAATAAAAAGTTCATCCTTGATAAAATACAACGAAATGTAGAATGCCGTGAATTCAGCATTCTTGCATTTGCCTATTCGCGGTTCGGTCTGGCCAGCGGAGTCTGGGATGAGAGAAGAGCAGAGTGGGATGAGACCGAGCCGAAGGTTTGTTTAACTTTGAACTTTCAACTTGGCGGCACGACAGCCGAGGATGGCGAGACGAATCTACAGTAGCAAGTGAGGGAGCCCCTGCCTGCCGCCCCCCAAGGCACTTCCTACTCAGGGTCCTCATCTCAGCGCGGTCTTGTTTTTCTGTTGTAACGGACACTCCCGGGGAATGACAGGCTGGCGAGGACTTTACAGGCTCTCTTCCAGTTTTATTGCCCTTTTCATTACAGTGGGGCGTGCTGATCACAGAGACGGAGAGAAAAAGTGCAGGAATCTGCTGGATGCGAGAATTCATGATAATATTATCACTGATTACTGTAAGCTTGTGGTTACTGTTGTTTTTTAGCTGATTGGTTTAAATTAACTTAAAGGCTGCATTAGTACTTTATTAAATAGGTAGTGTTACTTATCTTTTAAGTATGTATTCTATGTACTGTATACGTTATGTGACAGTACAGTGGAGGAGTTGATTATATGCGAATTGGGCTAGTTAAGACTATTGAGACCTTAATATATATATATAAAATCATGTATGTTCCGGGGGATTTGTTCTTAAACATTTATAGCCAAAGCCTGTTTTCACAGTTGCTTTCCTCGTTTGGGTAGAGATTTCCTAGTAAGACTTCACACCCAAACAAACCCCGTATTCTTAACATTTCACTCAACTGTTAATATGCAACAGATATTTTTTTGCATTGGTAGTAATCATAAAGAGCGTTTTTTACTTTATAGAATTTTGTGAATGCTGATGAATGGGGTGAAGTATTTGGTCAATTAAATAGGAATGTTACTTTGAAAATAAATTGTTTTGCACATTAGCCTTTCTTTTCAGTTTCATTGAATGGGTCACTGTTACTATCTGCAAATTGTGACTAAAAAAAAAAGTTGTGGTTACTGTTGTTTACTGAAGCTATTTAGTCCTTCCAGACAGCACCATGATTAAAATATTTTGGTTAGATTTAACCTTCAGCATTTGTTTGGATTCTTGGCCTGAAGCTATAAGATTTGTCCAAGATATTTTTTCATCATAAACTAGATCCAGGATAAATTCACATTTTTTTGGTGTTGGTTAACGTCTTCTTTTTTTTTTGAATGACCTATGTTATAGTTAGCAAATTGTATTCACTTCATTTTTGTATGTAATCTTGTATATGATTCTAGCACTCTGCAATTATTTTTAAGACCTAGTTGGACAAACACAGGATTTGGTTCAGTTGTTGGGACAGTACTCTTCAGTTTCGAGGAATTCGAACCCTGCTAGAAAGCAGATTTTACAGTACTGCTTTGGGTTACATCTTCATTCTAAAAAAAAAACATCTAAACATGTTGAGAGCAATTAAACAGGTGATTTGTGGAATTCAGTCATTTGGAAATTAAGGTCTTTTAAGTAATAGTAATTGAGACTTCATCCCTCAGAAATGAAAGTTGTCATTTTTAATATATATTAAGATCAAGTGACTTGCAGTTGTTGCTAATCGACAGGCGTAAGGTTACCTGTAAACTCTACTAGATTGGGGTTTCCATGATCAGGATTGGACACATTTTTCTTCTTAAGAGCATTTTGGTTTGTCCGCTATTTAATTTAAGCTTAAATTAATAAGGTGCTGCAGGGGTAAAATAACGAATGCAAAGACAAAATTATTATTGAAATTTAAATTCCTTAATAGGTTAAGTCCTTTGGCTCCAAAAAGAAGAAAATTGCAGTGCTGTGAAAACAGGGTTTTGTTTTCTTCATTTTGCCATTCACTATAATTAGGTTCATGAGCAGCATATGGAACATTTTTTTGTTCCATAAAGTTATTTTTGTTATGGAAGGTTTTTTTTCAATATGGAAAGGCACACAAACCAAATATATCAGTAAAGCTGAAATAATGCTGTAAACTGTGTATATGTGCGGACTTGTTACATAACTAATGAGTTCAAAATTAATTTAAAATGATTATTTCAAAGGAGTGTTGCAGTAAATTGTTGCAGACGCAGTTTAACCTCTTTGCTGCCACAGCATTTTGGAACGCTTTTAAAATGCACAATTTTAAATTTACAAAATTTTTTTTGTCTGAATTGATGTATCAATCATTAAATAGGCCTACCAGTAACTCCTTTAAGGTCAGAATATTTAATTCTCATTAAACATTGGGTTCAGTAAGTTTTGAAGGATGTGGTATTCCCTCAAAATTGTTTTATTTCTTTTGTTCCCATTTCATTTTGGCTAAAGATAAAAATGTGGTTAAATACTAGAGTACATTTAATAAAACTGCATGCAAGGCATTCTGGTTCTAGTTAGTAACCTCTTTGATATATGGTTTACTCCAGATATTGACAACTTGGTGACTCGATTGCTAAGCAGCATAAGAGAAGGAAACAACATGACAGTTTAAAACATTTGATGATGGGGATATTGGTTAACCTAGATCTTTTTCTCCCAGAATGTGTAACTTCTGATCTTATTAAATTACAATCAAATGTTTGATATCAAAATATGAAAGTTCATTAGGGCACCCATTTCAGCGGGAAGTTCATTTGGTTTCAAATGGCATGTTTTTCCTCACATTGATTTCAGCATTTTTTGAAATATTTTGTGCATACTGTCACAGCCACCTGGATTTACATGCCTGATGTAATGTAATGTTTCTTTATTAGCCCTATACAATTTCTTGCATTAGGAATTAGTCTTTTCGCATACCCCAGCTTTTCTCCATGGAGACACAGACACACAGACAGGGAGAGAAGCTTGGGGTCAGAGCGCAGGGTCTGCCATTGTACGGCGCCCCTGGAGCAGTTGGGGTTAAGGGCCTTGCTCAGGGGCCCAACGGAGTAGGATTCCTCTGCCGGCCACGGGATTTGAACCGGCAACCTTCCAGCCACAGGCGCAGATCCTCAGCCACAGAGCCACCGCAATAGGCAATAGGACGATAGGGCATTTCCAGATGTATCCTGTAGATAGAATGCTGTGCATGTGCTTCTTTGTGCGCAGACAGTGTTCTTAGGGTTTCCTGCTGTACATCATGAGGGCTACAACTCGCAATGGTGAGAAATACTAAAGCAGAAGCACCATCCACATCCACGGAACACCACAGTAATGAGAAGCCTTCCTAAATGAGCAGAGATTAATATGGCCAGAGATTAAAATGGCAGCAGCTGTTAGATTGCAGTAAAACTGTAAATAGTATGTAGTAAAGGGGGGTTTTATAAACATTCTTTGAACATCCCACGAATAGAGTAAACGTACCTCCTCCAGCTGAGTTTTGTGAGCCGACTCATTCGGTTCCCTTTTCATTAGGAGTCGGCCACATTTGAAAGGAATTGCCATGCGGTGAGCTTGGTTGCAAGCCCAAGTTTATTCATCGACTGTTACTGGTGGGTTGGCACTGCTGTCACATGGTCAACAGTTGGTCCTCATTTCCCATTTCATGTCAGGAAGGCATTTCTTCTGGTACGCCTAAAGCACGGTACGCTAATGTGCACCAAACATCTATAATTGCTTTATAGCATGCTGACCAATTGGTTTATATAATTTGTTCTTAACCATCAATTACAAGGCAGCAGGCTTTCTCTCTATCATTAAATCAAAGTTGCACGTCAGTCTTCAGGGAAGATTCGTCTGATATTCTTTATCCAGTCCAGCACTGTTGATAAAGTACAGTGGGAAACACAATACAGGTTGTATTAAGATTCTTTTAAGGTAGCAGTATTAAAAAATAAAATAAAAATGAAATTAAGGCGGGGTGTTTTCTTTTTTTTTTCAGGGATGGACGAATGCTGTTTGACTATCTGGCAGAGAAGCACAATGTAAGTAGGCTTTCCTGGTTTCTTCACATGTATTTTTAATGTTATCCTGTACGTGACTTGTATTTGAACTGGATGTTGGGGGGGTGGGTAATCAAGACTTCCCACAGCCTAGTATACTTGGTTTTCCAAAGCTTTAGACTGTTGTAGATATTTACATTGTGTGGCTGTTACAAAACAGCTAGACAGTATTTGGTCTTGCCTCAAAAATGCAAGAATTTCATATTCATTTAACGCCCTTCCTCAGTGCTTCTTGCTGTCTGCCCGCCACTGACCTGGTTCCTCTTGGTTATACAAGAGCTCAAGAACAAGTGCCATAGTAGTGAGTCTGTCAAAGCTTTTAGGTCCTGCCACCAGACCTTTCAGTTTAAATAAACACAAAATCCTGTATCACAACGCCATGTTCAGCTGCAACTTTACAAATATTTGTAAACTAGTTTTAATTTTCTTTAAATCCTTATTTTAAATCTTGGCGAATTTGTGGGTTTTTGTGTAGGTGGGTGTTTTAGCAAGCCTTTCAACAAAGTTAACCTCGCCTTCAAGAACTGCATTGATAGCACGATTGCGTAATTGCATAAAAGCTAGAGCAAATGCAGCCTGATGTGGCCAGCTGACAAACCAAACTCATTTTCATATCTTAAATACTGTGCTAAGCATTTGTCTTTTTGGTGCCACCTCTTAATGTTGCACCTTTTCTGCTCAAAGAGCTTTTCTGCTTTGTTCACCTTTTTCTATAGAACCCTCAGTCTCATTAAAATACTTTAATTTTTTTTCCCCCCGCAGTCCATAAGGCAGGATTGTATGGCCTTATTCATCCCAAAGCTTACTTTGAATGTTGATTTAGGTTTAGCACTGGTATACAGGAAGGTAGGATCATGCACCTAAATTGGAGCAAATGGATAGGTAATTCTAGGCAAATTGTTTTGACCTGCATAGATTAATAAAAGTGCCCTTAAACAACATAAATGCCAACGACTGTATTCTAACCTGAATGTATTTTTTACTGCCAGCTTGCTGCGTTCTTAAAGAAAACTGGATTCTTTCAGTAGTCTACGACTATCAGAAGTGCAGTGTTCAGGATCACCATTTTGGGTGATTTATAGTGTGCTTTCTTTTCATTGTATCAAGATGATTTCTGTAGAGGCTACCAGCATTCTTTTACTTCGGAGGCTCATTGTCATCTTCCTGCCTGAATTTTCCTTTATAGTTCCGTCAGGAGTATCTGGATACCCTGTACAGATATGCCAAGTTCCAGTATGAATGTGGAAATTACTCTGGAGCTGCAGAATACCTCTATTTCTTCCGTGTTCTGGTAAGGACTTTTAAAACTTAACTTTTTTTTTTTAAATGCTACATGAGAGCAGGCTTCTTATGAAATTGTTGGAAAATAATACACTATTATGGTGCCTAAGAACTTGTCAGTATATGTTTTTTGCTTCTCCAATGTACAATAGCCCTAATAATGAATGGGTTCTTAGCGGGTCCGGTATTTTGAAGTACCTCATCACTCTTCACAGTGTTTAAGAAAGTCAGAAATCTGACTTGTCAAGAAATCAACGCTGTAACCAAGTGCTGCTCAGTGAAGAGTCATTGTCATTTCTATTTAAACAGTTTTTAAGATTGCGTTACATGAAAGTTGGCACGTTGAAGCGCAAAACACAATATGATTTTGGCTTAAAGAGTAAGAGCTATTAAAATAAACCACAGCATTGTCTTTATGAATGAGAAATGTTTTAAAACAAATTTCAAGATCTCAACACAAAGGACGGAGCCAATTAGTTTTACCACTTAAGACTGCTATTTACAAATTGGCGCCATCAGCTGCGTTTAAATTTAATGAGTCTTTGTCTAATGGACAAGCAAAACTTTCAGCTAAGGCTTCTCTTGGAAACCTTAGTTCAGAAAATTCCCAGCATGAGCATAAATGGTTGTTTTTTTATGATGTGGCTTCTTTAGTACAGGACAATGCCAAGTACCATAAATTAAAAATATTATTCATGTACTTAGCATTTGTATAACACAGCATTTAAAAAACAAAAATGACAAGATGCTTTTTGTTCTTTTGCTACCTAGAACGATTGTACAGAAATGCCACCGATTACTTTTTTGTTGGCAGAATTTGCGTTCAGCCACGGTTTGGTTTGTAACTTGCCTGGTCTTTTTCACTTTCCTAGGCTAAGTGAAGAAATTATAGTTCTTGATCAGTAATTTAAGCACGTACGTTACATGTTGTTATTCATTCTGATTATATACGATAGGCAGCTTTTGGCAAAGAGTGGTAATGTTTTAAGTGTACGTTTCTGTCTTTGTCCCTCCTAGTGCGAGTTGTCAAAGAGGTAATTACTTTGCGCCAGTATAAAAACCAAATGTCAATGAATTATCTGTTAGTGAACCACTTTATGCTTCTGATTTTTTAGTAAAAGTGATACATTTGTGGTTGCATTACCTCTGAGTTGTTCATTTCAAGAAAGTAAAGATAAACTTTTCCAGTGGAAGTAGTTTGTGACATCAAATGTTATGTGGTCAGATAGCAGTTTATACACTAATCCAAGTCAAAATAAAACTGGTGCTCACATAGATGTTTATTTACGGATCAGAGCATAAAATGGTTTAAATAGATAAACTAATGTTAATGATTTAAGGTCACTATCTCATAGTGCTTAGTGCGTCATGTAAACATAAAACATAAATGTTGTGGTTATCACCATACTGCCATATAATGCAACTTTTTACATAATGTTTATGAAAGGCTGTTTGAAATAGCCAAACCTAATTAATTTTTAATTTTTGGGATGCATCAGTCCACTCATAAGGAATTTGCAACCAAAAAATAGATGAGATCCATCTATCCATTCATTGTTTTCTAACTGCCTCACCCAATGCAGGGAAGCTGTCTCGGCAAGCAAGGGTTGCCAGTCCACCGCAGGGTACACATAGGCATAAACTGAGACATGCACACATGCGCTAGGGCCATTTTTTTACAAGCTTATTAGCCTACCAGTATGTCTGTATGACTGTGGGGGGGGAAAAACCGGACAACCCGGGGGAAACGTACACAAACACAGTGGAGACATACAAACTACCCGCAGATAGTGCTCAGGATTTGAACCTGTGGCCCCAAGCACTGTTTTCAGAACGTTGTGCTGGTTTAAGAACAATTTACAGTTTTACACAGGTGTCGTCAGCAAAGGATTTATTGTAGACTTTGCAACAATGCCATTAGATACTAGAAAAACGGCAAGTAGTTTTGAAGGTTTCTGGACAAGTTCCTACCCATTTACTCTAATGAAGAGAGTGAACTTAAATAAACCAAAAGGAAAGTAAATGTGCAACGTTTGGAGCTGAAGCGTTTATTGAAGTATCAAAGTTTGGAAGTTTTGGAAGATGATGTTGAATAATAGCATGATGTTGAATAATAGCAATTAAAGACTGCTTGGTTACTCCAGGTTGGTTTTCTAATTATTTTATCGGATTGATTTTTGGAAAATATTGTATGAGAACAGTTTAACTGGAATATGGTGTGCAATCTTAACAAGTCCCATATGCCAGAAACTACATTTCCCTACCATATTCTAGGATAATGAGGGCATCTCTGAAAGATGAGAAAAATGGTAAATGCCAGTTTAAAGTCTCATTGATACCGAATGCTCTCATGATGTTTACTGCAGTAATTTTAGTTATTTAATAGCTTTGCTTGTTACCTTTGCCAAGATAGCGTCGAACCGTCCAGATTTTTCTTTAAATTGGTGATGGCGAGATTCAGCAAGTGATCATCCAAACTTAAAAATGGAAAACAAACATGTTCGTTTTTTCTTCTTTGCTCCCTGCAGTCCTTGAGATATACTGGTGGCCATGGTTTTGTTTCTTGTGTTGGATTCAGATGGTAATTGTGTTACTGTGGCTTAAAATGATTGAGGTCTTGATTTTTCTGTCCTGCGTGATGCTCTATGAGCCACAAAACTCTCCACGATATTGGGGTGTTGCATTGTTCAATATTTGGGAGTTATTTATAGGAGAATTTAAAAGGTTTGCAACAGAAGATTTAACCCAGGCAGTTCACAGGTGCAGTGACATGTCTGCAATAAATACACTTCCTTGTCTTTTTTTGCAAACTTCTGCTGCCATTAGTCATTCTCCCAGGTGCCTTTTCATTCATCTGAGCTTGTGATAAAAGATGTATTAATTTTCCTAATTTATTGCCAATTTTACCCTGATTGATTGAAAGCCCCACTACAAAGGTCATCCATGTAACTAGCAACACTAAATTAATCTTAAAACCACTATCATATTTTATCAACCTGGAAATGTATCATCTGGAATTGCACACATGCTAATTTGATGATCTTGTTAGCCTTACATTTAACTGGAAATGAAATATGACCATCCTAAGATTTTTTTAGTACGCGAGTTTCAGCACACAGTGATGGCTCTCAAAGATTAATCTGTGTGCGGAACTACAAATGAACATCTCCATTTAAGAAAAGGCTGTATGCAAGACATTATAAATACTGTGTAATAGTTTGCCTAATAGTTGCATAATTTATGGCACATTGTAACCATTTGAAGTATATTTAAATCAAACCTGGCCTGCCGTAGCAAATGAGTTTAACACCCCTCGTCTGCAGTATAGTAGCGTGTGTGGCTAGTGGTGGGACCAGAGCAAACTGTACACCTGTGGTGAATGTTTTCCCGCGAGTTGCTGCTGTGCTGTTTGGGATTATTCCCCACTAAAAAGCCATTGTTAGGCAAGTAGCACGATGCGTTCTCCTATTGAAGTGTTAAGTCAGCTATATAAGCCCGTATCCATATATCAATTTAAATTTAGGATACTGCTTTTCAAGGAGGACAGTTGGCAAACCGTCTGCTGCAACAACAGGAAAGACTCCCGTCACATGATGGCGGTCTTCATTGAGGGGGCACTGGAGCTCCAGCTAGGATCACATAGACCGTTTCACTGCTCTGCTTTCAAATAAGCTGGCATGTACAGTGCATGAGTTTGAAGCTCATAAATGTTGGGTTTGTAGCAGGCTAAGATGAATGGGGCTGGAAACGTGTCACTTACTTATTCATACCACGGTAAACCGTCAGCTTGGTAATGTGGTATAAAAAAAATGTTGAAGGTTTCAGAATTGCTTGAGTCCACATTGCGGTTAACCATGAAACCGGTATACCGTGACAACTGTGTTTGGCAGTGCTGGGAGCACTTTTTGTAATGGCGGTTGGACATTCTCAGCTAACAGTGATCCACAGTCACTGGAAGGGCTTCTAAGGTACTGTACATGTCAAAGGAAAAGTTCTCCATGGTCACCTGTTGTAGTAGGTGAGTGCATGTTGTTCCACTGAGGATCTTTGCTTTACTATACTAGATTGACCCCCTTTTTTACTTTATAAACATACATTTCAAAAATAGGTACCTGTCAGACCTGCACAGCTGTTGGATCAAAACTAACCTTTGTAAGTTAATCTGATGTCCTTGCGATGCCCAAGTAATTTTTCCTTTTTAAATTAGTGTCATCATTTATGGTTGTCTTATTTCTGTGCACGTTTCACGCAAATAATGTTCATGATAAAGTTCCCTGATTTATATTTTCTCCAGTCCCGTTTGCTAAACTGAGGGTCTTGTTGATGAAAGTCAGGAGGCTCCCTTTTCTCTTCTAACATTCATAATAGACTAAGATTTATTACAAATAAAAGATCAATTTAACCGACACATAAATAATAGATAGTAAGGTAAAAGTCCTGTTGGAGCTGTTTTAGCTCCTAATGTTTTTGATTTTGACAGTTTTAGGTTAATCTGGGAAAGTGTACGACATGCACTGTTCTTTAAAATGATCTACCTCTTTTTTTATACTACAGTTAAGTATATATTCTGTTTCTTTTTAATTACTTTATAAATGGAGAGCAAAAATGGCTCAGTGTTTGTAAAGCAGCTGTTTATGTCCTCTGTTCGAGTGAATGCTGATTGAGTGAATGCTCTTGAACTTATGAAAAGAATACATTTTAGTCGTGTATTAAAGATTTTTTACTAGTTGAATACTTTGGAAATCAGATAATATGAAAGTAGGTCTGTGGGAAGATAATTGCAGTTCATTGAGAGTACTGGCAGTATCTGCATTACACATGTGTACTTATATCCTCTATAAACAAAGGATTCATTGCTCGGTTCTGGTGTTTTGTGGCTGTTTTCCCACTGCCATCAAAAATATGTGAAAGACGAGCTACACACCAAGTGTCAGAGGTGCAAACCCCTTCTGATATGCCTCTGCTAAGGCACTTACTGGTCGTACATTGCAACAGGGAACACCAGAAAATACTACATTATTTAAAGATAAATATTTTACAGTAAAATTCTAAGCTACTTGTCTTCACTGTAAATGACTGTTGATTGGGGGAGTTGTCGGAAGGCTGCTGAATAAAAAAAAAAAAAGATTGTCAAATGAGATGCCACTGCTTGCTGAACTGACTTCTGCTAACACATCTGCATGACGTGCGATGTTGCAAACAGAAAAAGCCGTAACTTATATTACCAATATTGTCAGCGTCTGTTCTAGAAAGCAAGCCAGAGTTTGTTCTGGTCTTGCGTGCTTATCATTATTATTACAATATTTGCTGTTTGTCATACAAGTCTTTGTTGTTCATAGCCCCTCTGTTTCATGTTGTTAAAGTGGAAGAGGCCAAATAATCTGGAAATGTACTGTCCCGCCTGTACATAATGAGCTAATGTGCCACTGCCTCATGTGATCCATGTCTTGGGGCGTTTTTTAATTCATCTGGTCAAATTTAGGCTTTTGCAATAGTTCTGGTTCTGGTGCCTCTGTGGTTCTGTAAATGTAATGGGCCACTGAGGTCCTGAACAGCAGTGGGGCCCAGCCCTGGTCCTGAGGACTGATGGTGTTAGCCTTTAATGACAATTGATGCTTTTAAGTACTCTGCTTGCTTGTTTAGATTCTTGGTTTGCTCGATAACTCCACATCCTGTGTTTCAGAAACACCTGACTTCAGGTGTATTGTTCCCTGAACTTTAAACAGTCTTTCCTGAACTTGTTTACCTTTTCTTTTTTAACTTTCTGACTGAACGGCTGTGAGCAGGTGATCATTTTATGATGAACTGACACTGATGGGATCGACATTGTGTCACACATTCCTACAATTCTTTTTTTCCTTGACTAGTTCAGGTAGTTTAATTTTGGGCTAAATGTGTGAATGAATGGAGATCGTGGAAGCTTTCTGAAATGCGAACTGGGTTGATACCAACTACAGTGTTTGGAGAACTGAAAGCAAATGTATAAATATACCTGAAATGGAAAAGTGAAATAAATTAGCCTGTGATTAAGACCTTGTCTAAAGCAGAAACTGGAAGAAACGGTGGTTCCCTGGATCCAGGACTGGAAATCACTGCTATATGTGACTGCTAACCTGAAGCATTTTCAATGCCTCTTGTACAAAATGGCATTGCAGTGAATTCCTGAAACTGCGAGCTAACTGATGAATATTACAGGTGGTGTAGTCAATTCATTTCTCTTAGAAGACTTTAAATTCCACATATATATTAATGCAGACTTACACTTAATTCAGATTTCTTAAGTGACCAGCATCTCAACTACTTTGATTTTGTTTCAGTTTTCCGTGTTTCTGGCATCGTCAGAGCTCAGATGGACTGCTAACATAAGCAAGTGCAAAGTGTGCATAGCTGTTTGCAATCTAATGCTTTTCCCCGGCTTTGACAATGCAGAGTACTTTTCATGTAAAATAAATTTAATCAGTGTAAATCCCATATTGAATACCTGCTCTTTCCTTATCTGGGTCTTCCATCTCTACAAACCACCACATTCTGAGAGAACAGGAATACTGTAAGTCATTTACGTGGGAAACGTAAAGGGGATAAAGTGAAAGCTTGTAAATTCAGACCTAAGGTACTGTTACAAGGGCATGAAAAGAGGGAGTTATTCATATCATTGGTTAATGCTGGGGTTGGATGTTGAGAATAAAGATTGAGTGTCCTGTTGGATTTCCAGCACAGTAAATTTATTGTTGCTGGTCAGTCAGCGAATGTGCCATTTTGCTAACAAATGGAAACTCAAGGTAACTGCTGGAAAATCCAGGTATTGAAATTATTCTAGCATAGCCACCACTGAAAGCAAGTCAGTGTGCAGAGCCAACCATAATGACATGGAGTCTAGCCAAAAAGAGTGCGCACAAGCTTCCAATGAAAAACAAACACTTTTATAAACGAAATGGTGACCTTTATATTGGCAGTACAGCCGTTTTTCCCCTAATATCCATCTTTTATGAATTCTACATTTTTCAATTCATTTCACATCGTCTTAACTTGTTTCGACAAAGAGCACTTTACGGTTTAAGGCAAATCTCTTGGAATAAGCTTAGTTTTTGAGCTGTGGTCTCTTGCCTCCTTCTTCTTGAGCAGAGAATTTTTGAATGTGTTTGATTATCAGTTTTTTTTAAACCCAGAACAAACTCAAGCCATTAAATTTATGAAGCGGGTTCTAAAATAAATCCTCTTGCACATGCTTCTATATATTTTGTTTCTGCTGCACATAATTATGAACTCTTCAATGAAGAGTTTGACAATCATTAATGACTTTGACTTAGAACTGTAATGCGTATTGAACAGAAGTGAAATTGCTGTCATTTTGGAAATTTAATATTTTTCGAAAACTATTGAGGCTTGGCAAGATGCAAGAATTTTGCAAAAAAGTACAGCTTTAATACATTTTCTTTTGCACAACAGATAAAGGTAGCTGTATTTCTAACCCAATCTTAGAATCAAAACTATGTACAGTTCCAGTGGCACTTGTGTTTTTGAAAGTTATGTTTTAAAGAATTTTGTATGTCCAGTGCTACCAAACTCAACGAACATGATTTTTGCAAGGCTCCATTTTAAATTTTGCAAGCAGAAGAATGAAATCTCTTTTGAGAAGTGTTGGAGTGAACAGAATATAGGAATTTGACTGAACTGCTCTTTCCAGTGCATTTTACCATTTCAACTCCAGCAAAGATCCCAGAAAACAGGGAACGGCTCAGGACGTGTTTTTGTTGCGTGTATTGAGGAAGGCCATGAAACACAAATTTAACATGTGGTAATGCTTTTTTCTCTCTCCAAAACTGCCTGCCTTAAGGCGTCTTTGGAAGTTTGTTTTTCCCCACAGTGGACATCATGATGCCATCTTGACTTGCCAGTTGCTGCAGCTCATTGTGTCTGGCATATTTCATAATTGAAGCTTTCCTGTCCTGTCTTATGGATTTTTGTACCTATGACAAGAAGATCATAATCATTTAGTAATCAAAACAGACCAGTTGAAACCTGGGTTTGACCTGTTGTTTATTTAGTTTTTAAATAGAGCTTATGCCCTGGAGCTTATTCAGGTATACATTTCTGTTTTCTGTTTTGTGTGAAAGGTAAACTGCATGGATTCATTTATGAAGGTAAATTTCTTTTAAGCAAAGTGTGTGCAAAATACCAAATTGGAGAACATGAGTTTAATATTAATGACTTAATCTCTTCAGAAGTGGAAATATATCTGTTCAATTAACTGTTTTGGGGACATCATTAGTTTAGATGGCTAGATGTAGACACCTTAATTATTCTACTGTAAGGTTTTTTGAGACCATGAGTGATCAAAGCTGTGCACATGTGTTTGCAACTAGTAGCTATGCACTTCATTAAACTACCAAAAGGAAAAAAAATGAGTGTTGGAAGAAGTTGTCTGAGGTCATGAGAAGGCCAGATGAATCCAAATGAATTCTGGGGTTTCCTTGGAGGTCTTCTTGAGTGATGTCTTGGTGGAGTCTGCACAATCATATGGTATTGTAGTACCTGGTATTCATAAAGGAAAAATCAAAAGAATGGCAAAATTACTTTTAAAACCATGTTATGTTTATAACTGATTTGCCAGGTTCAGGAAAATTTGTGATCTTGCCAGAGCTTGGATGGGAATGAGTAGCAGGCTTCATCATACAAATAAGACCTAAAGGCTTTATATTAAAAAAAATGTATCTAGTAATCTTTTAAGGCAGGTTAAATTTTCCTTTTTGTGTCAACTTTTAGAGCCAAAATTAACCTCTATAAGCCAAAATAGATACTAATCAGATTTTTTTTAAAAATTCAATTGAATTTTGTCAATGCCCATTCCATATATGGTTGATTTTACAAATATTTCCTTACTCCATATTTTCTTTGTCATTTTGGTGTTTTACTTTACATTCTAAATAGGCATGCTTTGTTCAGACCACTTATTAATTTGAAAACAAATGGCTGAACAGCTGGCCTAATTTCAGACTGCTAAAGCTTTTTAAACTTGTTTTGGGTTATTCATGTACAGCTAAAATCTAAAACTATACTGGTAATGTAAAAATGTGTGAAGTACAAGTCCTCAAAATTCAGAAATGGGCATTTAAACCCAAGGTCATTCTTGAGTTTAGAAGTTTTTTTTTTTTTTAAACCAGTAACTAGTGCAAGTTGCCACAGGGGTTTGTGATTGTTTGGGGCCTGTTAAGTGTTTAATAGTTCTTGTTCCTACATGTTAGATGGAAAGCTTTAATCAGTTAAAGCTCTTATCCACTTGTTTTAAATCACTTCTTAAATGCATGGCATCTGTTTAGCTTTGTTCATTTCTAGCACCAGTACACTGAAAAACATCAGTTCAGTGCAGTGTAAAAAAACTGTAGCCCCTTCTTTTTGAATGTTGAAATGTGCTTGTTGTTTTTTTCAGGTCCCCTCTACAGACAGGAATGCTCTGAGCTCCTTATGGGGCAAGCTGGCCTCTGAGATCCTAATGCAGAACTGGGAAGCTGCAATGGAAGACCTCACAAGGCTGAAGGAGACCATTGATAACAATGTAAATTTTTAAGTTGTCTTGCTTGGCTTCTGTTTTAATTACACATGGGGCATTTTTATCCCCATGAACTAGTTTTCGCTGTATGCCAAAAAATGAAATTTAATTGGACCATATATGCTCCAGCTAAGTACTCCTTACTTAAAAAATTGTATTGCCTTAATGTATTTTCTTTTACTCCTACCAGTCTGTCAGCTCTCCACTCCAGTCTCTCCAGCAGAGGACTTGGCTGATCCATTGGTCACTCTTTGTCTTCTTCAACCATCCTAAAGGCAGAGATAACATCATCGATCTCTTCCTTTACCAGCCACAGTAAGTAACGCTAAGCCATTGAAATTATTGTCACTGTAAGCCCACTACGGATACGTGCCAGACAGCATCTTTCCATGCAGCACTCCCAATGAGAGTTGAAGTTTGAAAAGTAATTGGAGAGGTCTTTTTTTTTTTTTGCTGCTTGAAGAACTGCAGTTGAAGCGGCCTGAACTTTGGTTCACAGGAGTTTGGCAGAGCAGTGATGGGTTTCAATTGTGGTTGGTGTTACAACACTTCCAGTGGTTCCATTGGCAGCTGCTGTTGACCTCCAAGTAATGATGTCAACTGAGAAAGTCTTTTAAAAATATATTAGTTGGTGATCATCGTGAGTGGTGGGGTTTCCAGGTATATTGTCCAGATGTCTGAAGTGCATTAAACCAACTTTGCCTCTGAAGTAATTATTGATTTGTGTTTGCTTACATTGTAAGTATTCCTGCTTATGAGGCTCATTTGTTTGATAATTGTAAAGTATATCTTTGGATGTCGAATGTGTCCATTTATTATGGGATCATTTCTTAAGACATGGTGAGCTATAGGGATTTTAAACTATACCTTTTTTTAAGAGAACAGTTTAATGTTATTGAACAGATGATTATACTTAATGTAAACCATCACGCTGGCTACCACAACACAGAAGGCTCAAGTATTTGGTTTCCTGTTTAAAAAGAAGGAACATGCTTTTTTATTGTAGCATATGAGAAAAAGGGAAGAAAAAACAGTGAAACCTGCTTAGTAATTACTCTTGAGCAGCTCAATACAGCTGTCTGGACAGTGGCAGTTCACTGTGATTTGCAGTTTCACAGTAAAACCACATACTTTTTCCAAAAAGACCTTCACTTGAACATGCTTGCTTTGGTTGCCATCCAGGTTAAGTGACCAATGGATCTGAATCTCTGAATGTTGACGTGTTGGCAGAGACCTTGCCTAGGCCACATGAGGCCCTGTCCGCCTACTGCATTGCTGGCTTCTGAAGAATACCACTGAAATTACTAGACTTCTTAGCCCCGTCACAGGCTGTTTTAATTTGCTGTTTGGACTCTGCCATCAAGTTCTGTTAACTCTTTTGCTTCTGGCCGGTACTCCTCGGTAGGGAGATCTCACAGTTGTGTCTCAACGTTTCCCAACTTGTGTACTGGTACTACAAGAGCTTGGATGATGACAATGTGCGTAATCTATTGATATGAGGATCCTGTTCGAAATATTTGGTCCCACATTCGTTTCTCTCTCTGTGGTACTTGATAATTTGATGTCCTTATTCCGACTTTTGGGTCTCAAAGACATACCAAATATTTGTAAATTACCTCTTTTGCCTTTTCATATCCTTCTCCTGAGGTTTGAACAGGTGAGGGTAAAGATTAGTTCTGGGCTGAAAAGTAGAAAGTAAAAACAGCCTTTCAGCTGTTAGGCCCATCTTTCTTTCTTCCTTGGTAGCCAGTTGAAGCAGCTCCTAACTTGCCCCTCTTCAGGTTTGAACCATGTCAATAGTAAAAATAGACTAGTGTCCAGCTTTTGCTTGTAGGTTTCTGAATTTCCTTAATCAGGCTTGTAAATGGTGTGACATGCTGTTCCTTTTTGCATTATGGATCTTTTATTTAGTTCATAGGAAGTATTTAAGCCACCCACCTACCCAGCCCACCAAGACCATGCTGTGGTTTTCTAGATGCTATGCTGGCAGAGGGTGGGAACTACACGAATACGGGAATTTTAAGCTTCTTGTACAAGGATATTATGTGGATACATTTTAAAAACATATACAGCAATTTTAAGACATGTAGTTGGTCTTTATGCTTCCATTTCAGCAGCAAGCATAAGTCCTTGGTAAAATGGGTGTACTTATTATATGACTCATGAAAACACTGAGGAATTACGGTTACACAATATTGGAAAACCTTTATGTAAATTCCACGAAGTATCAGATTATTGTCCTTGACTATGAAAAAATATTGTGGATGATACTCTGGTATTAAAAAAAATTGATTACATCATGTATTGTGACATCAGCTTCACCTGAATTTTACACTCTGCCAGGGATTTTGTTTGTGCGCTGAAAAACAAAACAAAAAGTAAATGGTTTGGAAGAAAAGCAATACCCAAGATTGGGTATCGGGCAGTCTGATCTAGCCAGGTTCAAGGGCAATTAGAGAAAGAATATTGTCACTAGATGACCTATGATGTAGGTGCAAAGAGGAAAGATAATACTTCTGTAATATTATACACACTCTTGGAGAGTGGAAGCCAAGTTCTACTTGTTTTGCGTCTCATTTTTTCAGATGTGTCATGAAATAGGAACTGTGCACTTTGCTAACATAAGTGTTTCGGGCAAAAAAATCCTCTACTGTTGTACATTATACAGCTCCACATTATACAGCTGCATTCTTGAGATTTTAGTGTAGCAGTCTCCAGAGCAGCTTTATTATATCTTTTTCTATAAATTGTATACCTGTGACATTTTGATTTGTCTGAATCATGTGTATACTACTGTGACTCATCCAAGATCACACAATGTCAGAGCCCTCTTTTGAGATGAAGGTGCATATTATTCAAGAGGGCAGAAAGCTGTGTTGGGGGAGTAAGCATCATATTCAGACATATACAGATAAGTGGAATTTTAAACACAATATGATGGGATATTAAAACAAGTTCCTGTTTTAAGATGTTAAAATAAATGCTTTCTCTTGGTGTCCTTCTGTTTTTATTTTTTTATATCAATTTCTTTTGTGTTGTACTGAGTGTAGCGGGCCTTCTGAGCCAGGAATAATAATAATTGCTTACACTTATAGAGCCCTTTTCTGGACACTCCACTCAAAGGGCTTTATAGGTAATGGGGATCCCCTCCTCCACTACTACCAGTGTGCAGCCCCACCTGGATGACGCTCCCCACACATCAGCTATCAGTGGGGAGGAGAGCAGAGTGATGAAGCCAGTTTATAGATGGGGATTATTAGGAGGACATGATTGGTAAGGGCCAATGGGAAATTTGGCCAGGACACCGGGGTAACACCCCTAGTCTTTTCAAGAAACGCTCTGAGATTTTTAATGACCACAGAGAGTTAGGTCCTCGGTTTTATGTCTCATCTGAAGGACGGCGCGTTTTTACAATATAGTGTCCCCGTCACTATGCTGGGGCATTAGGACTCCCGAAGACCACAGGGTGAGCGCCCCCTGCTGGCCCCACTAACACCTCTTCCAGCAGCAACCTTATTCTTTCCCAAGAGGTCTCCCGTCCAGCTACAGACCAGGCTCACACCTGCTGAGCTTCAGTGGGTTGCCAGTTGTGCGTTGCAGGGTGATATGGCTGCTGGCCTATAATCTTGATATCAAGTACCAGTGTTTTTATGGGGTACCTTTGGGATGTAATGAAAGTTGGTGTGAACTGTGTAGTGTCCAGGTGGCCAAATCTCTGGAAAATCAGCTGTTAGCAGTTCCAGTTCCCTGAAATTGCTGAAAGGTATGTGCCAAGTAAGTTATCCCAAGTTCATTTACTTACCATATCAACTCAAATTGAGTTGCTGATTTTCTGTTTAGAAGAATGTACACTAGTTATGGCCATACAATAGCAATGGCAGGGTGCAGGCATCCTCTGTAAAGGGTAGTATTAATTGAGACATAACTCAATTTCTTTATATCAAATTAGCATGTTGCAAGTTTACATTTGAGTTTTGCATTTACATTGCCAATCTTAGATCGGAAAAACACTGACAATGCTTGTAAAATATTTATCTTCAGACTTTCCTTTGTTTTCGCTTTTCACTGTCCATCTAAGTTATACAACATCTGAGACCTCCCTTCATCCACGAACATGTTTTTCACTCCCTCTGTGTTTCATGGTGGGCTGAGGGCACTCCTCTTGAAATTCTTCTGATGGCTTCCTCTGCTCCATTATTATCCCATCTGAGCCACACAGAAATAGTTAGGCTCGTGTCATACCAGACTTTGTGTCAGACCAAATGACTTTGCTTGGGGGGGAAAAAAGCTGACTCGTGGTAGTACTTTGCGTCTGATGCTTTTTGTTTCTTGTTGATTGTTTTTCCAAAGGGTTTCTGTACCATGACCCGACTATTAAACTCCTTCTCCATTTCGTTTTTTTAAAGTTTCTGCTGACACCTGAACACCTTTTTGTAGATCTTGGGCAATATCACTTTTCTATTTTGGCAGGAGTAATGGAGTAGATCTGGGATTAAATTATTATTCTAATCAATGTAAAAGTAGCCATTGTTTTGCATTCTCTAAATTAAGTGCACATGTATCATCTGACAGCTTCTCAGTTTATTCTTGTGCAGTATTATCTGTGTGGTCATGATCAGGAGTGAATTTAAATCTGTCGTGATAGTACTTGTCGCATTTGGAAAGGCTTATGGTTACTTTAGAGCCTTGATATTTAAAATAGTACTCCAGATTGTGCCTAAAGCATGTTTTTGTATCACAGGTATCTAAATGCCATTCAGACCATGTGTCCACACATCCTCCGCTACTTGACAACAGCTGTCATCACAAACAAGGACGTAAGAAAACGGAGGCAAGTCCTCAAAGATCTGGTTAAGGTTATCCAGCAGGTGAGTGAAAACCATGCTGTTTTTTTACCTATAAATCAAAAAAAGCAGTTAAGGTGTGTGACCTTGGAGCTGTTTTTTTTTAACTGAAATTAGACGTCATTTGTGTTTGTTTGCATATGGATGTTAGCTTAACATAATGTCAGTGGTGAGCCATTAGTCTAGTCTTTTCTATGCTTTTTGTCAAACAATCAAATGCATCAGTACCATGGCATGCTACTTGATGCTGAAAACTGGGATTTTAGGAATATGTGACGAGCTATTCAGTCCTGTTTTCAAAGACCATTCCCTGGCTTCCTTCAAAAAATGACTGGATGAGACCATTGGTTAGATTTGGCTACTACCAAATTAGCTTGATGGGCCAAATGTCATCATTGTAATCTTTCTTATCTTTGTTCACAGAAATATTTCAACATAATCCTTAATCATTCCTAGAATTGAAATTCAGTCTCCCAAAAGATACTAGAAGCATATTTAAAATGCTTTCTCAAGTTTGAGAACTAGTGATGGAAATGTCCTTTTAGCATTACTGTTCAATCTTGCCTTGCTACCCTGTGGGTAGCAGCTCAGTGCAGAATCCCTTGACTCATCTGCATATGTGCAGCGGCCCAGGTGTTGCTGAAATTAAACCAAAGACTCGGCAAAGGCTGAAACGCGAAATGACAAAAAAGTCAAAACAGCCCTCTTTTAGAAAATGTGGGTTAGCGGTTTTTTTTTTAAAGATGGTAACAATTTGTAAGGTAGTACTGGATTTCTTTACCTTGGGAGCCAGTACATTCCGGCTAGCTGATGTGCTCTGCAGGTGCTTTTCTCCCAATGCATTCCATCTGTAACATTCCTAGAGCTCTTCTTTGATGGAAATATTATTTTAAAATTGTATCCTATAATAATACCATTAACATAACTTATCATCCAGGTTGTGAGGGTGGGGAGAGGATTTGTTTTGGTACAAAATGTGCAGTTCTGCTGGCTACAGTAGAAAGGCAAATACTTTAGATGAATTATTTTAGAGACAAAACTATTTATCTAGTGCTTCTCGCACTCTGATATGGCATATGATTTATTTAGACAAATGTGGAAGTTTCATTATAAGTATGTTAGCAGGTAGTATGTAGACGGGTGGTTAGGTTCACGGGCCGAAATATTTGGAACGCCACTAAATGTTTTGGGACTCGGCTGTGAGCAGTAAGAACAACTTGAACAGGATGTGGCATGCTTTCCACACTTGTTAGAAATAAGTGCTGAGGTGTTATTTGGGTTAATGGTGTGTGATAGTGAGTGCGTACTGCAACGGCTATTAGTTAACTGTAGGATTGAGATCTTGGTCTTGTACAGACCGTTGAATGTAAAATAAGTTAGTCTAATACTCCTCAAACCAAATACAGATGCTTCCTAACGTTCATGTTCCACAAACCCTTATGTAAGTTGAAATTTCTGAAGTCAGAACACTGGTAAGTTTGCTCTTAAAAATGTTACAGCGCTGTAATACCAAATTACTCCTCACTTTTTCACCCACGGTGCTAGAATGTTTATCAGCTATGATTCAAAGGGAAGCACTGCGAACGCTCTGTAGAAACTATTCCAGACAACACGTGAGAAGATATGAGGCAGCGCATAACAGGACTGAAGATGCTGACCTCAGAGCACAAGCTGTCTGCCTCATTCCTCTGCATGTCAAGTATTTCTTGTGCTATTTGAGACTTTTTGTTATTACTCTATGGAAACGTTTTACGCAAATTGGATTTACATAAGTCAGGGACTGTACTTGCCACTGTGTGTATTCTTTTGAGGCATGTTGTGAATGTGCAAGGGAGATCATAATATTTTCCCCTTCTGTGTACCTTGTTGTATATTTGTACACCACTGTATATTATTCCAAATGCTTACCAGGATATTGCTCTTAACCACAGCAGCCTGAAAACCTCTTATTTAAACCTCTTGTAACCTTTTATTTAGATGGCCAATAAATGCTACAGTACAGTAGTTCCTTAACTGTGATAAGGTCAACTGCTTTGAAATGTAAATAGGCGTTGTCTATGTAGCCAATTCATTTAATCATTTAAATATGTTTTCATGAATTCTTCATCCCCCACTTGGGGTCTTCTCGGGACGTCTGTCTTGAATGGTTTTCGAAGCATGTAAATTATGTAAATTTGGGCCGCACTTTTTAACAATGTGCTCTTGCCTGGGGTTACATGTTATTTCTGTCATTAATGGAGTTCAGTTGGAGATACTGGAAACGTATTGCACATCTGGGCTGTTAACTCAATGGTCTAGGGTCAGTGATCATAGTGTATGTATGTGCAAACTTAATAATGCCTCGGATTTGCATTACAGCAATGTGAGAGGAAGAAGTAGCTTGTACCACATTATTCTAAGTTGAAATAGAAAATCCAGCTAATGTGTGGTCAAGCTGATGTTCCGTTCCTAAATTCAGATTTAGTTTTGCAAGTTATAGGATACCTTTGAATGTTTTGAAAGACTACTTTTACCCAGTATATGTTTCAAACAGTGTAAGTGTATGTGCATATGAGTGTGAGAAAATTCTGAGGTCATTAAAGGTTATTATCTTGAAGGTTTTAAATACTGTGTTTGGAAGAGAAATTAGGTTTTTCAAAGTATGATCCCATCACGTTTGAATTTTACTTTTATCTGAGCTTTGAGTCTTTGTTTTAATAAGAAATAACTAATTCAAGTACAGCAACTGTAAACAATGTCCCAAGAGTTTGAGGTACATTGTTAAGAAGGTTTTATTTTCACTACGAATCTGAGTCTGTTCTATTTTGAATGCAGTGAAATTCTTTGTTTTGCAAACTAAAGCATTCCACATCCTGAAACAGCTTAAGATGTCTTATATCTCTGAATAGCAGTTACCAGTTTTTAACTTTATAAACTAAGGACTACCTCCTAAATACCATGCAACATTACTGTGCTATTTCGCCTTTCTCATCTTAAAATGGACTTTTTTTATGGTCGTTGTTTTTAAATAGGTGTCTAAAAAGTTAAAGGATTTTATTTTGAGGGGGTTATCACCATCTTTAAACATGTCACACATGTTTAAAAGAGAATTTCGTTTCTGCAAGAGTCTGGGGGCCCCAGTGGTCTTGGATTAACAGTCTTTATTCTTGTTGTTAAGGAGTCTTACACTTACAAGGACCCAATTACGGAGTTTGTGGAGTGTCTCTATGTGAACTTTGACTTCGACAGTGCCCAGAAGAAGCTGAGGGAGTGCGAGTCGGTAAGTGCAAGCTTGGCACAGTTATCCATTTCTGAGAAATGTTTTCTTTTTTTGTTTATATGGAATGTGACATGGTAAACTGTTCACTTTTTTTGTTGAAAGGTTTGTAGTGCTCCATTGTACAAAAATGCCATTTTTATTTTAACAGAAGTGTCGTAAAGAGACTACCTTCAAAAGAGGGATAGTAGTCATTCTCCCTTTACAAAAAAACATGTCTTGATGATAATGCCATACAAGTTTTCATTTGTTGTTTTGTTCTGCGCAATGGCTCCTGTCTGTGATCAGGTATAACAGTGCAACTTATGCTCTGGAGCTGATTCAGTTGAAGTTTAGCTCGACTTCAGTTACATAGTTACACTTCACATTTTGACAGACTTCTTAATTTGTGTAATAGAATGGTTTGTTCCACCTTATTTCAACCAGTACTGATTTATATGCACCATATTTGTGATGCTGATGGGAAATGTGATTATATCTTATGACAGACTTTCCGGATTATTAATCACTTATTCAACATTCACTGTGCTATAATAAAACAGAAGTACTGGTCATGGTGTCTAAGAATTTAAGCATTTTTCTGCCCACAATCATACTGGAGGTTGAAAACAGAGACGTGCTTGTTTTTGCACCAAACACATAGATTTCTCCCTTTCTGGAACTCCTTCATCTTCTGTACTGAAGGTCTACATCAAAATGTGCCGCTTTGACCAGCCATTGACTAAATAATACATCAGACTTTTTATAGTTGTAGTAAACATCATTACTCATCTTCTCAGTTATTGGTCATGCTGCCCTTTTGCACTCTCCATGTTTTGCTTGTGCTTATCTGGTGTTACAAACTGTTTGTAGCTCTGTCAGTTATGATTCATAACTGTTCCTAAGTGTCCTCTTGGTTCCTGAGTCATGGTTACTGGCTCTGCTGGGCTCTGATTGTCCCATCTGGTGAGCACTTAAGAATTAATGCTTCATTAGCAAAGAAGTAGAAAATGCTAACGCTTTCAGAAGGTCATTGAAAGAAGAACTATCTTCCTTGAAATAGGTACTGAGTAATACCTTCTTGCCACTAATACTCCAAGTAAAGATCTGAAACAGAAGTTTGTCTATAAACACACTCTTGACTTTCCCATCATCTTGTAAACTGGAGAAAAATGAATTGGTTGTTTTGTCTTCTAATAGATATGAGTTGTGCATGCATTATTATATCATGCATGCTTTGTGAACGGTCTTTTTTTTCTCCTCTCAGGTTGAGAAAATGTTTCCTTCCAGTTCAGCTCTCTTTAACAAACGCAAGGTTTTGTTATTAAATATGGCTTGATAATTGAATCCAAGTAACATTTTCCTGCAAAAATTGTGAATAGAAGTCTTTATCTGTGTCATCCCACATTTCACACCCTTTTAACTGCAGTAAAGGAAAAAGATAAGTTGATATGATACACTTAATGATATGGCAGTATATCCGCTTTCTGTACTAAGGGTGCTTGAACTGCACTGTAGATCTCACTCTAGAGTTAGAACAGGTGGATTACTGGTTGACATGTAGTTTGTATCCAACAATAACTGTTTTACATTTTCTGCACCCTGATTTTTATCTTTACTCACGGGTAAACCAGGAAGTAGTTTTTCTGAATGTTTTAACGATTTTGACCTCCATAAAGTGCAGACTTGAAATTCTAACTTTAGACTACTTGTAGCCTTCTTATCTCCATTTCTTAACATTAGAAGTGAGGAATATTTGACATGATTAAAGTGTTCTTTCAAAGTATAGGTTTTCAAAGCCATTGGCTTATAATGCACTTAACATTTTTTTCATTTTTCATGTCTGTCAGTAGTGAACATAGAAATAACCTTAACTAATTTCTAGATTACTTATGACTGTTTTACTCAATAGTTGCTATGGATAAGTGCAGTTACTCAGAACTTAGTGCACCCTTGCCTTAGTGTTAGCTTGTTGGGACATTTTCTTCTCATTTATCATCAGAAAGCTACCAGTAGTGATAAGTTAAAATCCCCTCGTAACTGATATTGGCTTGCACAGGGTTTCTGTTGGAGCACTGCTTTTCTATTTGACTTGTATATGTGCATATGAAGTCCAGCCACTGTAAGGGAAGGTCTTGGAAAATATTAAAAATACAAATTATATATATTATATAATTTTATTGATGGCTTTAATATGGCACATGGAATGCATTAAAAAATAAGAAATCCAGCCTAATCCATTACTACAATATACATTGAGCTTTTTCAGTACCTAATGAACTTTTAAAATGAAATTAAACCGAAGGAAATATGCCAGATGAAGTGTTGAAATTATTTGATTGATGTTTTTACGCAAAAACGTGACCCATACCAGATATTCACACTGAAGAATTCTTATCAGTGCTATTTATACTTCAAATTAGTTTCGTGATGTGGGTGTTTGCGGAACCTAAACAGAAATTGTGATGCCAAGCACCAAATTTTACTGAACACTAGTAATAAAAATGACATTTTTTGCAAGTGGTTAATTAGGTGTAA
The DNA here is from genome assembly GCF_059453375.1 of Lepisosteus platostomus. Lineage (NCBI taxonomy): Eukaryota > Metazoa > Chordata > Actinopteri > Semionotiformes > Lepisosteidae > Lepisosteus > Lepisosteus platostomus. The sequence goes on along the minus strand of NC_142622.1, from coordinate 40,819,934 downwards.
CCTCTCCCAGGCTTACCTTTTCACCACAGGGAGAGGCCATGTACACAGATTGGTGTCACCCTTGCTGTTCAACAGGTGTTCAACAACAATCCCAACTGCAGAAGTTGGCCAGGGCTTCACATAGTTAACCTTGAGAATTTCATATTCATTTAGGGAGCCTGTCCATCAGTTTTTTAAAACACCCACAACGGCATGAAAGTGGCCATAAGGAACAGTTTTAATAACTACAATATGGGTTTCACTCGTTTTAAACTATTTAAATGACCATTCAGATGTAGTTTCTTGTCAACAAATATTTTGGCTTCTCTTGTATGAACTGGTATCCCGCTGTGCTTTCACAATGATTTCCCATAAACAAAACGCTGGGGAAGCCATCAATACAATTTTGGAAATTTGGGCAAAGAAAAATTCAGCATTTGCTAGGTAAAAATTCACTACTGAGATTCTTTTTATTTAAAAAGCATAGAAATAAGATACCTTTGCTATATTTCAAATAGTCTGTTGCCTGCCCTTTCAGTACAAAACCAAAGTTTTAGTTTATCTCGGGCTAGAGAAGAGGAGATGATTTATCATACTAACGTGACCTATTCGTATGTTTAACATATTTAACACGGAGGATGACGCATTGTTCCTAGTTCTTTTTCTCTCGTCAAAAGAGTGCCATGTAATTTATTTGATATGTGAAATGAGGAGGCAGCACTTTTTCTGAATATTGCTGTCTGGTTCTGTGCCTGATCTAATTTGACTGGACTGCAGTTCTTGCATGTGTTTTTTCAAGCAGAATAGCTGTCAGATGTTGGGCTAGCATTTCAGCAGTAAATGGGGCTCATTGCCTTAGATAGTATAAAAGGCCACTTTGTGCCTTTTCAAAACTAGTTCATGTATGGCTTTAAAAATCCCAGATGACAGTAATTACCATGCTTAACTCTTCGCATTTTATCAGCTTAAGATAAACATGGTCAAACTTGAAAGACAAAATGCTGGATAGCGACATGCAATTTGGATTCTTTCAACTGTAATGGTAGAGATAACTGTAGAGAAAACTGAAGCAAATGAGAGAAAGCACTGAAATTGTAGACCTGTGATGAAAATAGACAGAAGTCATTAAACTGATACATATGTTTGTTTTTGTACTTGTGTTTGTAAAGAATTTGTGTTAAAGACAATTAAACTTTGTCTAGGTTATCTAAAATTTTGTAAATTTGTGTTATGAGGGTGAATGATTGAATAAGTGAGGAGCTGTACATTGTTTCATGTATAGTACTTGCCCTGTGAAAACGGTCAAATGAGACATTTGGATCAGCTATTGTCAATTAGTCAGTTCAGTTGAAATCTGTGAAAAGATTAATGTTGATAAGAAACTGTGGTGAATCTAGTAGTGTAGTTCATTCCATACTTGTTTGATGTGGAGACTCTGGAATTCACAGATTGTGGTTGAATTCATATGGATTGAGCAGCTCAGGATTTACAGATAACTTTTTATATTCAAAGGACTTTCAGGTTTTTGCCAAAATAAACTGCTTTGTAGCTTAATGAGTCCAAAATGTCTTGCTGGAATTACTCTTTTTAAATGAATTACAGCATTGTGGTGTACAATATTAATCACATCAGAAAACGGACCACTTTCTCAGTTGTTTTCCCCCATAGTTTAGTAAAATATTTTTTACTCTATCTGACAAAAACAATAAAATATGAAGCTGAATGGAAATGGAGCCATAGTTATTAGGCTTAATTTACATTTTGCATAATCAATATAAAAAATAGCACTTGTTGCTTTATAGTACTGCATGTATATCAAGTCTTTGAACTGTATGGTTTCCTGACATTTGTTAGTTTTTTTTATCCTGTTTTATCTTGCTTAAAATAACATGATTCAGGGCTATTCTGCTCCAGCATGTTTCTGTTCTTCAGCATTTTTATTGACAATGTACAGCTATTAGTCACCTGTATTTAAATCTGGATATCAGCATTTTCACCTGTTCGTTTTTCATTTCGGCTATAACAAAGATTACTTTTGCTACATTTTTTCTAGTTCAAATGGGTTTATAGAATATCCTTTAACGCACCGTTGGCTTGTTTGTGTTGCAGGTTCTGGTGAATGACTTCTTCTTAGTGGCTTGTTTGGAAGACTTCATTGAAAATGCCCGTCTGTTTATTTTTGAAACTTTCTGTCGTATTCATCAGTGCATTAGCATCAGGTGGGTACAAAGAATGTTGTCTTTTTTTTCAGGTCATACGGTAGGCAATTGTAAAAATGTGGTAAACAACATGCCCTTTTAATATATTGAAATCCAAGATTGTGCAACATGTACAGAAGTATAACCCCTTCTTTATTATTGTCAGATACATGTTTGGAAAATGTTTTATTTTGCACTCGATACAGATGCATGTTTTTATAACACTTTTTAAGGTTTCACAGCTTCAACGTTGTCAGATTACAGTGATAGTAACATTTTGCGTGATTGCAATTTTCCGAGAGGTCACGCAGTCTCTTACGTAGTTACCATTAAGTTGTTTTTTACTTTGTGTATTCCTGTGTCTGACTACATGCCGTAAGCTCATATTCACAAGGCATACACACATTCTCATTGATATTCAGATATTATAAGATTAGAGGAGGATAGCAACAACCTGTCTGTATTGCTCCTGGATGGAGCCAGCTTTTAAAGTGAAGTTCATTACATCTGATAAGCAAGATGTGCAGCAGTTGTCAAATATCATTATTTCTCTGTGGGAATATACCTGTCATATACAACCAAAAGGTATTTATGAATTTTTTTCTTTACATAGTTTTTTTCTGCAGGGAAAAGATGATCCTCCTGTGTGTTGGCATTAGATGATTTATGAACCTTAAGCAATTGCAGATAATTTTTCACCGAATATACTGTAAGATCAAAGGGAACATTGTCAAAAAGTGTACTTTTTGAAGTGTAGACATCTAACCTCGTAAAATGCAGCCGGTGTTACATTAGCATGGGCCATGGTGCAAGCTCTTCTGTTCCTGCTCAGCGACGGGGGTCCCTCTTATCACTTTTGTGCTTTCTGGGGGGTGGGGTTCTGAGGTCTGCCTGTCATATTTTTCACTTTCTGGGGGAGGCAGGGCTTAGGATTGGCCCCCAGTGCTTCACCACAAGACCCCCGTCAAAGCTTGGCCAAGGAGCTTTTGCATTTCCCCCGCAATCTTGTATACAGTCTGTGTTGAAGGGTGGCAAAATGTTCTTACTGCAGTGATGAGCGGGAGAAAGAATAGAGTCTCTCAGTAAATACATCATTGCTTGCACTGTTGTGACCTATAGTGTACATGCTTATGTGCAGTTTATATAGAGATCATCTGTCTATGGGACACATTCTCAGGACAGACAGGAATGCCGGAATTCTGCATACGCAAAGTATCCGAAGAAATATTATCCAAAGTTATGGTATTTGCTTTCTTGATCTGTATAATTAAATATGTAACCTGGAAAAGGAATCTCATGACGATCACACCTCTCCATTACAAGGGCATCAAAGGGAGAGCATGAGAATTGGTGAGCCTCATTGTTTTATAGAATATATTTGGGGAACAAAATGTCTCTGCCGATTCACAAGAAAAGTTACGTTCTGTATTCTGTAAAATGAAGACTGTTAAATGAATAGCAAAAAATGCAGCAGGAACTGGGGGGTTGAAGTGGTATTTCCATCTTGGTTATAAAAGGTTCTAGGAAATCTGCTTTTATGTAGATTACACAGCCTAGCCCATGTAAAAGGTTTTTTTTTAAGGTTATAGCACAGTTATAATTAAGCTTAAACTCTGGTTAAGTAATGGCCTCGCAAACAAGCATTTATAGCTTAACGTAAAGCAAGTATTACCTAGCAGTGAGCACTTCAGAACCATCCTACCCAGATACTGTTTTGTCATAGGAGGTTTGGTGATGTTTGTCCTCTCATTTTTACTCATTGGCATAATATTCATTCCTGCTCCACTGCTGAAATTTGTCATTTTAATTCCCTCCATATACACAATAAATATAATGAAAATAAATAGATGCTGTGGAAATGGCAAAACTCTGTTAAAATCTCTTATTCCAAAGTATTCATAAAATGACTGAATTAGTTCACTTAGTGAGATTTCTGTGGCTTTCTTGTTCTTGCAGTGCCCAGTACAAATCCACAAACTGTTTAGCTGTCACTTGTATCCAGAGTGATTAAGAAGGCTTACTATGAGAAAATACAATGAATTAGAAATGTATAAAGAATTGGGAAATATCGTTGCGTAATAAGACCTAAAAAGTTTTAAACACGGCAGTATGTACAAAATAACTACAATTTATGAATGACACATTTTACTTTTTTCCCCTTCAATCCTGTTGTCGTGAGCGCAACTCTATTGATCTTGGTTAAATACGTTTAAAATTCAGCAGAATTTTAATTGATTAATGATATGCTGTTCACAGAATATACACTGATATCCTATTCTTCTGCCTTGTACACAGTAATGTCTTATCAGTCAAGACCTTTTATATTTCCACAAATGTGCAACAAAGAATGGGTCCATACGGTTTTCAACACAAGCAAAGCTGTTTTCATCGTAATAAGGCTTATTTTAAATGTGTGCATTTTGAGAAAATCCAGTGATTGATATTACATTATTTTTGCACAAATGTAAAATCTAACTGAATGAAGCGCTCAGTCCTGTTTAGTCTCTGAAAAGCCTCTGGCCAGTTTCTCGTTAATTCCACTGCAATTTTTCTCTTGCGGAGCAGTCCAGTGTCTATTGCATTCCGTTAGTGTCTTTTGCTTACTGTCTAGTTTGACTTATTAAAGTGGTAGTATATTAGGAAATTTTGCAAACCAGTGCATATTGGCATGTGTCTTCCAATTGTCTTCTAAGCCAAACCGGGAATAGAGGTATGGCAGTCGGATTGGCTTTATTTTATTTGAGGCTTAGCTCGTTTGTTTCTCTACAATGATGACTAGTTTGTTTATTTGTTTGTTAATGGTTTGTTTTGTTTGAAACCAGGCTGCACAAATTTAAACTTGGATAGTCACCAAACCCAAAGAGCTGAAGCTGATTGTGCTGAGCGTATGAGCATAAAAAAGGAAAAAAAAAAAAGTTGAGCAATTGTCTGTAATTAAAAAATTATAGCAATTGTCTATAATTAAAAAAATATAGGAATTGGCTGTGGCTTTGTCCAGATTAGAACTGCTTTTGAAAAATTCAAAAGAACACTTGCTCCATGGCATTGAATTTAAAGAAAACAACAGGAAGGTTAGTTGGTGAAATATTACTGTTATGAATATATTTTTCAGCAAAGCAACTTTTACAAGCAAAGTTAAATACACTTACACACGCATGATGCGGCTCCAAAAAGTCTTGTTATTTACTTGTAAAGCAACAGACATATGTAATTCTCAATAATAGTAGAGTACATACATTTTTTGGGGGCTTGCTTGTATTCCAAAGCACAATTCAGCCTAGGTTTCGTAAAGCTCTGTGGGACAGTCAGTTGTAATCAGGATGCTGCTAGGTTAAGGGCTGGGTGGCCTTCAGTGGGTAATGGCTAATAGGCAGTGGTTCCATGGACCATAATTTTGAAAATTTCTTGTGGCCAGCCTAGAGACTTGACTTAATCTCTATTGAACCATTCTGCGGGGTTTTGAAAGGGCCAGGGCCATCACACCAACTTCCCTTCCTGAACTTGCTCCAGTGGAGGAATGCTAGTTTTCTTTCCGCTATATGTGTATGTAGTGTAGTGGTATCATTAGGACCTGAATGGTAGCTGACTGGTGCTGCATCCAAAAGTGTCCCAGTGCTTTACTGACCCTATATTAGATACTGGGCCCAGGTAATTTCAAGAAGTGTCTCGTTTCCTAGCGGATCCTTCTTTTCTTTGATTGGTCCTAATTTCAGTACAGCGAACTCTGCTCAATGCAAAATACAACTTTGCAGTAGATGAAACCACCTTGTATTCATTTAAATCCGCAATCCTTTTTTTTGTTTGTAATTTACTTTAAATGTGTGTCTTAAGTTTAGAAAATAAATTATTGTCCTCTGCTCCTAATAGAGCCATTACCCTCCAGATTCAGCAAGCGCCATATGAGATTTTCCAGTAGTTGATGGGAGGCAGTTTCCTCCTGGTTCCCATTATCGTGGCATGGCAGAATAAATAGCAGAGTAACAGTGATGCACTTCTGCTTTTAATGAGGTTTCATAACTAGTAGTCAAGCATCTGCAGCAATTCTTTAAACGTTTAGCCTAAAGCACAAGCACTTGACAGCTGCAGCTGCTAACAGGTTGCTTCACCTCAAAGATTTATTACATCCTGTAAATAGCAGAAAACTGCAACACTTTTAAAGTCCAATCACAGGTGATTTAGACCTCCAGAGATTAAATCCATGTTTAAAGTTGCAGTGTAGTTTATAATGTTAATTATGCATAAAACAGAAAGTTTGCTTAGGTTTTAATCTAAAATGTCGTAGCAGTTTCTGAACAGCCCATCGACTTTAAAATAAATGTGTGCAATTTACAAACTCTTTGCACTTGTTTCCGTAAAATGAAAAAAAAGTGCTCATTACATTTAAGCCCTTTAATGTTCTCCCCCAAGTCCTACATTTAAGAGCAACAGATGTGCGATGTGCAACAAATATACCATACATTTATTTTCCAAAGACTTATAAAATGTACCTTTGTGCTGAAGATAATGTATAGCCTGAGAATATGATTATCAAATTTCTATCAGGAAAATTTGCAAAGCTGTAGAATGTCTGTATTCAAGGTTGAAGCCTGGAATATGAGAGGGTTGTGTATAAATCTCAAATTGCAGATAGTCTGGAATTGATTAGGAGTCCTAGCTTTTTGGCAGTCTCCCTGCAATTGGATCCATTTACTCGTTAAAGACCACAAAGGTTAGTGGTAACACAGAACGAGGAAGCTGAATTGTGATTTTAATTTTTTTATGCTCTTCTCGGCCCAAACTTCAAAAAAGGAAGAAAATGCAATAAACTAATGTAGGGATTTTCATATAGTGCATGTAGAAGAAAAAAAATCTGTGGTGGTTATTTTTCTATTCCTGACAGATGTTTAAGTTTTTGTGTCATTGGCCTTACGCTTCAGAACTCTTGGCATCCAGGCAGCGATCAGGATGAATATGAAGTTTATTTTAATGAGGGCAGTTTTATAGTTATTTCTAGGGCCTGGAGCTTTTGTTGACCATGTGATCTTAGGGCATGGGTGTCAAACGTGGCCCACGGGCCGGCTCTGGGCCGCCAAGCTCTTTTGTTTGGCCAATGTGGCAGATGCGGTCAGAGCCTCAACCGGGCTTCAGTGTCTTGTCTGAGTTTGGAGAGCCCACACAGGAAGCAGGCGCACATGGCGATGTTCGCCGGGGACTGTTACAGTAACACGGCGCCCCCCGTGCTTCTCTACCTTTATCCAGCTGCAGCGCCTCTTTCTGATGTTGACGCAGATCTGCTTTCACGGAGTGTGCCTTAGCACAAAGATGGTGGAAAACCTGACCCTGTGAGACTTCTGTACCCACTTCCTATAAATGGATCCGTATTTTTAGGGTTATTGATCTCAAGGAATTGGTGGTCCACGTTTTCAGTGTTTGTCATCATCCGGGTTCCGTTAAACCTTGCGCTTTGCTCATTTTGTTCCCCAGCTCTAGAAAGCAGCTCGCCAGATTTTGTAGCTTACAGTTGCCGTCGCAGGCACTGAGTGTTAGGTTCACCAATTCCTGAAGCCAAGTTCAGGACCTCCTCACCTCCTCACCATTCCCAGAATGCTCTTAACTCGCAGTTCACTGCTACAGTTTACTAGTTGATATCTGCACTAATCTGACTTAACAAAAGTAATTGTTTGCAAACTGCTATGTGAAAGTAAGTATACAGAAAATTAATTTGCTGTTACTTTACATGTACAAGCCTATGAGTTCTTCCCAAGGTCTAGAAATTCACGTATTACTCATGACCACATTAACAGAGTACTGACCTGTAAAAATAAGAAAACGTATCGGGTGTTTCAGATAATTATACCATTCAACTTGGTTTAGAATTTTTACATATTTTAACTACTGTACTAAGGTCATAGCAATGCACGTCTTCTGACTGCTTTCCAGATTAATCCCATTCTATCACTTCAAGTTTTACAGACCATAAAAAACGCTTTTTCTTGTTTGTTTTTTTCCTTTGTAACACCCGAATCAAACGTTTTACTGACATTATATTAAAAATATGGATGTTCAGCGATTAAAAATGAATAAGTGAGGGAAGCACCTTCGAGGTAGTGAAAATGGCATTAAAATACATAGTTTTTTGCAAAAAAAAAATTGAATTTATCGTCCGTGCACTGAGGTTTGGGCGTACATAGTTGCTTGTTTATTTTCGCCAGGAGAACCAAATATCCTGGCAGTATCAATAGAAAAGAGATTTATGAAGTGTACAATAATTGTAATGAAGATTTTAAATAGTGTGGTAATGCTAGCATTCTCGGCAGGTAATGAATGTGTAGAGTGAAGACACATTGCTGATTGCATTTCAAAGGGAGTTGTCTGTGGATAATGAAAAGCATGTATACTGGGGAGAAAACTCCTGTACTGTGTACATGCCATGAGCATACTTAATGCACATAGCAAACCAATCCAGATATGTTAAATAAGAACATGACAGAACATCCAGTAATACATAGGTTACGATTGCATAAAGGAATATTATGTGTACTTTTACATTTACTCCTGCTGTTGTCCTTAGGAAGATGTCATGAAGCGGTAGAGATGCAATAGGTTATGCAACGCAGTGGAAAACGTGTGTGCGCCAATTTTGAAGCGAGTCTCGGAGACAGACCACGAAGCTTTAGGCCTCTGTGAATGTTTTCAGAAGCTTCGAGAAGGCTTCTCACACAGCAAGCAAAACCACAGATGAGGAGAAAGGGGTGTATATCATTATAAAATAAACACTAAAACCACAAAACGCTACAGTGATGCACAACAATGCTGTGTAGTGATTGTGCTTAGTATTGTTATTATTTACGGTATGTGTGGCTCTGTTGAAGTACATTTAGATCACATTTGGCCATAGCACTAGTTTGACACCCCTGCCTTATTGTTTAGAATGTGAGACAGTGTATATATAGTTACTGACAAATATACAGATGGAGAAGGTCACTGTTTTTCACATTTTACATGGGCAATCAAGAGCCGGTGAACCGATTGGTATTCTTGCAGATAGTTAACTGCATTCTGCAAATCACTCTTTGGTAGGTCAGGGCATCTTGAAATGTTTAAATACATTTGACATGGAGTTTAAAAATGTCACTGTATTTGTTTGAGATAATGCCAGTTACCTGATCAAGGAATACAGTGGCACTCTTAGACTCTTGTCACCTAATTCTGTACAGTGGTCATGTCCTGCACACAAAGTCATGCATATGGATAATAGGTAAACATTTTCCTGAGAGTAGACAGCCTCATTGCAACTGTGGAAAAAAGTCTTAATCTTGTACAAGCAGGAATAGCTGCTTACGGTGCATCTGAGAGATGCAATCAAATGGCTCTACTCTGTCCATACAGCTTACTCGTTAGCCATGTATAACACAGTGGGACAATTGGTATTACTGTGTAAAATACCATTCGAAAAACACATTAGCTTACGCCCAAGGTTTGTGAAAATGGACACTTCATGTAATAGTGATGTTAAGAACTCAGTGTTGCTGGTGGATATACCAGGTTTGTAAACTCATCTCTGAGCGCTATACAAGGCAAGAGTCTGGTTGATCTAATACCAAGGCATGAGTGGCGTAAAGCTAAAAACCAGAACAAAAACAAATTTGATTACTTAGTAAATGCATACCAAGCATTGGCACTATAATATCACTTTGTGTTAAAACCTTTAGTAAAGATGCTGAACTTTTGACTGCATACTTGAACCTGGAAACTAAAATGGAAAATGCCATTTGACCTGCTCACCGGATTCTTATGGCTGTCAGGATATTCATCCCAAAAACAAATGTCCAGTTTGGATGTGAACACCTTCCCATTAGATTTGTTTTCCAAGATATGGTGATGACAGTAAACCTGATTTGCACAAATACTAAAACTGCGCAAAAAGAAGAGCCAAGAAATGCGTTTGCATGAATTCTGGAAACTGGAAAATTATAACCCTTGCTTAACACGAAAGGATAAATGCGATTGGTTTATCAATTCCGTGAATTCAGAAAGAAATGTTTCTTTGTATGGGCAGGTTTTTACAAAGCAACAAAAATGCATTATTCCATGAAAGACGAATCATTGAATCAGCTGACAATATGTTTAAAAGTAAAAAAAAATATATATATAACAAGACACTGGAGTTTTTCAATGAATTGTATATGACATTTACATACTCTTTGCCAAATGCCTTTTTTCTTATTTTTTCACTTCTGATTTCAGTATTTTTAATCTTTTCTAAGCAAAGCTATTGCGTTTACACTGACACAGTATTCTCTTTATATTTGTTTCTTATCAATGTATTGTTTCATAGTGTGTGAGACTATAAAGTAAATTTGACATGATTGTTAGTGGCTATATGCAGCACATTGTTGTTAATCTATTTGCCTATGTGCCCAAGTTAAATTGAAATTAAAATGACTTATTATGACAATTAAGGCACCACAAAGGGATGATTATTTAATAGGCTTCAGCACTTAGTTATGAACATTCATTAGTTTTTAGAATTTTTTGACCTGTTGTATAAACTAGAAAAAAAAACGTTTACGTGAAAATGTAAAAAAACACCCCCCTATTTAATCCTTGTAGATCTTAATTTATATTAAATAAATTTAACTTTGGACTTAGTCATGAAATAGGTAAGTATGTATAGGTTTAAGTTACATAAGTTATACATTAAGTTACATGCTTTTGGAGTTCATTATTTGTCTTGTCTTTTGTCACTGTGAAAAACCATATGGCAGTGGCGTTGTGGTGGGTGCTGGTAGGAGCAGGGATTTGATCTTCGTCCTCCGCTCTCCTTTGAACCCTGAGCAGCCAAAAGAACAATCAGGTTACTCCATGAGAATGGAATGCCTCTCCGGCCCCAGAGGGTTCACTAACTGTTACAGGCTCTTATACAGAATGACCCTGTTAGATTTAGCGTGTTTTGACATCCACTGTGATAATCAGTTATCTCTCAGCTACCCGTCTGCGTGGTCTGCCTTAAAATAAGAAAAGTTCAAATTTCAGCTCTATTTACCTGTTGCTGATTTCAGGAGATTTGTTTTTAATAGGTACTGACATTTCTAATTTGCAGTTTATTTGATGGCTATCTGAAACAACTGACAATATTACATAATTTTGCACCAAAGGAAACTAATATTAAACAATGTGTTTGTTAATTTGTCACACTTTTGGAGTGTTCCATCTTTTCCATTTGCTGGCCTAGTGTGACCTGCTTTAGTGTAAAAAGGACCTTTCTGCATGACAAAAGTCTCTAGAGGACTACCGCGCAAATTAATCTGGTATTTTAAAAAAAAAAGTCCTTCCCCAAGCCAAGACAGGGTTGTTCCAGTTTTGTTGGGACTGTTTAAAGTATTCATATGGTAATGTTTAACGATGTATTTGTTTAGCCTGAAATTGAAAACAGGATCTGGATTTCTCTTACATAATGGCCCAAAGTGTCTTTCTGAATTTACCAAAGTGTGAAACTTATGGCTCTGGAGCTCCTGGAAAGGGACTGAAGTGATTTCAGGTGGTTCCGAGTTTGAGCTCACTAAGAAATAAAAATGAATCCGTGGAATTCTGCAATGACTCGAGACCGCATTGCTTGTCCCTCTCATTGTGCTTCTCCGTTTTAACCAGGTATCAACAGTCTATGCATACATAGTCCCTTTTCATATTATCTAGGTCATTTTGCTTACTTTTTCTCACCTGGCAGTCTTATTCATAGCATAATATAAGCCTTTATATTCATAACACTTTTTTTAAATGGGGAAATGAAATATCATTACAGTGTAATGATTTTATTGTAATATACTTGCATCGCATAATTGTCTTCAGTTTAAACAGTAGATATATTGAATGTTAGAATATAAAACTCTTCCTAAATTCTGGACTCCTAGGGAGAAACTCCTTGCCTCAGAGTGTTTTTTTTTTTTTTTTGTACCTGTTTGCGCCATGTGATTACGGTAGTCAGCCATGGTCTCTCGATAGAAGTTTTTGCTTTTATCTCAAATCTTTTGTGTGGATTTCTCGTTCTTGATGAAAACAGTAACTTGGAGAGAGAGAGATGGGATGTGTTGCCTCACAATAATGGTAATGAAAATGACTTTGGTTTTAATAGCCTTTTGTACAATTAATCTTTAAGCTAGGTGATTTCCTGCAGAAAATAAATCACAGTATTACTGATAAGTGCGGCCTGTTTTGAAATCTTATACTGTGTATTGTTGTCTTTCTGTTCCAGTTCCAGAAAGTTTCAAATTGAAGTTAAATCATCAAATTAGGTTAATTACTTCGTCTGTTTGTGATTCCATGTAGCGTGAGAGGAAAGCGACCTTGTGTTTTTTTTACAAAGTTACTCACAGGACTGTGTTTTGAAAAGAAAGGAGTGATTATTTGAGTAGGACCTGCTTCAGTAATGAGCCTGAACTGTTTCATACACCAGTATTCAAAAATGTCTTGTGAGGTGCTTTTTTGTAAGAAAAAGGCAAAGCTGTTTACTGGTAAGTAATCATTTGCTCTTATAGTAAAGTGTCAGTCTGTGAACTGATAATAGACTTAGATTTATAGGTCTCTGAAATGAACTGAAGTCCAGCAGGAAATGTGGAGGGTTTATTGGAAATCCACAGGAAGCCCAGCTGCAGTGGTGATGCTTGGATCAAAGAATGCCTGTGTTTTTTTAACTAAAATGACACATCTCTATCTGTACGTTCAAAGAGGAGAAAAGCTGGCTTCAATTTCTGGACAGTAGCAGGACCTGACTGGTGTGTCGGCTTTCGTTGTCACGACATTCAGAGAATGAGAGAATTGAGGGCAATAAGTAGTCTGACAGAGGACATCAAAGGAAAAGGACCTGCTGAGAAGTGATTCACTGCTAATTGGGTTAGTCTAAAACACTCAGCTCTGCCACTGTTTTGCAGCTAAGAAGACTTGACTGCTGTGCTAATTGAACACACCTACTTAAGCTTGCCTGTTTCTAAGGCAGTCCTCATTGTTTTATAATTAATATCCATGACAAAGTGTTCTTTTTTGTTTGTGGTATTTTTAATCTGCTTTCTTTTTAGTTATGGAGAGAAAAGATTGAGGATCAGCACAAATTCTTCATACATTCAGGGTTTTGTGAATGTGCGGTGCTTAAAAACATTGGAGAATTTTTTACAAACTTGATTTTGTGTGTGTGTTGGACCTTGGGGTTCTATGTGACAAAATCAAGCTGTCATTATCACAGCTTGATTATCTGTGCTTTGGATTTTGTATCAAGTTGCAGTTTTATACTGAGCATTGTTATTACTCTAGTTGTGCGTCTTGCAGTGAAATGAACCTGTCATAGTGGTGTAACTACCTGGATTTTTTGTGTGACTTCAAGCCCCCCCTGCCATATCCTGAACTGTGTAGATCAGAAGCTCAAATGTATGCCTGTGGCAATGGGCAAACCCTGGGATTTGATCATATATACTACACTGGGGACCCAGCTTGGATATAATAAATTGATATGGAAATGGATTCAGACTTGAGAAGGGGGATATGGCATTTCTAGCTTGTTGTCGTGTTACACTAACAATACTATGCTGTAAAATCATATTTTTTAACTGCACAATATTATACATGTATGTTCAAGTGATGATTTTAAGTGAATCCTGCATAAGCTGAATTAATTGAGCTCTTGGTCCGGTTCATTTAATTCTGAGCCATGCCTACAAAGGAGAGGTATTCTAGATTCTCCACGCTGTCTTTATGGTCATATTGCTTATATGCAGCCATACTATCTGGTAAGTACTAGCATGTTGCAGGTTTTAAACACGTGTTCTGTTGATCTTCCCATCTAATCACATCACATATAAAATACCAGCTTTCTGAATATTGAATAGTGTACCATTCAAGCAGTGAAGGCTGGACTTGGCTTTGTCCTGGTAAGGGGTAATTGCTTTTGCACCCTTACTTTGGTTTAGTGCTGGTTTCTAGCTGGACTGAACTGGAAGCAGGGTCCTAGTGTTCACTTTGGTTCTCCCGAAGTGGAAGAAGTGCACTGCTAGTGCTATACACTTCCTGGTTTTCTCCCTGCCTGACACGTTCTGCACCTTAACATTTTTTTTCTCTTTTAGCATGCTGGCAGATAAACTGAATATGACACCTGAAGAAGCAGAGAGATGGATAGTCAACTTAATTCGCAATGCAAGGCTGGATGCAAAAATAGATTCCAAACTGGTAAGGTTTCATTTCTTTTTGCTTTAATTTATTGTCAAATAAGTAATTACACATGATATGAAGTAATCTTTTATCTATAAAAAGGGAATATGCACAATGTACCTGGATGAAGGAATTTAAAGTTCACCAGATAGTTTGGTAAAAAGCCAGCAACCAGAGCGTTACAAACTTTTCAAAAGCTAGACAGTTTTGCATTACTCAGTGGAATTATAGGTCTGCTTTATTTCTGTAGCATAGACCATTACACATACATTTAATGAATATATGCAAAATACTGATCTGCTTCTTAAATAGTGGATATGTTTTGGAACAGACTCCGTATAGATGATGAGCATCAACCACAATCACTATGTCAGTTTTGTATATTTTAATCAATGCATGCATTTTAAATATTGATTATGTGGTAGATTGAAGAACAACAGTATTGCGTTCCACTTGTATATAAAGTGTATCTTCTTGGTGGACTGTAACTGGTATCCATTTCATTTGTTCTAGGGCCATGTTGTAATGGGCAACAATGCCGTATCACCCTACCAGCAAGTGATTGAGAAGACAAAGAGCCTTTCGTTTCGCAGTCAGATGCTGGCTATGAACATTGAGAAGAAGCTTAACCATAACAACAGGAATGAGGTGAGGGGCTTCAGCACTGCTGTCTCTCGCACCTTCAGGGCCCTGTGCTTGATTCTAGCTTGGGATCCCTGTCTGTGTATAACTCGAGCTCCATGTTTTTGTATGGGGCTTTTTCATCTTAAGAAGCGGAATTTTTAAAGGGACGCTGCATTATAAAAACAAATGTGGGGCACTTCATTTGCTATATATAAAAAAAGCAAAAAATGACTTCTACAATTATTGCTGGTGCTCTTTGGCAACAGCTAGCTATAGTACAAACCAAGTGTGTTGGCTTTCCATTCGATATAAAATTATACAAACTTTCTCCTCTTACCTTCAACCACACAACCTTATTTCTTTTCTTTGAAGACTTAGTTACAAGGCCCTTTTCCCCCAAATCCTTTTTGAAAAAAACCTCAGGCACAGTTTCAGCCAAACGAAGGTTAAGTGAATGAGGTTGATATCCGCGAGAGGAGTTTGGCGGAAGTGTGTGTACAGATATGGCAATGTCATTCCCACCCCCATGTGATATCAAACTAGATCTGTGATGATATTGCAGAAGAGCACTAGTTTCTGGTGTTGGCTATGCAGGCCTAGATAAGATGCAGATTGAATCCTTTCTGATGTCTGGGCTGCAGCTCCCACACAGGACAGATATATGGGCTCGGTAACTGAATATTTGACACCCATTACCAAACTGAATAAACCCCCCATTACAACCAGAATTGCTTATGGCACTTTAGAGAACCAAATTAGTTTGAGGGACTGATTAGTCCCTAAATTCATTAGTTAATTTAATGGTGTTTGTGATGTACAATTTAAGACTAGCAAACACAACAAGCATGATTACAGCTGTATGTGGAAGCTCTTCGTTGTAGATGAACATTTGCTAGACATGGATGCTCATTTAGAAAGTTTATATTTGTACCAGAAGCGTGGGAGATCTGTAGACAAATTGATGTTTCTGTCGTACTAGCATATTTTATTTTGACTAGTTTGTCTGAAGGTCCCTAAATGTTAAAGAAGAAATCACAACAGGACAAAACTGAGAGGGAAAACAAGCTGTCTGATGGATAAAATAAAAAATATCATGCAAGTGTAGCACTTGAAAAAGAAAAAAAAAAGGATTCAGATGTCTTCAAGAAAGAAGTTATTTTATTGTACCTTTTATTTGTTTAATGCATTCCATTTTAAAACTGTTGCCCTGTGATTTATTCAGCGAACATTGTAGAATATCCTTCATTTCTGCTTAAGAAGAGTACAATTACTTAATGTGGGTTTAGAGGCACTTGCAAGGCTTGGGCTTCTAAAGATACCTTGAGGGCTCTGATTTTCTTTTTAGAGGACTACTGGCAAGACTGATGTCAATTAAGCTGTAAAAGTGTGAGTCACTTTTACACAACTGTGAGTCAGCAGTATAAAGGCCAACATACTTTTAAGGTCCTAAAAAAAGCACAGTTAAACCTGTTTCTGTTTTGATGCATTTTGGAGTAATCTGAGACTTTCCCCATATCATTAAGGCTTTATATGTCTTCTGTACTTAGTGTTGTATTGTGGCGTTTTTCATTTGCACAGGCACTTGAGAACGATGCAGGATCACTCTGGCTATTATAACCTCAAAATGGTCAGATTCCCTGAACCTCCCCCTGGTTTAAATGAGTTGATGTGGGCAAGTGGAATGGCACTTTAAAAAAAAAAGTGATGCACACAGACCCTCAACATAAAATGTGGCACTGCCATTTACTGTTCTTTAGAACTAGTGCAACAGCCAGTAATTATGATGTGCATTAAATGTTCCCTTTTTACTGTGTAATTTCTAGTAGGTATCTTTTGATGTGTTCAATTACCTCTCAATTGTTCTTTGAATTTTTGTTGTAAAAGAAACTCCCATAATTCATCCTAATAAAAGCATAGCTCCCATCAAGGAATTTTGTAATTAGACAAAAGAGGTTGCAAACAAATTACAGAGCAGTATTAGATCTTTGGTCCTTAGGCTACAAATCAATTATACATGATGCTTTTATTCCATAGTCTGGATTTGCTGGATGGATCTTCCTCTGTTTTCCAGTTATACCGAATTATCTTGTTTTAAGAGCTCTTGTTTTAATATGTGATTAACTGAGAACACCTTTTGTTTCATTTTTGTCTTATAGGCTCCAAACTGGGCTACTCAGGATTCAGGATTTTATTAAACAAACAATTCAAGACAAAGCCAGAAGAGCAGTTTCGTATTCTATCACGTACAGCATTCCTATCCTGTTGCATCTTTAAACTGTTTTCTAAAAGAGCTTTGCATTGAGTAGGGATCTTAAGTGATTCAATAAAACAAGTACGGAACTTTATTCTCATTCTGTATTGATTCTTTGTTTAATTGTTTTTGGGAATCAGCTGCCATGACTTCAGCAATTCCTTCCCTCTTCACTTTTTTAAGGTAGAGTTTTTTACTGTTAAGCCTGCTGTGAGTCATGAAATATGACAATGAAAAACTATTTTTAGGATCTCTTGTTTTTGTGACAAAGCAAATTACGCTGTGGTAGTTTATACAGTATTGTTTAGTCTACAGATTTTCACCTTTGCAACCATGTACAAAGTTTTGCTTGAACTGACAGCCATAGAAATAAGATTTTAAAATAAACGTTTGATCATTCAAAAATATGAAAACATTTTGTATCATAACATTTTAAGTTTATTCATAGCAGTTAAATCTGCACACTGTTCTGAAAAAAGTCACATACCATTGTACTTTGATTTATCCAGAGTGATGTATCTTTCATTCAAGTATGATAGCATTTCATTTTTCACATCCATTACATGTTGGTTTAGTTAGAAAGAAGAGCTGAGATATTGTAAACTATCCCAGACGATTTCCTTTCTCTACTAAAGGTCCTGTTGGTAGCATTGAGATTCCTGTAGTGTTTAAGGGGAAATATAACCTATCGCTAACATTACCATAATATCTTGTATAAACCTCTTCATTTTCATTGACTGTTTGAGTCACACAATAGCTTCAGTGTACTCCTTTTTCCTTAATAGACTACATGTGTAGTATTAATGCAATTCCCTTCTTTCTTTGTGCTCAATTATAATACTGATTTATATATGGAACATTTTTGACTAAGCACTGTGTATATTTTATTTTGTAAGATGCTTGTCCTCAGTCCAATGTCTTTAGTAACAGCAGTATAAATTGGGCTGAACATGTAATACCCATTTGTCCTTCTTAGACTCACCCCAATTCAGTTCATAAATAGCAGTACAATTATTAAAGGTTCCGTCTTTTTCACTTGTTTCAGTTAACACATTTCGGTTCACTGGTTATATCTGCAGTTTTTTAGAACAAAGTTGACTGTACAAAATGCATGTTCCAACTCAAGCTTGGAATCTTGTCCAGTTAAATGCTTGTCAACATCCTTGTACGTTGAGTTGCTATACACGTCAGCTGTAGATCTCTGCTTCTTCCCGTTTCGAGCTCTACAGAGGACTGCTTGCACAATGAAAGCCTGGACACTAGTTTCCTAACTATAGACCATCTCCACTTAAGGTTAGTCGCTTGGTGATTATGAAACTGAAGGAACACCTCTCGGGTCTCACTCCTGCACTATCTTCTCTGCAAATACACACGGAGAAAACCATTTCGATTTTATTTTGTGGGTGATGAAACAGACTAGATACGTTCAGCTTTGTCACATGTTAGTCTTTATTACACTCTGAGGAGTGCTCTTCCCAGTTTCTGTTGCACTTAGACTAAATCAGACAACTAAAAGCTGATCTCATATTAGTCTACATGGCAAAAAAAAGTCAGCTAATTGTTTTGCTGCTTCTTAGTGATTAAAATGCCTTTGTATCCCTTTTTGGACTCAAAGCTTAGACCAATCCTTCATCACATCTACTTAACAATGCTTCCAAGCTGTAAGAAAACAAACCAGCCACCGACCTGTGGCTAAACAGCTTTTCATCGCAATGTCTGCTGCTGTACTTAAAAACCATGAATTTCTTTGCTGCAGTGAAAACTTGTCTTTTTATCCCTTGACAGAATTTTATTTCGAACATCCCGCTAGAGGAGGGGAGCCTTTTGTCCACGATATTCTGAGTTACCAGGAAAGCTCATAATCGGGGAACGTTTGTGAGCGATGATGTCAATCAATTGATATTCTAAGTCACCATTATTCCTGACATTTCTCAAAAGATATATATATATATCATATACAAATGCCTCTCTTTTGCATTTTGTCTCATGCATCCTCCCTCCATTCCTTCTCCACTTTTGTTCTTAACCCTTTTAACCTTGGTTAACTCTTCACTTAGCATGGGAGTCATAGCCAGGTTGTCCTATGGCCATGGGCTGGGTCGCAGTCAACAGTGTTAAGCCAAATCTCGCTTTATGGAAATACTCGATATATATCCTCAATTCTTGGGTGTTGTGAAATGAGTAATGGAGCTGCTTTTGTATAATTGCCTATCAGCTTTGGATCCAGAGAATCTAAGTTACTGGTCAATATTTTGTGGATTGGCTGTCTTTGTTATGCAACATTTCTATCCATCTTATGCTTCAAATTGGTAATCTTTATCACAGATACACAGCCCAGTCCTTGAGCATAGCGTGTCCTACTATTTGATATATAGGACTTAATTTAAATTGGCCGCAGTGTTCCTAAAAGGATTCTAAAATTGCAGTTAATCTGCAAGATGAGATGTTAATGTGCTCTTTGGGAGAGGGTATGTAGTTATTGTGTTTAATACTGTTTTTCGACAATCACAGTGTATTAAAAAGTTTCTTACTCTGCCTAGAGTTTAAAAACTGCCATGCACTGATGAAAGGCTTGTTTGCTCTTTTTTTTCCTTTGCCTCTCATTTTATTAAAAAGCAGTTTTTAAGTAGGGTAAGAGTCCTTCAATTTGTTGAGTTCTGTGTTTTGAGTTCCATCTCTCACAAACTGATTACTTTGAGCTTTTGAGAACCTTAACTATGTGTCTCTGGAAATTCGTCCGTCTGTCAGTGTATTGTTAGTGGGTTAAGAATCAGCAGAGTTAAAATCAGAATAAGGGTTTAGAACACATTTTAATCGCATACATCGTGGTTTAGAACCTTCGAGCGCCTCTGGCAAACCAGAATGTTGAATCCCTTCCCCAGTTCTGTGGGTTTCTATAGCCCATCTCGGAAAGTGTAATTAAAAAAAAATCACTGGTCTGTTAAACATTAATCTTAGATTATTTTTTTTTAACAAGTGCAACAGGACAAGCTCAATGCCACTGCGTTAAGTTTTTCTTTCTTAAAATTTGCTATTTTTCGTATATGTAGGTTACTTGGATGCTGTCCAAATGAAGCTGGGACAAAGCGGAATCTACATTTATATGACCTTTTCAACTGTAGTGTGTTTATTTTATTTTTGTTTTAAGTAAAAAGATTTAACGATCCGGCTATTCAGAGATGTACAGAGAAATTAGAGAAACCAATCGGCCGCAGCGTGCAGAAACTGCGCTTCTGCTTCAGCGACCGTGAAGGTGTAGTTTTGCGCAGCTTGCGGTTTCCAGTGTGCCTTTAGTGGTGAAGAAATTAAACCCTTTATCTTTCGCATTTGTTTTCCGTCGTCTCCAAGTGGCAACTGGTTTCTTTTCAAGCTTCTACCGCTACATTCAAGTGGAGAAACTTGACAAATGAGTAACTGCTTGCAATAACCGCGTATAGGCAATTTCATTACGCACAAATAACCTGTGTCCGTGCAGTCCTTGGGCTAATAAATACTTAGAAGCACTTAAAGATTAAGTGCCACACCTAGTGGCCGAGCCGGGTAGGACACCTCTAAATGTTTTATTTTAGAGCTCGATGCATTGAAATTCAGGAAGAATAACTTGCAAGCACCAAAGCCAACATTGCAGCAAATAACAATAGGATATACGTTAATAGGAAAGGTGCATTGTTTAATAGTGGTCTGGGAGACTAACATGGTAAGACATCGCGTTTTGTTCAGATACCATCCTGCATATTTTCTAGATTTTAAATAAATATGCAAGTTATTTAGCTAAATGAAAGGCACTTTTTTATCTTGAAATATTTTATCTAAGTTCGTACCAGATGTGAAATGTATAACATTTTAACATTTCTTCATATAAATTAAGCATTAGTGCGTTATGTCTTAAATAAAATCCAATTTTTTCAACGTTGTCTTAAGTACCTATATATTTTGTAAATGTGTTCGGGCTAGTTTTGATTCCCAGTCCTTTTCCAAAAAGGCCGTAGTAATCCCGATCATGTGGTTATTAAAGAATGTAATACACGTTACTAATAGTCATTGTTAAATAAAAAGTGAGTGTGACGTATCTATTTCCCTAATAAATAGCCTCTTGCTTGCAATGAAACCAACATTTTGCCCAAGGAAAGAACATATTGAGGTTTATTTCCCCAGTGAACTAATGGAACTGCAGAATTCTGGATTCACCTATACTATTGTGTACACTGCCCATGAAATATAGGACACGAACAAAAAAAGAGCGGCACCAAATGTAGAAAGAACAACACATTTAATGTAGCAACAAGTTAAACTCCTCCTGCAAACCATGCGCAGAGACAAACGCGTTAAAACAGACCTGTAAATGAAGTGCGTCAGTGACATTTAAACACGTCCAGCTCACTGTGAACCTGGGCAGGCTACTCCATTATTTTGATATGTTGATACGTACTTGCTAAAACGCAACACCGCATCGAGAATTGCGCTTTAAAATGCACTAAACAGGATCTAATCCTCCCCTTCTTGAAAATGGAAAAGAAGAACCCACTTTTCCCGCATTTCTTTTTAATCTGTCCCTGCCGCCTACGTCATTTTAATCCGTCTTGCGCTCCTTTCATTGTTTTGCCTTTGTTTTCATATCACGACCACTGTGGTTGTAAATAAACGCAACACAGTATTGCAGTACATAGCACTACATTACAAATGCATACTTTTAGTTTCAAGTCATTGCAAGGTAATTTATTTCACCAACGTTTTCTGTAACCCTTCAAGAGAATCATTCTGGAGGGTTCAGCGGGTTTGTGTGCGAAATGTCTGAAGCCTGAGACCACAACCTTTCACATTTCCTCTTGCAATTCGCTGTTTATTTTGATTGTAACTAAATATTATTGGCGAGGATGTTTGATTTACATAGGGCAACTTGAGTCCTTGAGGGCCGCAGATTCCTCTGGTTTGCATTCTGCCTCTGGTGCTAATTACATCACTGAACTAATTATTTGGATAAGAAGTCAGATCACCTGTTTTTGTGAAGTCATTAGTTGTAACGTGTTAAGTACCTACAGTATACGACCTGCAGGGCCCCCAGCCTCTCAAGAGTGGCCCATTTCAGATTCACATTTATGAAGTGCTGAAATCTTAGTATGACTACTTTCCTGTTAGCATTACCTCTGTTTCCCTCCTCCTCCTCTTATTAGCAAAAACAACAAACATTGAAAATTGCAAATATTGAATAGCAGGGGTTTTAAGGTAATGCGTTCTGTTGGATTCAGAGTGATTCTAACATGCAGAGTAGGAGAACTATATCAGTTTAACTATGCGTAGGTGATATATTCGCAGGTATTCTGTTGCCACAAGCAGAGGACGAATTTAAAACGACATGTACAAAGGGAGAATTCAATGAGGCCAATCTCAACACCTCTGTGTGTTGAATAAGGTTATAGTTCTAATGTGGATAACATCTCTTAGCTTAATGTACACAGTATATATCATGCAGTCCGCTAAAAGAAAGCGTCTTAGTTTTATGCCTGTGACATATCAATTATTTACATTGGTTTTTCATGCTTTTCTTACTTCTGATAACGTTGAAGGTGCGCACAAAAAACAGGAATTTGTCTATATTTACAATTGATATTCCAAGTAAAAAAACCTAAATAACATTGGTAGTTTGTGTTATTTTGTTTCGCGTGTGGGAGGCGTGGCCAGCACTAGGACCCAGCGGAGATCTTTCTGGTGTGTACTACAGATGCGGCGAATTTAACAGCATGTGTCATCTTCAAAATCTTAAAAAGAAAAAAAAAATCCGTGACTCTGGCCAAGGGGGCTTCGAAACTAGCTAAGAAATCCCATAGATCTGGAAGCTTTCACGTGACAGGAGCGGCTATATAGAAAAAGCATCCAAGCATCAGGACCAGTAGTGGTATTTCACCTCAACAGATCACAGATGTAGTCAAAATAGAATCAATGAATCTTTTTTATCCGTCTGCCGCTAATAAAAGGGAGATAGGAATTAATCGTAGCTTATCATAAGTTACTTCGCCTTCAAAAAAAAAGGACACGCTTTTTTTATCGGGAACCTATTAGATAAAATCGAAATTGCTTTTAAGAAGCTTTGGTGGGAAGGAAACAAGGTTCTCACAGGAACGGATCTCTGCAAACTTAACTTCGTACACTAGGCATGCTGTATGCTTCAAGCTCACAGTGGATTGCCGAAGGGACATAGACATATTTAGACTAGAAGTCTAGAAGCGGACTTACCTATGATCCATGCAGGTATTTTTTTTTTAATTATCGTTCTATGTACATTTAATGCTTTGGATCCGTTACCGACAATCGTACACTCTTCGGAATTACACGCTTTGAAATAACGTTTTATGATTCGAGGATTAATGAAAGTGTGGGACATCCACTATAACTTTAATTCCCATATCTTTGCACGTGGAAGGTACATTCTCAGCAAAACCATTGCTAAATTAATTTCCTATCTATATACAGTGCATTTTAATACAATTAACCAAGCAGTTGACTTAGTTTAATTGATTAGTACCGCAAATAACACACATATTCTCATTTTTATACAGAATACACAGGGATACTAAGCTGTCTGCGCAAATAAAATGGTGTTTTCCGGAGGTGCGAAAAGTTTTTTCTTGCTGAACATCTAATGTGTGAAACATTGGACTTCAGACTTCTGTTTGAACCTTTTATTTGGCTTTGGAGAAAGTTGCACATAACTAACACATCTGAGGAATAGGAAGAGGCAACATCGACAATTCGTAATACTGAACACCGGTACTTCTGCTGGAGTTGGAAGACACAAGACCGTCCAGATGCAGTTTCGACTTTTCTCGTTTGCGCTGATCGTCCTGAACTGCATGGAGTACAGTCACTGTCAGTCACATCGCTGGAAAAGGAACAAGAGAGGTCGGTACAATGAGATGGGATCCTAATTTATCCATCATTAGAAGTCCTTATTCATTGCTTTCGAGGGCTAAGCTTCTTTTTTTTTTTTGCACGAAGCCGCTGTAAAAATAGACCATACCCTTTCAAGTCTAAATTAATGTTAATTTCGCAAGCCACAAAACACAAATGAATAAGCCGTATAAGTCTTATTTCAAATGCTTAGCTATTTTTACATAAATTCTATGACTGAAGTTTGTAACCGTAACTCAATTTAGAGATGACAAAGTTAATTCCTAAGAAATTTAACGGGTTGTTTGTTCTAATGACTATCACAGCATGAATAGTCTCAGTTTGGGCATTTTAAAAGACTGGTAGAATTTTGTACCACATACTATTTTAAAGCGAACGATATAAGAATCACAGGATTGCATGGTGTCTAATCGTCATTTGGCTACAGTGTGTCAGTGCCTTTCGTGGCTTTTCTGCACGCTAAATTATGATTGAGGTATTTAAGATACCGAACTGTATTCGTAGTCTCTGAAGATTGTATAACCGTTGCATTTGCGCAGATGTATTTCTGATAATAGTCCTTCTCTAACAGAACGGTTCAAGATAATGTAATGCAGTCGGGAGGTATCATAAGGTAATCAGAAGAGATAATGAGATAGAGATAATGAGATACCTCGCAGAGACAGATCAGCTATCTAAATGATCGATTTTATGATGTTTAGAGTAGCTGTAAGTGATACATCCAAGACGTCTACCTACCCAAGAAAACCCTGTTGCAGCCGTGCCCAAAATATTCTCTGTGGTAGACTGAAGTCATGTCAAGTTACTTTCAAGGACTAGAAACAGGGCATACCGGGTTAAACTGAGGAAAATTACACCAGCTGTTCAGGCAAATCAACTCTGAAAACCATGGGACAGATTAAATAGACGACATCCCTGCGTGGTGGCAGGTTTTCACAATATCACCGTGGGTAGCGATTTGTGAATACTCCTTGCATGTACCGTTGTTCATCAAAGCTGTCTCTTGCCCAATAGGTAACACTCGCGTACTTCATAGTAACCGACAAAAAAGACACACAAAAGTTCATACAGGATAACGTGTATGGCAGCAATTCTATTGATCTTTATTCATTCTAATTAATCAAACAGGATTATAAGTATAAAAGAAAATAGTGTCCAGACGGATTTCAGATTTATTACCACGCAAGAAAATAAAAATAAATAAAGTCCGTGTCACCCTTCGTGGTTCACCCCTAAACACAGTTTATGCGCATTTTATGATCTCAAGATTGTCGTGTCTTTGTGTGCTTGTGGAATCAGAGCGCCCCAGAGGTTTAGCAAAGCTATTGCAGTTCATTATTGCTATTACGTTGCAACAATGTTAATAAGCCATTTGGTCACTACTACGTTTGAATGTATTACATGTTTATGTGGAGACATTGTGGAAACACTATTGTTTTTGTTTTTTGATTTTTGGGGGGGGGGGGGGGGGTTGTGCATTTTTGTCGAACGACCTGGAAAAATGATGAAAAGGAGAAGAGGAGTCAGAAATTATAGTAGACGCCCCAGTCATAAAAAAAATAGCTAACCTCTTCTCAAAGTGATCAGCGTATTGAGCGATCTGAAACTTCTGAGTAGGCTGAAATGTGGAATGTCATGTTGGTTTAATTTTATAAGCACTACGCAACAGATGGTTTGCAGAGTTCCTGCATTTTTAGAGATAGGATCATAATGCACAAAAGTGCCCAGGCTATCTGTGCCAACAAAGGGTGTACTGTGTCTTTAATTAAATGTGGAACTGCTTAGTGAGGTGGCTAGACAGTGGAGGACTGGTAGAGCTGTTGCGTCTGTCTTGGAGCTCAGCTTAGGGAAAGGGTTGTGGGAGTAATTTAATGAATAGAGGTTGAACCTCTGTCATATGAATTGGCCCTCTACAAAACCCTAAGCTGGTTTTAATTGATCTTATATCCACTGATTGATCTTTGAACAGTTGGTGCTTGCATAACAATTGGCCCTCTACAAGCAGATGGATTTAGTTCTTGAGTAAATACAGGGACTTTGAATGAATGACCTCGCACTTCCAGCTGAAATCTGCTTGCTTGTTAATCTGTATTGCTTTTCCAAAAAATAAAAGATGAACGCTGAGCATATTTTCAGATTCCATGCAGTACGGGGTTGTAGCTGCATGAAATGCACATTGCTGAAACAATGCTTCTGCTGTTGCTGGTATTACTAATCACAACAAAAATGAATTTAGTAATTAACTTGACAGAAATGGCACAGGATACATCAGAGTGTGTTTCTGACTGTAGTCCTGGGTTTTGTAAATTGCAGCCCCGATTTGCATTGTATATACTGTATGGAGGAAAGCGAAACCTACTCTGCAGTTGTACTTTTTCCATCGCCCATCTGCAAATAATCAGGCAATCACTGCAGGGTACTGGCAAGCAGAATTTTTCTGGTATTCTGTTTTTGTATGAAGATTGTGTGATCTCAGATGCTCCATAATATAATTTTCTTAATGGGATCAAACTTTTGGCAGAGATGAAGTAGTTAAGTAGGGAAAAGCAAGCAACACATTTAGCCAAAGGGGCCTGTGTCTTTCCTAATTGTGCAAAAAAGGTTAGCGCTAAAGGGTGTTGAGAGGAAAGGATCTGGCTTTTTTAAAATGTCAGGTTAACCCAAAATATGACCCGCAGAACAATCTTAAGCCTCATGCGTTTTATTTTAAGCACTCTGAACTTTGGTTGCATTTCATTCGTTCTGGTAAAACTCTCCAAGTCACGTACAGATTTTACAGACTTTAGGAAAGAGCTCATATTATTCTGAAACCAAACTAAGGCCTCGAGCTGTGTTTGAACATGGTAGCTGGGATCCAAGCTGAGGCTGTAGAGCATCCTTGATTTATTCTCATTATTTAATTAATGGGCAAGATGGTTTTTTCCTTCTGCCCAAGGCTGCTTTTAAAACCCTTATGTATACACAAAAGAAATCCAAAGTGCCAAGTTTCCTGAAGTAGGAACATTTTTGTAAACCTATATACTTAATAATTATATTAGACTGCCACCTCATTAGACTGGAAGAGTTCCACTGTGTCATGAAAGGCGAAATGTCATTTGGTTGTTAAAATCAGTTTAAATTCGCTCAGTTTAGGTAACAAGACTTAGCGTATGAAATATTGAACCTGAAAATGTATAATGTTCCATTTCAAAGTAAAAATGAAGATTTAGCAAATTTTGCACAGGTATATTTTTCTAATACTACCTTTCAAGCAAACAGAAAAAATTTTGAAAACAGGTCTATGATATTATCTTTCTCAACAGGTGATTTTTTTTCCTTTTTAAAAAGTAATATCCATGTCAACAATTTTGCCTGAAACCAGTTACACTAACCTACAGTATATGAATAAGTGAGTCAGCAAGGAAAACAGTGCATCAAAATAAGGTCAGATAGAGAGTAGCTATTTGAGGCGTGGTCAGCATTTCACAAAATACCTCATAATGACTAAATACTCACTTCAGCACTGAAAACACTGAAGTTCCAGAAGATCTTGATTAGTGTTGTGTTTTATGACTTGGCATCAGAAAAAGTAACAGATAAAAAATGTGTGTCATTATAGTAAAAGCAAGTATTATTTTTCATTTGTATTTTTTAGCTAATGATGCCACCTGCTGACATAGTAAAAACTAAAGGACTAAAGAATAGACATTGCTGAGAGAAGGAGGCAGAAATACTGCAGAGCTTGGAACAGAGAACCAAATGCACAGAATTCAGTTAGTCTAATCTCTGTATATTCATGTGAGTAGCAAAGTTTGTTTAAGGCAAACTGTACTGATTGTGTATGTGCATTACTGTAATAATTCAAATTTAATGGAGTCTTTAAATCCTTCCATTCATTTTCTAGCAGGCTTCAAATGATTCAGGGTCACGGGGTACACCCTGGATGGGACCCCAGTCCATCACAGGACACACAGACACGGAGGAAACCCACATGCACACTGAGAGAACATACAAACTCCACACCGACGTCACCACAGGGCTGAAACTGAGCTCAGAGTCCCAGTACTGTGAGACAGTGATGCTAACCACTGCGCCACCTAGAGTCTCTAACGTGTATGTGACATTTTCATTTTCCCCCCAAAATGATCAACATTAAGTTTACAGACTTTCCTAGAAATAATATTGTCGGAAGACATGTCTGAAAAATTAGAGGCATAGTTAATTCTGCACAACTTATATGTGCTTTCTTAATTTTCATTTGATTTGTAGCAAATGGGGTTTTGGTGATATTAAAGGCAATGCATAGAGAAAGATCCTGGAAAATGACTAACTTCAGTGCAATTTCAAAGACATTTCCCCAATATTTAAATGGTCGAGAACTTCCATTCTACTCATAAAGACTAACTTTTGAGTGTCATCCTTTCAATTTCTTCAAATGAGCACCCAGAGGAAGCTGTTCTTTGAAATGGTAAATGCATGTGGTTTGCTAATATTCTAAAAACTACTTATTAATGGCCTTTTGCAAAATTAGGTGCCAGTTGTGTTACGTAGCATTTGGTTTTCATTAAACCAATGTATGCAATCCGAAATACAATTAAATAATTTAATTAAGGTAGTTAAAAAGGAAGTTAAAGGATTTCATTGCATAGTGGAACTTTAGTGATAAAATGGTAAAACTACACAATAACATAACAATTGAGATAGTAATACAAAAATTATAAGATATTTGATTATACTTACATATATAATACATATATATATATACTTACATATATATTTAATTTAAAATTATATATTATAACTGGATTTTACTTTTGCAGACGTGCTTTAGTTTTTTTAGCAATACTTATTTATACTTGCACAACCTGTACACTTGTACAGTTCTTTAATGAAGAGCATGGAAACTATAAAAGTGTCAAGCAACAGTAAAGAATGCGTGTTCCAGTGTATCATGGAATTTGTTGGCATAAAATCAGAAATACCAAAACATTTTTTTGTTTCTCAAGAATTTAAATCTTTTACTAATTGGGAACAATGAGGCAAGGGTTTTTGCAAGTGGCCCAATCACTAAAGGCCCTTGGTGCAGGTTGAGCCTTATTGTCCAAACAGGGTTGGTTTCAGCCTGGCCAGTGATTGTAGATGACAGTCCCAGGTGTTTCCCAGGCAGGAGCATGTGGTGACTACTCAGAGCTGGGGATCAGTGGGTTACAGCAAGTCCTAGGTGTCTTGTTAAGCAAGAACTGCTGAGCATGCAGTGCTGTCAGTGGGAGCTGAGCTGACAACACTCTTTCTATTGGTGCTAACGGTGCTGCAGGCAGTGTGAGGCTTGTGGGATGCACAAGACCAGGATGGTTTGGACAGGGAAGGAGAATGCTTGGTCCTTATCTTTTCTGTGCTGCTGTGAGGCTGGTGAGCAATGCTGGGCAACATCTGTTCATTCCAAATTGTTGGGGGTCATAAATAACTACTGTTGTGTTCTGAGTTGCACAAGAATCGAGATAAAGTCTCATTAATGTATAAATTCATTGGTATGCAGGCTTAGTGAAGTGCTTGAACACCTTCATTAATATATAAATAATCCTGAAAGAAAAACATAAATAGCACCTGTATTCAGTTCATAGATTCCTTGCTGTCATGGGAGCTATAACAGATCATGAGAACGTTATCTATAGTACATGGCTGTGTTTCAATCTTTTATTTTTTTCAAGTTCAAGGCTTAACTCCACACTTAACAACTTCAGCAGAGCTATACATACAGTATATGTATAATATGTCATAGACACAAGAAAATTAAGGTGCCTTTCACTGTCTCTTCCATAAACCGAATACAACCGAACTGGACAATTTGTACGCTGCAGGCTTAGATCTATAGCACTTGCTGTGTATTTAGTGTTCTGTTGTATGAAGCCCAAGGTCACTGTGTCTAAGCATTGACACTGGACTTCTGTACTTACTTGCAAGTGATACAGTATATGACGAAGAAAAGGATTTATTCAAACATACGCTCAGGAAATTCTATATCTGATTGGAGAAAGGGGAAAAAAAGTAACACTATAACTTTAAATTTGCTTTTTGCTTTTGGTCGTTTCATTCCGAGGCGTTACGTGTTGTGATCAGTATCAGACAGGGAGGGTTCCCTTCAGGGAAACATGAGGCATCACTGAAAAAAGTGACTTCTCGGGTGTTTTTCTTGAGAGCCCCAAAATGCTTTGATTGTAATCTTTTGGAGCCCACACCATGTTCACTACACTTGACAGCCTTGAGCCTCATCTGTGCTTTTGTTGTAGCAGTTGTTTCAGAGATGATCACTTACAGGACCTAGAGCACTGTTATCAGAGTGTAATCAGAGGCTCATTGGGTAGAATAACATTAGTTCTGTGCTACTTAAACATACTCCAGAGGGCTTAAGGATGAGAAGAAGGAAAAATATTTGAGGAGATCAGCTGGATGTGGCTGAATATAAGCAACGTCACCTGAGAAGGATTAGAGCCTGGCAGAGTCTTGACCTCAGCATTTAGGATTTGTGTTCCTATCAGGCCAGCTGCTGGTAGCTTTTCCATGTGTAGTTGTTCTGTGCCCACAATTGTACAATGAAAAGGTCTAGTGATTTCCCTGGCTTCAGCTGTAGTACACACACACACAGAAAAAGCAATCCCAATTTAACAATCCTTACACTTATTAGTTGCAGCTGGGTCCTTTTAATTACAAATATTTTATCTCTTTAACGCAAAAAGGTGCAATGTTTTTTTCTACGTGAACCAGGAATGTTACTAGTATGAACATAGTTTTATACTTCCTTTGCGAAGTGATTTTCAATCCTTTCATTTGAAAATGACGATACTTATGCAGGTTTCCTGTTGAACAAAATCATTTATAAACAGATACAACATGCTGAAATTGACAAAGATGGAACTGGATACATTTCTTAAACTATGACTTATATCAAATGGATACAACGGATCATGTAATGAAATTCTAAAATACACAAATGTTTCATTTCCTCACTTTCCTTCTCTTTAGTTAATCATTTCACAGTTTGTTGTTTTTGCATTCTTTCAGTTATCACACAAGTATAGCCACACTAACCGTGTGGGTGAAATCATAATATTGAAGGATTTTTCAACATTCAGATCCATGTGTACATGGTGTGAAAATGTGACTTGACAAATTGTAAAGGAAAACAGAAGGACAATTCCAGTTTTAAAGTGAAATAAAATCAGTTAAGTGTTTAATCCCTACATTGTTATATTATTGTACAGTCCATAGTCTCCATTGTGAAAAGGCCAAACACTTTTTTTCAGTTTTGACTAAATGCCAACAACTAATCTCCGTTCTTCTAAACCCACTTTAAAATCATGTCTTTTGCTTAGATAACAGTGTAAGTCTAATGTTTTACGTTTAAATTTTCTAATGGAACTATGGTTCCTTCTAATTTATGTTTGGACAATATGAATCCTTCCTCCCACATTACTGGGTTGCTTTCATAACATTGTCAGGAATTTACTATTTATGAAAGTAACCTGTGATACAGAATTTGGTTAAAATCCAGACAGAGTCCATTATGTGAAGAGCCACATGTTAAAGGTTGAAAATATTTTTGTTGTACACAGATAACATAAAACCCCAAAGTTATTTCTTGGTGTTTGCCAAATCCGTTTTTCTTACGTTCTTATTGTTTTAAGTTTTCTTAAGGAAAAGGCTCTCGTCTTTAACGCTCAATCATTGTGATCATAGTATCCCATATGTGCTGGTAATTCTTAATGTTTAACAGATGTTTTTGTTCCAGGCTACATTTTACCACACTGTAAAAGTTCATTTTCGGAAATGTGAAATAAAATGGACTTATTATATAAATGTTATAATACACTCCATATTTTCCTGTGGTGGTTGGAAACTCTGGAGATGCAGACAAAAGGTTCAGTGTATCATCTTTGTAAAATAAAGCCTTTTTTAACCTTTACCTACGTTCCTCTTTGAATTACATGGCCTAAAAGCAATTATAACTTAATAAGTTTTCTTATAAAGCTACAAAGTACGGCGAGCCAGTTTCCTTAATTTGGTCTTATACTTTAGTTTATTGAGCAATAAAATTCAAATTTGGGATTTATTCCAAATGGTAGGCTGAAGAAAATAACAAAAAACCCAAAATTTAGTGTTTAACGAGATTGTAGTGAATGATTTTACAGGTATTTAAAATTAAAGTAACAGAGAAATCACAGAATATTATTCATTGTTAAACAACCAACATTTCAAATATCTGACAGCTTTATACCACAAAAACTGCCAATCCTAACAAAAGATAGGATAGGGGCTTAAAACAAACTAGTTCTAGTTCTTGCCTTTTTGAAATGGCAATTTTTGCACTATATTGTCATTTTGAAATTAAAGGACTGTGCAATTTAACATAGACAAACAAAATGATCTTTTAATCCCTGTGGTTCCCAACACCACCTTCCTTTAGTCTTGCTGTTAGGCAGTCTCTGTCTTAATAGGCAAAAACTTTTATGTGCAAAACTCACTGATCAGTCTTCTATCGCATTGATTTAAAAAGAAAAAAAACGCTGATTTTTGTGGACGGGTTTTATAATGTTCAAAGGCTCAGTTATCAGTTCAGAACATTTTTTGGAATCCTGAAATGTCATTTGTGTGGGTACACAAAAGGGGCATTGAGTAAGAATATAGTTTGGTTTTGTATATTTAAATTGGAAGCACATGTCAATCTAATATGTAACAATTTCGAAACCGACATCTGAACTGCTGAGGTCGACAGCTGGTGCTCCCAACAGTTTACGTCTAATACCTGGATAGCAATCAGCCATAGGTTACACACTGAAGGCAGCGCACCCCGACCACCAGTGTGGTACCCCACAAAGAGGAATGACCTTTCACCTTGTAGCCGTTACAAGCTTCATTGAGTTTTGCACCAGAAATCTGTGTGCCGTACAGTTATCGAGAATTGTGGGAAAGGGGCAATTCAGGTTTGCTAAATATCTCAGCAGTGTAAAATCTTCAGTCTTCTCCTGAACTTGAAGGTGCTTTGAGCAGTTTTTTTTGTTCCCTTTGATTAAAAATAGTGTCGGGTCTTGTGTGCGTTTAGATGCATATAATACCTGGCTGTGGGAACAGATTTATTTTAAGCGTTCTTTGAACCAGTCAATGTCTTGCCATGCTACTTACAGGACCAAAGGCTTTGTGAACGGGTTAGTTATGTAAGCCTGTACAACATCCTTTTCTGTTTGTACTGTATGTATACATGCACCACGTTTATTGTATTGATCTCAAAGACTGACTCAGTAATATAAAGCCAACAGGCCTGCTGAAACACATTTGGAACGGTGCATGTCTTTGGAAATGATGGATATTTACATACGCGCCTGCACAGATCGGTATGACAACTTTGGCCCTGATTTGCAGCGCGAGTCTCTAACATCATACAGATGGACATGGTTTTTCTTTTGTTTTTATGGGACCTCTAATTATGCTTACACACCACATCAAAATGGGGCTCAGCATGCAATGCTTTGGCATTGAGAGGAAGTGCGCTGGTCAAATGTAATGAAATGTCTCCCAGCACAAGTTGTCTGTAATTTCAAAGTAGAGAGGGGCATATATGTAAATGCGCTGGTGCCCTGTCTTTCAGCCTCCCATAGAACTTGAAGCCACCAAATGTCTGCTTATCAGATTTTATTTGATTAATTCAGCTCGACGTATTACTACGTGCAGCTTTAGCTTTTGTCAAATCGAGCTCCTATGTGGAGCCCAGGAGCTGAATGTGTTTGTAATCAAGATGAAAGATGTTAGTAATTAGCTTCCCCCAGTGTTTAGCTCATTGTCTTTCACGAGTTTTAGAGGGAGTGTGCATCAGATGCAAGGAGGTCTTTCTGCGTGAGCCAAGTAAGCTAAGCTTTGTACAAACAGAAGTAGAATGGAAATCACTACCAATAGTACATCCAGTACAATAATCTAAATATTAAAGAAGGGTGAATATGGCTGGAACAACAGAATAAATTAGATGACTGGAATAGTGCATTTAAAATGTGTATTAAAAACCAAGTTTTCAGTTTCAATGAGGAGGCACTTATTTACCCAAAGGGTTGTAGGAGTATGGAACAAACGATTCAGCCAGTTATTGAAGCCAATACCTGGATTTCTTTCAAGATATTCTTGGATCAATTAACCAATTAACAACTAACTATCAAATGGGCTAGATGGGCTGAATGTTCTCTCCTGTTTTGTAACCGTTCTTATGTTCTCAGGATTATATTGAAACGTATACGGTGTTTCTATAACATTGACTGAGATTCAGAATTAATGTACAACAGCTGAAAGGTTTTTATCTGACAAATGGTGTGCACATGAATTAAGGTTCTGGTCTGTTTTTATCTAGTGTCCTTAATTCTGACAGACTGATTAAAGTGTCATGAGATGCAAAGACAGAAATATCCACAGGTATCCTTTTTTGACCTAACACTTGTATTTAACTTCTACTTTGACATGGATTACTAGACATGACATGTACACTTTACCTAACAAAAGACAGAATATAGACGTACTACTGGAGCTTCAAAGCGTAAGTTTCAAAAAGGCTTCCTAAAAATGCTGAAAACATTTTTAAATGCAGAAACATCCCAATCCGAATTGTAATTGCACTTAATTGCAATGCATTTAGAATTACCTATATTGCTAAGATGCAATATAGTGGCAGTTCTGTTTGTTACAAAATAGGTTAAGTTGGTTTTGGTAAGACAATCTAAGCAACTGTCAGTAAAATACAGCTGTAGTAAGGTAACTGTGCAAAAAAAACCCAGTAAAGCCATGATCATTTTTCAAATTCTTTTTTTTTTGTCTGCTGTTATGCACTTGTGTTACATTTTGGCTGACTTTTCTTCAACTTGATATTGTTTTATTTGAACTGAAGCCAGGCACACTGTCTTTCCCTATAAAAACAACTGTCGCTAATATAATAAATTGTGAGAAACAGCAACAAAGGTTTCATTTAGTTTACAAACTGAAGGCTTCCTAGAATTGGCACTGTAGTGTTTTCATTTAATTGGTTCATCTATAATGTACCAATTAAATGAAACCACCTCCATTTTTGGTTGTGACATATTTAATATAAAGAGGTAATGTATTCTTGTCTACAAGAGTCAAACACTGTGGCATGTATGCTTGTTTATAATAGGTAAATATGTTTACTGTGGGCACAAAAGTAACATAACAAACCAGAAATGTTTCTTAGAAAAGAATACACTCTATTCTCAAAGTATGTCCTACTATAATAATCATTTTCCATAAAAAGCAATGAAAAATATGGGGCATCTCACAAGCAATTTAAGCCCCAAATGTCAAAACTCCAACAGGAACTGTATCTGCTTGTGAGGATTAGCAGTTTTTTTACAGAAACATTGGTTAGCCCTTTACAGTGCAAATGTTTTTTTACAGTGAGTTTCTGTAACACCTTGGCACTGTTTGAGATTATTAAGTTTCAAACTACTTTTTATCCTCAGACTTTATTATTGTAGTTATTTTATATATTTTTTTTATTTATGGGATATTGATGATTATAATACAGCAAAATGTACTTTTTTCACAATTTATTTAAAAGCAAACATTATACTTCCGAGAAATGCCTTCATGTTTAAACTATGAAGTGAGGCACTACCACTTGGATTATTTCTTAAACAGGACCATTTCATGCAATTACCAAGTTTCAGAGTGATTTGATATGTTTTTTGTAGCCTTAAACTTTTGCTGTGACAAAGGCGTACTTGTTTCTTCAGTGACTGAATCTAGGGCTCCCTTTCCAGAAAAGGGCACTTCATTTCCTATAAGTGTCACACAAAAGTCATGTAAAAGTGCACTTTAAGCAAGGGTGTCTGAGTAAAATGGAATTCCTTTCAAAATCACCATCTTACACAAGAGTAGTGGCTCATCTCGTTTTTCAGTCTCATTATGTGGGTGTCACAGTGCGTATGTATTTTTTCAGGACCCTGTGAGAATAAAATGGGCGCCTGTAAATCATATATTACAAATACATGTTTGGAATTAACCAGTAACATCCCTTGTGAAAATCTGCTATGGTAAATTTGCACAGTGGTATATTTATATGCGTTTATCCATGGCTTTTAGTTATTTGCTCCATGAATTTACTTCAATTCCTTCCTGTGCTGTGTTATACTGTTATGGACTTTAGTACACTTTGTTCAATTTGTAAATGGTGTTTCATATTAAACACTGTTACAGATAACAGTAAAAAAATGCACTTTGGTATTGGATAGTACCTCCATAACAAGGAGGATGCAGTCTCTTAACCCAATTAGGCATGGAATCAATATGGTTTTGAATACTGCCTGGTCCCACATTTTCCCATGGCTGTGTGGTTAATTAGCAGGATGTGGAATTTCTTGATCTGAGTTTTTTACATTTTGCTTCCTTCAAGAGTTCAAGAAAATGTTGTCCTACATAGCACCTCGCTTCTGTGACAGCCCTCTCCAAATTGAATTTTTCTGTGGCATCAGCACAGGCAGTTTACGTGGCAGTACTTTGCATGCATAACCAAAGAAAATATTATAAGTAAAGCCGCATATTGAAAGCACAGTGTGAGACTGCACTTAAAATGAACATTTGTGAAAAATTGTATCAGTCTGCAGGGCAGGTTGTGAGCCAGTTTTAATTATATAATATTCAGTCATTTTGAAAAGTATTCCTTTAACTGGACATGCAAAGCTTTCATAAATTAGACCTTGCACATGTGTTTGGAATTCTAGTCCTTGTCTGAATGCTTCTAAGAAATGGAAGACATTTTTGCGGTATATTATGTATTTGATTCCTTTTCATAATTTTTTTTATTATTGTGTGTCTTCGGTGTTGTAAAATAATGAAGGGTGAACAGATGTTTTGAGATATGTTTATTTCTGCTTGTCCTTAATTTAAAAAGTACCTTAATTTTATATCCTCTCTAGTTTTTACACCTATTGGTTTTGAGTGTCTATCTAATGTGGAGCCTCTCTTTATTGTAGGGGTATTTGCTTGATGCTGCTCTGTGCCTAAACTCAGAGTCATCTTAGCTACTACAGAAAGGAAGATCCTTATCTCAGGTAGCAGGGATCATCACGTTCACACATAAAACACTCTGAGTTCTGGTGTTAAATTAAAGGTCCAGCTGGTGATCCTGGCTGTATGGAGAAATTTACAAATACAAAAAGATTACAAAAGGCAAAACAACAGGAAACTTTGGTTCTGCCCAGCTTTAAATAAACTTGAAAATTCTCTCTTCCTGCTACTACTTTCCTACTACCTGTTGCCAGTGAGAAATCACACCATTATATACACAAAGATACTTCTCACAAACCCATATGAGAATTTCCCATTTGAAAAAAAATTCTCTGACGGTGTACATAGGTGTGATAACAGTAAAAAAAAATCTTTTTAAGACCGTTTTGGCGACCTCTAGTGGCATACCTGAATTAACCATAGACGTCTCACTGGGCAACCTGCCACAGTATATAGACATCTATCCAGGTTCCAGGGTGTCTATCGATAAAAAAAATGGCCCACCACAAATAGGATATTGTCTGGTCAGGGTTCAGGTTGGCTGAGCTTGCATATCAGAGCAGCTGAAAGGCGTCTGTGGTAAATGGTGTACTACATAGTACTTAGCACTCCTGCCTCCTCTGAGAATATAACTACGCCATTTCCCACAGATTGGCCTCTTTTGTTTTCTCAGGGATGTGGGAAGGATTGTATTTTATTCTTCTTTGCAAACTTAGATTGCACATGTATCCCACCGACTAAAGGCACTTATTTTTCCCTGCACTCTGTGCTCTTTTACTGAACTCCATTTGCTGAGCTTCTGTTCAGTCAGCTTTGGCTTGCCAAGCTGTCTATAAGGTTTATACATTTTTTCTCCTTCCAGACGAGCCACCCTAGTTTGCCATTTCAGCTCTGACAATTTCACCATTCTCCCTCTCCCCTTCTTTTTCAGTTTGTGGTACTCTCTTTCCTCCTTTTACCAGTCCTGAATCAGGCGCTGCTTAGTATGTTTTTGTCTGGAGTGAAACTAGTTGTTCAGACATCTGGTTTGTTTTTTCATTGGTTCAGCGGATAATTGTGTAAGATATAATAAAGGTTTAAAACAGGGAGTTGGGAATGGGTTATGCAAGCGAAAAAGTCTGCATAGACATTTCTGT
Source organism: Lepisosteus platostomus (assembly GCF_059453375.1). Classification (NCBI taxonomy): domain Eukaryota; kingdom Metazoa; phylum Chordata; class Actinopteri; order Semionotiformes; family Lepisosteidae; genus Lepisosteus; species Lepisosteus platostomus. Next base: position 40,781,634 of record NC_142622.1, on the reverse strand, counting down.
GACTGTCTGGTACACCTGCATGGTTTGATGCTTATCTTTCATCGGTTCACAACCTGTACAGATCGGAACCTGCCCAAGAAGGACTGTCATGGCAGTTGATCTGCCTTGTCTAAACGCATGCCAACAGAGCCCTGGTAGATAATATTGTTTGTGTAGTTTGCACACCAAGTGGACCAGTGGCCTGTGAGTTGTAGCAGCCCTGCTTGGTGTTGGCTGGATTCTGACTGGGAATCTGAGCCAGCTGGGTCTACGCAGGCCTGAGCTCTCTGACACCACCGTCTGTACTACCCACAGCCCTCTGTTGCTCTTGGCCTTCCCCAGCATCCTCCAGAAAATCTCTGTTTCCTCCAGCCAACCCTCTGGAGTCTGGCCCTTTTCCCATTGGAAGATTGCAGTCACTGCCCTGGTATAGACTGCTGCTGTTGTACAACTGTTTCTAAAGTTTGATCTGCGAGGAGGTTCATTTTAAATTTGGTTTAGCTCTGTGCAAGGGAGACAGACACCTGTTGTTTGGAAAAAGTATTACATTTCAAAGCAACTGGACGGCAAGGATATGCTTTGTTAGAAATACCATTGTACTACGTATGGTAACCTCTTTGTTGAACCTAAATGTTAATCCTAAATATACGCTGGTTCTAAATATACAGTATGCTCAAAAAGCTTGTCTAAACACAATATCTATGGTAACAGACAGAGCTTATCTAAATTTAAGTTGATCAGGTTCAGACCATAAGAAAAGGAGTTCGTTTGTGTCACTGTTGTCTCTAGAAAAAGGTACTTCTATAAGAACCAAACACAGATCGCTTAACTATGCTGTGGCTTCCTGCATTACTATACTGCCAGACGACACGCTAAGGAATATTGCTAGTCTCCTACAAGGTCTTCCTCACCAGCCATCTGATTTCAGCACATATGTAATGAATAGCCCTCTACCAGACTTGATGTCTTGGATGACTGGGGTCCGTGGATCTGCAATGAGTTGTCTTTTGGCTCTAGGCGGCTGCTGTTCCAGCCCTGATGTCTGGTATTCATGACATATGTGCTGCAATTTCTAAATAGCTTGTCAGAAGGAGGGGATCCTCCCCTCCCACCTCGAACCTATCCTGGCGAACCAGCACGTATACCCTGCAGGAGTTTCCTCTACCCTTCCTCTCTGGGGCCTTGAGATGGTGGTAGACATCTGGCCAAAGCCTCCGCTGAGTCTCCCCATACTGTGGAGCTACGGCTTCTGCCAATAAACACAGCAGTCCTGGTGACCAGTGCCTCAGCATTACTTTCACCTGGTTTGTGGGCAAGGGGTTCACCGATCGTGAATTCCAGTGGTGTAATCCTCTTTAGCTACGTAGGTAGTGCCCTTCTTCCCACCTCCCTTTTCTTTGACTGAGGATTGTCGGTTGAAAATCCTCTACCAGCTGTGGGAAGTGGGCTTTTACTTTGTCCAGATGAAGGGCTGTGCCGGACATATTTGTCATGGCTCGAAATTCCTGGATCAAGCCCTGTCCAAACAGGACTGGGAGTTAGCCTCCCATCACCTGTGGGGGTGGTGACGCATTTGTCTAAGGGCATAGACTGGCCATAGATTGACATATTTGACACAGTGATATTATGGGCCCTGTTCCACCCAACCCCCCCCAGATGTCTGGCAGAAGAATTTCAAATGTTTTCTCAAAAGTCTTCAAGCATTTTAATAACTGAAACAATGATACCAAGTTTGCACATTTTAGCTGAATTAGCTAAAAGAATAAAGTTTCAGAACTTTGTTTTTGTGAGTTATTTATGGCCTGTCACCATAATGAAAATATTGGCTCTTTCTGTTGTTTTTTTTTTGCTATAGTTCCACTGAAGTAGATTATTTTAACACTTGTGGTTTAATAGTCACATCTGTCTGATAGCTTGGTAATTATCTGCAACTGCATTTCTGTATGAGTATTTGTGGTAACCATGGTTAGTAAATATACACATGACATTATCCATAACCAAAATGGACAGTGAGCAGTAGGGGTCAAGAAAAAAAAAGTAAAAACCCAATGCAATATGCATCTTATAGCCCTGAAGGGGTTTAATTTTAATGTGTAAATATGTGAAAACAATTCAGAACAGGCGTAATAGCTTTCAGTTGCTATGGTTCATTTCTTACAGGCTACTCAGCTCATTTTGATATCGATTTAACTAATTTAAATCACAAATGATTGTGTGACAGCTAACCACAAGGTTCCAGATTTGTGAAATAAGTTGCGTAAAAACAACCACAACGAAACTGAAAACTTTGAAAAGAATCCTTTACGTTTCTGTCAATTAATAAGAAAACTTATTTCATTGCAAGACATTGCAAGAAAACAACAGTATCTTGTCCTCATATGTTGATATTATGTCTCCATTAACACCATCTGTGAAAATGAAACTATCATGGGCCCTTTCCTCCACTTTTGACTCTCTGGATTACTGTGGATCTCCCACATTGTTCACGGGGGGTGTGTAAGACTATCCTGTTAAAGGGTTAATGAGGTATAACTGTGCAATACGGTTCACATACATTTCACTGGTAGGGGGCCAACAACATAAGGAGGAAAGGTTTGAAGAATGAGTCAGTTAACTTCTAAAGGTGGGGGAGAAGCAGGGGAACCTGGCTTTGCTTTTATTCTTTAGCATCTAATTAGAAACTAATTGGCGTTACTTCGTGTAAATATGCTTTAACTCAAAATGGAGGAGGGGTTTCAGCTCAGCCTGATAGATTGTATGGGGGAGGAAAAATCAAAAGCATATTGTCTTAGCAAAGCTGTTGGGCAATACCTCAGACTGTTTCAGTGCCCTTGCTGTAGGCCCTATCAAATATCCCCACAGTGCATGTAACCCATGGCCAATTCTGCAGATCTTTAAAGCCTTCAATTTTAGAAAGCATGTTTTTCCCAAGTACTTACGGAACTCACAGCAAATCGAGCTACAGGTGTGAAAATTAGGTGTAAGTTTTATGTGTGATAAATTACCAACAGGTGTGCTAATTTAAACCACTCCATTTTTTTTCCAGTCCTGTCTGCATCTATTGGACTGAATGAGAAAGGAAAACACATTGCCTTTTCCTTGGGTGAGGAAAAAAACAGCCAGAAATACATAAAACACATTCACAATCGCATATTTTACACAGAGAAAATTCATGATTTGCCTTGGAAGCTGCCAAATGAACACCTTTTTTTTTGCAGAGGGTCCTCATAATGCAAAACTTTTTCAGCTGTGGAGACCTGAACCTTTTGAAAGTGCCTGCATAAAGCTTGACCATGTCTAACAGATTATAGGTACAGAAAGTTTAGAGAAGTATAAGAATTGTTCATTTTATTTTAACAGTGGTGGCAAAACAGACGATTATTTCATCTCAGATTAACTAATATTGTACTGTTTTGTTCTGAGATACACAGTTTTCCCCTGAGAATTTAACTGCTGACTGTTTTGCTTGGTCCGTCCTGAGATTTGATCATAGTTGCTTCCAGGCTCAGAGCACACACAGCTCCCCTCACTAGACTGTGAAAACTCCTCTATGCTGAAAGATTGGGAGAATTATACACTGTCTACGTATCAAGGATGGTGCTGTCATTTCTATTACATGTTCCAATCAGCCCTGTAACACTAGCAATGACAGTCCCTTGCATTTATATAGAGATCTTCATCACAAGAAATCTCGATGTGCTTTACGTATGGGAGGGAACTGACTTTTAATACCACTAAATCATTTTTATGCATAAGACTTTATGAGCAAAGAAGTTTTTTTTCTTCAGATTTGATGTTTTATGCAATTGCCCTTTACTCTGAGCCAACGTTTTATTGTTTTAGCTCGTTTTTCTTAAACTAAATGTTTTGATGTAGGCAGTTTAATGAAGGAGCTTGTATTCCACTTATCAAATATAGTTAGCTAATGATTTTTTGTTTTGTCTCAACATGGGTGGGTCAATGTGTAGGTCAAGGTTAGGAAAAATTGTAGTTGTAATTTTAATTAAATTTGATATGCTGATTCTATTTAATCACTCCGCTTAGGCATAATCCATATGTCTGTTAACACGGAGAGCTAGATGGGATCATATTTAAGCAGTACTAAAGGTTAGTTTTTGCATAAAATGTGGTCTGGTTTTATATTTAAGGTTTATACATATACATAAAAGGCTTTTCATGGAAATTAACATACAGTTAAGGCTGGTTGATACAAAAGTACACAACCTTGAAATGAACTTTTCCCATTCTGGAACTCACCTGTACGTTTATCTGGTATCATTTTTTTTAATCAAAACAATTATTAAACAAAACATCCAGTTGAACATGTGCAAGAAAGAACATAACATTCTGAATTGCATTAAGAAATGACAAGTTGATCAAAGTCATGTCAAAAAGTCCAGCAGAACCCCCAAGCTGGTGACGCCTGTGGTGGTATTTCCATTGACAGTCATTTCTCAGTGGATTAGGAAGACATGGTTTATCTTCCAAATCCTGGTTACATCTTGGATCATTCAAAGAAATCCTTGGAGTTATTACCAGTTTACACCCTCTAAAATCTGGCATTTACTTGCTAAATGATTCTGTTCATTGTAATTTAAGATGAAAGATGTAAGTCAATTACATACAATTTTTCATATTCTCATTTATCATGCAACAGGCATCGCCCATTTGTTACGCTTGCTGTGATTTTGACAAAAAAGATAATTAAGACAAAGATTCTCGTTACTTGGCCCTTGTTCTGTTGTAGAAGTATTCCCATGAATGTGTTGAGAATCTGGCAGTTCTGTCAACGAAAGTGGAAGCAATCTCTCTTTAGAAGTGTTTAATAGATTATTAAAAAAATATCTGAAAAAAAAACCCCATTCACATGTCACATTTATGCCACCTCTGATATGTCATAGCTCATTCACATGGAGTTATTGCAAAACATCCTGACAATCAGTAAGTTATTGTCATGGGAACATTAGTAACACAGTGTCACTGCTTGTGTGGCGGCAGTTTTTCTTCATTTTCAATTATTCCGTATGGAGTAAAACTTAATCATTGCCAGACTGCAGGACCTTCGTATAGATATAGATTTTGCATTGTGTTGCAAAGAAGGCCTTAGTTTTTAGTAGACAAAAAGACACAGCACGATTTAACAGCAGAGTAAACAAAATGGATGGAATATGTCTCCTATCAGTGAAAGATGCACCTCTGTAGGCTTTGTTTGGATAAAATAATGTCAACATGTTGGGACCAATTTCTTCCATGATTTTCTGATAGAGATTAGATAAAGCCTTTGGTTGTGTGAACTTCCTTAAATGATTGAAGACAAATATGCTCACATGCAGTTACATTTTTTTTTTCCTTGCAACGTGTTTTTCACTGAGGTGTTGCTGTAAAAGTTATGCTTGCTCCACCACTGGCATGTCCAATCACACAGACAGCTGTGGTGGCTAAGTGCCATCTCTGACTCATCACATGAAACTTGTGATAAACGCGTAATAAAATACAACTGATCTGTACCGATAAAGCATGTTTGCATCCTGTTTCAGACAGCACTGACCTGCCATAAGTCATCTGTGTGAAAAAGGACCTAGAAGGTGAAGCATTAAAGCTTTCCTCCTTCCAGACACTGTTATCTTTGTCTGAGTTCATGTGCTTTTGACTGAATTCCAATTATAATTCCCTTTACGTTTCACTCTAGTATACTAGACCACGGAACACACATGCATTCATCACAAAATGAATAAACCAAATTTGACACTGAATGAAATCAAGCAGATGTATAATAAATGTTTTGAGTCACTGAGAAGCACACATCATTGCTGTCTGCAGTGTATGTGCTGTTTGTGTTTAGTAAAAATTAATTTGCTGATATCAGATTGCCCAATGAATCCGATGAAGTTGACGCATGATGAAAACAGGACTGTTTTGATAGTCCCGATAATATAGCTATCACAATGTAAGTAAATATTTTTAATAAATTGGGAAAAACAAAAAACAATAGTAGCATTGACTGTCCAAGAAATATAAATGGTACAGTAGGTTACATGCATGCAGTACTCTTCTGGACATCCAGTACAGCTAGAACTTGATGAACATTTGTTTTTGCTATTTATGTTACTTTATAAATATTCATGTAAATAGCATAGATAGATTTGATTCTGAATTTGTTTGAAAAGAAACCCATTTACTGAGACTGCTGCAAAATTAATAAAATAAGGTGTCTGTAATTATTAACACGTGTTTACAGTATACTTCGCTAAAGTAAACTACCCAAAATAGTTATCTATTGACCAGCTGCGGGAATGTTAGTGAACATATTTTCTGCTACATTTGGTCTTCTATCGTACAAACATACAGTATAATTCAATTGCACTGTGCTTTTGTAGTTCATAGTGGTAACTTTCCTTGTTTCGTTGCGAAGTAAAGTGCAACCTCTATACCCTTGTGAAAAAGTTCAATAAAGATTGTGGGAAAGGCAGGGGCACTTCAAAATCCTGTCCTTGACGCGCATGTTTTATCATTTCGTTTCATGAAAGGTGCCTGGTAAGCCACAGCAGTCGTGGTTCCGTAGCATGCTGAGATATTCCTGGCTGAATTCAAAGCCACCAAATCCTAAGAAGAGCGCCCCCATCTGTACAGTAGCCATTACAAGCTAATACGCTACACAGCACGCCAGGTAGAGACCTGCAAAGTGACTTCACCAGTTGACTTAAAGGGTGAATTCCAGTTGGATAGATTTAATTTATAATAATAATAATAAACTTTATTTTATATAGCGCCTTTAAAGGTGGCTTCTCAAAGCGCTTTACAGGATGACAATAACAATAAATAAGAAGACTACAACAATAAATAAGACAATTTCACAAGACAGGACACAATTATAATTACAACAATACAACAATAACAATAGAGGAGACCGTGGAAGATGGTATTAAGAAGAGCAGAGGGGTGAAGAATGGAACCAGTTAAGTAAAGGCTTTTCTGAAAAGGAGGGTTTTGAGTCTGGATTTGAAGGAGTTTAGAGAAGGTGACTCTCTAATATCCTTGGGCAAGGAGTTCCAGAGCTTGGGGGCATAGCAGGAGAAGGCCCTGTCGCCCATACAATGTAGATGGGCTTGGGGGACAGTAAGGAGGGCAGAATTTGAAGAGCGGAGGTTGCGAGGTGGGGAGTAGGGCGATAAAAGTTCAGACAGGTATTGAGGTGCCAAGCCATGTAATTTAGTGGACTCTAGCCTGGTCATCTAAATTAACTCCTAGAAACCGTGCCGTTGAAACAATAATGACCAAGAAGTCTTTATTTGAAAATGTCATCCCGAGGTATTTTCTACAGATCTGCTCTCACAGATCTTGGGAATTGTTTTGGGATGCATTATCCTAGAAGGAAAAGTGACACTTTTTGGTCCAACGCCACTCACAGCAGATACCCTACTTTCCATCTCAGTAATGACCCAAAAAAACTTTCCTCAGCCTTTGTGGTCTGAAAATATTGGACTACAGGGCGATTATGCTGCTGCCTCACTGGTAGCACTTGTTCACTTGAGATGCTTTGCAGGATTTTCAGCCACAATTGCCTCATGACACAGCTCAGATTACACCAAGGGATTTCCGATCTCAATCCCTTTTCCAAAAGGAAAGTCTGTCACATAAGCCACCTCAGAGCCCCAAAAGTGCAGAATTTTGGTAAGCTTTGCAGGGTGACTTAGTGTTGAATACATAGGGTCAGGAGAAACCCTCACCATGTAGTGTCATTTAGCCATAAAATAAAGAGGAGAAAAATTAGGACATAGCAAAGGCAGTGCCTGTAACACAATGTTTGTCGATATCTGTCCTGCATCTTAAAAATTATTGTGGATTAATTTTAAATATCTGTGGTTAAGCCTCTTAGAACTCATAACACTAACACGGTATTGTTTTGAGTCTGGGCAGGACTGGATTCCTAAACGGACACAGAAATTAAGGGGAACTTCCATGCCACATTGCGTGAAACATCACCAGCCACGTTTGAATAGAGGGCTGAGTTCAGGCTCACAATGTGGCCGTTGTAACTGGGTGATTCAGTACAGCATCTGGAAAGTTAATGTGGCATGTTTATTTAAACCTTACATGTCTGACCTTTTGTTTGTGTGGACCTTATAATAAGTCTCTCTGAGACTTGAATATGTATTTAGAAATTGAGACTACTCCCTGTTTTTATTCCTGGGTCTGCTGTGTATTTGCATTTAGTCAACAGATGGTACTGTAACTTCTGAGTCAGAGCAAAAGAGCCAAAATTGAAAACAAATCAATACTTTTCACCTGGCTAACCCTTTCTTTAGAACGTGGCACCAAAACCTTCCAGTAAAAGAGTGCTATAGTATCTATGTGTTTACAATAAAGTGACAGAAATGCTGTGTGCTATATTTGCAGTGAGGCTGTATACTTGATTGTGAGCCACGCAGTGCAGCAAATTAATAGGAAAAACCTTCAAATCTGATCTAGTATGTGCGGGCTTAAATTAAAAACAACCTGGACTAGACCCTCAAGTACTGAATAGCTAAAGTCCTATTTTCAATTTGCCTTTTTTGTACAGACCACTTGAAACGATCTCATTAAATATACCTGTGATTGCTGTACAATTTTTATTTTGCATCCGACAAGCTAAATGATCTGTCCAGTCAGCATATAATAGAACAGACATATATTGGTTGATTTGTACTGCTTTTCAATTTCTAATTAATATATATTATTAATATTGTTGTTGCTGTTGATTAAAGGTCTGCGCTATGTGAATTAACAGGAATTCTTTGAGGTGTAGGGATTGTTAATGAAGTCAGTAGGTACTTTGTGCTGCAATATCCCAGAAGGAGACTCTCTCGATTTGCAGATGCAACGCATGAACAGTTTTTGTTCTCCTTGCTCAGGCACTGTGAGCAAATGGTGTAGGTGGTAGACTGGAGCAAGAGGGTACAATTTCAGGGGGAGCCAGATCATTGTAATTTAAGATTCTAAACTAATGGAATGCCTTACTTATAGTAACAAGCTGTTTACAATGGTACTTTGACTGATAGATTTTTTAAATATTGCTGTTCTTTTACTTCTGTTGCTTCATTTGACATACTTTCCACAGTTAGGATGTATTGATTGTGGAAAGAAAAGAGGTGGATATACTGACTTTTTGTCTTTTTTAACCCATTGATTACTGTTCTTTATAATGGTTTGTCTTATCCTGGCTGAGAATGGTCACACAACGTACAGTAGCCCTGTGTACAAGGGCTATCCAAGAGTTATCCCCTTCTTTTGATATGAAAATAAAACCACTTACATCCCAGCTTCTTTCAGTGGAGACTCTTATGGGAGAGACCTTATGAGTAATGATAATTCTGAAAAACAGAACAATAAACACAGAAATGCTTCTGTGTTATGAAGAAATGTATACATACACGGTTCCAGTGGTATATGTAATTTTCGCCACATCACAGGAAAAAGCCTCATAAGCTGCTTGTGGCCATGTAGCTCACAAGGCCTGAGGTTTTTTTCTAACCGATGGGATATTCTTTTAGTGTGTTCTAAGTCCATTTTGTGTTGCATCTCATTTTTTGCTTTGAACTATAATTAGAGGATTTTATTTTTCATTGTGGACTTTACAACTCACTGTGTACCATCAAGCCGTATTTGGAATAATTTTGGTTTTCGAAAAGTCATGCCAACAAATGCCATGGAAATTGGACTAGATGTATGACACAGCAATCATATATTCCTGTGAGCCATGGGCACTTTTCAAATTAAAAACAAAGCTCTTAGTTTTCCCCCTCATTTAATATTTTATACTTTTACTGTCCTTAATATCTATACTGCCAAGTTTGCCCTTCCAATTTTTAGTTCGCTCTAATTTCCATGAATAAGGTCATTCTAAAAAATAAAGCTGTCCAGGACCTAGTCTCAGAATTAATTTTACAAATTGTGTAAGTTACTGTATATGTTAATTGTATTAAATCTATTTCTTCCATTTTATTAAATCAGTACTCCATCCACTGTCAAATTTCTCTGCTTCTCATCAGTTAATTGTTATGAGACATAAACCTTTAGTCAAAATAATGTACATAAATACCCCTTCATTTTAAAACTACAATACAGGTGGATCATGTTTCACTCTTAAAGGACAAGATCTGTCCTCCACATGGTTAATAAAATTTGAATAAACAAGGAAATAGCTTTAGTGACGAGGGTAACTTTTACTTTTCCATTACAGTAAATGACTGTGAGATTTCTTGAGGGAGCAATCAAAATGCTTACATAAAAGATTTGTAACTGAGTTTTTATGGCTTAAAGTTGCAGGAACTTTTAATGAGTCACTGTATGATGTCATTCAAACCATCTGTGCAAGAGGATTGCTCAAGGTTGCCAAAACTTACCCCTTCGTACTGGGGTTTGGCAGCAATACACAACATTAGTTATAGGTTTTCAATCATTAAGTATACCTGTAATTGCAGTATTTTGGGGTTTCAAATACTGTTTGTAAGTGTTTGGCTCTGGTATGAAAAGTGTTAAAAATATTTCTTTCCAATTATGCAAAAAACACAATGATCCAAAAATTCATCATACAATCTGTATGGGACATCAAAAGATACTTATCACTCTTATTAGGAATGCATATTTTATATTAAAAAAAGGTATATGTATTTTGGAGTTTTGGGCAGAAGTTTGATTACTTGATCTTTCATGATTGACTATGATGTACTCAAGTGGCTTTGACTGTTACATAAGGACTAAGTAACCTTATTAATGAAAGAGTTGATTGAGCATGGCTGATGAGGTAATGTAACTCGTTGAAGGTCAAGCTTGTTGAAAGTCAAGAATGGAAAACATGGCAAAACCCCCCAGTGTTCCCTGCTTATAGAGATTCGTCTTGGTCCAATAGTGTGAGGTCAGTACACTGTTGCTTTCAGGGGAACAAAGACCTATTGAACAACGAATCAACGTTTTGTGTAGACCACTGTCGTGGATATCAGCAATGCAAAACAATATGCTAACAATTGCAATTTCCTATTGGGGACGCTCAAGGGTAATGTAGATTATATTACATAGATACCAATCTATGAATTGGCTTCATTACTCTCTGCTTTCCTCCCCACTGATAGCTGATGTGTGGTGAGCGTTCTGGCGCACTATGGCTGCCGTCGCATCATCCAGGTGGATGCTGCACACTGGTGATGGTGGAGGAGAGTCCCCATTACCTGTAAAGCACTTTGAGTGGAGTGCCAGAAAAGCACTATATAAGTGTAAGCAATTATTATTATTATTATTATTATTATTATTATTATTATTATTATTATTATTATTATAATGTGCTTCATCATGAATTAGTGCTGGCCACGAATGTTTAGGTGCTATATAACTCCTATAATAATAACGGGGGTCCTGGAACCTCACTTTCTGCTCTTCTTCATCTATAACAACATTCAGGCAGGGAAATGCATGTCTTCATAGTGCTGTGAGATGAGAATTTGACAGTTATGCTTTGGATACACTTGTCACTAGACTTGAACCTCATTCACAATTTGTATGATGAGCTGAAATCTAGGGAGCAAAGACCAGTGAACAGGCACATGCTTGTGAAGTGGACTGGGACTGAGATCAGACAGCAGTTGCAACCTGGTGCAGAGGATGTATCACAGATGTCCAGCTTGTATTGCTTCCAAAGCTGACCCACCACACTTCTAGCCTGTGGTTTTCAAACCCCTGTTGGAAAAAGTTATTTCAGCATTAACTTGTTGAATGAATTTACGTGATTGAATTTACCTACAGTATGTTACAGTATGTCTGTTTGATAAAGTATCAGTGCATCTGCCACCAAAAAAAGTTAAACATGTTTTAACATGTTTGTTATATTTTAGTGTACTAAATGACAAGTTTCTTCTGATGCACAGTATATTTTTCATAAGAGTAGCACATACCTAATGCAAGATTTTCTCAAAAATATTTTTTATGTTTATGTATATTGTATGTTATGAGAATCTGAGCAGGCTAAAACCTTACAGAAAATTTCTATAGACATAGTTGGCAGTATAGGGAATTTCACTAAAAGCATAGTTTGCTGTGGATCCTTGAAGGCTTGAAGATTTTCATATTTTCAGTAGTGCTTTTCACTCTTGGAAACATTAAAGGCAACTTTGGAACTTGGGCAACATTTTCTAAGTCAACATCTTTAGTCACTTAACAAAGTTTCCATATATGGTTAACGTTTTAAAAGTACAAATTTTCATCACACTTCAGAATTCTCTGAGTACAGTAGAGAGGGACCAGTAGGCATATCTGTTGGCAAAGGAGGACACCACAAAAACTCTGGTAACTGCCACTTCAGAGTTGCTACGAAACCAGAAAATGTACAGCTTCATTAAAAAAAAATGAAAAGGAAAATGAACATTAGACAGCAAGTACACCAGCAGGGAGTTCAAAACAAAGGAACAATTTTAACAAAAAAAAATACAACACAGTAGTTTTATTATCTTCCCACTTTTTGTATGCCAGTGTTTTTAAAGGATCAGCACCTCAACTATTTTCCGGGTTCTGCCACATTACTTTATTGTGGCATGAATGGCAGAAAAAGATGAACTAGTCATAGCCAAGCATACAGTTTGCTGAAACTGACATTTTCTTTAAGCTATTTGCAGAACAGAATTCCATTGTCCTCCTTTGTCAGTTTCCTGTCTCGTCCTCCAATTTGACTGCAACAATAGGGTGTCCTTGTGGTGTCTTCATGGGGGATGTTCAAAGCTTGCCTGTTCTGTAAATACTTCTTCATGGAATGATCAGTAGCTCTTTGATGTGGGAACTGCGGTGATCATTTGTCTATGATCACAGTAATCTTAGGTATAACTATAAATATAAACATTGTTTATCCAGTATATCAGCATTAGACAAAAAAAAACATATTATGTTTTGCATTGTTCCTGACTACATATAGCAGCTTTAATAATTATTTTTATACTAGGTGTTCAATAAATATTTTTAGTGTACTGTGCATACTATGTGTAGAAACCTTATTGAAAATGTTTAGAAATGTTTAGGAAAAACAAAAAAGTAAATTATTTTAATCCACACAGCAAAATAGTAAATTGTTATGAATGTATGAGGTAAAAATATTTTCAGAAATTAGAACATGTCACTCAAATACAATGGAAAAAATACAGAAAAGATACCAAGGTGTCAGCTTTTGAAGTGGCTGTGTGACAGAAACTCTACGCGAATGAATCCTTGAGGTCATGTTGGATAAAGTACAGTAGTTCCTCTTGACGTACTTGTCTAATTTCTTGAAAATGAATGCTTTGGTAAGGAAGTACTTACCGGAGCCTCTGTTTATAGGGAAGCCTAATGAGGTCGATTTTTTTTTTCTTACACAAATGAAGTTTGTGTAACTTCACAAATGATGTTTTTCCACTGTGATTTTACTGAGAAAATCCTGCAGACTTCTGTAGTTTGGTGAGTTCTCCACTAAGGCAACCAAAAAAATGAAGATTTAAGGGACATTTATACAGCAAGTAGGATGTAGAGGTGAAGGCTAACAGAGTGAACCCTTCCCAAGAGTTAGCACACTACAAGGCAGTGAAACGACAGGGAACAGAACAATTATTACATTATGAGTGTGTTTCTGGTGGGCCACAAAGGGATCAGAGCCTGCTCACACCAGAATATGTTATGTGTAGCCAGTTGCATACTTTAAAAAACACAACAAACAGTATGTTAAAATTTCTGGACATACAGTTTTGTTTGCAACATGAGAACGTACAGTAAGAAAGGTTACACATCAGAGAAGGCCTTTCGGCCCATCTGGCCTGTTTGCTAGTTAGTGGCTTATTGATTTAAGGATCTTATCCAGTCATTTCTGGAAGGAAGCCAGGGTATCAGCTTCCACCACATGGCTGGGCAGCTTGTTCCGTAACTCTTTGAATAAAGAGGTACCTCCTGTATTTAAGTGCACTTCAAGATAGTCCTCATATTCCTTTTGTGTCCTCTTATTAGTGTCCACTGTGTGGACATTACCGACGCCGTGGAGGATTTTGAATACTTGTGTCAGGTCCCCTCATAATCTTCTCTGTTCCAGACTAAAACGGTGCAGCTCTTTCAGCCTTTCAGTGAGGGATATCCCGTTAAGGCTCCGAGTTGCTCTTCTCTCAGCTGACTTCAGAGGAGCATTACCTTTCTTTTGTAATGGGGTGGCCAAAATGTTGCACAATATTCTAGGAGGCCTAACTAGTGCATTGTACAAACAGTCATAGCATCCTTATGTTCTAATTCTATATTGATTACTTTTTGTATTGCTATTTTTCTTGCTTTGCTAAGTACCCCTTCCAGCTTGGTGTTTCCCATTTTGTACTTATAGACAGTTTTTACTGCCTGTATGCGAAACCCTGCCTTGAATTTTATCTTAAATATTTTTCAATTGGATTCTTTCTACAATGTTTGTTAATTTGTTAATTTGGTATTGTATGCAACCTTGGCTGGTTTTCTCACTATACCAGACTCTAGATCATCGATAGTGTTTTGTTAGTGCTGCTGAGGTGGCTGAAAGTACATGAAACGGGGGCAGTGAAATACGGTTTTAGTTTAAATGGTATTTTCTGAAGGGCACAGTCCTTTAGATTTTATAATTATGGTCTCTAACAGCTAAATATTTGGAAACTGAAGCAGTTGAAGAGTCCTCAGCATCAGTCCTAGTGTTTCTTTGGACATGTAAAACTATATTCAAGTTGGGTTATGCAATATGCTTTTAATGTCAATTCAATGTGATCACCAAAACACTGACCCTGACCCTGAGAGGCTTTCGCTGTGCCGAGATAGGAATTCCTTCATCAGACACAGCCTTAGCTTAAGCTTTTGCATCAGCAGTTTTGTCAAAATCTTTCTTAATCTCTTGTACTTTTTTCAGAAGCAATTGTAGGATTTTGTCACACTGGGTGTCATGGGGGCATTAAATTGCAGATTTGCTCAGAACCTCCAATTATTCCTATGATAAGATTAACCAAAATAAAAAAAAAAAACAACTAGCCAGATCCTTGTGAGACGAAGATAAACAGTCAAAGACTGAAATGTGATATAGTAGAGAACAGTCTTTTACAGATCAGAAAAATAATTAGCGGGAACCACAACAAAAAACCCTTAATAATTCAGAGTTAGCTAATGGTTTATTTCCCCTTATTATGCCCTTTATTACTCTGTCATGAATGTTTCTGGGTGTCCAAAGTGTCTAATTAGTTTTTTTTTTTAATTTAAGAATGCTGTGAAAGTTGTGACAGACTTGCATTAGATTTTTACCTACTGAATTTGTTGGGCAATTAAACTTGGAAGATTGATCCACCAAATTAGTCTGCTTGACGTGATTTGACTGTAATTTAAACTAATGTAGATAATCACTGTTACTAGTCAGATGAATCATTTTTTCCTCTGGAGGTGAGTCATTTCAAATCACAATGTCATTAAAAAGTGGCACAGAAATTTACTTGGGCCTGGATTGAATCAAAACTGCTACCCTTCCTCCAATTGCAAATTACCAGCCTAGTACTGTAGGTTGGCAGGTTTTCACTGGGTGGATGCAAGAAGCCTCTGGCAAACGACGAGTATGGAAGTCTATTTTGTGATTGGTGGAGGCATCCAGATACTGTATTCATTGAAACATACTGCTAGATGAAGAAAGGGGAAAGCAACTTATCACTTAACATTTCAACAAATTCACAAAGTGATTATCAGGAAAATTACAAAACATTTTTGTAGGTAGAACACTGTATTGAACTGTGTATTGAATTGTATCGAACCGACATGTCAAAGATAAAGTCATTATGATTCATTATACTGGTTAACACTTGGCATTAACATGGTTGATCAACAGAATGTCTATAGTGAAATTCAAAAGGTAGTGGCTTATGTGGCCACCACTGCAAGAAATAAAAGTTGTATATCTGCAATGTATGCTTGGTGCCTTGATGTGTTCTGTCCCATTCCTACTGTACAGCCTGTATCTGTTACAAACGTATCTCACAAAAGAGGAGTTTTTACACAATCATAATGAGGATGTGCTTCGGGATGTTAAGATGCACCATAGTGAGATCCCTGGAGTAAATCAATGTAGACCCCTGTAGTTAAGTTGCCATTCAATCACTACAAGTGCAGGAGTAGCGAGTAGATACTTCTAATTAGATCATCTATCTTGTAGCTCCCCATCGATTGGTCTGTTGCACCCTACAATTACCATATTGTTATGCACATCTGCTCTTGTTGATGTCAATCAGTATGATAAACAGAAAACCTTAATTCTTTGCTAAGGAGGACTTGATCCCCCTGCTGACACGTCCATACAAGGTGATGTAGTTCAGCTTCAAAAATGCAGAAGACATTAAGAGTTGATCTCCCAATAAGTGGACCATATTGGTTATTTTCTCTGGTATTCTTTCTTGATTTTCACCAGACTTGACATTCAGCAGATTACATCACTTCATCGCCTGTGCCCTATAAACTGAGATTTAGTGCTTATGCAACAAAGTCACTTACTGTAAGTGTATCAAGGTCAAAGTCAATCATGAATGATTATTTCATTAAAAACCAAGCAAACATTTATTCCACTTTTATATAGTAATTTCTGTTATAATGTGTGTTGCCATTACACAAATTGGCTATAACATAACTGTAGTAATAGAGAACACTTTTTCCATAATGCGGGCAGTTGTTGGCTGTAACACAGCTTAAGTACACTGGAACTAGTTGCACATGTACAGTAGAGTAAAAATAGTTGTGCAGCTTAGCGCAAACAACACAGTATTGGCATCAGTGGGGTGTCTGTGCTCAGCTACTATGTTTTCATTATTTGGAAACATTGTTTGAAAATGTATTCTACATTCTCTTTGATATGTTAAAAAATTACAGTTGTGTATATTGTTAAAAAAACGTTTTTTCTCACCATCCGCCCTCCACTGCTTAATTTCTCATTGTTACAATATAAATTTTGAGGCTTATTATGCCGTCTTTAATCTATTTTTACAGTTTTCTGTTGAAAATTTTCACCAAAACATATTCCACAGATTAATAATGTGACCAGTTACAATAGAAACACAGTAATTGTTATAGCAGAAATGGCAGTGCTTTATTTTTCCCAAAAAACATTTTCCTTAAAGAAGCCAGGACATGGGTTTTGATAACACAGCTACCTGTAGGTACTCGTTCCAGAGTCCCACTAAAAAGTGTAAAACAGTTTCTCCTGTTTACAGTTTAAAATGTAGTTTTACTTGCATTCTTGGGTGAATCTTTTTCTGCTTTGGTCCTATTCATTATTGCTTCCACTTTTTCAGGCACTCTAACTGATTTACTGTGTTCACGGAATGCTAAAGCCCTGCAATGTTCTCTTGTTCATGATAAGATGCGTGAAACTATGTTATATACAATAAATACAGATGCATATATCTCTAAAGAGGGTTCATGTAGCATTGTCTTCTATTGAATTCTGGCACTGAATATTTGTGCATTGTCCAGCTGCAAAATCTGCACTTCTGAATTGATTTGCAGGAACAGAAAACCTGCTGGTTCAAGGCCAAGCAGTGGACCTAGCCTCTGTCTGTCCCAGAGGCATTTTTTTGTTAAAGGAGATCCCATCCCACATCATTAGACTCCTAGCACCCTAGAGGTTATTTGTACAGATTCTTAATCAGCTGATTTTGGCAAATTTGATTCAACTAAAAAATAAGACACCTCAATGTTCCTGACCTGGCTTTTTTGATAGAATTCATTCTAAAGGAAACTTGAAGATTTCATTTTAAAGTGTGGTCCCGCAAGTTAAAGATAAAATGCTTTCAAAAATATAACTGCCGCCCATCCAAAACAAATGAATATCACAGTGCTATTGATGTCCAAGGCACATGAACCTCCCTATAGGTGCTGTAGCTGTCATTATTTCACACGTTTCTGATATCTTGTTCCAGCCGTGCCAGAATCCAATCTGAGCTCTATCCTCTGTGCATATGATTTTGCTTTTCATGTTCTTCTGAAGACGCATTCCTGTTAATACTGCTGAAGAACAATATTTTCCTTCAGTGTCTAAAAGAAAGGGTTAAGGAAATAGAATACCCTTAAATAAAACGTCTGCACAAGCTTTTTTTTTTCAGATTATATCGAGCTGTGCTATCAAGCATCATGGTAGGCTGTCATGTAATAGCTGTCGTGTTAGCTGTAGTCTTGATATTCAAAACTTGGCTTCAATCAATAGGTTTGAAATCATTATGTGTTCAGACATCTTTGTAGAGTACTTTAAGTGTTGGGGGGAGTGATTCTATCTAGCAAAAATAATCTGTAGAACATTCCAGTTCTTTTGTGCTCATTTATAATCTCTTTATCATGGACAATACAATATATTTTTAAAGATGATTCTGGTCCTGTTTAAGGAACTCAAAAGTTCCTGAAGTTGTTTAATTGGTATAACACTAACGGGGAAGCATCAACATCTAAAATTGTATGAGTAACGGAAATCTTGTATGGGTGCATCTTTCTCAACTTTTATTTTTTGGTAATTTTATCATTTTCCATGTTGTTTTTTCTATCCTTGGACTATGCTATCACCACTTTCATTAATTTTTTTACAGTCCAAACAAATAGACCAACTTTAGTCATGCCAGATGCAGAATGATACACAGCAGATCAGTAACTGTAGATTTTATGAAGCCACTGTCTATAGTAACAAGGACTATATAAGACACAAGGAAGGATCTTATTTTTTAGTAGAAGAATAAACATATGTTTGATGAAAAATGGATTGTGGTATATACAGTAGACATCTATATGTCTATATACTGTAGACATCTGGGCAGTATAGTCTCTGTTTTCTGTACTTTACATGAATGCATTTGTAGAAACATAGGACACAATTTGAAATATCCTAAATTACAATTACATTTCTAATTGCAAATTAATCTGTCCCACTGTCAATCTAACATTATTAATACCAGATGATTTTTTATTTACAGGATGTAGTCCAGATGATATAGCCCCAATATACTTATCAGGTTTTTTTTGCAAGAAGCACATTTGGCTAGAACATAATTATTCGTACAAATATGGCTTTACAGTGAAAAACAACAATTGATTAAGAAAACATTCATTATTCAATATAACCTCAAATAGTTTCACACTTGAAAATGTCTCTTTCAAAACTAGAGAGTAAAATGTGACAATAGACCTGTTACAATTTTTTTTTAATGTACCATATAAACCAAAAGAACTAATCCATGAACAAGCTTGGTAGGACTATAACATTGTTCTGCATTTTTGATATAACACAATGTATCATAATGCTAATGTGGCATATAACATCTTATAACTCATTTATCATGATTAAAATGCATGTTTTTAAAAATGTGAACAATCACGTCTAACATAGTACTAAAATGAAGTGTTTCATTCAGTCCGGAGGGAGGTTTCACTTTAAGGATTAAGATTCTTTTACTCGAATTTGAAAGTGCAGATTTAAGACCAGTTCTATTTCGTTTCATTTAGAGCTGCAAAAGTCCTTTAAACGAGACGGTCCCTCCGTTCACACATGAATCTGTGATTTGTGATACATGACTAAGTCCTAGTTGTCAACAGTCGTTTGAATGTAGCATGCTATGTGGAAAATGCTGAACACATTTTCACTGTGTGCTAACACTTACATTTGGTCTTTTTTGCAGCTAGTTATGGACCCTACCCAATTTGTAAAGGCTGCTCAGTTTGTTCCAAAGACAATGGATGCCTCAGCTGCCAGCCACGGTTATTTTTATTCCTTCGGCGGGAAGGAATGAGACAATATGGAGAGTGCTTGCACGCCTGTCCATCAGGATTCTATGGTCTTCGCGCTCCAGAAATGAATATCTGCTCAAGTAGGTATTTTGTGTCTCTTCCTTTACTTCTGCTAAGTGCTGATGGAAAACATGAAAACAGTGGGTTGTCCCTTAGAAGGGCTTCATGATCAATCTCAGAGTAACCAAAGCAGGTTTGTTTTAAAACCAAATTTCAGGAATGGCATGCTTGTTGTGAAGCAAATGTGTGTGTTTTGGCACATCAGTACCTTCAATGCTCCATTTCTTGTACCGATATTGTATTATGTTTCCAACCTTTTAACAAGACGTTCTTTAGTATAAGAACTATACGAGGTACTGTATATAACTGTAACAATAAGAAAGTATACTGTAAGTGTTGTTAGTAGAACAATGCAACTCATATGCTGAAGTTCATGTTTAGATAAACTCAACATCACACAGACTTCAATGCATGGTACATAAAAGAAAATGAGACAACTGAAACTATTTTATATTGTTTTAGAGCAAAGTGAGATGCACCATGTCAGAATCACTTACAGTATATGTACACATGGGTGCATCAAACTTGCGGTTTTCCATTTTATATTTGTAGTTTATGTTTTTGCTACCTGCATACAACACCCTGAACCTACGGAGTAAAATTCAAATGTCATCTTGTGAAACATATGTTTCACACATGTGTTTCAGGACTGTCCTGAATGTGGTCTAGTTGATTTTTTAAAATCCATTACAGCTTCCTGTTATTTGCTAATCCTTTGAGTTTAGGATCAACTGCATTCTTGACTAACTGTTTAGCTATTCCAGAATCTAAATCATTGATATAACTGATGAAGAGAAATGGTCCTCATTTTGTTCCTTGAGATACACCATTAATCCCAACAACCTAATTTTAATTATCTAAAATCTGAACAAAGGACTTTTGTTTCTGCTATTAGTTATTTAAGAATTTTTTTTAATTATTTGAATGTGAAACATTTCCCTTTCTGTGTTATAAGGTGTATTCTGATGAAAGCACTTAATAACAAAATAAGATAACCCCATAATTAAATTAAGAAAGATTACAGATTCATGTATTATACTGTAATTCTACTTCTAGACTCTGTTTGTACTGCAGGTCGTAAGTAGCTCTTAACCACAATAAATCAAGCTTTTGCTCGATCTAATACATTGTACATCTCCGTCTTACCTTATTTTGAAATGCCCTGAATCAAATAATCTGCTTTACAAGTTTACATAAAAGCCTGTGGTGTTAGTTGAGTATTTCATATGAAAACAAAAGAAAGCTTAACTGTTTTTTGAGCTAAGCTAATATCTGGACTCAATTGGAATGAAGCCTCCATCAAACACCTCAGATCTAATGCCCAATAGAACTAAAACCTGTTATAAAGATGTAGTGTAAGAACATTTACCAGATGGTGGCAAAATAATTTTGAGTGGAAAATCTCATTTTAAATTTCTCAGATTTAATTCTTGAATTGAAATAGGCTGTAAAAGGAATTGCAGTATTGATAAAGTTCCTCTGCTTCCCAGGGGAAGGCGAACTGGAAAACCCTGAAGTAACTCTTCACAGATAGATGAAAATAAGAGGAAAAAGACATTTTGTTCTTTCACATATTATATATTACCTTTTTTTCTCCCAGAGTCTTGTGTTTTTTAATATAAACTATACAGATATGTGGCGAGTCACTCAAAGTGCCTTTCCAAGCGAACTGTTCTCAGAATAAAACCCCATGTTGTCATATAGTATCAAATCTACATGGGTAGGCTACTTTGATGTGATTGCAATTTGGTCATGACTTCATAATCCAACTTTTCTTTGACCCTCTACTTTTTGTTACACTATTTATGTCATTTTCACTAAATATTTAAGTTTATCCGGTATAATCGGATATTCTACTGAGTTCATACAAATGCTAACTGTAAGATTACTGGAAACAATTTGTGTGACAGCATACCAACTGTTAGTAGCTCTTAACATTAACTCTTTGCATGGGTAGTGGTTACTGAACCCCTGAAGGAAGAAATGATAATTTTACTGTTCCTAATTACTATTACCATGTATTGTTTTTTGGTTGAATACAATAAAGTCAGTAATGTAATAAGATATTGATTACATCTACTTTTTTTAAAAGCGAGGTGCCCCTGTCCAATCTTATTGTGCTTTACTGGATTGGCCCCCGTAAAAGTTAAATTAATTTCAAGCGCTACAGAGCATAGTCAACTTGTTTCCTGCTTTATTTGAGTTCTTAACAACTCGATTAAAAACTACTGTTAACATCAATGTTCAAAATGATGTTTTCTAGCTCTTTAGCACTAGATCTTTTAATGAGACTATAAAATCTGAACGATTTCTTGGTCCTGGCAAACAGATTTTGGCACCTGATAGGAATCCCAAATTGAAAGCATAAAACCAAACTACTGGTACTGTAAAAAGCAGGAACTGAGACAAAGTGTTCTTGCTGTTTAGTAAAAGCAAAACAAATTTCTACAAATGTTATTTTCTTTTTCAACCTCCTAGCAATGTGTGGCACTAATGGGGAGTATTTTGTTTTACACCAATATTAGTTTTACAGCAAACTATTTGTTATCATGAGTTCTTGGATGCAAACAAAAGGCATTTACATTATGAAAATACAGATGAAGGGAAGTTATTTAACTGGAAAAAAGGCCTAATCATAACTTGCATTACTGGCATCTGTACTTGCAGATTTACATTGCGTAAATCTCAATCAGACAGAATAAACAGTAAATAGAAAGTCAGTTCATTGAAACTACAATTTATCCTTGCTAATTAAAACAAATAGTAAGTATTTCTCAGAAATTCCCAATTGCAGCTTATGTGAATCTATAGTGCCCTGACTTTTGGTTTGTAGTCTGGGGAGATACAAATTAATTTAATTTTTAAATCAAGTGTTGCCTGTTGCACTTTCAGGAATTCTGGGATAGGAAAACCCGATTATATAAACATTTTCATTTTAATACCTTACTATACCCATTAAATGTGGTTACATTGGTGACTAGTTAATTCATGTGGGTCTGAAGTCACAGAAAAACTTAAATTCTTTTAAATGTGGAGGATAAAGTCAATATATAAACTGTATTTGTAAGTTATTTGCTGGTTGCTTTTCCCAGGTGGAGAAGATTGTTCTGTTTTTCAACACAGTCCCCTTCCACGTCCACACACTTCTGTTTTTGTTTTTCAAGGCTGTGGGTGCTTTTGTAATCATAAAATTTTTGTTGGCTCTTGAGCCGTTTTTCCACACCTTGTTACAATAACAGAAGTGGTCTCTGTGACTTTGAGAAGCTAACTTCACTGGGCCAAACAGTTGAAACTTCAACAGCAGGGAGATGTGGACTGAGACCTAGGTGGGGTGACAGTTTAAAACCAGACTTTTTGTGTTACTGCACTGTTCTTCTTGTGTTGCCATGTCACAGAATGTCTCCAGTGGTGTTAGCCTCCTGGCTCTTTTGTGTGTATTCATGGCTTCAGGTACAGTATATACTGTGTGTGCAGGGTATACTCTACGCTGTCCAACTTACTGTTTCATGGTGCATGTTGAAATGGTAGACATGAACACTCTTCTGGATCCAAATATTGCCATAATTATTTTTGTGACTTTTGGCCATAGCTTGAACTTTTTTGATGTCGATAAAATAGGAGTTTCTGTTGCATGGATACCTTACATTACAATCCATCGCATGTAGTGAAGGCCGGTTTTACTCACCTCGCTTACAGTTTGCAGAATCCCAGAGGTGGAAGTGGCAGTCTAGTACTGAAAACATAATTTCATTACAAAGGCATACATAACCTTGTGAGTTGGTACACAAGTGTGTGAATGTGCAAGAAGTCTGTGTTTTGACATGATGCTTCGCCTACCTGCAAAGTATTTTTGGGTGGATAGTCATACTTCACAAATTTAATTGTATTTATTAATACACCCTCCTAGATTAACATGTCATTTTATTAAAAAATCATTAAATAAACAAAACAAAACAAAATACTTCAACAAAGTCATGTAGTAGTTAGCCGTGGTACTTCACTACATTTGATACTGCAGTGAGGCACCTTCTGTGTGGGGAGTTTGCATGTTCTCCTTGGGGTATTCTCTGGGTGCTCCAGTTTTTTCCTTGTTCAAATGCATGACGTGCCAGCTGGGTTTATTGGTATCTCTGAGTTATCCTTGCATGCTAGAAATATTGCCAGGATAAGAGACTTTCTAATGATTGATAAAATTGATTTTTCACAATCAGGCATGCATAGTTATTTTTTATATAACCACGAATAACATTTATTACATGCTTAAAGGCGTTTTCTAAAGGAATGCTACATTTTAAAAGTTTTATGCACATGGCTTCTCTTAGTTTTAATATGTTAACCAATGAATCTGAACAGCATCTAATAATTTCAGCTGAACATGCAATGAAGTACGTTAGTACTTACTGGAATATATTTAAAAATATTCTATGCTTCACAAAATTACGTTTTATGTAAAATGCCAGCAAAACGCATTCTCCTTTTATTGTAGTCCATATTTTATTATCGTATCAGAATACAATGAGCAATTTTCTTTCAGTTTGGGGAGTTAAAAAAATCAGTTTATATCTGTGGCCTATTTTTAATCAAATGATTTTAGTAGGTCCTTTTAATGTTACTTTGATTCTGGCAATATGGATCTCACAATTACTCTTAATATTGGTAATAGAAACATCAGTATTCGGGCTTGGAGAATCAGCTGGACTTGGTAAATTGCTCATAAGACCTCATTTTAATCAGCTTCAGATGAAGTGGTCACACGGATGACTTTTGCCCAGTGTACTTGTATACATGGCAAGTGTGCAACACCCTGTGCTTTCCACACATGACATCATGCCACCAAATTGAGGATGCACAAGTTTTAACACGTCTGCACAGGCTTGGAGAATTGGGGCCATATGTCTTTTATCAACTGGGAAAGCACACATTGAATCTGGTGTGGCTTCTCAAGCCAAAGGGAACTTCTCTGCCAACGTCTGTAACTGAAACTAACCATATAGATTTCATTGCTTTAAGTAACTGTAACTTGCAAGAATTGTCAATAGATGCCTAGACTTTAAAAATGTAGTTTATTCCTTTTTTTGTCTCTGGTGAAGGCCACCACAGTCAAAAATATATTTAAACCACACATTGCATTATTCCTTTCGTTACACATTTTTACATGTTCTGCAGTTAACACTCCAGTATGAGCTAATGGAGTTTACATTTCTAGAATTACCTCCTTTGTTTGTAGCCATTCGATACCTGTGTTAGAGCTGGTCCTTAAGTAGCTAGTAACAAATGGTAGCTGCCCAGGATAAGTATACAATGAGATGTTTTTTATACAAATGTGAAAGGCTTATTATTATTGGTAGTGATAGCAGCATTATTAGTATTAGTTGTTTAAGGATTAATAAATAAATAAATAATAAATAATTAATAAATAATAAACTTGTAACGTTTTTTTTTAGATTCTAAGTGTTTTTAAGAGTTATGGTATTTAATTTTTCAAGTTTAATTTTTTTCTCAGAAACTCATTTTAACTGATTCTCCTCTGTGCTACATCTGACTTTACTAAGTAGGACGATGGTTTCCAGATGTTAGAATGTTTCAGCTGATAAAACGCTGTATTGACTAGCCTGTTTTCCCAATCTAGAAGCATGCCTGGTGAACTAGAACAATATTTATAGTTGCTCTATTCGTAATGCACCAGCTAAAATCATTTGCGTTGTAAAAAAAGAAAAGCAGGTTCATCTTCTACTAATATTCTTTAGATATTAGAGATTCAAATGCATAGGCAAAGCAACTTTTATATATTTTGAAATAAAACAATTAGAATAACAATTTTGTGATGGGACAAAGTACAGTGTTATCACACTAAACTTTATATTGTCCTTTACTTTGTAATACTACATATTATTTTACAATAATATTTTCAGTTAGGGATATCTGATTTTGTAACCAGAACAGAAAAAATAAAAACAGCCTTATTAACCAAAATTCATAAATAAAGAGAAACAAGGGGCAAATTCAGGGTAAATAAGATACTAAATAAAAGAATTTGGTTTATACTTCTGCAATTTAAAATCAGCAAGATTCTCAGTGTATAATCCTTCCTGGTGCTTGGGCAATACAAGATAAAGCAACTCCTAATTATTTCCTATCCCCATTCTGTGAGAACATCTTAATCAATTCTGAACTCCTTGAGGGGAGCCTGCCAAGACAGAGACCCCATCAAGGTGAGAGTCAAATTACCAATGTCCAGGAAATGTGCTTCAAAAATTACAGAACAATGTGCCTGTATACTGTACAGTAGCTGACACCTTAGGCTTCAGGTCTGGGTAATTTGATTTTTTATTGTAATTTTCTAAATTCACATGCTTCTGTACATCAGAATTGATGAGTAGATTTTGTATTCTGTGTTTGCTAGTTCCTTTAATGCTGTTAGTCAGCCCATGAAGCCTGGAGTTCACATACTGAAGGTTAGGCCACACCACTCTTAGCCTTTTTTAAACGTAGTGTATAAACCATGTGTGGTGTCAGGTGAACGTTGCAGTTCATGGTGGAACTGAGGCATGCAATAGGAAGCTGAACAAAGACGTCTTCTGTAGATTGGCATGTGCATGAGTTGTTGTTAAAAACCTCTTGTTGTCTCCTGGAGCAAAATGTCAAAGCAGCTGCAGAGTTTTACAGCTGATCATGCTGGGATAGGCTTGACTGGGGGCCTCTGAGCAGACATGTTCCCGAAGACAGTAATGGAATCGATCTCTTTGATTTTTTTTAGCTATACACAAGGGTCAAATTTCCATTTTGTGTGGAACTAATTGGCAATTTGTTTACTTCGCTTTTGAGATGGTTGATGAACAGGCACATTATTTGGAAATGTAATATGTACAGTACACTGGTAGAGATCTGTGGTTTTTACTGTCAATACCTTTGATACTTCTGATCAAGTTTTACGTTTTGTGACGGTACACATTTTTGCTAAGTGCCACTTCGTAGGTACTGTGTACATACTGTTCTTGCTGAATAAAGTGATGTTAGATGAAAAATTACCTTGATGCATAATGGCGATTAACAGAATGTCAGATATTGTAGTTGTCATTACTTCCCTGTTCAGAAAACCCAAATAATAATAATAATAATAATAATAATAATAATAATAATAATAATAATAATAATATCCTTACACTTACATAGTGCTTTTCTGGACACCCCCCTCAAAGCGCTTCACAGGTAATGGGGACTCCCCTCCACCACCTCCAATGTGCAGCATCCACAGTTTTTTTTATTGTACTCTGTATAAGGGAAGTGGTGAATGCTAGTCCGTAAAACACCATTAAAAGTCTATCATTTAAGCGAGAAACAACCTTGTTTACAAAGCTGTAAGTAAAATTGAATGCTGATAAGTAGACATTTGAATGTAGTGGCCGAGGAGCCAGGGGGTTCTAAAATAACATTTTTTTAGTGAAGTTTCTTAGTGCCTCAACAGGCAAATGCCTGCGTTAGGGTTACTGAGAACATTGTGCCCTACTGTCCAGAAATTGATTGTGGGTTTTCATCTAGGGAATGTTATTAGCAGACAATAGAATGAGGTAGTCACAGCTGGTCAGGTGTTGCTGGGGTTGAATTGGTCGGATCCTGACAAGCAACTTGCAGAAATACAATCCCAGACACACACACACTCACACCTAGGGCCAATTCTCCCAGAAGCCAGTTAACCTGCCAGTAGTATTGGACAGGAGGAAACCCACATGAACATTGGGACATACAACTCCCCACAGATAGTGCCCCAGGCCAGTTATTGAACGAGGGGCCCAAGCGCTGTAGGCAAAAAACTGCACCAGCATGCCATCCTAAACAGAAATAATATTTTCCATAAATGTCAGGCAAATACAATAGCTCTCTGAGTACAGTGAAGGCTGCAACTTCAGCACCTTGTAGCCTGATTTCATTAGCTCTCAGAAACTAAGTAAAGGTTGTCCCTGAGCAGTCCTTAGAGAGGTGGGAAATCTCTGAGGAGAACCAGGCTTGTCCTCTGTGTGGTGCTGGTGGGTCAGTCTTCCTTCTGGCCCACAAATTCCAAACCAGGGCGCAGCTGTGTGGGAATGGTGGTACGATTTGTGAGAGCTGGGGTTGCCCCGCATGGATGAAAAGTGCAATATAAATGCAAGGAAGTATGTTAATCTCACTGTACGGACCATAGGATAGGTATTGCATTTGACTGAATCCCATTGCATCATGGTGCAGTGTGCCAACTATTTCAGATCTGGAAAACATTCCGCATCACCTCCGAACACAAGCTGTTGTCTTAAACTATCTAGCCTGCTATGTTGCAGATCTGCCACATGCTGAACCCTGAAGGTTACAGCAGCAGCGTTTCAGTGAAAGTGTGCCTGCACGAATGGAAATATTTGCCAACAATATAGCTATAGCGACAGTACTGTATATACACACAGCGTTGTAAAAAAGCTATGGACCCAAAGAAAGAGTGTACCATGATGAAAATCATGCACTATAAATCAATTGATTTTTTAATAAAACCTAAATGATACATAATACTAGTTGAGACGGCAGTGAGGAGCAGTGGTTTGTGCTCTGGGCTTATAAATGGAGGTAGATTTATATAGATGATGCTGGTGGAATGCCGCTGTTTTGCCCTTTATCAAGGGACTTGGATTTCTCCAATACAACGCCCAGTTCTGTTAATGGGTCAAATCCAGGTTGTCATTATTAATGAGGATTTGTTCTCAGTTGACTTAAATGAGTTAATTAAAGGTATATTATTATTATGATTATTATTATTATTATTATTATTATTATTATTATTATTATTATTATTATTTCAGGGATACACTGACAAGTTACAGTAAGTGATGTCACTTCGCTATAATAATTTTACAGTAAATGTTTTATTTTTACATTAAAGCTGTTAATCTATCATATGTATTTTGCTTTATATACTGTATCTAGATTTTCGTTGTTTCTCCAGCTATTTTGAATACTGTGTATTTTTTGTAAATTTTTACAAAATATATCTGTGCTGCTATACTGTGGTTTAATTTGTTTTTAATTTGAGCAGACTGCATGCTGGCAAGCGGTTGTGATCAGTTTGGTACCTTTCAACTGTAGAAACAGGGCTTGCGCTCTCTTTGTAGGAAAAGATTCTAGTTTTCCCTTTGATTTGTGTTTGAGAATGATTTGCAATGAAAATTATGAGAAATTTTTCTGGTCATGTGGTCTCTGAAAAGTCAAATGTTTTGGAATCCAGCATTGCTTTGAGCTTGTATGATATAACTTACTCGTACATTGTTTTTCTGTTTTCAGTCCAAACCACAGTGGAGAAACACTCTAGCCACAAGGCCCTCAGGATTAGATAATTCAAAAGCTTGCTGATTCGATTCAGAATGCACTTGACAGGAAAACCATGCAAAACAGAATTTTAAAAAGAAAAAAATTATACTTTGACAAAATGAAATATTACTAAGCTTACTGCTTGAATACCTTTGAATTTCTTATTTGTGATATGGATTTTCTAGGTTTCTTCACATGTAGAAACAGTAAAACAAAAAGAGTATTAAAGGCATTAAATTGAACTCATTTTACATTGGATTATTTATGCTGCGCCAGATATAGAGACCTGCTTTTTTCTTAGGTTACCTGTGGCATCTAGGCAGGATGTTAAACAACCCTCTACTAACAAGTGTATGGCAGAAAAACCAATTAGGGCAAACTTCCTCTATTCAATGGAGAGTATGTGAATATAGGTACGTAATTTCAAGGGTTTATTGAATTATGAATTAAAAACATGACTCAGCATGCTAGCCAGGCAAGTTGTTGAGATGGGGACCAAAGGGATCATATGCCATGCCTTTGTGTTACTGACATACTTTGTGTGCCCTGTTGCCCCTTTTGGATATCAACACAGAAGCAAACATATCACATTTAATTACCTTTTCTTAAAATTGCAGTTTCACGTCAATTTAAATCAATGTTAATTTAAAAGCAAATGTTTGCGAACTCCTGTCATCCATAAATCAAAGGTGTCACTGCTAGGTTAGAAACATTCATTATTGACATTTCTGTATTTTTATAGTTTACATTTATTACAGTATGTGGGCGCTGGATTCATGCAGTTCTGGAAACAGCTCGTTCATTTTCTGATTTTTGCTCTCCGGCCACACAGAGCATGACTAATCTGCTTTGGTTCAAAACAACGTACTGAAGGCAATGTTTATCAATAGGTTACGCACAGGAACATACATTATTTAGAGAAACAGACCAATTCAATAGTTACTTTAAGCTACTAACTGTAATTTACTTTCACAAGCTTCATATTCTTATTTCACATTTCCCTCTCATTTGGATAATGTCCAAAAACTTGGAAATCATAAGTGGAATGGAGAAGGGCAATGTCTTGTACCAATGACTTAGGCATCTTTTTCTCAGCTCTATTGAATTGGGCTTTTAAAGCACTTGCAAAGGAGGTCTACCTGTTCATGAAAACTGGAAGCACGTTGTATAATCCCACTTCTCCCAAAGCCAAGATGACATTTTTGGCATGTCTGTATTAGGTCAATCCTGTTTGCAGATCCTGTTGCACTTTGTGCCCATGAAGAAAACCAGCAACAGAGCCACATGGATTGTCTGTTCCAAGTATTATTCCATGTTTTTCCTCACAAGCAATACCAAGAACACTGGTCATGGGACAGGGTTTCACACAGCAGCCATTTGGTAACCCTTGACAATGCAATTCCATGTATTGTGCAATCTCAGATGAGTGATAACTTGTCACTCTTGAGAGATTTAAGTATTCATATGTGGAAGGCACACACCATCTTTGTAAGACTCACAAATATATACAGTACCTGGAACAACGTGAATCTATGGAATTTAAAAATCACCCAGCATCGCTTGTCTGCTGCCAAGAGAAGAAATTAACAGATTGCACATCTGGCAAGAAAATGTCTCCAACATCTAACACGCAGCCTTGCAGTCCTTAGACAGATTTAGCTTTAGTCAGATACATGGTACCTGCCAAAAAGTGAGATAAGAAATGTCAAGAGACCAACTGGATGTCCAAAAGATGTATTTTGCCCGTCTTTAACCATATCTTGAGGCTCCTGAGGCTCTCTTGACACCTATATCAATGAATGGGAAGCTCTGACAAGCAATATACTGTACACAACTTCCATTAGAGCTGTGATACCTACACGCAATATCATGATGTGAAATGTCTCATTCAGCTTTGGAATAAGTACACCTTATTGGAATGTAGAGTTTTTATGGTTGAACGGAGATCGAAACATGTTGTTCAACAATGAACGCTCTTGGATTCCACTCTTTTTACGTGTTTTATAATACGTTTGTGTTTATTTTTCTGTGTTCTTCAACATTTTCTTTCATTTCAAAAACTTTACAAGGTAATAAAGTAAAAAGGATTTTAAATAGCTCTCAAATTATACTAACCCCCCAAATTTATTTTACTTTAAAACCCGAAGGTTGTTGTTAGTTGTAAATAACTGAAAGTCACACAACAAGCCACAGCTTGAAATAAGTACCAGATGTTTTTTTTCCTGTTTTCAGCAAAGGCATTCAGGTGATGACAGGCTTGAGTGGAACTAGATTCAAAGAAGAAAAAAAAGACTTTTTGTGGTGAAGAACCACTGCCTTCCAATTATGGATCTCGTTTATTAGGTCTCAATCTTGCCTGCAAATTGACATGAATTTTAGTGTAAAAAATGTATTATTGTAAGTGAAACATACTGTAAAGCAGTGGGACACGGATGGTTTTATCTACATATAATGCTGAGCACAGCTTTTTTTAACAATGCATAATTCGATGTGTATATGTACAAATATTACTTACAATGCCTTGAGAAAGAATTATGAAATTTACAAAATGATGCATGTGCATTGCTGTAAAACTATTCAAGACAACAGTTTGCATGCTCATCTGAAGACCTCTTAGGGTAAGATACATTACAGTATATATCAGCAAAAACTAAAGATAAAAAAATGAAATTGATCTATTGTGTAAGAATGTACAGCTATGAACTCAGTATTTGCGCCTTTGGCAGCAGTTATAGCCAAAAGGCTTTTTGGGTGGGTCTACCAAGTTTACACACTCGCTTGGTGCAATTTGTGCCCATTCTTTGTAGAGATTTGATCAAGCTCTCTTGAAATGCTTAGGTTTTTCTTATAGACAGCAGTTTTCAAGTCTTTACACACATTCCCCAGAGGATTCAAATCAGGATTTGACTTGGCCACTCAAGGACAATCACTTTATTGGCCATTTTGAAGTGTGCCTTGTGCTTTGGCCCTTTGCTTTTGTACACTGTCTTATTGAAAGGTGAATATTGTCGCTGTTTTAAGGCATGAAGCGGTTTCTATCCAAGATTTGCCTCAACAGTAATGATCTCTTTATTTCTTTATGTATTTTTTGCTTTCAATGCGTGAAGCAGGTTGTATCTACAACAAATAATATTTGCTACTTCAAAGAGTCAAGGCTGCAAGCTTTAAAGCAAAAAAAATCGTTAACTGTAAAATGGTCTGAATACGTCTGCAAAGGCACTGCTTGTGTGTTTAAAGATTTGGGCATACATTGGCTCAATTTGAGTTCATTGAAAAGAAAAATCCTTATCCGCCGCGTAAGTTCCATTTTTTCTGTGGTTCAGCAATGCGGTCCTGCACGCAACCCCCCTTCAATCTTCCCTCTCTGTTATGTGGCTGTTCACACTTACTCTTTTCAAAGGGTTAGAATGTGCAGTGGCAGGAAGTGGTTATACCAATGGTGTCTGTGTTAAAGCTGGCACATTCCACCATTAACATATAACCATATTCAGAGTGATTGAAGCTCTGTGCTCTATGAAGGCAGTCCAAGAAGTATGTACTTTTATGTTCTATTATTCATCATATTCTTACTCCCTTTCAGCTCCTTCTATTTGCTGCCAGGACTGTGTGTTTCTCATTTTGTACCCATCCATTTTGGAATTGCCTACTGTGTCTTTACATTTTGGCTCGCAGCAATGGCACCTGTGCTACAATGAGGTTGGGCCAACATGCCGTTTCAACATGCCGTTTTCGTTTCGGGCAACACGATGCCTTGCGGGAACATTAGTTTCAATTGGCGGAGTTGCAGATCTCAGTCTGGTGTCACTGCAAACCTTCGGGTGCTCAGGAATTTGTAGGAGTCGCTCTTCATTGAGAGTCAAGAGAACCCCTTGGCAACTCGTTCTTAGCCACAGCATGGCCAGACAGGGAATCCCAGCCACAGTCAGCTAGTGATGTGACCCAAGCTTGAATTCGTGATATCTGGGCTGTAAAGTGGAGCCTGCACTTGCCTGTGCATGTGGCTATTACTGTTTGAGCCACTGGGCAGCCTGCTTGCATCTTTTGTTTGCACGGAATAAGCCATCCATCCATTTTCTAACCTCTTTATCCAATCGAGGTTTGTGGAGGAGCCAGAGCCTGTCCCGGCAAGCAGTAGGCACAAGGCAGGATACACCCTGGAGGGGACCACAGTCCATCTCAGGGCGGACACACGGACACAAATGCTGTGTGAACGCTCACTCACGCCAGGGCCTGTTTTCCCAGAAGCCAATTAAGCGATCAGTGCGTGTTTGGACTGTGAGAGGAAACTGGAGCACCAGGAGGAAACCCTCATGGGCATTGGGAAACCAGGCACACTCCACAATAGCACCCCAGGTCTGGAATTGAACCCAAGGACCCAGTCAGGCTAACCACCATGCTTCCATGCCGCCCTGTAAAGAATAACATGAAATGGAAATAGGCTGGGTGATACACTGGCTTGGTGGTGGCTGACTAATCCCACTCTTAGTGGTGCTCAAGCTATTGTTTGCCACCACTTGGGAAAGTCACAGTGGACTAGTGATATGTTCCAAATGTGGTGACCCTCAAAAAGTTGAGAATAAATGACACACAAAATTATATATTGAAGAAGAACATACTTTCTCCTCACATAAACGTAAACGTATTACGCAATGGCTCATTGCAGGATAAAAGTCTGGATCGGATATCCATTTAGAGGGCCTAGGTATCTGTGTTTTCAAACTGGAAAGTTTTGCATTATGTAGATTGGAGGGTTTGCAAAGTTTGTTGAAAGAACTCAAATACTGTAGCTTTATCAGGCTCATTTTCCTATTACTGATTGTCAGCTGAGATTTAGAAAACAATACATGAAAACAGACATTGACATCACATCAAAGGATGATCTGCAGATTAACGGAAAAACAGTTCATAAGAACAGTATTGACTATTTTGACTTCTGTTTTCTCATTGTTGATTTTTGTTGTCTGATATAATTCGCTGCAATTATAGTGTTTCTGCTCTAGATCAACATGACATGTAAGACTGATGTGCCAGATTTTGCTTTGATGTGCTCAATAGGCCAAAATCAATTCAGTATTAACAATAAATACTTTTTCCTTTGAATGTTTTGAAGTCCAGCTGAAACATCCATCTAAGAGTTCACTCTGATACAACACTCTCACCGTCGTTTTTAATAGAAGACCCCAATCAAGTTAAATTTTCAAAGTAAAAACTGTATTTCCGATAAATACCAGAATACAAACATAGGAATTCAGAGTAACCTGTCATCAGTAACTTAGCCAATGGCTAATTAATTAATCATATGATGAATCAATGAATTTTGCCGAGGCTAATTTAATTGCTAAGAGAATATGTATTCAAATTATGATTGATATTTCTAAATTTACAGTCTACTATTTTGGCTAAAACCATAACATACATCGTGGTGAGGAAACACAGGGACTGTCAGATGCTGATGAGAAATCAGCTGCATCTAAGAAATGTGCATGTCACAGTTTCACCCAGATGTAGAACCTTATATAACGGGATTAATGAGAAATGCTTAAAATTGTTTCATTTAGCAAAACCCATATATAAACCTAAATAAAATCTCAATAACAACAATAAGTTATCATTCTGAAATGTAATACATTTTCAGACACATTTTGGCAGATCTTTTAGAATCTACGGTATGCCTGGTCTCACAATCATACTATACGTGGTACGTTCCAAATATCTGCAACAAATGTTTTGAAATATTCATGTTGCATGCATGTAGCAGAGTATAACTTATATCTTATATAACAGAGTATAGCCAGCAGCCATATCGGCCTGCAACTCACAACTGGCAACCCACCGAAGCTAAGCAGGTGTGAGCCTGGTCAGTACCTGGATGAGAGTCCTCCTGGGAAAAACTAAGGTTGCTGCTGGAAGAGGTGTTAGTGGGGCCAGCAGGGGGCGCTCACCCTGTGGTCCATGTGGGTCCTAATGCCCCAGTATAGTGATGGGGACACTATACTGTAAATAAGCGCCGTCCTTCGGATGAGACGTAAAACCGAGGTCCTGACTCTCTGCGGTCATTAAAAATCCCAGGGCGTTTCTCGAAAAGATTAGGGGTGTAACCCCGGCGTCCTGGCCAAATTTCCCATTGGCCCTCACCAATCATGGCCTCCTAATAATCCCCATCTATGAATTGGCTTCATTACTCTGCTCTCCTCCCCACTGATAGCTGATGTGTGGTGAGCGTTCTGGCGCACTATGGCTGCCATTGCATCATCCAGGTGGAGGCTGCACATTGGTGATGGTGATGGAGGGGAGTCCCCATTACCTGTAAAGCGCTTTTAGTGGAGTGTCCAGAAAAGCTCTATATGAGTGTAAGCAATTATTAATTATAATTATAACTTTGGAAAACAAGTTAAACAAGGTAAACAATTACCAAAGTACCAGCGACCAGCCATAAGCATTTCAATGGAAAAGCTCTTTATTATTTAATATTTTAAGTTATTGACTAAAGGGAAGATAAAACATTGATACAGATTTTGTTTTTAGGATGATGGATTTATTTGAGCAAATCAAAAACATGAGACCAAAGCAGATGGGCAAAAGACATATTTGTGTCCAACTACAGAGGAATGCTGACAAGGAGGGATGATGGGTAGTGTGAGGTGTTATAATTAAGAGGCATGATTGCTTGAACCTTTTGGGGCCTTGAAGGGTTAGAGATAAAAGAGTAAACCTTGTTTTTAAATGGGAAAACACATTTTTTGAAAAAAAAAAAGGACATGAACAACCCAGGGGGTCTAGTATGCAGAACACAGCTTGTGGAAAACAGGAACTGCACTGACATTTGTTGGAAAGACAGAAGAAGAGTGTGATTTGGAATTGGAAGAGGGAATCAAGTAATCTGAAACCTAGAGTCTAGTCACTAAGTTGGAGTTTCTAAGGAGTGCTATAAATCAGACATCTCCTGGAAACTCTTTTTTCTTTTTAATTACGCTTAACAGTAACTTGAGTGATTTAATGCATGTAATTTGCAGTGTCTGACATGCTATTTGCAGTGTAAGATTGTGATCATATGTCATGATACTCTTTCTTTTTTAAATGTAAAGCTTGGGTGGTAAGTGAGATGAAAAGGATACTTTGGCCCCTCATAGATCTTTAATGGGTATTTAGGATAAATGTAAAAAATACACATATCTGTAATTTGGAATTTCATACTTATAAAGATTTAGGGCTTCATTATATATTTTAAATCTGAACCAAGATGGCTCTATCAGTTTCAGAAAACCACAGCAGTGTGCCAGTTGAAGATATTGTATGTCCTTTAGAGTACGAAACTTCATTTGAGCTAGGTAGTACTTAAGAAGGCTGTTATTGGGCAAAATTATTATTTATATCCCTGAATATGTTAACTGCAGATCATTATTCAAAAATAAGTACTTTTTATGCGCTGTTGTTCTGTGAGCCACTTAGAAACAAATTAAGCAATTATCACTTTAAGCAGCAGAGATACTAAGAGTATTAGAAAACTCCCCTCCTCAGTGTCAGCTAACAAAGAGATTCAAACACAGTCACCTGTAATTGTGTTACTCTGCTCTGCTTCCTTTTGACATCAGATAAACTTTCATTTCAAGGCCAGATCAGCTCTGCTATTGATATCCTTCTTATGTCTAGTGTTTTAATTAAGTCGGGGCTCTTTCAACATGGAAATATTATACTGGGATGTGCATGGAATTTATTGGGCACTTAAAGACTAAACAGAGCTATGCAAAAAATATAACGTACATCATCATTGTACAGTATGTGGCATTTTTCAGAAGTACTTAGATTGGAGTCTGAGGAAAGCTGCACTCTCATGAAGACTCGCTTTTAATGGCATAGCTCCGAGGACAAGAGCAGTGCATGAACTCTGAGGTCTTGCTTGAATACCAGTGTAGGTCAGGATGTCAGCCCATAACAACCTTTTCACCTCTAGTGTGTGGTCAAGACTTCCCTGGAAACAAAAACAGCAGCTAACGTAATTGTGGGCTGTGCAGATAAAAAAACCAAACCTTGTTTTTCGTCTCTGTGTGTCCCCGAAATTGAAAAACTTTATTTTTCCATTTGATCTATCAGTTTTTTAAAAACTTTTTAAATTGCTTAAAAAAATTCTGCTGATTTATGCCATGGACAAGAGAAATCCTTCAATCCCACATGCATCCTCTTTTATGGAATTATTTTGATGAAGTTTTGTTGTTTCTTTTACAATCTGGGTTATTGCTTTGTATATTTTTTTATACCGTTTATTCTTAACAGTACAAAAGATCGAAAGAGAAAGGTACTTTTGAACCCCCTTAATACATTACCAACAACATTTGTACAATTACTGCATTTTCAACCAATTTAAGAAAAGACCTTAACTAATTTGTTATAATAGAGGAAATAGCTTAAAATAGTTCAAATTACATTTTTTAAAAAAAAGTATAATTCTTTCCTGTTCAAGGAAACAGTTGTTCTTTGTTTTTCTGTGGGTGAAAATTTAATTTTAAAGTTACCACTGCAGTAAAGCAAGAAAAGGGCCAGATATCAGAAAACAAGAATGAAATAAAATAATTATGGTCAGGAAAGTTTTTTCTCGGGGGAACAAAAATGGGTACAATGCTTCACTGAAAAATTTGTTTGGATGTCATAATGTTTCTGTAGTAATGTTTGAATGGGCTTTCTTCATCAAATCTGTACGAAGTTACTGTCCATCTTAACAAATGTTTCCTTTTCTTTTTCAATCACAGGATGCAGAATAGAGAATTGTGACTCTTGTTTCAGTAAAGACTTTTGTACGAAGTGCAAATCGGGGTTTTATTTGCACAAAGGACGCTGCTTTGAAGAATGCCCAGAGGGCTTTGCACCCTTAGAAGACAGCATGGAATGTGGGGGTAAATGAATTTAATCTAATTTTGGTCCAAAATATGTGTTTTGGAATGGAAATAGCTCAGAGCAAAACCAAGCTATATTTTTAATGTACTATGTTTTAAGACCATATTCATCTGCTTACCTTACTTGAATAGATCAAAACTGACAGCCCAAAGTCGTTTTGTGGTATTCAATGAGCCAATCTCCAAAGATGACTCTGACCTCATATCACAGATCTAGATATTGTGAGCCCAATTTCGGTGTTGTTTCCAAATCTTGAAGAATCAAACCTTTCTCATGATTTTGGAATGTTTGAACCATTGAACCAGATTCTCCTGCCAAAAGTCTTGGAAGAAGTTCTTGTCAACCAAGACTTTAATAGATCTCTGCTTATATCCACAGTTGGGCTATGTAGCTTTTGACTTTTTCTCTGTTTAGCTCTTATCCTGAGCTTTGGAAAAAAAAATGAAGAGGAGAAAGAGGAGATAATTCTTCCATTTCTCATTCTGAGCTGTGGTATTTTTAATATTTTAATTTTATTTATGGTAAACCACTTATTTAATCGTTCATATTAAGGATGTGTGTTATAGGTATATATCATTCCTTGTCACGGACTTTGTTGTTTTTCTACAGAGGGCTGTGAAGTGGGTCCCTGGAGTGAGTGGGGAACTTGCACCAGAAGAAACAGGACCTGTGGTTTCAAATGGGGTCTAGAGACCCGAACGCGACATATTGTAAAAAAGCCGCCCAAGGACACAATACCCTGTCCCACCATTGCTGAGTCCAGGAGATGCAAAATGGCAATGAGACATTGTACAAAAGGTAAGATTATTAAAACAAATACTTATGTCAACAGAGGTGGGTCCCCAATGCTACACAAAGGATAAAGGGCTAAGAAAACTAGTGCTATACATCTCCATGCATTCCTTTAAACCTTGACATGATAGAAAAACATGTTGTCAGCAGTTCTCTAGCCAACGAATTGTCAGACAGACAACACCCATGATACCACACCGCCGCACTGAAGTGAATGAAGCATTGGACGTCCGACTGCAAACATTTGTTGTGAAGTGAATGATGGAAAGAGTTTCATACGTTTTACTGAAACAGTTGTAGCAAGAGATGGTGATAAGCCTAGATTTTTGTAACCACAGTATTATTTGAATATTTTTACTAGAGTCATTAGTATTTAAAGCACAATGTTTTGTCATGGATTTTGCCTTTCTGTTTCATTTTGTTGTTATATCTGCCTCTTTTGTATTGCTATTAATGGTTTTATTTCAGGTGTAATCATGATCCCTAGGACGTGTATGGAGAACCTTATTTCTGTTGCACAGAGCTATTCAGGCAAATGGAGTAGCACTATACTTTTGAAGAATTACATACATAGTTTTTCTTCCTAATCTACTGCTGAAGAAGTGGTTACATAATCAAATCTGACAACATGTTGAAGCTGCATTTACAGACTTTCCCTAAAAAAGTCTTTACAGGCAAATGTGAATGTGCTGTTTACAACCTTATTAAAGCATTAATTTGCTAGAAGTTTTTAATGGACAGCGTTTTTTTATTTGCTTATTGAGAAAACTTCTAAGACTGGTTTCTGCAGGGCTTTTAACAATTTAAAATAAAAATGTGTCAGACTTGTACGTATATAGACATTGTATTTACATTGGTAGGTTTTTGAGGAATGACCAACACAAATGTATGTCCAGTGACTCAGGAAGCAAATCTCCTTCAAATGTCATTGGAAAATAGATTAAATGTACTTTGTATTCTTTTCATGAAAGGCAATTTCAAATTTTTTTGAGGATTACACTCCTGCGATGTCTTGCAGTGTAAGGAGCATGCATTATTTATTATTTGGCAAAGACACAATTAGAAAGCACAACCCACATTATTCTTGAAGAGTTTAAAGTGATTTATTTCAAGTTGGTCAAATGCCCACGAAAAATATGCTTCTTGTGATGTGGTTTTGAAAAAGACAAATGTCTTTGCTTATGAAAGACCGCTAGCAACAATAAACAATAAATCACCTGTGGAGCTATTAAAAGTTTCAACAAATTGTGCAGCATCAGCAAAGTATGACAATTTAAAGATTTGTTTTCTACACCAAAAATGATGTTCGCTCATTAAAATGACTGTTCCAGCAAAATTCCAGTAAAGCCAGGATCTTAGACAAAGCTGGTAATCTATATTTCACAACTGAATAGAAATTCTCTGATTGGATGCGGCTTCAAACTTTAAGCTCTAATACATAAACTTTAAATTTAATTGGCAAGTAGAATTCTTGTTGCTGAAATCAGCTTGAACCTGCAGGTACCTTCCCTGCATTTCTTATTCATGTACAGTACATAGCATTAATGCTTAATTATTGCTAGAAAGAAGAATCACCTGTGAAGAGCATCAATAAATTATTAGATAACATAATTTCTATGTATATACCATGAAGTACCATGAAGTAATAGCACGTATTAGTAGATGGATTTTTATATTTACTTTATATAAAAATGATATATTTGCCGTGTAACGTATATATATATTAATCTCAACTACCCCTACTCTTTAATTGACTTAACTACCGTTCTATTATTAAGGACAACCTGTGCTTCTAACACACAAGAAACATAGTTAAAGCTTAATATAAAGTTGAGCATCTCTGCAGTAGTTTTACATAAAGCTTTACAGAATTTGTTCCAGTGTGCCAGTTCAAGTCGCATATTCAGTAGAAATTGATTGCTTTGAGTTTTGCATCTGTTGGCAATATTAGGTTAACATTTTATACAAAACCCTTTCACAGACTGAGTCTGCTTTACTTCTTTTAAGTACGTGTTTAATGTAGGGCACAGTTTTGTTTGTTGAGACGTGCTGGTGTGCTTGGTAATTGGCAGAGGTGGGCATGCATATTAAGAACATTTTTGGTGTGCTGAGGTGTTCTGGCATCTGTTAATAGAGTCCTTAAGGAGAGTGGAGGATAACACCCTTGGTGGTGAAATTCCTTGCACCAAATCAAAGCGTTCAGATTACAGTGACAGCCAAGGGGGGCTCCCTCCCTCCCTAATAATCTGTTGACATTCTAAAATACTAGCTGAGCGTTCGCTGAACTTTATTAAAAAAATCCATATATTTTTGTGAGACTGATATATTAGGTGAATTCACTCCCTTTTAGTCCAATGGAATTCTTCCAAGAAGAAAAAGCTACGTTCCACTGAAGGGGGCATTGTTCCCACTACGGTATCCAAGCTTATATGTAACTTACTGCATGTATCATATTGTTAAAGAATTATTACATGCGATAGCTGGAAAAAAAAACATTTTAAAAATATAGGAAGTGTGAATTACAGTTTGCTGTAAGTGTAGTATTAAATCTGTTTCAACACTGAAAAAGCTTCCAATGTCTGGCAATTTGCATGAAAAGCGTCTACTGTTCTTTTGTGTAGATGAATCCCTGATTGCTAAAACAAAAAAGATTGAGAGCACACTTTTACCTTAAATAGCCTTTGAAAAACAACTCTGATGTTGGGCTGTTCAGCATTCCAGACAGTATTCTGCAGTTGTGCTTGTCTTACATTGCACACTGTTTGGCTTGTTTCTTTATATTTAATGCTTTAGTTCTTTGCTTTGCGATACTTAGCCTCTGAAAATAGGAGGAACTGTAAAATATACAGTATGTACAGAGTGGTGAATGTTTGGTTAGAAGGATCTGCGTGTATATCTGTGAGAGAAGAAATGCAGTGGTGTAGATGTAGAATTTTAAACACAATTTGGCAATCATCAATTCTTCTTTGTTAAACTCATCCAATTTTGGTATTGCCAGTTGTTTTTCACATCTCCGGTCTTGAGTACGAACCCAGAGACCACAGACAGAGGAGAATGAGGAATTGTAGGCTGACTGTGCCTTGTCTACCTTCGAGCCTGTGAGGCAACGCAGCTCCAAACTGGAGAGGCAGTTTCTTCATTGGTCATGAGAGTGAATTGCTGTGGGACTGCTGTGCTTGCAGAGAGCCCAGATCAGCCTGATTGACTGTTCCCACTTTACTCTTTGGTGGTTCTCATGTAACTGTGCTGGTTGGTTTATTTCTTTGATCATAGTGTTAGTCATCCAAGCCAATCAACTTGATGCTTGTCTTTCATATACTATTCACATACTGTTTTAGCTATTTTGGGGTCATGGTTCAGAATGTACTTTTGCTTCTTTTCCATGTTACTCATGTTTGGCTGTTGAGAATGTATTTTATGTAACCCTTTAACCTCTTTAAAGTTGACATTTCCTTGCAATACGTTATACCTGAAACACTTTGCTTCCTTAACAACTCCGGAAGTATTCATTAAATGCTAAAAGAGTGAAGGAATTTATGTTGTTGAAGATACTGGCTGGTAATTATAATTATAATAAAACCAATCCAGGACTCAGACTTTCTCAGATTATTATAGGTAGGAGTGATTGAGTTTTAGTTTGGTTTCGGATGTGGAGCCCTTAACAGAAGAGGAGGGCTTGTAGGCATTCTCTGCTGTGAAGAAGAAAGATACTTAGATGTCATAATTGTAGCTTATCAAAAAAATGCTAAAATTCATTCCCCGAAAACTGCTCGTAAATTGAAAACTCGTATACCACAAAAAAAATTCCCATTGCTTCCCATGTTCTAATCTTTGTTTGGTTCCTCAAACACCCGAACTTCACCTTAATACAGCACAAAATGGTACTTAAGTATGAAAACGATAACATTCCTGGTTAATTATTTGACTAATATGCTTCAAGGTATTAGCCGATGTATAATACATAGATAGGAAAACAATGACACTCCTGCTTATTTATGGTACACTACAGTAGTTACATTGTTACAGTGGTTAGCAAAGTTGTTAGCAATAAACATTATGGTACTATGCTGTACTGTACAATCAAAATTAAAAAAATCAAAACGTAAAAAAGAAGAAAATAAAAAGAAAAAATGAATCTAGGCAAACCATTATGAGAGCCCAGCTTTTAAGATTAAATTAAATCAGATTACTCATTAAACGACAGGTGGGAATTAATACATCTTGTTTAAGTGAAAACTCGTATAACACTCTGTTCATATAGCAAGGGGTTAGTGTATTCTGTTTTTACCATACTGAAGCAGGGCATGTTTCTCAATATCTTACCACAGACACCTTCTGTTATCTAAGGGCAACTGAAAAATGTTGTTAGGATTCTAATTACATTTTTAACTGGAAACTGTGATATTTATGTCATGACCCTCACTTCATACATTATACACTTCTCTGTTACACTTCTCCCACACTCTTGCTGATTTGTATGCCTGCTTGAACTTCACCTTGTATTTTGCAATCTGTTTTAATTAAAAGAAAGCATACCTTTGCTAGGTTGCTGGTGTTAAGTATGTTGTTTTCTTATGAGGGTTTAATCAATAGGAAAGCTGATTTCTTTGGCTCTGTTTTATTTTGCCCCGGTTTTTAATGCGGTATAATCAACGACCTTGCACAATACATCCCTGATGCATTCATAAAGTGCAGGTTTACTTTTGTTAGAAAAACTCTTCTGGAAAAGGGTGATGGGTTCGTTTTTTAAAAGCCACACGTGAGCAAGTTCCCTGCCAAAAGGGTCATACTGCGACAATTAAGGAATTCAGTTGATATTTTTGAGATAATAGCCGGCAACTATGTGTTATTATTAAATTTCCTGCCTTGTTTTGTCATGGCTTAGTTATTCCTGACTAAATTGCGCAAATATATAGGTAACTTAAATATGTGTCATGCGAATGGCAGCACCATTATTCTTATTCTGATTTAGTAAGGTCTATTCAAGTGTTTCACTTGATCACAAATCCATTTCAAAATGAGTTAAAAACCGTGCTGCTTTTACAGTCTTATGAACATGGAGGCACAGTTAGTGATTGACTGATTTGTCTACATACACGTGTCATGACAGCTACAGGGAGACCGCAGATCAGCCAATTTACTCATTTACGGCAGGAATTCAACATTATGGAATTGTATAAATTGGATGTTAAGAAACTAGTAGGCCAGGCCAAGGTGCTGCACAGGGGTAATGAAAATCCATAACTTATAGGTTTGTCAAGAAGTATTTGAAATAAATCACAAGAGCTTTATCAAAAAAAAAAATCAGCAAAAACTTTTAGTAGTGTTGGCTCATCATTTGAAGGAACTGTTGTACACAAAAAAGGTCAAAAGAGGTCTGAAGAGGTGGGAAAGAGCAAACTCTTAATCACAATTGCTTGTGCAATTCGGAACAATCTAATGAGTTATCAAGTTGTTGCATTCTAGAAGTGTCTCTAGTTCATACAAATGTACACTAGTTTTGATGTACATCTGACAAGGTCATTTGTGCCATCCAATATAGTTTTACGTAATATGCAATACAAATCTAGCGTGTTTTAGGTTTTCTACACTAGCAACAGTAGGTTATAATGTTTATATTAGCTTCTAATGTTGCTATGGATTAAAAGCAACATCTTTTGTGCTTTTAATCAAAACCCGTGTTTGAAGGAAATGACAAAGATTGCTGAATAATACTCAGTTTGAACATAAACATACAGCAGCATGTGGGATTTCATTACATAAACAAAGGTCTTTTAGATTTTCATGGATTTTCAGGAAATAAAAAAACAAACAAAAATGAGACATTTTGATTTGTTTGTACAATTTTATTTGCAGTTTCATGTGACGTAACTGGCTTCCTTTTCAAAATGCTTATTGTAAACCTCCGGATCTTTGCATTTTCTGCATATTGAAGCTTGTCATCTTCAGCACACATACTGTATGGGTTGGTTTCAGTGGCCCCTATGCTTAATCTTAGTATCTGTAAAACAAGCACACATTT
This sequence comes from Lepisosteus platostomus, assembly GCF_059453375.1. NCBI lineage: Eukaryota > Metazoa > Chordata > Actinopteri > Semionotiformes > Lepisosteidae > Lepisosteus > Lepisosteus platostomus. The sequence goes on along the minus strand of NC_142622.1, from coordinate 40,736,783 downwards.
TAAACATATATATTAAATGAAATATGTAATGATTAAACATTACTTACTACATGGCAAAGAAACTGATAGCTTCCTCAGGCAACATAAATAATAAAACAATACCCAGAGGAAAGATGAAAGACTTTCTTTTCATCATTTTATCCCCAAGTTGGTCCTTTAGCATGCTTTAATTTCTGTTTATTAATAGAAAAGTTAATAAATTCAATATCCTCTACCGTAGCAGACCTGTCTGCACTGATGATTTTGGATGGCATGGAATGTCTGATTTGTCTGAGGAGAAACTCTCTCAGAAGACATTAATTGTCAGAACTCAGCTGAGCATTACTTTCCTTACTGTGTCCTCAGGAGACACTACTGAATCCCTGTCATCCAATTCAGTGGCTTAAAAATGGATGCATGACAGTCATAACTATTTAAAAGTAGTTTAAGCTAATATTATCAGTATTACCGCTATTGCTTGTACTGTCATTGCTGAAGTGACTATATAGAGCTTTAGTGTTACAGGGCGGTATCAACATTAAGACCCTTTGAGCAAACAATAACATTAATACTTAGGAGCACCTAAACCCTCTTTAAGCTCTGTAAAGCTCTATAAGTTTTCTAATAAGATTTAGATGCAACATTCTATATAAACATATTATTAATGAGCATTTTCTTATTCCTTTAAGAAGGAAAAGCTGCTTGTACTTCCAAGAGAACATTATACACAGGATAAAGGTGTCTGTTTGTGTTAAAGGTGTGTTTCCTTTGCATCCTCACCATTCTCACATTCAGTCTTGTCGCACATTAAAAGTAAAAACCTGTACACTTTCTAAGCTGTGCAATAAAAAGTGATGTTATGTAACAAGAGATACACACTGCCGCCCAAAGGAAAATGTTTTTTCCTTTGGGAAAAAACATTCCTATTATCAGTATTACCGCTATTGCTTGTACTGTCATTGCTGAAGTGACTATATAGAGCTTTAGTGTTACAGGGCGGTATCAACATTAAGACCCTTTGAGCAAACAATAACATTATTATTAAACAATAACATTACATATTATCAGTATTACCGCTATTGCTTGTACTGTCATTGCTGAAGTGACTATATAGAGCTTTAGTGTTACAGGGCGGTATCAACATTAAGACCCTTTGAGCAAACAATAACATTAATACTTAGGAGCACCTAAACCCTCTTTAAGCTCTGTAAAGCTCTATAAGTTTTCTAATAAGATTTAGATGCAACATTCTATATAAACATATTATTAATGAGCATTTTCTTATTCCTTTAAGAAGGAAAAGCTGCTTGTACTTCCAAGAGAACATTATACACAGGATAAAGGTGTCTGTTTGTGTTAAAGGTGTGTTTCCTTTGCATCCTCACCATTCTCACATTCAGTCTTGTCGCACATTAAAAGTAAAAACCTGTACACTTTCTAAGCTGTGCAATAAAAAGTGATGTTATATAACAAGAGATACACTCTGCCGCCCAAAGGAAAATGTTTTTGTGATCATTAGATTTGATACTTGATTTTGCAAGGCAAGCCATCAAAAGTATTGATCTCTGCAGTAAACATCTCTCAAGCTGAAATGAGAGAAACCTGGAAAACGAAATCCTATCTGACAGATATTTGATCAGAAGTATCACCACGTGGCCTTTTATGTCATTAATTGCAAAGTTAATATGAAGAAAACAAGGTTTGCAAAAAAGCAGATTCTCTACCTGTGTTATTCCTGTGCTGTTGTTGTGTGATGTCCATTATTGGGAGCTTTGCATGTGCGTGCAAATGTAATGATATCTTTAGTTTTGCCAGGTTTAAATGAGAAATTTTGACTGACCAGCATTTGCTGCATTAATCGTGTTTCAAAAAACAGTATACTAACCAGCAAAAGTTTTGTTAGCTGTGGTCCTGCTGCTGAAGCAGTGCATGTTTAAATGACTAGTGAATAAAACTGAGCTCATCAGTTTTACAACCAAGTCATTCAGTAATGTTTTCCTTAACACAACATTTTTCAAAAAACTGTATCCCAATCCTTTCATCAGGGATGAAGTAATAACTGTCAAAAGGAATTTACAAACTAAACTGAAAAGGTACTTATCTTTAATGGATAAGGATAAGATAAAGATAAGAACCTGTGACTATACTTTCTGTTTAGAGGGTAAGGCTAACATCTAAAAATGGCAGGAATGGAAAACATGATCAATGCAGCGTTGTGTACTGTCTACCAATAATAACAGCAAACACCAGGTTCCCTCATTAATATAGTTTTTAATTGTGTACGTATGTAACCAATTCAAGACGATTGTATAACTTCGGTATGTCCTGAGTATTTCTGTTATAATCAGTCTTTTTGAAATGGGACAACACTGGGACAAGCATGCATATTTGAAAGTGTGTGATCATATCATGCTACTTTATGGGCATGCCTTCTCAATCCATAACTTAAGAGGATGATGGGTCATTAGCTTAGGCCTATCAGTGGCTGCTATTTGAACATTCAATTCAAAAGATCTGACTGGCTTATGTCTCTTCTGGATTTTTTTTAAAAATAAAGATACATTTTTAAGTTAAAATAGAACTTCAAAATGGATTAGTTTAGACTTTATCTACCAAGCCTTTCCATTCTCTTTGCTCCATAAATGCCATCATAGATGTAGTCCACTTAATCATACCTGTTAAAGGCATTTAGCAACCTGTCCCATATGAACACATTCATGGGAATATTGTTGTACTTGAACACCTGGTTAAGGTACTGAAAGGAAGATTTGTGGTGAAACTCAGACCTGATCATACAGGGCTGAAGGAAATCAGCACCAAGGCTGTCTGACCCAGTCTGCTTTTCTGCAAATGAGAAGCAGTGAACCCCAAGGGGACTCTCTTTTCAAGCAAAGCCAATCTGCTTACTCCTGATAAGCATGCCACAGCACTGCTGTCTGGAAATCATTAGGAACATATTTAGTTTTTTTTTTCCTTTTAAAATGTTTCTAAACATACGAATCTGAATCCATTTAAAAGTAGCGAAAACATACATGGTGTACTGTAAGTAGACACCATTCACTGCAGATGCATAATGTTGTCTTTCTGATAACAGTTGTAAAGAACGTTTTCTATAACTTTGACAGTGTGTTCCATGAGAATTTGTCGTTATTATTAAATTGTTTTAGATTTAGGATTTGGCAGATAACATTCTGTACTGAACATTTCAATTTAGCACTCGCATAATCAAATACAAGCCTTTCTTATTTTTTTGGACTGTAAAATTGGTATCCATATTCAATTTTTTATGCCTTTGTGTTTTGACTTTCCTTGAAAAGCCAATGATGAAGCACAACCACATGGTTTAACTACAAACTAATTTAGTTCTTATGGTCCATGAGTTTATCAGTTGAAGGATCCATGGCAGAGATGAGATCCGAAAGGAATAACAACTTTTATTTGCATTTTTACTGCTCTTAAGACGAAGGCGTATGAATGACCTATGCTTTTCCCTGTGGAAGGCTTAAGCCCTCACTGTTTTTCTCTCCTTCTATGACTTTAGCATTGAGCTAAATGACTTTTGATGATAACTTTTGCTGATGATTCATTAGGAAAGTGAAAATGATTAATGGCAAATTGTATCTGGGCAGTATCACAGAAAATCCTGGATAAAATGTTCAGCCAGAAATATCCAGTACACTTACCACTGAAGATGAACCTAATTGCCTAATTCTCTGTCAGAATGACTGTGCACACCCTGGACTAGAATTGATGTGACTGGTGTGCCAATTTATTAATCTGTATTTAACTGGCAGATTGTGTGTGATCTGATTCAGTAGACCTTAATATAGTCTTTCAACGCAAAGGCCTGTTGTGTAGAAGTTGTGTCTCAATGTTAGAAACTGTTTGCTTACAAAAACACTCTCTTGAGTAAATATTAACTGAATGCATTTACTGTAAATATTTAATCAACAAAGTGTTAAAGTAGTATTTAAGGAACTATGACACTTTTTATTTATTGACATTTATCCTTATTTAAAAGTATAAGCGTAACATATTGCTGTAATTTATGTATATAAGAGCACCGTTTAAGAACGAGAGAACATGAGGCATATTTTAACTATAATAAATCAATTCACTCAAGAATTGAGTCGTCTGAATTTCCCCAAATTGCTTCTCCAAAAAACAGTGTTAAATAGGGCTAGGTCTGTTCAATACTGGGATAAGAAATCTCGGGAAAACCAACACCTCGGAATGGATGTTTGGAAACGTAATGCTGAAGAAGGCGGCATCTTTCCAATGAGATGAGCAACAGGGGTTGTGATGATGAGAAATCCCTGTTCATAAGGAGCTGTGTTGAATTTCTACCCTAGGCCTGCACAATCTGGGTTTTCCAATGTGTCCCCTTAATTTCATTGCTGAAGCATTTCTTCACTTCCTTACTTGATCCAATGTGTTGTGGGGTTGCTGGTGCACATGGCTAATGTGCATCACACAATATCATTGTGCACCCACACAGATGGCTGCTGTACTTCAGTTGTGAATGGAATATATCCTCCTAGATCCAATGAGATGGAATGTGGCTTATAATTGTAATTACTCATTAATTATTATTCTGCTTACATGCCATCACTGGGCCCAGTTAATGCATGTAACTCAGCTACTTGGTTAGAGCTGTCACCTGCCCATTTTAATATGTCCGAGCAATATGTTAGTTTTGCATAAAAGGTTTATTGATGTTGAATTGATTTCACTTCTAGCTGAGCTTTTGAAAATTCAATGAGTGTACAAAGTAGTCAACAGCTCCTGCTTTGTAATATTTTCATTATAGACAGAGTGATTTTGATGTAGGTCCTAAAGGGTGGGGTTGTATTATATTGCTACACTAATGCACATACTGTACATACATGTCATTTTTAAACTGTGTTTTCGGCCCAACAGTCTCAATTCTAACATTTTGATTTTTTTGACAGTCAGAGTCAACGTCATACTGATCGGTTCAAGCAGTGTAATTTATTGTCAAGGTCTTCTTTACTGTGCTCCATAGGGCAGCTCCCAGAGCTGAGATCTGATTTCCGAAACCTAAGACTGTTTTTTTGAGAAATTAATATGCAGTCCGTCTTCACTGACTAGCAGCTGGGCACAGGGGTATCTTATTGCAATGTCAAAAGCAGCAAGGGATTTCTCCCAGAGGCTGGTTCCTTCGGTCATTTGTTTGGAAGGTACGAAAGCACGAACTGATCACCCGTAATTGCTGCACATCTTGAAAAGCTTTACACTGCAATAGCACTATAACTTCAAGCATAATGATGAGACTTTTGCGTAACAGAATAAGAGTCTTTCATCTCCAGAAGACTCTATGAAGCAAGGTGTGTCAAGAAATGGCAGTATGTGAATGTCTGCCCAGTCTTTTCTTTTTTCGAAGGTATAGATGGATGTATAGCACAGTGGCTGTAATATAATACTTATATAGTGTCTCCAATCAATATTTATTGAGTATATACATTATACAGTTGTATACTGTAGTAGAAGGTATTCACATACACTGCAAAATAATCGGTAATTGAACAGAATAAACTTAATAATGACAACATACCTGGAAATACACTACCAAATTCAAGTAATTGTAATTGAATAGAACACACCAAAACTTAAATTCATTAACCTTTATTTCAAATACAGTATACACCTTAATAATGATTGATAACAGACAGCAGCTATTTGGGCTAATAGTTTATTGAAGATGGGTGGAAGAATGATGATTCAAATGTTTTTACATCATTTTCTTTAACATAAGCAGTGACAAAGATTAATGAAATTGAAATCATTTAAATTTCTTTTGCTATTTCAGTCCATCTGATGATCGAAATGGACATTTCTGGAACAAATGTACAGTAAACAACAAAGCAGTGAGACATTAACTGAAAAGAGTTTCATGAGGTGAAACCTTGCCAGACACTTCTCTTGAAAAAATGCCTTCAGACAAATCTGTTAAAGCTTTTCGAAATAATATTTTGATCAACCGCAAGATTTTTCGCACAACATTCTTTGGCCTAATGAAGCCAAGATATGACAGTTCTGCATCAAGGGAGCACAATAGGTTTGGAGAAAAGTGTACACAGTATTTAAAGAAATAATATTTTGCCAAGTCCAGCGGTGGGCGTGTACTGTAATAGCTAGGTCTAGCCTTACCACTGGAGGGCTTAAATGCCAAAAATCGAAAGAAAAACAGAGATTTCCATCTGCTCATAGGCTGATTGTTTTTAATTCTAGCCTGAAGACTTACTTTTTCTGAAAGGCATTCAATTCCTAATATAATTCTTTCCTTTCATTTTAAATTTTATAAAAGGTTTGCATTTTATTATTATTTTTCTGCTTGCTGTACATTTTTAGGTTTACGTTATGCAAAATGCCCAGAGAATTCTCATGATGGAATGGCACTTACTGTATACAAGTATAAAATCGATTGATTTATTGACTGATTGGTCAGAATTGTCCATTTCATGAACCTTAAACACATAGAGAAAAAAAAACAACAACCTTTTTTCAGGAATGTCAAATAAAGTTTTGTGCTGAGACCAGGCTTTCAAATGCAGAGAGGAAGGAAGGACATTTGGTGGATCAAATTTGGAGGAAGACAAAAATGGGTCAATATTCCAGCTATATTTTGATTCAAAATGACCACCACTGTTTCCAAGCAGAAACAGATGGAAAAGCAGGATACACCATAAATTGAAAAACATGATTGAAATAATTTACCTGCGAGAATATCCTGTTTTAGGTGTTTATTTTGCTTTTTATTAAACATGGTTATTTCTGAAATACAGTTGGAATTGCTAAATACAGTATGTATGCCCCTATTGTTTATAAATAAGAAAGTTGCAACTCCTGTATGGCCTGGGGAGAATGGGGATCCTCACTCACCTCAGATCCAATCATTTTTCAGAGCTGCTTGTCATATGATACTCCGGTAGCTCCACTGCATGTAGGAGATTTGGCACCAGCTGGAGGAGTGGTACATTTCTCACTGCCATCACTACAGGCTCTTAAACAGTTAGCAAGTTCTGGGAGCTGTTGGTGTTGCTGCAGAGCATGCTGGGAGTTCCAAGCCAACTCCGGTGCACCCATCTCCAACATTGTGTGTGTAACTGGTAGAGTCATGATCAGCACAACCCAGGCTCAGTCTGGTTTTGCCTGGATCATAAGGGTTAAGTATGCACCGAATGAGCATCTTTACTGGGGCTCACAAGAGCCCTGTGTTAGCCATGATTAAGGTCTGGTTTTGTCTTTACCATTTAGGTATTCAAGAATTATTTCATTGAATTTAGTTCAATAAAATATATTTCTGTTGGGTTTATTAAATGTATTACAATGTATTTTCTGATGGACATAAGGAATATTAACTAAGACTGTATACTGTATATAAAGAGAGTGGCTATAGCACCTGTGTTCAGAAAAACAGGTATCACTTTCTCACTGTATTTTAAAAGGAATAGTGTTTTTGGAAAACACAAATTATACAATTTATTTGGATTATTCTGTCAATATGAGAAACTGAATATGTGTCATTGCTAATAACCTTTTTTAAAATACAGAAATAAAAATTTAATAATAATTCACAGTATATATTTAGAATCACCATGAAGTATTGACTATTTAAAGGTATCTATTTGAACATTTTACTTGAGTTTGTGAAGGAGGTTCTTGTAAAGAATTACATATACGTAAATAATTTTATTTCAGGTTTTTACAAGTTTAGTATGCACTAATTTGAATAAACGTGTCTTCCTTAAGACAGTATTGGATTTTGTTTAAATTAATCTTAACAACATATTTCCATACATCCTAAATGAAAAAGGAAGTTTCTAAAATCTTACAGTGATACAGTTTTTATACTATGGTATTTGTTGCTTTTGAAGTATTTAATGTTTTAATAGTATTTAATGTTTCATAAATGAGAAAGTCATTAGCAGTAGCTTTATCTGCAAGTCTCTGGTCTTGTGTTGGTAACATTCCTTGTGGAGGAGAGAGTAGGAGTTAAACATTCTGATTAAGTTCCCACAAAGTGCCCTGCTCTTTGACCAAAATAAATACTGTTGAGTGTCTCACTGTCATTTTGTCAGCAACTGCCTTCAAAAGGGAGTATTTGAAACACCCCATGTCTCGTTGGATTTCATGTGGAGAATCCTTCATCATACCACAGGCACGGATGATAAATCAGTGGAAAACTTTCAAAGTTTACGTATATTAAAGTTAACCAATACGTTATTCTCACAATCCCAGTCTTCCAATATCTTAGAATAAAACATTACAGTGTTCTCATATTTAGAATATATTGGATTAGCAATATTTCTGATAAGGTGACACTGACATTTACGCCTTGCAACATCATCTTTGTAATTGTCACAGCTTTTCTTAATAATGTACAATGTATTATTTTATGAAGTTAAGACTTAAACACTGTGGCTGTGCATAAAAATAATCAAGGGAAAGTTCTGTATCCATGGTAAACATTAAACATACAGTATCTGCAGGACCATTTTGCTCAGCATCAAAAATGTTTCTCCAAGAAACATTAAAATAAATTTTAGGGGAAAAGCTCCAGTCCATCACAGGACACACACTGACACACATGCAGGAAAATTAGAGATGTCAGTTCAACTAGACAGAAACGTTTTGGACTGTGGGAGAAAACGGAAACACCTGTCAAAAGCCTGCATTCTCATAAGGAGACCATGCTATCTCCACACAGAAGGTATGACCACAAAACCCAGAACCCCAGATTCCAGTTCTGTAATATACACTACCTTGATTGGAAATGTGGTCAAACATAACTGTCAGCTGGGATGAAAAGTAGAAGGACTGACAGTAGTAAACCTGCAGTGAATTGATTTTCTTAAGTTCGGAAGCTTGTCCAAGTCCATTATGTTTATTCAGAACTGCATTGCTGTTTGGTGGCAGTTGTGGGGTACTTGTTGTCACACATCGCTGTCAATTATTTTTCTTCTGCACAAATCAATCTCTCCAGCGAGGAGTATATCTAGTATATCTGTGCCATCCTTGTAAACATTTCTAGACATTCTGTGTAGAATGTCATCTGTAATTTCTAATGGGCTTAGACAAATCATTTAAAAAGTGTTTATTAGGATGTCCTAGTATCTTTTCCCAGCACTGCCAGACCTGGCCTGTGAAATTCAACGTTTTACTAATGTGTTTTGCTTTTGCTCTTTAATACAAGAAAACTGATGCGAGATTACACCAGCTGCTCACCATGATCAAAAAGTTTATTTTCACTTGGTAAATCAGCATACAGTACTTTACCTTTCTGCATACTGTGTAAGCAACATATTTTTTTAGAAAGATACAGTACATATCTGTTTTAAAATGCTTTTAAACAACTCTTTTTTTACCTTAAAAAATAGATCTTACTAAAAGCTTACAGGTCCTTTAGGAGAGAATGTACACTATGCAAAGCTTAAGGGCCAATGTTAGTGTCCCACTCTTAATTTAAAGTTTCAACTTTAGTCCAGAATCTTAACCTTAAGAAAAAAAGTGTCAACAGGTATTCAATGCAAAGTTGAACTTATGGTTTCCTACAGTAGGTTACAACTGTTTGTTATGGCGGTTGTGGCATCACTACAGGCATCTCACTGATAGTTTGCAGTTTGATAGCTGCAAGTGTAGGGCAGTATGGAGATCTTTAATAGGAATTTTACTGCACACATGCAACTTTGTTGCAGAAGCCACGATAGAGGAACATTTGACACTATTTGGAAGCCTTCAGTTTACAGTAACATTTTATACAGTATCTGCCTTATTTAACTGAGATAGAAATTGGTGGGGCAGTGCCCCAACACCCCCTGTTGACAGCTTTGGTATGGTAGAGGTTAATGCTTGTACTGTTCGTATACTAGTTTGTGGCTGGACAAAAAACTCTGTATAGAAGAGTAAATAACCACCCCGATACAGAAAAAAAATCTCAGATCTGACAAATATAATCCAGACATCCAAACATGGCAGTGTCTGCTAGCACTGCCAGTTTTTACACTAGAAATGCATCCAAAAACTCAGTAGACTAACCTGTTAAAAAAGCTAGAAACTGCCAGCATAGCTTTACGGTCGGTCAGTTTTCTACCAGAATCATAATAGAGCCATGAAGTAATTTTTTAGAACGAAAACATTTTGCTAGGTGTTTATGTTGCCTACAGTGAGTTCTGGAAATTAACTCTTTTATGCATGCCCTATTAGCAGGAGCTGACTTCCCTGAACAATAAAATAAGAAATCAATACCAAGTCTATTGGGAACAGAAAGGGTGAGTTATTTTTTTCAGCCACCCAGATCCATAACCGATAAAGTCAGTTCAGTGAAGATAAATATGAATACATTTGCCAGAGGTCATACATATTGAAGATCATGTGAGCCTTTAGAAATGGGAGAATATAGAAAAACAAACCATTAATAGGGCCTAATGAAAGCACAATGAGGAACTTCATTTCATTACATGAATTTGTTTTTATAGAGCACACCTAGGGGGGTTAGGAACTGCTCTCACAAAGCTAATAAAGGGAACAAAATGCAAGAATGCCAAAAAGGCCTCACAGTCTCAGCTCTGTCACAGTAAGGTAGCTATTCACCTTGAGTACTTTGTGTCATCCTTGACTTTTTATGGATTGAAGTAGTATAATTTACTTTGAGTGAGAAATACTTTTGAAAAAAGTCTTTTTCTCCATTTATTGAAATGCTTTGGCTCTGGAAGCCATTAAGCCATGGTAACCTTTGAACACACACTAAGATACCCATGGAGGCAACATTGTGCTGGAATGAAAGTTGTGAAAACTATCGAGAATAAAATCTTCTGCACTAAGCAAGCTGACATACTCCAAAAGTCTTTGCTTGGCCTTAATGAACTCAGCGGGATTTCTCTAAACTACAGAACTTCGATCCTTAGTGTCATACCAAATGTTTCACACTGCTGGTCCCACTGTGTTTCCTTTGATAACCCCCGTTTTATGCATTCTCAGGCCTTGTTTAAGCTCTTCATTTGCCTCTGTCTCTGGATGCCAGACTTTTGTCCTTTGTGTTGCCAGCTTCTGGCTGAGGCCTATAGACACTTTAATCTCAAGAAACCACACATGTCAGGAACAGCTTTAATGACTGTTTGATAATGTGAAATAAATGTTATATATAGAGAAATATATTAAATTAAACATTAGCCTATGTATCTGAAGATAATCAGTATATTCCAAAACATGGTCACTAAATGAATTTTGTAGCCACATTTATAGTTGGTGATGTGCATACCCAAATCCGCCCCCAGAAGTTACTGGTTGCAAAGCAAGAGGGCAACATTTTAACTGACATCTGTTCCACAGTTGCATCAGCATATCCACAGAAGCCCCTCTTAGGGGCTTCTTTATAGAGACATCAGAGCTTGTAATTATAGGCTGATGATTCAGAAAGACATTTTGGGCTGTGACCTGCCAATATCCCAAAACAAGGCTGGAAGGCAGGAGAAAAAAAAAAAGAGAGACAATAAAATGGTCATGCCGGCTTTCAACATTTGTTTGGTGATTTTTCAAAAGGTTTATGAAAGTAATTGCATTTAACTGTGCAGATCTAGCACAGAGAGAACCCAGGCACCGAAAAGAAAAAGGAAGCAAAAAGTTTATTTAACTTGTGACTGCCTTGAATAGTTTCTTGATTAAAGATGGTCAGAGGAATAGTTCTTAGCTTTGGTATTTTATAGCTATTTATTGTATTACTTGGTGCTTATGCCCCCTTGCGTGCTTTGTGTAATTCAGTAGTTTTGCATGGTTCCTTGTAGTTCAAGTTAAACACCTGGTTTCTACAAACCATCGCCTCTCAGGAAAGGGGGTGGGTAAAGAAGCATAAAAAATTCCAAAACATAGAGCACTGGTGAGTGAATATGTTTCCCAGAAACGTGTGTGATACCAAAAAATGTCCCTCTTTGTTTCCTGATGCTGTCAGCAGTGTTTTAAGCGATTATATTTTGCCTGAATAGTTAATAACTACATCACATTAAGATCCAAAGACATTAAATATAATACAGTATAATGAAAAACGTGTGTTGTTGGGGCACCATGATGTGATCTAATTAGCATTAATGAAGCCACTAACCGACAAATTTTGGTAATATAAGCTAATCATTCCAAATGTCATATATCTTCCATGGATCTGTATTGTAAAAAGTAAACACAAATTGAGAACTTTACATCAGAATCTGTAAACTATATACCGTGGGTTCTGCAACAAGACACCCAACCTTGTTTTTGAAGTGCATACCCTGGTTTGTTTGAGGAAAGGGCCTGTATAAGATATTTGAATCAATTAGTTATTAATCAATTATTAATTGGTTATTAACAACCAAATGGGCTAGATAAGCTAAATGACTTCACTTCCTCCTGGAATCCTAGCTGTCCTAGCTGTATGTAGCCCTGCATTTATGCTATAGTATGTACCGTAGATGACCCTTAAGCACAGTGTGTCATTTATCCACGTACAGAGCTGTGAACTTTTTTATTAACTCCTTTTTATTAATGACGCTTCTGCTCATATTTTTCATGTTCTTTTTAACAAGCAGGAGCTTGAACTTACATAGTAAGTATAGATAGTAAAACAAAAATAGAAGAAAATGTCTACATTTTGTCCAGGTATAATAAGTAGAGTTATTCTCGAGGTTCAATAATACTAGGAAAGCAATATACCATCCACTGTCTTCTCTTCCTCATATTTTATGCCAGTCTTAAGCTTCATTAGTGAAGATTTTTCAAAATTGCCTGACATTAATGGTTGCCATGTACTGTACAAATAACTGTCACCTTTCGATATTCATATTTGCTTCCTGATTGTACTTACATGAGCCTTGGAGCTGCTGAAAGTACCTCACCTCCCTAAAAGTGTTTTCTTAAATATCCATTCATAATCAAAGAAATGCTGAAACTGGAAATGAAAAAAAGCCTTTGGGATTAGTTAATGTACTTTGCATAGTTAAGCAAAAAAGAGAATTGCACTTGGAAGGTTGTATTATTTGACCCTCAGTTAGATTTATTTCTAATCTTCATTTCAGAGATGGGTAAAATGCAGCTGACAGCATTAAATTTGGTTTCTTTCTCTTAATCAGCTTTGTAAGAATTAATAATTTGACAAAAAAAAATGTGGAACAGATCACCATATAAATGACCAGTTATAAATGACACTATGGTTTCAACAGGTAATAAATATGAGAATCCTACAAATAAAACTAAAGATTGAAGTACAAATGAGGAAAGGGACAGCAGGTTTCAGGAGGTGGACAGATGAATTTGTGTTTGGTATTGTGTTTGAGGATTTTTCAGAGACAGTTTACTTGATGTGCCTTGTGATTCTTTCTATTAAAACATATTGGTATGGAGTGATGTACATTCAATTACAAAAGGTGAAGTATTATTGAAAAATACCCAGTTGCCTATTCATAAAAGTAAAATCTTTTCCCCTGACCTCTGGCTGACTAATAAAGCAAAACAAGTGCATCATTTGTGTTTATCTTTTAATGCAATTTAGTTTTTGAGGAGATGGCTCTCTGTGGAAAAAGAAAGCAAACATCACTGCACAAACTTAACATGAATAAATGAGTCACTTCAGGTCTTGATTTGTTTGGAAAGAAAATATCTATGGACTTTAGGTCCCTAACCATAATGAAGTGTTTTGCACTTATTATTATATGACAAACATGCCATTTGGAAAGAAAGAGAAAATGGAAGCAATGTCTTATTGTTCTTTAATCTCAGTTTAGTCACAGTCTTTTCAGGGATAATATCTGGAATATGTGACACTTAGGATTTATGAATAAAAATTATGCAGTTTCGTAACTGGAATGTAAAGACCTTGACATGATAGTACAGTACAATATCATAAATAGATGCAGCGAATAAAAACCAGTGCAAGGCAACAATCACTAGTCTGTGGTAACACAATGTCAAGACAGTTCTAAAAAATATAACATTTAGCACTAAGACTTAAGCTATGATTGTTGCCTATTCCCATATGTTGCCTATAGAGAAAACAAAACTCTTTATTGTGCGTACCATTCAGTAACTAACATGTACGTTTTTATTCATAAAGTTTTTTTTTTAACTTGAAAATAATTCTATGAATTGCTAAGGTTTAATTGATTCAGCGGGGATCTGTATTTTATATTGTTACTAGGAAATAAATCACACTCCACAGCACACCCATGGGATTTAAACCAAATTTAAGAGCGGCAGCATTTCGATTATTTTCTTTTTTCTTTTTCCTGTAAAATTGTTTTCTGGCTTCAGTCTGCCATAGTCAACTGCACTGACTATTGTACCAGGTTTGGCAGTCATTCATCAGGAAACACGGCTTTAGGGTAAAATAGAAAACAAATGTTCCATCAAATATTTTTATGGTAGTATAGTTGTTCATATTTTTGGCACTACTATACGTTTGACCAGACTGCCCATTTTTGTATTTTTACACGTTATTTTAAAGACTTAATTACTGTATTTTATTGGCATTGCTATTGCTATCTTAGAGTAAAGTGGAATATTTTGGAATGCATGCAATGGCTTTCTTGCGAATCAGTTTAGAACGGTTTAGTAAGAAATAGTTACGGGTGTAAAATGAAGGCCACAGATTATCATAGCATTTGATCTATAATTCCTGGAAACAAGGCTTGTTACATTTGTAGTCAATGTTGTGTGCAGTATTAAAAAGTGACACAAACATAGAATCCAATCTCAACTTATTTTCTTTCCCAGAATCCTGTTTCATTAAGGAATTAAGGTTGTTTTTTTTAACAAAATATTATTCTAAGTCTTTTAGATTCGGGACAAGACGATGAAGCAGGAAATAACAGTTTTCTGTTTTTGTAGATTTACATAGAATATTATTATATAGAATAAAAATGACAGCTTGCCTATACTGGTCCTACATTTGATATGAAACAAGACAGTGTCAGATTACCTCTGGAACTGCTTTTTTTCAGCTGTGTGGAAGATTAAAGGTGGCGTTGACAGGACATAATAGCCAGAGATTATTAATTTGGCTCACAGCTGCTTGCAGCTACTGAATTAATTTCTGCCTCTCATATGTGTTAGACTATATCATGTCAGAGTATCATAAAGAAGCATCTCACTAACAAGGTAAATAGTATTGTTACAGCTAGTTGGGGATGGACACCATTTTCAGCAACACTTCAAAGCAAGAAAGGAACTGAGGTGTTCACTGAGTTGTATTGGGTCTGAGACACACCGATCATCACATTGAGGAATCATTTGATACTGTATACCCTGGTTAATTCAGTTCGTGGTAAATCATAGAGTCATGAAAAGTCCAGGTACAGAGGATAAAAAGAGAGGGAAAAAAAGGAAGACAGGAGACAGGATGGACAGAAAGACACAAAGGGAAGAAGAGACAGTGCCAGGTATGAGGTCCTTATTCTGATCAGCCTTTATGACTAGATTTGAGTTTGTGTCTCATTAAGAGTCTGTTCTGTTCTGTTTATGAAACTCTGATTTACTTTGTAAAGAATCCCTAGATTAAAAACGGTCTCTCCTGGTTAGTGGATGCAGTTTGGAATAGGGAGATGCCTTGTTCACAAGTAGAGTATCATGCATGTTGTATTTTGTGTTGTGTTATTTAGCGTGTGTCATTGTCACTATGAATAAATCTTAATTTAACCCAGTGTGCCTATTTATTACTCTTTTCACCAAGCCTGTGCCAGAGATCAAAGAACTCAGAGATCAAAGAATTTGGGAGTTGCGAGTATTTATTTTAATAATTGATTATTCTGCTCTGTCCATTTCTTTAATTATATTTTTGTAACCTCCTATTTGTAAATGGTCTGAAACCAACAGTTATTCTTATGTACAGTTTTGTCCAGAATTGTGGGGGATTTAGTAGTGCTATTTTTTGTGAGATCCTAAATTTGCAATGTGTCTGGGATCATCGTCATGCTAAAAAATTGAAAAATTCTTTTCAAATTACGACAAGGTGTTCTGGATGAAAGTTTCAGATTATGTTATGTTCAAGCAGAAAATGTCATTAAAGATGAAATTGCATGGAACTGTATCTGCTTAAACAAAATAAGCAAGTTGACTAAAAAGAGGATGCTATCTGACTCATCTAGTCCATTTTTCTGCTAGTAGCTAATTTATCCAAGTATTTCATTCAGTTGCCTATTGAAAGGAGTTATATTGACAGCAACATGGATGGATAGCTTCTTCTCGATTACCACAAACCTTTAAATCCAAATGTCATTTCTGCTCTTAGTTTTAAAAGCACTTCTACATAGTTTTTTTGTGTTGATTCTTAATAAGTTCATTCAGTTGAATTTGTCAGTGCCTTTGAGAATTTTGAATAGTTGAAATCGGTCCCCTCATAGTCTACTGTCGAAGAATAAAAAGGTCTAGTTCCTTCATCTTGTTAATGTAAGACAGTCCCTTAAGCCTTGAGATGTACAGTACAGTAACTGGTTGCTATTCTCAGGAGTGACTCCAGAGCAGCAGTATATTTCTATAACATGATAATTCCAGACAGTATTCGAAATGAGACCGTGCTACTGCGTAATGCAATTTTAGTTTACATTCTGCAGTTTTTACCATATAGCCTAACATTTTGTTTGCCTTCTTGTATTGCTTCCCCACGTTGTGAGGGAGGGATCCATTTCTCACAGACCTCAGTGCAAGCCTGCAGGTCCCTGATAAATCATGGTAAAACCACGAAGACATTGGCTAACTAATGTACACCTTACCACAGTGGCACTCTGCCAAGTGTACATTGCTGCTTGGGGAATCCCAGTCACATTCAGTCTGTGACATGACCCAAGCTTGAACTCTTGATATTTGAGCCACAGGACTCGACTTGCGCTTGGAGCAAGTACCTTTATGGGTTGAGTCAGTAGGGAGCCCTGATTTATTTTTCAGAGCCATTTCTTGTGGTTTCTAATTTAAGTTGTATTTAGTTGACAGATCTTAGAATGTACGTTTTAAATACCTATAAGAGGGCAACAATTTAATTTGATTATTTTGACTTTTTTTTTCCCAATTTCATTTTAAGTAGACAGCACAACACTTTTTCCTTTGAAATACAGTCAACTGTTGCTTTTTCCTGAATGTGAATATACTGTAAGGGAACAACTTTTTTGTTTAAATGCTTCAACATTTGATGATAGTTTTAGGTGTTTTTAGATGTAGTCATTGCAAAATCATAGTATTTCACATGTTACAATACCTGCTGGATCAGCACAGTCTTTATGCTTTAAAATATAATTTTTAGCATTATGATAGCTACACAAACCTTTGTACAATGTGATATTCAATTTCTTTAGAGATGTAGAATATGCACTCATATGGTGCCTCAAACTGTATGGAGTGATGATAATTAATTATTAAAAAATAAATCAAGGCATTTAGAGTGCATTTCAGTACACAGCTCTTTATAATAACAACTGACAGATAGGCTTATTTACCCAGCAATATAGAATAATATTTGTTTTAATGAGGGATTATATTTTCAGTAATTACTCACTTATTGGAAACATTTCTAATGCACTTTAGTTAGTCACTCTTTCCTTATGAAATCAGCATGTTTTTCTAAACACATTTGAAATAAAACAAAGGTTTATTGGGTGAGCTCATAGCAATATCCCCATTAGTAGATTTTGCGATTGTTAAGACAGCAAGCTCGTGCTTGTTTTGCTTCTTCTTTCTTTTGGTGGCAGGGGTAATTGTCGTCTGCTCTCCAATTAGAGCAGAAATTTGTAACATTTTAAGGACTTCTTTTGATGTTTTAATTGGCTTTCAGATCCCTTTATTTCCATACCATGTCATAGCCATCCGTCGTACACATACTGCATAATGAAGAAGCAGTCCTTTTGAAAAACGAGGCAAACACTTTTATTTTGGTCTTTGGAAAAAAACAAGCACAACATTTAGCCAGTAATTAAACTTAAATAATGCCATTTATCTGTAATTTTCAAAGGACCTAGTTTTGGCATCTGCATGTAAATATAAGATCCTATACTGTGGACTATGTATTTTCATGCAGATGTCTGTCCAACTCATACAGAGAAATACAAGACTGGAGATATTTAATACATATTTCCTTCTGGTTTAGTTCATTTAAAAAAAAATAATTCATGTTTACAACAAGAAGGACAATTAGATTAATTAGATAGGTGATTGCTATACATTTTATATTCATGAGTAGACTGTTCTCTCGTTATAATGTGTCATATTGTAACCTTTCTTTCTCAGTTTTATTATTTCTCAGTTTTATATATATAGTTTTAATTATCTTGTCCCAGGTTCCTATAGGAAGCTGTGTAGAGATCTTAACAAGCTCCTCCAAGCATAAAATATAGAGGTGCAGTAAGAGAGACTGGCTGCAAAATATTGCCTTCACAACATTATAAATTTATGTGAAAGGTCCTTAATGGATTGTAATCCAATTTCTCTCACTGAAATCAAATCTTGCTGGCGCCAGTGGTCTTCTTTATCCCTAAAGAAATAATGGCATTCTCTGGCGTGTTTATGAAAAAAGATGAGCAACCTCTAGATATTTTTTAAAAAATAAAATAAATATACAATTGTTTTCAGCAATGCTGATAAACTTTACTCCATTAAGGAAAATTAAAGAGGCAGCAAGAGCAATTAAAAAGTAAAGCATGCTATGAAACATGCTATCAATGTTTCCCCTAAAAGAGCGTTGATTTTTAAAAATAAACTATAGTGGTTAGGTCTTCTGTTACTAATAGGATATAATAGCAAACTTCATTGTCACTCATTGCCCCTTTGTGATCCTTTCGTCTACCTGTCTTTACAATTGGCAGTAAGTTGCAGTTATGCAATGATAAAGAAAAATGTTTGATATTTTTCATTCAGAAAAGAAAAAAAACCTCTGTACTCCTCCATATTGATTTTCCCAATATTTTATCTGGGAAACACACCTTTTAAACCTGGCTAATACAGTATTTTAAAAAAGCATTTTTAAAAGACATAATTTAGAGTCTTTGCAGAAAAGCCACAGGGGTCAATTTTGTGTGGTAAATTGAGGATTCCCTGACCAGCCCTAAGAAAAAAAAAACACTCCAGTGGTGCCAGGGTCAATGTACAACAGCATTTTGGGAATCTGGGTCAGAGCTCACCATGGCATTACCCAGAATGAACCGCCAATGCTATGCTATGCTGCAGTTCAGTCTGAGGTCTAAACAAACACCTTTGCCCGTGTAAAGGTCTCATCGTGTTGTTTGTAACAGTAGGGTGCCAACCCTATGATCCTTGCTAGATTTGCTCTGGCCTTGTACAGTCCTGCCAAAAACATTCCCCTTAATCCGATCGGTAAGCAAAGTCTCACTTCTACATCTGATCTGATCGTAATGACTCCCACGCATCACTTCTTTCACATTTTTCCTATGAGAAGAAAAGTGCTATATAGCCACAAATTATATTATTACTAGTGCTCTAATATACATTTATATGTAGTTGTAGCAGCAGTAGTAGTAGTAGTAGTAGTAGAAGTAATTAATACTAGTATAAGTAGCAGTAGGGGGCAACGATGGTTCAGTGGTCATCACTGGGGCCCTGGGTTCAATTCCTGGGGTGCTATCTGCATGAACATTGTATGTTCTTCTCCTAGTGCTTCAGTGGCCTGCCACAGTCCAATAACCGGTAGGTTAATTAGCTTCTGGGAAAACTGGCCCTGGTGTGAAGGTGTCTCTGTGTGTGTCCTGCCATAGACCTGTGTTCTGTCTGGGGTGTATCCTGCCTTGTACCTGTTGCTTGCTGGGTTATTTCTTTATTGTTTTGGATAGTCTCCACTGACATTTTTGTACATTACCAGCTAAACGACTCTTCACAGGAGAATTAGCCTCAGCGCTAGAGACAGCATGTCTTTGACTGCAAACCTGCAGGCACCAAAAACTTGTAGAACTTGCTATTCCTCCAAGAAGGCCTTGACCAACTAATTACAGCCCTGCCACAGGCAATGACCTGAAAATGTGTGTATCTACAGTATCTGGAGAATCCCAGAGACATTACACTAGTAACATGGCCTAGGCTGACAGGGTCAAAGAGTTATAATAATAATAATAATAATAATAATAATAATAAAAAACTTTATTTTATATAGCGCCTTTAAAGGTGGCTTCTCAAAGCGCTTTACAGGATGACAATAACAATAAATAAGAAGACTACAACAATAATTAAGAAGATTTCACAAGATATGACACACTTATAATTACAACAATACAACAATAACAATAGAGGAGACCGTGGAAGGTGGTATTAAGAAGAGCAGAGGGGTGAAGAATGGAACCAGTTAAGTAAAGGCTTTCCTGAAGAAGAAGGTTTTGAGTCTGGATTTGAAGGAGTTTAGAGAAGGTGACTCTCTAATATCCTTGGGCAAAGAGTTCCATAGCAGGAGAAGGCCCTGTCGCCCATACAATGTAGACGGGCTTGGGGGACAGTAAGGAGGGCAGAATTTGAAGAGCGGAGGTTGCGAGGTGGGGAGTAGGGCGATAAAAGTTCAGACAGGTATTGAGGTGCCAAGCCATGTTCCACTTGTGTTCTGAGTGAGACTCACTTGAGTTTGTGAATTCTGACAGAACTTTCAAATAAAGAGAAGTATACTGTAGGGCATTCTTTCTTAGCATAAAGCAGAACAACATCCCTGACAGTGATAATAAGAAGCTATTTCGTATCTATAAGAGAAAACATCTAAAGGCTCAAAGAAAATCATAGATTGATGTTAGACACAGTCGGGAATGTCTGGTCCAAACAGGTGAAATATTTGCTCCAACTGTTGAGAGGCAAAGAAAATTTGTATCCATTTCATTTCTCTTTTATCAGGGGTTTGTATGCTTATACCCTACAGTATGTCTATATAAAGAATGGGGTAGTGAAAATCAAGTTCATCTCAAAAGATAATTTGACTGCAACTACAAGATTTTAAGACGTACTACTAACACTTGGGTTCAAAGCCTTTTCAGGTCATTAATAAGACAAGCAATAAACATTATAAAACAATATTTTTAACTGTACAACAATATTTGCTGTATTTTCTGGCTCATTCTAAAATGAAATGAGCTAAATGAGCTATTGCAGTCTTTTCGCATACATGTATTATGCAGTTAGCAATGCAATGGAGCTTTTACTGGAACATGATTTCCAAGACGATTTTAGGTTTTCCAGCTTAGGGTTTATGCTGAATTGCTTGTACAGTTTACTTTGTGGACATTTTGCAAAAAAATATTATAATTAAAAAAATATATATTTTATATGTCCTTTGTCACCATACTGGAGAATTGGTTTAGAAGTTGTTGAAAATTTACTGTGTACTGAAAACAATTTATAATCTTTTGTCTGTTTCTGAAGATGACATGGTCATTTTGTTTGAGTTTAAGGAAAGACTAAAATGTTATTCAGTTTGTGTAAAAGCTTAGATTTTTGCAACCACCGCTGACATGATTTATGTGAAAGTAATAATAACAACACTAATAAATAGAGAATATCAGTACCTAATTTTGTCTGATTTATCAGATTGTGTAACCTATTATTTTGTCAGTGCTCAGCAATGAAATTCTTTAATGAAAATGCAAGTAGCTGGCTATGAACTACAAGAGTTTCCCACACCATATGCTTTAAAGAACTGCTACATTCAACAAAGGAATCTCAAATAGTCTGCATGAATTTTTTATGTGCCAACTAGTATTACAAGTGTTCAGCAGCTGATGTCAGTTCTCAGTATGCCCTTAACTATAAACTACAAACATGAGATACAGTATGGAAGCACTATGGGATGATAATGTCATTTGTTTTTACTACAACAGGGAAATTGGTTTATTTTTTTAAGCATTTCAAGAAGCACATACAATGATGTTCAGAAATAATAAAACAATCTTAAAGTGAACGGTTCATATTGTCAGAAACTCTTGCAACTAAATCATTGCCGTCTATTTTAGTTCTGCATTTAAGCAAATAACCCCACTGTGTCAGTTGTGTAATGGGAAGTTGTAGATTGATATTTATATAATCAAAAACTAAGATTGCATTTTATTATAAAAAAGAAACACCCAGCAAGGATTTTATGAGTAATTTAGCTCCTGTTTTACCTGCATGTTTACTCAGCTTTGTGCATTTTACTAGAGATTTATCAAAGTTACAGCCGCGTACAAAATGATGTTCATATGTGAGGAAATAAACTAATGCATGTATGAGTACTGACACATAGGTGTCTGATATTGATTAACAGACAGTTTTAGTTTTCTTTCTCTTTGAAATCCTAAGATTTACTGGCAGATAAGAGACTCCATCTACAACAAGAAGCAAAAATCGCTAAAATTCCAAGGCGTTAATAGATGCTGAATGTAGTCCATAAAAAAGTCAGCAGTAAGAGACTGTTCCCAAAGCACATGATGTTCCCTACTTTATGCTCTAAAAATCCTGAAATTCTAAGTCTGAAAATACCCTGTCTTTTTATAATCTCTGTAGTGTTATTCAAAGTAAAAGACCTTGTTGAAATGTTTCTGTAATAAATTACGTAGGCAAATCAAGATTTCCTAGTAAAATAACCACATACTGTATATACAGTGCCTCACATTCTCGTGTCCCCTTTTGTAGAATTACAAAATGATACATGCACATTATTTAAAACTTAATATTTTATTAAAAACCTAAATACTCAAACTTCAGACATCTAAGGTAAGTTGCACTAACGGCAAGAAAAACTAAAGAGAAACAACTGAAATATGTTTATTGCATAAGTATTTAGACCCATGAACTCAATATTTGGTGAAAGTTAAATTAAGTTATAATTACAGTATAGCTGCACGTCTCTTTGGGTAAATCGCTTCCTGCGTTGCTTTGAAAGCTTCTTGGACTTCACGGTTAAATTGCTGTTGATAAATTCACTACCTGATTGGAAATCCTTACAAATACAAAGTGTAATTATTCTGAAATCATTTCAACTAATATTATTGCACACAGGCAGCAACTTATTCTGTGGCATTTTAAGGTAATATTGTGCGTCTGAATTAATTTCGATTTGCCACAGAAAAGGGCTTGAATACTTTTCATAACGTTTCCATTTTCATCTCATATTCATTATTCACTTATTTTTTTGTATTTTTTGAACATGTGGAATAAGTTGTGTATATTACAAATGTCAATTGCAGTCATGACTGCATGTTTTGAAACAACACAATGTTAAAACTGTGCAATGGGCTGCAGTTTTTCAAGTCTCTGGATATAAACTTTGGTAATCAACATTACCAGTAAATTAGTTGTAAAAAATTAATGTGTCATTAAAGCGTGTTCTGAGTATCTTATACATAAGGCCAGCAATAATGATGGAATTCAAACTGTTTCAGGTCTATGGATTTAAGTTTCCATATTCACACTGTTACTTACAGTACAGTATATCTTTGACTTGGTGTTGGATGCCCTCTAGCTGTGAGACCATAATATTTTGATTGTAAACATAATTAATAATGATTTAAACAGTTTTTTTTTCCAGAACGTAAAGCAATATTTAGTAAAATGATATCAACTATTAAATTGTTGTAGTAAAGCTCTACATTCCAAAAGCATTCTTTAACACATCAAATGTGTTAAATCCAGGTGGATGCTGCACATTGGTGGTGGTGGAGGGGAGTCCCCATTACCTGTAAAGCGCTTTGAGTGGAGTGTCCAGAAAAGCGCTATATAAGTGTGAGCAATTATTAATTATAATTATGAAATGGACTGTATTTTTTTCAGGAAAGAATGTTTTCCCCTTAACATACAATTTCCGAACAAAACTTTTGAACTGACTAAAAGGATACCCAAGTACTCTAGAAGATATTGCTGGCACTGTTACTTGTTTGTGTCTTATCATGAAGGCTCAAACGTGTAAAGTCAACATTGTGTAATGCGTTTTATAAATATGACACTTTATGGGCTCCACCCATTTTCTCAGCTTTGCTAAATGTGCAATTGAATTTCCAGCCAAATATTTTAACTGCTTCCTCTTTATTTGTCTGAAACTGCCCAAATCTTAAAATTAGACCACTGAATTTTTGGAACAGTCAAAAATTTGGCAACATGTTTATACTACTGTAGATTTTTATTTTGAACCTATAGTAACAGGACGAATGCAGCCATAACATTTTCAACGTAAAGCAATTATTATCTTCTCTGCATGCATGTGATTTGGTGTCCCTCGAAACTAAAACAGAAATCAGCAACAGTGATGAATGAAGCTTATTGTATGCTGTACTTTCTTCATCATAACCAAGGATATCAAAACAGTTCATTAGAAAGGCTGGGCTGAGGCGAAAACTATATCTTTTACAGTATGTTTTGACTAAAAAATGTACATTTCCATTTCAGCATCAGTGTGTATTATATATAATACAACATTTTAACATTGGTGCCATATTACAAAATACACAACAATGGTAATATTTGGGCAAAGCTAACATTTATAATCTACTCTTCTTCTCCTTGATTGTCATCTAATTCTTTTCAGGCTCCTTCTTGTCGTTGGCTGGAAACAACGTTGAATCTAAAAACAAATGCAATGAAACCAACACATTTTTAAATTTGAAATTAAATAATGCATTTTTCAACAGACATCCCTGCTGCAAAGAATTAGCTATCCAGAACTGCCAATTTCATACGTGACCCCATTTTATTAAGACATAATATTTAAATTCTATATTGATGATTCTTTGCACATGGAAAACCAGATTAGTGCCTAATTCACACTAGTGAGAAATCTGTACCCAGCATCTTTAACCATAAGGCACAATAAAATAAAGCCCTGATTACAAATTAACATGTTTCTCGCACACGACATGCAAATGTAATAAATACCAGTTTTATAACGCAGGATATTGTGCTTATAGTTCCAAGTAATAACACATATGTGCCCAGAATCGTAGTGCGATTTTAATTACAGCAGAAGAAATGGGAAGTTTAATGCGGTCAAGTGTAAAAAGCTTTTTGATTTGATCAGATCTGAGCAAACGGCCAAGTCAAAGCTGGAATTAATTGTTGTTTTACTCAGCTTTTAGTCAGGACTTACACAGAAAATTCTGCTTTATGAAAAGTGGTCTGAAACTGTAATAATGTATTGCAAAGGCAAGATATGTTTTGGGATTTCCAAGATGCACCTTAAATTCCTATCCCACTGGTCAGGCAAAAACCAGCACCCCCCCAAAAATGCTGTCACAGTATTGATATATTATTAATAAGAGCTTCCAAAGTAATAGAAAATAAAATGTACCTAAACAAATACACAAGAAGAGTTTGTAACTGTCAATTAATTTTAGATCTACAGTATTAAGCAAAACTAAGTATAATGGGTACCAAAAATATCACTAATCTAGCACTCTAAAAACTATTCTTGAAGATGAAACATTTGTTAAAGAAATGTACAATAGTAAATTTATTCAACGACTTGGGCTGAGAATTCACGAGCAGTTGTTACAACAGTTAAAAATGAAACATTGCTCAACTGACTGAATCCCAGCTGGGCTGCTGGCTGCTGAGACGAGGAAGAGACTGTATAAAATTAACGATATGTTCCCGAGTACCATACCCTGGCAAAATCTTTTAGGTCCACCATGTTCAAAGATGAAATGTGTAGCTGATAGGGTCAGATGACAAATCAGCATATTGACTGTTTTGGATTGTGGAAGTCAGTGACTCAAAACTTAGTCATGTGAAAGTTCTTAAGGTGTTGGTGAGTTTTAGGGTCACATACAAAGACTGCAAATACACCATACCTTCTTATAATAATGGACATTTTAGATCTAACGTAATTCCATGTTCAATGTTCATTGTGGTAGACCTGTGAACTGTGTGCTGTACAGCATATCTACTCTCATTTAGACTAGACCAATGTCCATATCTCCATACTGTATATCACTCCTTGTAAGGGTAGTTACTCAACCCCAGTGACCTGGGTTCAGTCCATTCTGGTCTTGCAAAACCTAAAGTTCCTTCTAAATTCAATTGGTGATTTTTGTTTTCACTTGTCCACCTAATCTTTTGTACAGCTGGGCTACTGGCACATACAGTAATAGCTGCTGTGTGCCATCCAGGTGGGTGCTGCAATTCAGTGGTGTATTCTGTGGGTTGCCTTCTAAATGCAAGTGGTTTAAGTTCTTTGGCATGAAAAGCAGCATATGGATGTAACGTATTACGTACAATAGGATCTCGACTTTCTCAAGCGTTTGATACAGAGAGTCCACCCCTATACAATTGCATAATGTATATGGTCCAGTATGTATGGTTAAACGACACAAGTAACCCTCCCTGATACTGCCTGATAATTAAAGTACCAATGCTTTGGCTTTAAGTTAAATAACCAGTGAAAGAAACAACAGTGATCACAAACTTGCAGTAATCAGTTAAAATAAACAACACGAATCCCTGCTCTGCCTCCAGCACATGCCTGCACTTTCTCCCCCAGCCTCCATGACTAGCAGGCCCCACTGTAATGAAACAGGCAATAGAACTGTCAGAGATCCTGTAAAGTCTTCTCCATCCTGTCATTCCCCACGGTACTGACTGAACTGGGAGTGTTTGTTGGAATATAAAAACAAGACCACGCTGAGCTGCTGAGTAGCAAGTACATAGGCAAGGCAACAGGCAGAGTCTCACTCACTTGCTAGATCTGTTGCCCCACTGATTTCACAGTTGCAGCTAATAACCTTCAGCTTGGTTTCATCCTGCTCTGCTTTTCTTCCATACAAGACTCCAATGTTAAATTGGCCTACGGTCGAGCCCCTGCTGTATTTAGTATTCTTTCTGTTTCACTATAATAATTACAGTGATTATTATACCACAATTTATCCTTTAAAGAAATGAAAATGGCTTGATACAAAAAGGTTAATTAATCTTAACACAGTGTTTTGTACAACATCCTGTAAACACCACTTTTCATGGTCAAGTCAGAACTTGAAAGACGCCAGAGGTGGTGCTTAAACAAGAGTTTTCCAACACTTTGGAATAAACAGTTTGACTACAAGATGTGACCAAAAATAACAAGATTGAATTAATTACAGGAAATGGGCCTGGCAGGGAGACAGAATCATTAAATATTTGTGCAACAATGTTCATTTGGAACTGTATCTGAGCAACACAACATGTTTTTCTCCCATCATTTCACGGTTGCTTTTTATTTGAGTTAAAAATGATTTCAGAGACCATTCAAAGAATCCATGTTGTTGTGGTGAGTGATGTAATTTAGCTTGCCCGTCTGGGCGGCTAAGAAGATCTGGCAATTGTCCACTGCATATGAGGAAGTAATTAGAGACAATTCTCACACATAGTACACTGGTTTGGTCTAATTTTCCTGTGTGTAATGAACAAGTGTAATTCAAAGAAACCATGTTTAAAACCAACTGTTCAGAGGAAATCTTCTGTGTCAATTTGTATTCCTACTTTCTGAGAACCCAAACATGATACTTTCGCTGGCAATATTGTCAGATTACATGAAAAATCTATAACATTCATGTGCATATATAAAAGGTACATTTATACATCATAAGTTAGGTATTTGGAAATGATATACTCTTTCTTTCCCAATTCCCTGTCCCTGTTATACAGGTTTTGTATAGTGTGCAGTTTAATTAAAAGGACAATATATCTCTAAAATGGATATAGAGATAACTTAATAAACACTCCACACAAAAGGGGACAACTCTAGGAAAAAGAAATAGTTGCAAAGTATAAAATCACGATTGTAATCAAAGTCATCATTCTCTTGCTTATGCACAGCAGAAGTGATTCATTGTACTTGTGGCTCTGTACTTCTAATTTCAGTAAGGTTTCTGTTGACTGGGGTGGCTTAATTGTTTTGCGCAGAGGTTGAGTCCAGATAACACAACAGCCCAAATCTACTGTAGGTGATTTAATGCATTTGGTGCATCTTCTCATAGCGGCCTCAGATAAGGAAAAGAAGGAACATGCTTATATAATTTTACTGAGTATCTGATAATGTGATTTCATTTATTAACACCATCATTGTGCTTTTATGTTAAAATATTGCATTGACTATTCATGTTCTTAAGGTCGATTTATCGATGATTAAGACATATGAATACATGTAACACCTGGAGAGTGGGCACAAGACTTGCCAAATGCTGATCTGCTTCCCTTGTCAAAGAATAATAACTCTAATAGTAATTATATGCATATTAATTTAGTTGTATTGCAAGTTTAATAAATATTTCTGTTAATCCTAACTTCTGTTTTTTTTTTTCAGACAAAAAACAACGAACAAAAGACCAAAAGAAGAAAACAAACAATAAACAGAGGCTTCGTGTTCGTGCCCAAAAGCAGCACAGTGATCATCTGGCAACAGGCAGGGCCAGCCAGTGAATAACAAACTGTACCTTTTACACAAACCAGTGCACAAAAGCTGCTAGCTACTCCTACACATTAACGCACTACGGCCCTGCTGCTTCGTCAGTATTGGCGGTGATTCCCCTCGTGAAAACAAAAGGTCTACAAAGCTCGTTTTATTTTTTTTTTCTTATTTTTGGAAAACACTGAAAGTTTCAGAGATCAACACTGAAGTTGATACAGGAAGTTGAGCGAGGATGTGTGATGAAGGCACTTCCTGTGCTCACGAGAAAAAAAAAAAGCCAAAAAAGAAAGGTGATGTTAAAATTCTGTTGTCAAAGGCTATAAATGATGTCAAGAAGAAAGACTTGTATGTATTTATGTAAAATCTTTTTTTCTTTTATTTTTTTGAAGGAAAAGGACTGTTTTGTGTATGGCATCTAAGTTTCTTATAGTGTACATTTTAAAAGTAATGTATACAACTATCATGCATAGTTGCGAAGTATTTTATTCTCAGCACAACAATGTTTACGTAAAACCGCTTTATGCTATAATTGTATATTGTGGAAAGAGAAATTTTGTTGTTCAACTAGCATGGCAATCCTCATATGTACATAAGTGCTGAGAGTTTATGTAATAATAAAAATTATTACTGTATTTTCAGTATTGACTTCTTCATTGTTTAACGTGTTATGGTTTAAGACGTTATAGTAATCAACTTAAAACAAATCTATAGCCAACACATAATTAGTACTTTTATATAGTATATTTGATTTATTTATTGATTGATTTTATACTTATGTGTTTGAAAATGTTGTCTTCTACTCTTTTTTTCTGTGCCATTATATACTTTAAAACCATTATAACAATACAGATAACTTTTAAAGTTAAAATTGTTAATGTTAAATATATTGTGGAAAACTATGCTGTTCTATTCTGTATCCATTTATTTAACTACCTACACTGAATTATTCTTCTTTTATTCTTTCTTTAGAGAAAATGCTCATATGCTGCAAACACAGAATGGTTTTATGCTAGTAACTGTTTTAAAGTGTTTTCGGATCATGTTTAATTAAAATACATTGAATATTACTCAAGCATAACTTTCAATTCATGAATCTATTATTAAGATAAGCATGAATTAAGTGTTTTGTGAAAATAAACGAGTCAGAATAGCTTCTCAAATAGATCATATGTGAGCTGAACACACTGAAGTGTTAAAAGTGCATAGCTCAGACTCTGTGTCATTTCTTGTGTTCAATCCAGGATATTACACACAACACTATTATTCTTGTCATTAACAAAACCTGCCACACTGCTTAGTTAGAGGTTTTTAATGTGGAGGGAGCTTGTACTGGTTTATTCAGGCTTTTTGCACGAAACACTCTGTATTCTGAATATCACATTATTTTAATATCTCTTGTACAAAAGTCCCCCACTTTGCTTAAAGTTTAATGTTGGTCTTGACCAACTTACATTCAGCACTTCAAGTGCAGTAATTTCTTTCAAAAACGAAAACAATTAAAAGGTAACTGCAACAGTTAAAAAGAGCAGATTTTATTCTACCAGTGGGCCAAAGGAAATAAGTGACATGAACAACAGTAACAACCATGTTCATAAATTCTGACTCCTATCTTCACAATAGAGTTGGACAATCCCAAAGTTGGAAAAACAGTGTTTAGTTTGGTAATCAGCTGACTTCAGCACTTTCCACAGATTCTAATCAATATATTTTGATGCATTTCAAGAATGGAAATATCAAACTAAAAATAAATCACTAACACAATTTTCAACCAAAGAAAGCCATTTACTTTTTTTCTATATAAAGTGAGGTCACAGGAACTCGGGGTAATACACATACAACACATGGGGTACTACCACTTGTTTGGAAAACTTGCTATACTGTAGCTGTCAGAAAAAAAAATGGCCTTAGGTTTTGCTAGTTTTATAATATTTTCAGAGTAGAACCATGGAACTCTGCAGCCCCTGTGAGGTGTGAGAAGGAACTGCACTTTTTCATATTGCTTTTCATAAGAACACCAGCAACAACAGACGAACCAAACCAATATTCTGTCTGTCACAGGAACAGTGGGACAATTTTAAGATCATATGGCTGCAATCTCGCGACAGAAGCCACTTGAACCCAAATGGTTAATTTCTGCAGCGTATATGACATGTAGTATTTCACACAAATAGCTTAAAGGAACAACAGGTTTTGTGACTTACTTGAACCACCAAATAAATTAGCTCCTCACAAACTATATTAATATGGTGTGTTGTTCTGAGCAAAAGATGAAAGAACACAGCTCCACGTATTCTGGCTCAGTACGGAGTCTAGCCACACAAAGTACTCTAGGAAACACATTTACCATGTCCATGGGTATGCTTTGTAAAATGGATCAGTCACACCTCCTTGCTTGCTAACAGCAATTGAGAAAAAAAAGACCACTGAGGCTGCAAGGCATACATTTAAAAAAAAATCACCCAAAAAGTATAGTGAACATGAAAGTTCACAGACTTTGAGGCAGAAGCTGTCAAAATGATCAGTAGCCTGAGCTGTATACTCAATAATGTGCTTTAGTTAAAACCTGTTGCGAAAGAAAACACAAACCTAAAGGTCTGAGTCCTTTAGGTTCTATACTCAGGAGGGACCGCCTTTTGGAGGACACAGTTGTCATGATACAGTAATTTGCTAATACAGCAAGTGTTATACAGTATATAATGTCAAGACAGGCATCCAGGATCCAGTGATTGAGGCCAAAATTCATTTCTGCAGCTGTGGAAACCCCAAAACATGTTTAAAATGTAGGCATAGCCCCTCTGAACAGAATATATACAAGGGACTAGGAACACTGTTCGTGATATATTCCTTCTAAAACCATTTGATATTTGAAAAAGTAAAAGTATTCCAAGTGGTGCAACAAATAAACTAGGAAAATGAAACACATTGTGACTATTACGTAAATAATAAACACTGTGTGAGTATCCCTAATATAGCATATAAGAAAATTTAATTTTTATTTGTGCTACATTGGGGCTGGTGGCTCAGTTCCTTTACTGATTAATTCTTCTGCTTTCTGCACCAATGTAAACAGATGCTTACTGTCAGCCTGAGCACAATGGGGCAAACACTCCATAAAATAAACACCTAGGGTGCAGTCTTGTGCTCACTCCATACTGTGTATTGGGCTCTATCCACTCTTCAATCACACGGCGACAGACTTGGGAACCATGTTGGGATTGCAGATTTGTCAGCAAACTCAATTTAACCTGTCTCAACAACTTGATTGATCTGTGCTTTATTTGCAGATTGTTCTATTCTGTCTCTAGACTTACAACCTGGATGCACAGTACAATGGCCCAGAGAACATTAATCAGATATTCCGGACATTATAGATAAAAGAGAAATAGGGAGGTTGATTTGAGTAAGTAAGCAGGTGAAGTAGCATACAAAGCTGATACTGGACTGTGGATTTTGTAGATGGGAGAGCCCAGGAACTATAAAGAGGAACAGGGAATACAAGCAGTCCCTATGGATAATTGGTTAGGGGTAGAAACACGGATGAGACACCTATGAACGTTTATCTTTTCAAGATTTAAAATGCCATTATTTAAAATGTGAACTATGAATATATGACAGAACAGATAAGGACAGAGTCAGGCTCCAAAAAGAATTAAAAATAAAATAAGAGTAGCCATGAGTATCATTTGCAAATGCTACAGGAGAATCTGAAAAGATTAATTTCGAAAGTGAATCTAAAACTATCTTCTTTACAGCCTTGTTATGGGCTGTTTTGTCTTGCTGCTTTGATCAGGTGTATCACGGCTTAAGATTGTGTAGTGCAGATGAAGGCAACACTGGGGAGCAGACGTGTTAATGCTAGGAGCTGGGATGCTATGAAGCAGACAGACTGATGACAAGACATGTTGAACCAGAATACATGGTGGGTGGCTATAAAGGGCTAATGCTTGTTGACTAATCTTGATTACCATCCTTTTCAATATGTTATTAACATCCTGAGCTTGTCCCAAGTCTTCATTTTGATTACCCTTGTAACATCTCAAAAGGTCACTAATGATTTTTCTGGGACATCTGAAATAGTTTAGCTTGTTGGGACATTCCAGGTTGAAACATATCCAGCATTTCATTATGCTCATCATTGTACAATTACCATAGGTTATCATTAAGTCTGGGACAGAGCCCTTCTTGTTACGAATTTAGGGTTGTTCAGCATTTCCCTTAAATACTGCACAGTAACTACAGTTTCTAAAGAAAAAATTATTTTGTGGGGCAGTACATGTACTGTACAGTATACTGTTTACTGTTTCTTTCTTTATCTTTGAATAACCCTTTACCTGTTCATACACATACAAAATTTAGAAGAGGGAAGCTTTTAAAGCATAATCAAAGCTTTCCAAAATGTTCTGAGTTCATAAAAAACACACTACAAGATAATCACTAATTTGTTTATATGTTATTTTAATAAATGAAAAATGTCCTGCATATTCCAAAATTAGAATGTGACATTAGGTGATTCCTGTGTACAACGTGCAAGGAAATGACAAAATGTGTCATATTTTTTTGCAAGACACAACATAATACCGATTAAATCCAGCTTGCACCGATATGGAAATTTTAAATCTATTTACTGCTATTGTCAAGCGCAGCTGCAGGACTGCTAATGAACATTTTAACATCTGTGTTTGCCAGCTACCAGATTTTGTTTATTCTAAGATAAGTTAATTTTATGACTGGGTGTTTTAGATCACAGTACACTTGCAAAAAACTACTAATTTAGAAAATATTTAAGGAGACCACCAACAACTCCCCTGTTGCTCTTCATGAACCACTGAACTGTAGGGAAACACACTGGAAGTAATTGCTCCCTCATAGGGAGCAAGCCTGATGGATATTTTAAACTGTTGTTGCACCGTCTGTTCCACTTTAATGCTGGTTGAAAGTCAGATGTTTATCCACACATCAGAAGGTGCTGATCTCCTTCCCCTGCTGTGCTCAGAAAATTGTTTTTCACTGTAAAAACCACTTCTATAACTTTCCTTAATTTAGACTTACTCTGTACAGTTTCTATAATCCGAATGACTTTTTAAAAAAATTTCAGTACCCAAATTCCATATAATAGTTTATCGACTTATAGTGTATGTGGTGAAGGAGACAAAAGTCTCTTCCGTTTCTCATAATTACACCTTTTTTGAGGGTTTAGGGTTCGTTTTTGTTTAGTTTTAGAGGGTGTAGGTTTAGTCACTTTATACTTGACACAATATACAGTAAAACACTCAAAATATATAGCCTAATGTTAGTATTTTATTTATTTTGTGAATCATTAACATTGAAACAGTTTATATCATGTTTCTTTCATGTTTCTTTTTTGAATTATGTTTTCCTATCACCATTTGTATTTTTAATCTCAGTATTGCGCACACTGGAGTCCCATTTGAGTGCTAAACTAGGCAATACAGCATTTACCTTGTTCTGAAATATGAAAAAGAAGTAAGGAACTATTTTTTAAAAGGAATTTACCATTTTATTTTTACATTAAAAAAGACATCATAGGAGTGGTCATTTTTGACTACTTTTCCACACTTCTATAAAAAGGAAAGTACCGTAATCTGCTGTTCTCTTTCAGCATGTCCATCACAATAGAGGACAAGCATATGGTTAGTAATAAGGTCAAGCAATTTCTTGGTTCATAATACAGAGGCTTAAATTGCCTCTTGTGCAGGATAATACATATTAGAAGCATTTGCCGTTTCTAATAGCTATATAATTGGGCATCACTCGCCTCCTGAGAAAAGCAAAATCTGGAATCATTAGCAATCACATTAAAATATTACTTCTTGGCACACACAGTACAGTGTGCGTGGATACGCTTGCCCCAAAATGCAGGAGTAGCAGCCTAATTCGAGACGTTAAGTTTTCCATATGTTGCAGATCGAGACCCAACACATGTAAGGTTTTTTTTAGCGGAGGTATGAAAGCTTTTCTTTTATCCCTTAAGTTGGACAAATTCCCCTCTTAATTGCTAATAGTATCCGGAGTACATTTCCTTTAAAACGGATTGGCTTCATTAGCAAAAAGTTGCTAAGTAACACATTTATTACGTATGTAAATAAATACATCTATAAAACTTAATGGTCCGTGCCTCTTTATTTTCAGAGAAAGAATAAAAAATTGAAAGTGAGTGAATACAGTGAGAACTGCAGCTGATGGATTTGATATGTCTCATGGCAAATGAAGTTTTCCTTTGAAGCCTGTTATCTGAAGTACTGCTGGAGCTTATACTTATTAAATCAACAACTAGCAGGGCTTTATCAGCAAACCAAAATATTTTGAGAGGGGAAAGATTATTTGCACTGTATGCAATGTAGAGAATTATTGTAAGCATCTAGGGCTGGTTTTTTAACTAATTTTTAGTCTCTATAACTTGGACTAAAGATAAACATATCCTCAGTCACCGCACTGGTAGTGGTAGGCCATAATGACGCTTTTGAAACCCTTCTTGGCTGATGAGTTTTTCAATTTTGACAGCACTGCAAGTGAAACATACGTACAAACATGTTTTCTCCAAACGCTCTGGGTTTAATAAATTCACTAGAAAGCTAAATTATTGGTTCAGCACATTCAAACAACTGTTTGAATGAGAGGGAAGGGAAAAAAAAACTTCTGCATATAATGTAGGTTTTTTAATTGCTCTGTGTAAAAAAAAACATATACAGTATACAGTACAGTATATATTAATTATGCAAATTAACCCCTAAACATCAGATACATCTGAGCTGGTGGTATCTGATGCAGGTCACATTACCCTAGTAAGACCATGACTCAATGTCACTGGACAGATACAAAAAGAATGATATATATTTCGTAATACAGTATGTTCACATTTTTCATACAATGAATATTTCATTGTATGAATGAATATATTGTAAAGCAAATCCACTGGAAATCCATTATCCTGTGGCAGAAGTTGTCCAGGAAAGAGATTTGAAACTGACTTATAAATAGCTGAAGATGTTTGTTTATACAACTGTGATTTTTTTGGGAGATAACTTTGCACTAGTAAGAAAATTATAATTATTCTTCCAATACAGTACATCTCCTGTAATGTTTTATATCTAACAGTTCTGCAAATAAGTGATATTTGTTCTATTCTGAGAAATACTTCATAGTATAAATGTTAAGAAAAAATTTGTCTTCAAGAATAACCACTTGTGGTAACAATGGGGCAGAGAATTTAGTATAAAGGGCAGACTCCAGACTTAGCAGACCTCAAAGTAGTCTGTTATTTGTTTTTCTTTTCAAACCCTTGAGACAGTCTTTCTGAGAGACTAAGGGGAATTTTGTCACTTAGGCTTTGCTAAGTATTGTATTGTTTGGGTTGCCTTACAACAATTTTATGAATAAATGAGCAGTTTACTTAACTGCGAAGCTGTTGGTCTGGCTTCTAAAGCTACCACTTGGCAAAGGGAACAGGGCAAGGATAAAGGAAAAAAAGGGTCCTGAAACAGGGATTCCATGATGTTATTGGGACAGAAAGGTGGAAAAGTGCATGGAGGAAAAGAATGTCATCACTTCTACGAAATTAGAAATGGATGTGCTCTTCTGCACGAAAATGAAACCTGCTTGCTTTGTTAAGTCCTGATACACTACTTAGAAATGAGCATCAGACAGATTTCAAGGTACAATATACCAGGATATATTACCCCAGTTATTGATGCCTTCAATAATGAAGCTCAATGCGAAGTGTACAACAAGTGTACAACTCAGAAGCCAAATGTTTAAGACAGCATTAAGACCAGTTTATTGATTATTATTTTACATTTATAATGTATGGATCATAATTGTATTAAAAATATTTATACATATACGATGAGAACATCTGATGAAAACAGATCACAAGTGCAGGGCTTCCAACATACAATACCTTGAAAATGTATTCAGACCCTTGGACAGTTTTCACATTTTGTTTCTTTAAAGCTTACATTTGTGTCACTTCAAAGTAGCAATTAATATTTGTTATGCTGCATACACAACCTACTCCACACATTCAAAGCCAAAAAATAAAATCCAGCATCATATCAAGCACAAAACATGCCTGTATGGTGTAGGGTGACAAAAAAGTTTTGTTGGTTCCTCAAGACAAAACTGGAACATTGTGATAAATGCAAGGGATTTAATCAATTTCAGTGAAAGTCAACACCATCCATACAGTCAAGCATTGTAGTGGCAACATTATGTTATGAGCTGCTTCTCTTTACCAGTGACAGGATAGATTGTTAACACTGAAGGACAAATGGAAAGAGAAAAGTACAGGGATAAAACCTAAACCTCAGTCCACTAAAACCTTAATACTACTTTTCAGTCGAACATTATACAATCTACAAGACAAAATCTGCTTTGGAGTGGCATAAGAATAAGACAGCATGAACACTGTGGGGCTATGAAAATCTGTCTCACAGATTCACAATCTGAATCTGAATCAGCAAAGCTGCCTGTGAGAGGACATTTACTCTGGTTCTATGTTATGTGAGAATCCATTTGAGAAATACTGTAACATACTAAGGAGAAGAATTAGTTTTACACAAGCATGGACATCTATTTTTCTACCAAACTCCAGCTGACAAAGACAAGGCATCTGATTCATCATTCTCAACATTCAGGACAGTTACCGAGACTGAAAGTGCTCCAGGGACAGTGGAAAATCCTTTGATTAATTCACAAAGAAATACAACCACTAGGTCATTCAAGTTTATGATCCAGCAGGCTTTTCTGGTGAAGTGGTAGACATTTGTGTTAGATGTTTGTGTTAATGAGAACATTATACAGCTTGTTAGTGTGATTAAGTAAAATTGAGAGAAGTCATTGTTTTAAAAATATAGTTTAACAAACTATATGTACTACATTTAATAAACTAGTGAATAACATTGCAGTATGGTGCTATTAGTTATATTTGTGATTATATACTGTATACTTTACATGTAAACGTTTATTGTTTTTGCCATCCTTTTTAAAGTAAGAAAACACGTTTGGCCAAATAGTTATAGATGTGACCACTGCTCCAATTTAATGGAACATTGGATAATTATTTCCCAGTCTAAAAGACAGGTTTCCAAAGGAAACACAGAACTGAAGGCAGTTAACTCAACAACTGAAATAGATTTTTGGTGTCTGTCTTGGCTAAAAACTTAATACAAATTCTTCTAAATTAATTACTGCCAGTAATAATATCTTCAAACAGCATATTTTGTTGAGAAGAACACAGACTCTTGGTTTTAGCCATGTGAAAACAGTCATTGAAGGCCACTAAATTGAATTTTAGGATTATTGGCAAAAAGCACAGCAGAGATTACATTTATATAAGTCTAGTAGCCACATACTGAGTTTTCAAGAGGGAAATAATTTGAAACAGCTCTTATTAAAAAAGAAACAAACGTTAGATTAATTTGTTACCAAAAGAACAAAGTTTGTGCAGTGCTGATATCTTTAGCACAGTAGGAGAACAGGAACATTAACTGGGAAGGAACATAGGTTAAAAGTCTACCTGAGGGACTCCTTCATGTGTTACATCTAACACAACTCCTGATAATAAGAATTGGTATTTTAATGTACAGTACAGGGAGCATTTTACAGTTGTGGAATTTTTATGCTCCCCTTCTGAATAATAGGTTCCACACTTTAAAAAAAATTGGATTTCACCTAGGTGCTTCTTGGAGGGTCTCAAAAACAATAAGACGTTTGTTGTATAAATTGGCAAGTCAATGTCTGTAATGAGGCTGGCCAGTATTGTGACCTTAATCTACCTTCACTTCTTCTAATCAATTGGAGACATTATGAAGAAGGAGATGTTACAATATATCCCATTGAATCTAAGTTCATTGAATCAAGTCTTTTGCCCAGCTGTTCTAAATAATCCTTCCTGGCGTCCTGTCTGTAAGCTATATTTGACACACAGATCCCTCACTTTTTCACATTTTGATTTAATCTTTTCCCCCTCCACCTTATCCCCACCTTTACAGGTACCCCTTGCTAAACTAATAAAACCTTGTATGATTGTCCTAGCCTTTAGCCAAGTGGGATGAGTCAAATTTCACTGTGTCTAAATAATTAATAAACATCCTCAAATACACATAATTCTTAGGTGTCATTATGGAAAAAATAATTTGTCAACATTTCTGTTTCATTATTGTTATTTGGTCAGCATATGATTGTCCTGCTCCAATAAGAGTATGAAAGGTTTACATTATGTTAAGCAAACAGAAAGCACATAACTCCCTCCTGTATGGAATGACAGTCGATTGAAGAGCCTGCCCCCAGCAAACTTTGGTCCTCATTCACACAGCTGGAGGGACTGGAACAGTTGGTGTAGAGTACAGTACCTCACTCAAGATATCAGAGTAGCGTCTGTAGAGGAGATCTGAACCCACAACATATCAGTCACCCAATGTGCTATGCTAACCTCCATAGCATTACAGGGTTAGACAACGCAAGTTACAAAACTGTTACATTTAGCAATAAGCAAAATTTAACATCTGCAGTAATTGTTCATACAGAAAGGAAATTGGCTTACTTACACTTTGCTAATGCAACATCTATTGTAGCATAGTCACCTTCTCATCAAAAAAATGTTTAACACTTTTCAGACATCGTAGGCCAAGATACTATATTTAGTTCTAGTGCGTGTATTGAGTAAGGCATATTAAAAATGTGAAGGTTCAGAAAGTATGTCCAAGGTGTACTCAAGATATATTATATTCAAGACCCTAACCAGGCCTGTAGTGTCTATACTTTCTAACACAATTCGAAATATTAAAGGGTACATCCATTCCAGGAGGACATTGACCTTGACTGCCATTTTGGGTGTGGGGGTGGATAAGTGTTCATGTTCATGTACTGTTGCACAAGTTGCACAAGTTTGGAAAGAAGGAAAATACCACTTTCAGCAGCAACCTTATTCTTCTTTAGGTTTTCCCTATAGTGACCAGGACTAACCTTGCTTAGCTCCTGAGCTCTGAGGAAAAGGTGGTAACACTACTTTTTATACTTGACAGTACAAAACATATGTACCAAAGTGAGAAACAGAATCTTGAGAATTAAGCAGGACCTTGTTTTAAATGTATAGGTTCGGTCACGTACTGTGTAATTTTGGCAGATGAACATGATCAAAAATGGATACTGTGTTTTAAAAAGATAAAAAATAAAGATTTGGTAAATGTAAGAGGCTGATCACTATTTTTTAAAAGAAGTTGCAATTTAGACAAGTCTTGGGACATCATAGGAAACAAGAGAGACATTATGAGTAATTGACAACACAGAAACATGGTAATTTTTTGAAGCTCTAATCAGAAGGTAAGGATGCTTACTATGCGTGAAACACATTACTGACATGACACGAATGAGGTCCAAAGTGTTTACAATAAATATTATTGTCAAAACAAATAACTAAGAGGGTCAGTTTTTGTAATGAGCTATGCATTCTTGGTCCTTGAATTTTTTCATTGTGCTGGTTTACAGCAGAGTGCCATCTGGACTTCTAGTCTTATGATGTGGCTCTGTGTCAGACTCTGAATTTTTAGGTGCTGAGATGGCAGTTATTCCATAAATGACATGAAACCAAGGACCTGCTTGCTTTGTGGAATTTTAAAATATCTGAAAAGTAGAGGGATATTTATGTGGAGACTCGTGGTCTAAATTGCAAGGTTGAGTGACCAGTAAAAGCTTGGTCACTTCACTTAATAGAGTGTAAGTTGCATTGATCTTTGGAGAAGTAAAGATGGATAATGCTGTGGGCCACTATAGTAAGGTTTAATTGCCAGAACTACTCTGAAGCTTAATTAAAGCCGTAGTACCCAGCAGTCCTTGTCAGTTGTGTACTATAATGTAAATTCTGGTTGTCTGTTAACTGAAAGGGTTTCTGTTCTGTGTAGATAATAGAAAACAGAGGTTGTGGTCAGCACAACCTTCCGTCATCCCTGAATGTAATAAAGTAGAAAGAATAAGAGGAACTGTAGTTCACAATAATATTTGCTTTTTTCTTAAACTTACATTGCACTAATCCTCTAAGGCATGGCTAATTTTGAACTGAAGTACTTTGTTTTCCCTGAATGCTTTGTTACATAACTATGGAGTAAAAGAGGTATTTTTACAGATCATTAAGGATCAAAAGAACACTAGTTGTCTATTTCTTGTTTTAGGTTGCTTCTCATCAAAGATCATATACTTTGAATGACCCTTCATCAATAAACATTTTAACAAAACAACAACATTGCCCTTATCTAATTATTATATTGATATGAAATGAAATTGTGTAATAAGTTATAGTTACCTTGGATAGTCTCTGACAGCAGGCTTGATACAAATGGTCTAGCAAAGCCTAAGAGAATTCAAGTAGTTTGATGTCCATTTGAGTGTGTCTGGATTTTTATTAAGAATGGTATTTTTCTTTAATTCAGATTATTATTCACATTTAATGATGATATCTGAGGAGCAGCGAACGTCTGCTTTTGAGCATGTCTCAGAGAAACCAAGTTTTGATTTCCAAACCGTGTGTAGAATAAAATTTTCTTTGCCTTCTGGAAATCTGTGACACCAAGATTTGGTTGCTCCCAAACCCACTATCCATAGCGATGATGAAAAATTATCTTATAAATGTAAAACATGAACAACAGTTCCCCAGCATGCAAACACATAGAAAATAGAGTGCTGTCTGAGCTCTAACCTCAGTTGTATAAACTCTGGTACCAAATTTAACTCAAACAATTCATGATTCTCAGGATATGTCACAAGACGTATTCTAGATAAGATTTGAATGAAATGATAAAAATTGGAGAATCTTATTTCTAAATAGAGAGTGAAAAGGAAACCAAAACAGCGATTCTGAATGAAAAACACAGAAGCTTTTATTATTAGGTATCTTCAATACTTTTTATTTCTACTACACATACAGTAGACGTTTCAATTATATATACTGTATATAGTATTCTGGTAAAACAGAAGAAAAAGCTAAGCACGTAAAGAACAGATCATAGAAATTAGACAAAACACAGTGGAGTAAAGAACTGAAAATACTGAAGCATAGTGAAAGGATGCAGAGAAGAATAACAGAACCGATTCACAAATTATACAGTATCTAGAATTAGAATTAGAATTGTACAACACTAAGAACTTAATCTCAAAATTAAAAATCCAGGGAGGAAACTGGCAAAATCTAACAGTAGACAGCAAAATCAAAACCTTGTGAAAGTGAAATTCAAACAATGATGACAACAGATAACTGTTAACAGTACCAACATCACTTGTTCAACTGAAACATTTTTTGACTTCACCTTATAGATCCAGAGTGGCAGTAGTTTGGGATTCAGTAGTGTTTGAATATTTAATATTTTGTTTTTTCTTTTCAATTTTTGCTGACATTTCTTTCACCCATTTTAATTTTTACTCATAAAAGTGCTGGGTTTGATATTTCAAGTTTTGAAAACAAAATTTGAATAAAAAGTGTCTACAGTATTTATTGTTAAATAAAATGGGACGACATTCAAAATGGTGAATACCTTTGCAATACACTGTATATCACTGAAATTAACTCTCTGAAACAGTCATCCTCTGTTATCTAAGCGTAACACAGCTTTTTGAATTATCAACTGGTAAAGGATGTGTGCTACATCTACAGTTTAAAAAAACAAGGAGCTACAGTGTATGACTTTGTAATTTTACTTTTTGTCTCTAAGTTATTTTCAGAGTTTATGCATTCCACAGTGTGCACACCTCTAATCAAACTTTTAAGAAAACCACTCAACTTAAAATGAGGGCTTAAGACATTTGTCTGTAAAGTAAGTACTAGTACTTTGCACTTCTCTGACATTTTAAAATCCTGCCATTTTAAGTTTATGAGAGTTCTTTCAACACTATGGATCTATTAATCTTGGCAAGGCCCACACTCTGTCCTTTTTGTTTTTTCTAATATTTATTTTCTTTGTCTGGTTCATCAGAGCACAAATATCGCAGTTTATCTGAATATCCCAGCGATCTTTGTAATAAACTCATATTTTCCAACTAGACTTACTCCAGAAGTCCATTACTGATATTCCTAACCATTTAATTTGAAACATTTGTGGGTTCCTACAAATTTAAAGTAATTGCCTTCAACAGTTTGTGATCTGACCATTGTCAATTTCGTGATCACACATGTCACTGTCTACTTCACGAAATCTACAACAAACGTTGTTCTAATTGGATTGTTTTATATTAGTCAAATCTTTTGCAGGTCTTTGTCTGCATGACAAACACTTAAAGCAGACGTTTCTTACAAACTGTTTCAAATGTTGTATGTTAGATTGTTATTTCTATAAAAAGGCCTTCAAAGCAATACAGATTTCAAATTTTAAGAATTGATGTTCTGGCATGTGGCAGCTGTAATCGTTGCTGGAAGTGGACAAACCCATTATTAGGAGTGATGGATTGCCCAGCTGAGAGCTGTAATGACCATGGATTGCTCACGTGAGGCCGCCAAAGAGACGGCCTCAAGCACTTGTTTGGGTGCAAATAGTTCACTGATTGTATGATTGTTAATTGGCTGCAATGTGGGATTTCCACATGGGGTTATTTAATGAACTTTGAATTTTTAAATTGTATCTTTGCCTCGCAGAGGGTTAATGTATTTTTGTATAAGGATGTAGGTGTAGCTCGAGGTAGCTATGTGTAATTTGCGATGTCAGTTTTATTTTGAAGACAGAAAAAAAAGACTAGAATCATCTGAGTTAAACACAGTACAACTTATTAATGTTTTACAATGCCCAATCGGTCCAAGGGAAAAGCTGCTGGTACAGATGACTGCCTCACACCACAACACCCATAAGGCCCATGAAACACCCATGAAAGCAGAAACTAAGAGGAAATAACAACAAATGCGACTTTATGTACAGGAGATATGGGAAGCATAGTCCCGCATGGGGCCTAAAGTTTGAGGCAGAGTGTGAGTGCAGCACTTGGGAAGATCCCACTCATATAGTTAGGATATAGTCCACTTACCAT
Organism: Lepisosteus platostomus; assembly: GCF_059453375.1. Lineage (NCBI taxonomy): Eukaryota > Metazoa > Chordata > Actinopteri > Semionotiformes > Lepisosteidae > Lepisosteus > Lepisosteus platostomus. The sequence continues at coordinate 40,693,423 of NC_142622.1, read as the reverse complement.
TGTATAGCCTGTGCAATGAGGGACCTGACCTGACCTAGTGCGTCAGTATTGAGTGGAACAGTCACAACAAGCAGAACTACCACTCCACTCTTAGCTGTTGCACAAGGTTGGATCCCTCTGTACACAGGCGGCTCCACAGGGAAAAGGCAGCCGAATACTCCGGACCATCATGAGGGCCAGATGCCTGTCAAACACCCACAGCTGGAACAGACAATCCAAACTTCCACTTCTCCTGTACTGCCACAGAGGGGGGGGCATACAGTCTCAACGAGAAGGACTGTAGCAAAATGGCTTTGTACAGTGCAAATAAGGTATTAACCTAATATACGCAAAAACTGTAGTTGTAGTAAAAGTTTGTGAAGAGAGTGTTCATATACAGTACAGTAGCAACCAGTAGGTGAACAAAGTTTCACATTTTTTTTTGCCAGTTGTGGAACTAGATATCTCCACAATATTCTGTTCAACAGAATAGAGCACATCCCATATTCAGAGGGTAACTAGAAAAGACACAATGACTGTTCATTTCAACAGTTATAACACTACAAGTAATACTATGTAAAGTTTGCCAGTTGCTATTGAAATCATTATTTCAATAATTGATGTAAGATATGTCGTGCTTGAAACACAGTATATTGAAATCAAATCTTTGAAGTTTGCCACGCGTGTGCTAAGGGTTAATGTACATTATGCTCATCTACAGTGATTAATCACACTTCATACATTATTTCTCAATACAGCATTTTGTTTTGAGAAGTTTATTTTTATTTTGAACTTTTAGTAAAGACGAGAAGTGCCCTAGATCTTTTGAGTTCCACTCCATTTTGAAATGGTTAATAAACGTTACTTAGGTCTGCAAACAGCAGATGGAAAGACTTTCACATGTAGATATTCTATAATATTTTGGTAGGGTACTATATACATACGTATTAAAAATGGCCTTAATAGAAGCTCATCCACTGGGAGAAATAATTGTAGAACCGAGTGCACTAAGGGTAAAGGGTTGTGGGAGCATTAAAAAAGCTGTCCAACCAAGCTGAAGCTGATACCCTAGTATCCTTGAAGAAACAGTTGCGTGAGAGCCTTAGCAGAAAAGAAACAATCCGAATGGGCCAAATGGACGCCTTTCAATTGTAACGGTTTTTATTTTCTTAATATTAGTTTTGTTGACCTCCAGTAGACATCTAGAACTTAATATTGCTATAATTACTGCAGAGAAGATTTTATTTTCCCTTCCCTTGATAGCTGCAATATGGTTTAAATATAAAATGTGGCAAGGAAAACTACCATGACTTTACCCTGGACTCACTCTCTCATAAGACTTTTACAAGAGAGCAAGCCTGAAGAATGAGCCGCTCTACTGTATGTAAGCAGCAGTGGATATTTGTGGTAAGAGATGAGAAGCAACCTAATGCTCCTTAAGTGATAGTAAACATATCTCAGTCTTTTAATTAGTGCTAATGTTGACAAGTGTCTCATATTGGTTGCCTTTTAATTTGACATTCCTTTTCTATCTCTCTGCACTATTTATATTCATGTTTCTTGAGCATGCGGTCACAGACATTGAGACTTGAGGGGCATGTTTACGTTTACAACTTTAGGAGGTTTATTTTTAACTAATGAAACATGCAAAACTGATGGCCAGCAAAGAAACTTCTCAGATTTTAACTGTAATGAAAAAAAAATCAAGTTTCTGAATCAGTCATTAATAAACTCCTTTTCCGATGCTTTTTCATTGCATATCGAGGTTGACAGGTGACCAAAATATTGAATCTATTGTACATTTAAAACTCAAATATATTTGGCTAGTCTTGCTTGTGTCATTGACTGCCTGCCCACTTTTCCTAATCAACTCCTGTCTTGCATTCATTTTTGTTTCGTCTGATAGGTAAAGAGATCAGATAATAGAACATAGCTCCAGTCCAAAGAGGTCCCTTTGCTCCTTTCAAAACCATAAAACAATATTTTTGTGGTACACGAGCACAACCTATTTAACATTTATTATTCATCTTCTCTTCCAATAAATTCTATTGTATGGGAGCATACTGTAGCTCTCTACCGGATATGGTCTTCACCACTGTAGATGTACTGTATTAAATGAAAATATGACTGATTGATAAGCACAATGAGGCACGACAAGAAAAAATATTTTCACAACATCATGAAATGGTGAAATGGCACATGTTGCAACAGCTAAGTAATTATTACCCACACTTGTGAAGGCCTTTAAGATAAATTAAGTCTGTTCCACAGGGATACTATTCAATTTATCCAGTGTTCAAGCTACTAATTATATATTTTATACATTTTTTTTTCTGCTAGATAAAATAAACCACATACGTATAACCACTAGCATATATTCTCCTTTTACGTCTTCTTGTGTGGTTTGGCAGCAGCCAGATGATATGAAGGCATGTATCTGAATTCATTGTATGGCAGGAGCCCTTCCTGTAGAGATGCAGTGATCTCCTGTCTGATGATGACTTGCTGTATGAGGTCTGGTGGATGTCTGTATACTAATGCAGGGGTTTGGTAAAAAGCCTCCTCTTTTAAACTGTTTGATGCCCATTTTCTTATCGCACAGCTCTCTCAATTTCTTTTAGTTTTGTGAGTCACTGTGTTGTCATTGATCACCTCGTGTATGTTCTTGGACCAGAATTACCTCCCAGAATTACTTTTGCTATGTTACAGGTGCTCTGCAAACCTACTTGTCAAAAGAAGACATAACCAGCGTTACTATCAGTAGTTAAAAGACAGACAGAGCTGCCCACTGAATCTGAACCTTTGTTCAGCAGTCAGAATTGTTCATTTGTACCCAAGGAAAGCTAATGTTTTACTGAGCATCAGAGGCTAGTTATGAAGACGCATACCTCCCAGAATTATTTTCACCCTTGGCATCTTTAAGTTCACATTTCCTGAAAAGTGTAGAACACATGGCCCATTTGCTGCTATAAAGCAGGATTGTAAACGCCCAGGGAATTTCTAGATACACATTTGTAGAGAAAAGAAAATGGATACGAAAACCAGATGCAACCAGTTTAGCTAAAGTAGTAGACTTAGAGTACATAGAGTGTGTAATGCTGTGACAACAGCACAAATATAAGTACAGAAATAGAATTGCTAAATCATATTCCTTAGCAACTTGCTTCTCACTTCAATGCATGTGCTTCTGTACAATGCATGAAGATAGGAACCAGCTGCAGTCCATGTGTTATACACATGTGTAAGACATGACAAAGATGGATACCTAAGAATCCGAGACTTCCAACCTTTTCTAACATTGCCTTATTCATAGATTTTATCACCAGTGGATCCATTTCCATTTTTCACTTTGGAAACCACTCCAGATTAAATTAAGAAAAATCTGCCGAACCACTACTCTCAGATTTCAAAACTAACACTAAGTGGCTTCCCAACGGGTATACTAAAGAAGACTCTGGCACATGTTAAAACTATGAGCAACGTATCATTTGTTTGGAATATGGTAGAGGAAATTTGGTTGAAATTTTAATTGAATCCTTGCCGAACTTTATTTCTTTGAAGATTTTTATCATACCTCTTTTATGATGAAAAGTTGCGTTTTTGTTTCATCTGACAGTCATGCAGTGTGCTAGGATAAAATAGTTTGTGCCTTAACATATTTGTTTGAATAAAAACTAACCAAAAAAAGAGTTAAGCCTACACCATATTACAAAGTCGTTCAAATGGTCAGGAAACCTTGCAGAAATTCATGGCTTCATTCTTATCAAACATCTGATTTTTCTACAAACAGATTACTCACTCCTGGTACTAGAAAACCAAATGATTTTGTTCCACCAAAATGATTTTTTATTTATTTAATGAGGACTTAAATACTGTCTTAATGTAACAAAATTATTTCTGAGTCCTTGAGAAACTCTATAGTTATAGTTAGGCTGTAGTTAGGCTATATAGTTATATACTTTTTTTTTTAGTGAGGGCTTCCTCATTTAGTCATTTAGAAAAAAAGTGTTGTGTGGAACTCCTGCAAGACATTTGTAGGGCAGCATAAAATGCAAACGGACTAAAGAGTAATCATTTCTTTATGTGTACATATAAAAGGACAAATCAGGTCTCACTGCTGTGAGCTCAGCCTCCCACCCTCATCTTAATTTTGTTGTAAAATTGTTCAGCTGAAGGATACCTTGTTTGTGGGTGTCAGAAGGGCTTTCTCATTCTACGATAATGAAACAATTTATTTTAGCCTTTGTACTCATAAATCTTAAACAGAAACAGTTTTCTTTTTTTGGAAAGGAAAAAAAAACCCTGTAAGTATTGGTATGTGTGGATGTAATTAAATTCGAGTAGATTTTTTATTAAAGGCCATTATTGCAGAAGTAGTAACCGTCATTAAAAAATGAATAAAATTGTATATACAGCATATGAAAAAGCAAGAAGGTATTTTAATTTTGCTTTTTATAAAGTGCTAAGTACCCTAAATACCTCAGTCTCGTTTCCATAAAAATATATTTTAAGCTGTTTGCATTCAAAACTGAAATTTCATAGTATTTTGATTTTTTTTTGCAGTGAGACCTCATTACTGAATGAATTTCATATACAGTAAAAGCATCATTCGTGGTTCATAACAGCATGGTATCACATACTATATATGCAGAGGTGGGTTAAAGACCTGCCAGCCTATTTTATAGTCTGACATTCTCTTAAAACTTTCCATTTCATCTACAAATATATTTGATTTTTTAAACTTTTTTTTATTTTAAATGCTCACAATACAAAATGGACAAAAGCATAACATAAAATACATTCACCCTCCAGCATCAGAGGAACTCAAGCTCTACACTACAACAGAAAGATCTAGCCTGAAAAATCAAATCAAAATCAAATCAAAGTTTATTTATCAAATGCACAACAATACGGCGTGCAGCAGTAGTTGCTGGCAATGAAATGTATTTTTCTGCGAGCTCATAAAAATGACAAGAATCGCAAAAATCACAAAAACACAAAAATCACAAAATTGAGGTTACATTTTTGAAATTGAATAAAACTTAATATGAGTAGAGCTGTTATGTGTCCATGGTGTATGCAATATATACATGTAGTGCAGTTATGCTGAATATAGTGAGAATTGTGTGTCCGTGTAGCCATTACAGGTGATTTGCTGAAGGAACTGCAGCTTGGCTATTTAGCAGTCTTATTGCCTGGAGGTAGAAGCTGTTCTGTAATCTGTAAGTCTTTGACTGAATGCTTCAATACCATTTACCGGATGGTAGAAGAGAAAACAGTTTGTGACTGGGATGACTGGGGTCATTGAGAATGGATCTGGCCTTCTTCAGACATCTAGCTGAGTAGATCTCCTGGATGCTTGGTAGCTCACAGCTGGTGATAAGCTGCACTGACTTCACCACCCTCTCCAATACTTTGCGATCCCGGGCGGAGCAGTTCCCATACCAGGCAGTGATGCAACCTGTCAGGATACTCTCAATAGTGCACCTGTAGAAGTTGGCCTGGATATGTGATGGCATGCCGAACTTCTTTAGCCTGCGGAGAAAGAACAGGCGCTGCCGTGCTGTCTTGACCACGGTGTTGGTGTGGTGGGTCCAGGTTAAATCCTCTGAGATGTTAACTCCCAGGAACTTAATGCTACTGACCCTCTCCACTGCAGTCCCATTGATGTAAATAGGTGTGTGGTCTCCTCCCTGATGTTTCCTATAGTCCACAATCATCTCCTTAGTCTTACTGATGTTCAGAGAGAGGTTGTTCTCCTGGCACCATACTGCCAGGGTTTCAACCTCCTCCCTGTATGCAGACTCCTCACCATCTGTGATCAGGCCAATGACTGTTGTATCGTCCGCAAACTTGATGATGGAGTTTGAGTTATGCCTGGCGACAGTCATGGGTAAATAAGGAGTAGAGGACAGGACTAAGCACACAGCCTATGTACTGTGTACTGTGATGCATGACTCCATAGACCTAGCCACTGACAATCCCATATTATAACATGAGACCAGTAAAGGAAACTGGGGAATCCCACTGTAGTACCAATACCAAGAGGCCAAAACCAGAATTATCATAAGATAAGAAGATCTACCATGAGCACGGTGCTTCTTCATCTTCATAGGTAGTTGTAATAACAATATGGAAGACAGGTGATTCAGTTTGCTATATTAAATGGGGAATTTGTGATTCTTTTCACCAAATTAAAGTGATTGCAAAGTGCAGAATTACAGGTCTAAAACGCAATGATGTCTAAGGTCAAAATACATTACATCTAGAAGTCAAGAGGGAATTAGACATGCTCGGTACATACAAGTTCCATGGCATGTGATCTTTTACTAGGCCTCAGGAGAACAGACAAACATAGCTGTAGGGCACAAAATCAGAGTCATTTATTTACGGTGCTATAAAATAATCAAAATACAAAGCAAAACCTAAGCTCTTCTGTGCTTCTAACGTCTTCTGTCTGCTTACTATACACACCAGGAAGTCCCTCTATGACATTCAAAACATTCGTCTCAAAAATGAGGTCTCTTTCTGAGGCTTGTGTCAAACTGAAATCATATAGACTCATGTCCACACAATTCCCTCTGTTCTCTTTCTTTCTTCTGTCTTTGTAGAAGCCCACGAATCCTGGTTTTTGAACCATCGCCTGACTCATTGCGACAGCTTTCTGGGGATTTAGGCCAGAGCTGCCATCTTGTCTGAACCTGCCATCCCCTTACAGGAGTGTCACCAAATTAAACCAAATTTGGTTTAAGTAAACCAAACAGATTAGAGAGACAGTGTCCACAAAACAAAAATGTATACATTTAAATAAGTTTGGCAAAAGTAGATCTTCCACAGATCTGCCATGCTGGAGAATGGAGTATTTAAGGCACAATTTCTATTCCATGGGAATTTTTAGTCTGCAATCTATTTTTCCCCTAAAACAGGGAAACATGAATCATAGCAAGCAAAACGTTTAAGCGAGAAAGCATTTTCATTTTAATTACAGATACACAGGCTTTAAGAGAATTGGGAAAATGAGTCCATATGTTCAAGTCAGCATTTACCTGTGTTAAATTATTGTTTATATTCTGTTGTTGTCAGATTACAGTACAAAAAAGCCGCAAATGGGTAAATGCCCATTATCAAAGAATGTGTGTAAAGTCTATATATTTTATAAATATGGGAGATATGAGATTTGCAGTGAGCTGAATTAATGTTTAATAAAGTAATGATTTATTATTAAGTGGGTTAGAAAATTTTCTAAAATGAAGCAGAAATACATTTTCTAAAATAAATGTCTTAACAGAGCTACCACTGTAAGTATTGGAATAAAGTACCAACGTCATTGTTATGTTTGGTGTAGAGGGTCAATTAAACAGATCAGCTAAGACCATTTACTTGTTCTGGAAGATTCTGACCATTTTGAAAAATTAATCGTTTTCTTTTAGCAAAACGTACCAGGCCTCAACCCAGATGGAGAAAGCACGAAACCTTGTAAATAACAATGGCACAATGAAGATTTCTTTGTTCTATGCTTATATGTGGTAAATACGTTTCAGAAAGAGTATGTCTAAGAACACTAAAACGCACATGCGAATCTCTTTCTTTGTGCTGTTTAAAGAATAATATTACAGCCATCATACTACAAGGAAAAACATAGTGAGAGAGTGCCCTCTTATGGAAATATGTAGGGGTGCACCTTGATCAATAACAATAAGGGAACAGTCATCTTACAAGTGAGTCTGACCTTTCTAAGAAATATTGTTTAGCATTGAATTCAATTTCCAGTGCCCCTTACTGCTTGTGCTCGTTTACACGGACAGCCTACAGATTCCCTTAAAGTGGTGACAGAGGGTGGGGATGATATTGGACTACTGGTTGTTAATAAAGCATCAAAGGACATAAAGTTTGGATTGAAATTTAGAAAGGCAGTGAAGGGTGGGTTCCTTCCCACCCTATATCTTAATATCTTCACATTGCAAGAAGACAGTGAGGTCGGTTGGAATGGTTGCCTATGTTGATAAGCTGTGCTGCAAGTATGTCATGCCATAGAAATAAAGCACTAAATACACATCCTGCTGGGAACAAAAGTTCGGATCCCAGTATTGTTGTCTCCTTGTACCTTGGAAAAACATGCATATAGTATGTCACCTGTTGTTGCTAAATTATATTGTCAGCTTAAGTATAATTTATTTTTTTTATAGAAATCGTTAATGAGTACTGTACATATAAAGATTCTGTACGTAAAGCCCAGTACCTTGGTTGATAACTAATACTCTGGGCCGGGGATATCCAATACTGCTGCAGGAGAGCTAGTGCCTCTGCTGGTTTTCATTCTTATTCACTTAATAGAGTCCCTTTAACACTTCTCAAAACTCAAGGTACTGGAGCTTGACAAAGACCTAGCAAAGCTGTAGATGCAGATGTTATCTTACAAGATGTAAAACATCTATATGGTATCTTAGAATAGACTATTGGTGTTATCGACAATCAGAAATTATTTCTAAGCCAGAGAAGAACCTTTCTATATACACAAATGTTTCTTTTTCACAACATTTGTTTTAGATAAGATGCAGTGCATGCCATTCAAATGTTAAAGATTTCTTTGCTGGTTGTGATTTGGTCAGGAAACATGTACCAACATACATTTCAGATATACAATCCTTTCAGAAGCAATTAACTTCCCAGTTCAAGATCCATCCATGTTTAACTATAGTTTTTCCAGACATTTCTTCACGTGGCTCTCGTTGAGTAACCACGGCAAATATTCTGTGCATGCATCAAGTCTTACAGCTTGTCTTTGTCTATAATTTTCTTTGTGTCTTGTACTTAATTAACCCAGTGACTAAACCACAAGTCACTCTTTTGGCCTCAGCAGCTTTTTGGTGGAAATAAGTATATTTAGTCTTCTAGTGTGGTGCTTTTAGAGGTTTTGAGGGAGGGATCACCCATTTCTAGAATGCCTTCATGCCAATGTTTAGCTTGAGACATTGCAGTTTTAGTCTGCAATGTTGTAAAACAATTGCAGACTAAAACTCAAAAGCAATGAGACATTATCCAAAACAAAACTCCTCTGCTATAGCAAAACATAAAGAACAAAGGACTGAAAGAATTAAGAAACTACATTTGTTAGAAAGATTCTTTGGCTATGGTAAGGAAATGAGATAGGGAAATGCCTTCGCAATCTTAGGGCAGTCCTACTGTATGTGCTCCTTCTGTGTTATGTTCGTGTGTACTGGTGAATGGCCACAATCTTACACATCTTCTTCTTCCCTGGGAAGGGAATCTTAAGTATCACCTCAAACATTCCTGAGAAAGCCATGGATGATTCTGGTCCTGCCCTAGCTACAGTACGACTGTGATCTTACATGGTGGGGATCATCAGACTATGGCAGAAGTGACAGTCATGACCAGACTCCTCACAGCTGACATCTAGGCCCCTTTCAGCTTCTAATGGTAAATATCCCTGCGCCATCAGTGACCAGGGCTGAAGTTCTGTCAATTGTGGGAGGCATTGCTTGTCCCTCTTGATGCACTGTCACACTGCATATACATGTACCAGAGGGTTGTGTTGCCTAACCCTGGATGCTTCTCCACCAGAGTGCTCCTCGGTTTTTTCATCAATTTGAATCAGGACTTTCCCAGTGATCTGCTTTATTGTCCACTTTTGCAGGTTCCCACCACAAAAGAAAGTCACCCAAAGACCCCAACCACCACTAGCACTGTGAACACCCTTTATATACCAAACAAAGTCCTAACTAATCCCATGTGGCAAAGTACAGAAACATCCTTCACCACTAATGTAATCAAGTTTAGTAATCACCACCGCTGTGTCTATTTACAACATGAAAGCTGATGACAGTTCAGGCTGCTACTTTCCTCTACCGACCTGCTATACCTATCTGAAATAGATCCCCTTTTGTGCACAGCAAGAAATCATTTCTGTCTTTCCAGACGTAATCTCAAAGTGACAACTGATTAATAGAAGTTAAGCTAAAAAAGTTGCTTTGTTGTCAAGTGATTTCTCATTTGAGGTTAACTGTAGTTCAGATATAGTAATTGATAGGTGTTATTGCAGATATGCTCCAGTTACCTAAAATAAAATTTCTTTATATTGCATACTTGTTATTTTGAACAGATTATGGAGAAAAACAAACAGTTGTTGTTGTTGTTGTTGTTTTTTAACTTGAGGCCTATTATTTGCAACCCTTCAAATTCTAAGAACTTTTATGGCTAAACTTACTAATGTGTGAGGAAAGCCAAAGAGAATTTAGACTTTCTTGTGCATTTAAAGTTACCTCCTTATTGTCACATTAACTGCTAAGGATACCCTTTCATAAGTTTATTATACTGCAGCATCAAATCAAAGCAACCACATAATCCATCTGGTTATTTCCTTGGCAAAAAATACTGCTTCTGAAAACATCTGGAAAAATTACTGAATGCAATAAATATGTTTTGTTTTATTGCTTGTTTTTCAAAGACTCCAAAAGAGAAACCATGCAATATTGAATCATAATTTATTTACTGTATTTGTCTATGGATTATACTAAAATTTTACAACAATAACACAAAGGTTTGATGGGCAGTGCTGGTAGCAGAAAAGGCACAAATCTCTTTTGTGATCTCAGTGATTGTTGTACCTGGATTTCAATTTTGTTCGATCTTGTCAAAAAAGGTTTGTATATTCTTAAACAGCTACTTTGAAACTGAGATCAATTTGTGAATCTTACAAAGATGTTCATACTCATAAGTTTTTATTGATGATTTAGAATGACAAGAATTACCTTTTTTATATATATT